>NW_026915268.1:1103214-1778928 GCF_034315485.1 Pezoporus occidentalis
CTGGAACAGGTTGCCCAGGGAAGTTGTGAATGCTCCATCCCTGGTTGTGTTCAAATCCAGGTCGGACAGAGCCTTGGGTGAGATGGTTTAGTATGAGGTGTCCCTGCCCATGGCAGGAGGGTTGGAACTAGGTGATATTTAGGTTCTTTCCAACCCTAACTATTCTATGATTCTTAAACATCAGCTGGACTGGTAAACAGGCTAACTGCAATTAAACAAAAACAGTGATGATTCACTTGAAGCTTAAGGTACAAATTCGACATCTTTAAAGAAATAATTGTCCAAAACAACATAATTAAACTTAGCCATCACTTACAGATGATTAATTCTCATCAGCTCAACTTAATCGTCATGTGAAAGCGAATATGATTCAGTATGAATAGGCAAATTGACAGAGAGCATGTGGGACTAAGAGATGAGCAGACAGACAGACAATGTGGCTAATCCCATTTGATTTCAAAATACAGAGTCCCCAAGAAAGTGCTCGGTATGCTTTTACACTTACAGCAAATACTCATGTTCCACAGGAGTATAGGAAAGATAAAGGGACATAACATGAACTCATGGTGGTTTCCACACTTTGTACATGAAGCAAAATGCCCTGTGGTATTAGGATATATTGAGTGCTTCATGGTATTGAGTGACCTGCAAAACCAGAATGTGAGTGCCTTGTGAGAAAAACTGGAAATCTATCTTCCACTTTTAATTTTCTTTTTAAATTTATTTTAATTTTTAATAATTTCAGTAGTTATTCCTTTGTTAAATTGGCTTTTAACAGTCATAAAATCAAATTTTAGTTTAAACATAGTATGACAATTTTTTTTATGGTAATGTCTTAATAGCCTTTTTTCACTGGAGATTTAACAACTATATAATAGGGTGCAGACTTGAATCATTAGGAGAATGGAAAAAAAGCCAACCACAAAAAACATTTGCTGCAATAAAATTTAACATCAGACAGTATGTGCCAGATTAAGGAGAAAACAAGGTATTATTTAGACAGACATGGGTCCATACAACTATCCCTAGATTGCATTTGCAAGACAATTCTTCCTTGTTTGTTAATTACATCTAACTTTTTTTTTCATGCCTGGACAATCTTTTTTAACAAGCTCATCACGACACAAATGTTTAGTGCCACTTGTACTCAACTAATCCACTCTTGGGGACTGAGGTCCTGAAGTACTTACCTGCAGCCTGGGAGGAAGCAGCTCCTCTTGCCGAAAAGGCAGCTGGCTTACAGTGTTCCTGGCCCTGCTTGCTGAGACCAGAATTTTTAAACAAGCTAATCTAATGCATCAGTTCCTGCCTACCATGAGCTGATTTTCACAGCTTTTAATTGCCAAGTAGATACCAAAATGGCATCATAGATTTAGAAGTGTGAAAGTCGTTTCACTTTGTCTGAAATTAGTATGTAACTCCTTTGCATTGAAAATTTTAAATGTGAAATTAGTAAAATCCAGAGTAAAATAATTTTCTTGGTACTTAAAAGCAAACTCTGTTCACTGTTGGCCTCAGCTATGCCCTAATACACATTAGTAAGTAGTAATAAAATGAGCAAAGTAAATAGTAATTAAAAAACCCATATTATAAGAATTAATTTCTAGCTAATTAGGGAAAGATGTGTAAGGCTGAGATACTAGGAGATACAGAATGAAGTGGAAATATTTTAGACAGGGAAATTAAAGAGAAACAGATCAACATCGCATATGATAAGGAATTTGCAGTGGATGCCACTGTACGATACAACCAGTGATGGAAGAAACCAACCAAGTATCAAAGACAATTAAAACTCAGAGCTAAGTGGTAACTGTGTAAGTAAATATTGAATAAATATAGCCCTGACATTGCTGCAATGTATCTATGAAAACGCCCACTGACATTAGTAGAAGTTACACTCTCTTGATAAGACTGTGAAGTTTTAGATGTAAAGTAGTACAGGGGGCCAACACTAAAAATGTAGTCTGTTTTCTCCCCCTGCAGTGAATTTAACACTTTCAGGCTTCAATAAGAAAAACATGTCCCAATTACAAACCTGCCTTAAAAGGTAAGATTTCTCAGTCAGTGCAGCCTGCTATTAGTCCATTCCATCTAAGATGGGACAAAAGCATGAAAATGCACAAGCACATAAAATACAAGGCTATTTTATTTCTGACTGTACCTGCATGGACTTAAGGACCATGGACATGTTGATAAATATATAGCCTGAGAACAGTAACTTGTTGATACAAGATATAATTAGTTATAGAAATAAAATGAGCAGCAAACACAACCAGATGAATTTTCTTTCTTATTAAAAGCATTAAGCTTCATTCTAAGGTACTAACAAGCATGCATTTGCTTTCCGCCAGAGCTGCAACATCAAGGCTTCTCTAAAGCAATTAGCAAAGTGACAAGAAAGCAGTTACATTCACTTTACAAGCAGTGGATGGTATTTATACTTTCATTTTCACACCTTGAGTACAGTGTCCTAGTTTTCCAATTTTCTTGTCTCTCCACACTGTTAACAATTGTGTCATGCTTCTCTCTCCATAATGCAAGCAACTTTGTTTTTGACACAAATTTAAAATCCTCAGCGTTTAGTATATTGTCATGAACAATTTCTGTGCTGGTTAAACTAGAATTCATGCAATTTCTTTGTAAAGTAACTCATTTTTGCTTGCAGCATTTACTAAAACAGAATTGCTAAGAAATCTTCATTTCTAAGTAGCATTTTGAAATGCTATGAGGTGATCCAGGACACGTTGCCTGTCATTCTGCCTCTCAGTCTACTACAGGCCTGGAGAAAAAATAACAGATTTGCAAGCATGGGGGTTATTTGTTACAGTCTCTCACCATTGTGATAGTAGAGATGCCATGTGCATACTTTGCCTGTTTCCTTTCCCTCCTGCATTTTCCCACTCTGGTATTTGATCAGTTATGCACATACTGATACTTTATAGAGAGAAAACAACTGCAAATTAAATTTCTACCTGACAAGATTCTGTCTGTTCTCTGTCACTCTAACTCTGCTACCTCACTCATGTAAGAACCTCTGATCAATTAAGGCTTAATTAAATCTTGACTAATTCGAGGGTAGGAGTAGACACTACATTTTGTTAACTACAAGCATGGGGTGCTGACCAAAGTCCCCTTCAGATGGCTTGTACTAGGACAGACCGCAGGACATACGGGGGACACAGAAAACCTACTCCATTTTCACATAGATTCTAGTCACACAAGTACTGTGGAAGTAGTATGGATATACAGCATTGCTTTCCTATGGACAGCACTCCCCATTACTGTTCGTATTAACTACTCATGTTATGACACAGGAAAGGACAAGAGAAAAAGCCGCTGCAGTTAGAAAGTGAAATGTTTCTATGACCACAGGCAGTGCAGTAGTTGATGCTTATGCTGGTTTGCATGGTGAAACATGATGCTGTGGAATGTTGAAAATACAGACAGAATAGCCAATTTACATCTGTTACAAAAATTTAGTGAAGGTCTTTCTCGGTTTTAAACCCCATTCTTTCATTCCCCTAAGCATTCACATACTGATGAGGAGCTGCTGCTTTGCCTGGAATACAGTCATTAATTAAAACGAAGCGCAGTGCTTCTGTCGTATAAACTTCTGCTGGGAATGCAAACATTATTTGAAGAGAAGTATAAGTTTATAAGTTTTTTCTGTGATACAAACATCTGTTTTAGAAATCTTTTTCAGTGCCTCTGTCTTGTTTTTTTTCTAATGGTTACCTAGCATGAAGGGAAATGACATGAAAGCCATATTCTCATCTTCTTTACTCATCCCACTCAGAGCTATGTTGAACTCATCTCATCTTTATTGATCAAAAATGAATAATTCAACCAGCTGTACATCTCAATCTACTTATGCCAAGTTTGAGAAAGCACATTAACATGTTAAAATCAAAGTCAAGCTCAGATGGTTAACTTAGTTGCTTTGCTTTAATTGTGGCAACACCACACTAACATCCTTTTAAAAAGATGTAGTAAAATTCCAAAACCAGTTGATGTTGCTTAAGATATACTGCTTGCTGTTACATTATCACTGGTGTTACTTAGGTTACATAGCATCTATGTAGCAGTGTCCACCTGACCGGCACTGTTCACTTCCCTTTTGTTTTTAAATCTCTTTTTCTATTGTGGAAAATTGCTTTTGTTGCAGGGGAAATGATAACACAGAGTGTACAGTTTGAATCTGTGCAAACTACCCTTGCTGCACAAGTACTCGCTGTCCTTGAATACAAGGGGATTAATAAATATGATGACTTTTTATCCTGCTAAAATTACAGGGCTTGTCAAGACCAAAGCCCACATTTCATGTATTTCAGAAAAGAGTCTGTTTACTTAAGGCAGAAAATTATCAATATAAAATCATTATTGTTGAAAGGAAAAGAGAAAAAACAAAAGCCTTAAATTTTTAAGACATATCTCTCTCTCTCGAAGGGAAAGTTTCATCTATAATTTAGACAAACCACTGAACAGAATAGCATCAGTCCTTAAGATGATTTGCACATGTTCCAGTGCCTTGCCTGCTTTCGATGTGATAACTAAGCTTAAAAGTGCTGACTACACACCTAGAAAACAAGGAAACAAACTTCGATTCTGCTTATGCTACACAGAACAATTTGGAGAGGGGAGCAAAAAGAATGTGACATTTGGGACCATTTCATACATTGGCAATAGCAGACAAGAAAAATATATCAAGGAAATTCTTTGCATGAAATTGTGTAACATGAACTCTGGCTATGTTCACTGAACACTAATTAACTGGCTGCTAAAAATGCTGATACAAAGCATTTTGATGGGGAGGAGGTGGGGGGGGAAAGGGGAGGAGAAGCAGGAAGGAAGAATAAGAAACTTTGGAAGCAAAACCACTTCCATAAAATTCATCATTTTGGATTATTGCTTGAGACAACTAAAAATAGTCCAGAAAGCACTACTATGCAGCTCTTAAAACAGAAAAGCATCCTGTCTTGAAATGATGACAGCCAGCATAAATCCCTGACAAACCACATAAAAATAAACGTGAATGGCACAGTGTTTTTTATCCATACCTTTCATTAACTTCTGTCTTTTAGGAGTCCTGGCAAGACCCTTGACACTGTGACCTTGAAGTATTTTCAGAAATTCCTTCCTGTTGGTATACACAGATACAAATTTATTTCCTATTTCTTTGCCATCTGTCCCAGGTATCTGGGACAGGAATTCCTAAAGTACCTTTGCTGTAGAGATTCCAGGCAGTTACAGAGCATCAGATGAGATGCACTGCAGTTTCTTTACCTGACATTCATGAGCACTACTGAAAGCCAGAATTTTATTTTTTCTCTCTTATAACCTTCCATACTTGTAGTATTGCTTTCACGTCAATGATTTACACAAAGATACTCAACCCAGAGTCACTTCATGAAAATATAAATAAATATTAAATGGCATTTAATATTCTGCCTCAGAATAATCCATTCACTACTTTTACTGAATGCAACCAGGCAATTTTAATGATTACACATTGGTCCAGCATGTATATATTACTTTTAAATACAAAGACAAATGACAAGGAGAAACAAGTCTTGATAATTATCCTCCAGAGAATATCTGGAGAAAAAAAAAAGTAAAAAAGAAATCTCAAAATTTCTTTCTTCCAATGCCTGCTTTACTTTTATCAATGACGATAAAAAATTAAACGCTCAGTGTTCAGAACCACAAACAATATTCCACTTTATTTGTTACTAAATCTTCAGGTTGGATGTTGGTGTTTTTTCTTAGACAAGAAAAAATTATTCATGTGAGAATCTTAGCTTTCATCTGACAAAAATTTTAATGCTATGCACAAAATCTTGAAAATGTGAAACCTTCATGTTTCAAAACAAAATACAAAGAGTTTTCTAACAGCTAGCTTTGTGGACTTACCTCCTGAGATTTTCAATTCAGTGTTTGAAACTACTTCCGTTGACTCATCCAGGTTCTTTAGAACATGTAAACAAAACAAATAAAAGTTATTTTGCAAAGATCAGGATATGTATATACTCTACTAATAAACTTTGTTTCTTCACAGTCTGCAAATTCATCTTTTCATATCAACTCAAGTGCTTAGACATGTATTTCTTTTGAATTTTAGGCACTGATACACATTGTAACCTTGTGATATAGATAGTAATGAGAATTCTTCACAGAGAAGTAAGCTTTAACATCAGACAACTGGATACATAGCACGCACAAAAACCAGAAGATAGCCTCTCAAAAATCGTGCCACAGAAATGCTGTTCCACTTTCTAATCTCTTTTTTCAGACTTCACTTTTCATAAGGCAAAAATTTATATACATCTGTCTTGCAACAGAGAAATACTGCGATGTTTCATAGGATTTATTTCAAAAATGTAAAAAAAGTTTACATAAATGCAAATATTTTCATTTTTCTCCCCACTCTGGAAAACACTTCTGGAAAAGAAAAACATTATATTTGCACTTAGTGGGAAATAAGAATAAAGAAGTTTCAGTCATGGAATAAGTGAGTTAGGCATCTGTAGAAATGAGGAATTCCTCTCATCTTGGGTTTCTTTGTTAAACAAAAACTTGAGGCTGAAGAAACAACCTTACTTAACGTCTTCTTTGACATTACTGTATTTTTGTTAGCTTTTC
The DNA here is from genome assembly GCF_034315485.1 of Pezoporus occidentalis. Classification (NCBI taxonomy): domain Eukaryota; kingdom Metazoa; phylum Chordata; class Aves; order Psittaciformes; family Psittacidae; genus Pezoporus; species Pezoporus occidentalis. The sequence continues at coordinate 1,109,854 of NW_026915268.1, forward strand.
AAGATGGTGTTTCCAAGCATTCTAGTCATATATCAGAATTTCAGGAGACAGAAGTGAAAGGAAAACAAGATATAGGAGGAAAAATATTTTCTTTCATCAGACATTTGAAGCAAGAGATGAATGTGAGAGAAGACAGAGCAAGGCTGCTCTGGAGCACCTAAGAGGTCTGTTCACAGGAGAACATCTGTGGGCAATGAAGGGGGAGGGCAATTCCAGTGGCAGTCCAGCATGAACAAGGAGGATGTTTTCTTCATTGAAGTACTTTAAAGTAATACTTTGCTGCTATTTATCTTGAGTACCCACAGGAGCGTGAAGCTCACAAGTAATTTTCTGAAAGTTGGTTCAGTATGGCAAGTGGGTTTTATTGCCAACAACATGCCTGAACTATTGCATCTCCCCAGCCAAACTAGTTTCAAGCTAAATTCACTGTGTTTTAGTCACTGCGTTCTGGACAAGCCCTTAGAAACTCCACTGTGCAGATGTGGAATACATCAGGACACTCTCTCAACCCACATAGCTTTGCTCTCACAAGCAGCTTCCTTGGCCTAAGGCATGACCTAGAAGTGTGACTATTTCCAGTGAAATAAATCTCTTTATAAGTCCTAAAAACAAAAAGGAAAGCTTGGAGTTCATATCAAATCAAGTAACTTCAATGCCTTCAGCAACTGAAAAATAAGTAAGGAGCTAAACAGCAACATCTGTATATCCCAGAAACATGAAAAATACACTGACATAAGAGCTAACTGCGAGGTTTTCAGCTGAACTTACTTCATGCTGTTATTGTTGCTTTTTAATCAGAAAGTGCCAGGTTGTTGAAATCTTAAACTTTTAATGAGAAATCATGGAACTGGAGTTAAAAATAATGTTCATGTGAGAAACTTCTAAGACACCAGCTCCCAGGAGCTTGCATTGCAGTCTGCTGAGCTACTTTCAAGTTCCAGCTATTTCTGTAGCTGGAACTTCTAAACTTCACTAAGAAACTTGCAGGCTTTGTTTGATACTCTGGAGGCATCTGAAAATCCGAAATCTGAAAATCCGAAATCTGAAAATCCGTTCCACTTATGTTTTCTCAAAATATTCTGAGGTATAATTTTCTTTATGTGAACTCTCATACCAACAGAATAGTTTTATTTCAACCATGGACCCTACTACTTTAGTAAGGTTAATCAGTCTAAAGTCAGAAATACCAACATCCTCAATGGCCTAAAAATCCCTTATACAAAATCATACTGAACTGAACAAACACGTAACCTCTTCTGGATCTAGCATGCTTAATAGAGTTGTTATAGAAAAGTTGTAAAACAAATCTGTAGGAGCAATGCTAAAAGTTTATTTCACATTCTGCAGCACCAAGAAAACAAGAACACCACCAAAATAGCTACAACTGTGAAAAGCCTGTTGAAACTTTTATCCAGAAATTAATTTCCATCCAGAAATTATCTACCAAAGAGCTTGCTTAATGACTGTTCCCAAAAGGATGTGATTTAACTCTCTCAGTATTGAAAGGATTTGCAAAAAAACAGACCCTAAAGACCCTTTCTGATCAGCATTTTTTATTGAAAGTTCTGTATTTTTGTATTGGCATAAAAAGCACTGTTGGACTTCAAGCTGTTTTAAGGGAGTTTCACCACAAGGCAGAGTCAAGGCTTAACTTATTACAAATTCTTATGAAAAGGGCTTTTGTGAGATAAGCAGTCATTTGAATTTTTTGTCAGCTGGAACACATACCCTCTGGTTTCCATTGCTTTTCATTATACATATGTGGCTTTCTTTTGGTGCTACATACGATTCAAGTTTCCCAGAGTTTGCTTCCTAAGGTAATCAAGAATGTTAGCAGCCCAAGAGACAGAGAAGACAGCTTGTGCATTCTCTCCATAACCCTCAAAACCAACCAAGAAACAAAAAAAACACCACCTTGTGTGGTACATATCTTAGTCTTTAAGACACCCTGAACTGCTCCTGCATTTGATAATTTAATGTAAATTTAATTGATAATTTAATGCTGACAATTTGCTTTAACTAGAATGTGCTGTTAATGTGACCAATTTGGTGGCCTTCTAAGATGGGGCTACGGAACTGATGGACAGGGGTAGAGCAGTTGACGTCATCTACCTGGACTTGTGCAAAGAGCTTGAAACTGTCACGCACAACATCCTTGTCGCTAAATTGGAGAGACATCAATTTGATAGAAGACCCACTCGGTGGATAAAGAACTGGCTGGATGGCCGCACACAAAGAGTTGTGGTCAATGGCTCAATGTCCAGCTGGAGACTGGTAACAAGTGGTGTCCCTCAGGGATTGGTGTTGGGACTGGTCTTGTTCAACATCTTTGTCGCTGACATGGACAGTGGGATTGAGTGCGCCCTCAGCAAGTTTGCCGATGACACCAAGCTGTGTGGTTTGGTTGATACACTGGAGGGAAGGAATGCCATTCAGAGGGACCTCGACACACTTGTGAGGAGGGCTGATGCCAACCTCATGAAGTTTAACCATGCCAAGTGCAAGGTCCTACAGCTGGGTCGGAGCAATCCCAGGCACAGCTACAGGTTGGGCAGAGAAGAGATTCAGAGCAGCCCTGTGGAGAAGGACTTTCGGGTGTTGGTCGATGAGAAACTTAACAAGAGCCAGCTTCAGTGTGCGCTTGCAGCCCAGAAAGCCAAACATATCCTGGGCTGCATTAAAAGGAGTGTGACCAGCAGGTCAAAGGAGGTGATCCTGCCGCTCTGCTCTTGTGAGACCTCACTTGGAGTTTTGTGTACAGTTCTGGTGTCCTCAACATAAAAAGGACATGGAACTGTTGGAACAAGTCCAGAGGAGGGCCACGAGGATGATCAGGGGACTGGAGCACCTCCTGTATGAAGATAGGCTGAGAAAGTTGGGGCTATTCAGCCTGGAGAAGAGAAGGCTGCGTGGAGACCTCCTAGCAGCCTTCCAGTATCTGAAGGGGGCCTGTAAGGATGCTGAAGCAGGACTCTTCACTAAGGACTGTAGTGATAGGACAAGGGGTAATGGGTTAAGGCTTAAACAGAGGAAGTTTAGACTGGATATAAGGAGGAAGTTCTTTACCGTAAGGGTGGTGAGGCACTGGAACAGGTTGCCCAGGGAAGCTGTGAATGCTCCATCCCTGGTTGAGTTCAAGTCCAGGTTGGACAGAGCCTTGGGTGAGATGGTTTAGTGTGAGGTGTCCCTGCCCATGGCAGGAGGGTTGGAACTAGATGATATTTAGGTCCTTTCCAACCCTAACTATTCTATGATTCCATGATTCTATGTTTTACCCGACACATACCTGTGAATTACTGCAATAGCTGGCGAAACTATGAAACCTCTAGCCCAGGCTGGATGGGGCTTTGTGCAACCTGGTCTAGTGGAAGGTGTCCCTGCCCATGGCATGGGGTTAGAACTGGATGACCTTTAAGGTCTATTCCAACCAAACCATTCTGTGATTCTATGATTCTATAGATGAAAGCAGTGTCCTCAAGAGAAGACATTTCCTCATCAAATCCACAATAGTGTGCATGCGTGCAGGCACCTGTAGAAGAGACCATATATATAAGCGCTGCCTGAGGGTAGCAAACATATCCTGAGAGGATTAAATTTACTTCTAGCTGTTAAAGGCAAGTCCTGCGACTGCTTTGCTCTGTTTTACAGAACCAAAACATTTCATGCTCCATGTTAAGAGAAATGTTCTAGGAAGTAGTTCTAAACACCGACATTGAAAAATTTGTAGAAGTTGTCAGTTGATTATATAAATTCACTGTCATCCAAACTAAATACTGTTGCATAGTTATAGCCAAAGCCGGTGAAAAGCCAGTCAGTGATACAGCAACAGTGAGAAAAAGGAGGCTAATCTGCATGGGGCTGTAGAAGTAGAGTATGCAGAGACCATGCTATACACACGAATTTATTTAGATACAGAAACCGTGAGCAAAATCACACATACTTGTGACCTTTTATTCAGAAAATTGGCTGTTTCAGCTATAAAGAAACCTGAAGCAAAGAAAAGGACAGCAAGCTGAGTTTTGAAACAGGCAAAAGGAATGGCAACATAAATTAAAATCTGTATTATTGTTATTTACCCATCAAAGGGCCAATCCCTGAGGGTTCTCTTTAGTATTAGTGTAATTATTAAAATATGCATTGTTTTTTCATATACAGCATGTTTTCTTTTGTAATTTTCTTCAAGAGAGTCACTTAGATAATTATAAGCAAGAACTTTAAAATCATAAGGGCTGTATTCCCACAATGTTAATGCAAGAGACAATATTTCCACAATGTTAATGCAAGAGACAATCTCCACTCTTCTGTCAAAATATGTAGCTGTTTACTTACAAACAGCTATTTTGTAATCAATTAATTGATCGCATTTTAATCTGTTGCATGATTGGCTTGCACTGGTTAATGAAGTTCCCCATCCCTCAGATCAACCAGTCACAGACCTCAAATTAGGAATCAGACCGACAAAACGTAATTCATCTGTATATTCAGCAAAGCTAGAAATGTTATTAATGTAATAGGCTGAATGTAAAATGTACAGAAATGACTGAATTATAGTCATTCAGTTGAAGAAATTCCATTTATTCAAACAGAATAAAAAAAAAGGTTTATAATCTTCACTGGCAAAATTTACATTTTCACCACTAAGCTGTTTGCAAAAAATTGTATTTTAACATTCCTAAACTTTTGAACATTTACCAGATAAAGGACTTTTCCTAATACTTATTCACATAAGAACAATCCAATTAATTTTTTACATAAAATCCAATTTGCTGCAACATGATTGACTTGAACTATGAAGTGCTTAAAAAGATGTGCAGCAGGATGGTAATTAAAAAATGGTCACAATCTTTACTGCAACATTTAGCGTAATAAAACCAGGTCTGTTTTCCCCTCCACATCTATCCCAAGTATTAGCTGTCTTAATACAAACAGCACACTACAAATACCTCTGTCTCCAAGTGAGGTTCATCAATATGCACCAGCTTCTTACCCTATAAATCCAGCAAGCACAGAATGCATCATCAAATCGTGGTACACTGCAAGCCTAGTAATTGAATGTATACTTGGAGATTTGCTTTGTTCTAATATATTCTGTTAACTTCAGTAATACTGTTAACTCCCATAATTTTAATATTTACAGATATGCGTTGCTTTACTTAAAGTTGTACATCCCAAATAAAAGTAACTGCAAGGCCATATCAGCTTCATTTAAAAGTGGGAGGTGGGAGACGTAGAAGCATGTTCCACAGAAAAACTAGAGACAGTGCCCAGAGCAAAGCTAAAAGGTTCTAAGAAGGAATTAAAAAAAAATCCTAAAATTTTGTAATTGCAAATAATTTTCAAGCTGTGTATTGACACTTGAGTGAGACTTTTTTTGGTATTGTTGAGGTTTAAGCCCAGCCGGTAACTCAGAACCATGCAGCTGCTTGCTCACTCCCCAGTTCTCTCCCCACCTTCTTCTTCCCCCCACTCCCAGAGGAGTTGGGAGGAGAACTGAAAGAATGCAACTCCCATGGCTTGAGGTAAGATCAGTCCAGTAGCTAAGGTACAACACAAATCACTACTGCTACCACCAATGATAATAATAATAATAAGGGAAATAACAAGGGGAGAGAATACAGCTGCTCACCACCCTCTGACCAACACCCAGCCTGACCTGAGCAGCAATCTGGGCCTTCCGGGTAACTGCCTCCAGTTTACATGCTGGGCATGACTTGCTGTGGTATGGAATAGCTCTTTGGCTAGTTTAGGTCAGGTGTCCTGTCTCTGCTTCCTCCCAACTTCCCTCCTCCCTGGCAGAGCATGAGACTCAGAAAGCCCTTGATAAGAGTAAACATGACTTAGCAACAACTAAAAACATCAGTGCTACCGGTGCTGTTTCCAGGCTGAAAGTCAAAAACACAGCGCTGCACCAGCTACTAAGAAGGAGAAAAAATGACTGCTGTTGCTGAACCCAGGACAGGTATACTCTCTGATCAGAAAATTGTTTAAGAAGGCTGATCATCCACCTTTTTTCTAGGCAAAAGAAAAAAAATCTCAGAAAGAGTGGGGGTCAGGGGACAGACACACAAAACAAACTGGGATGTCACAGCACCGGCAAATGCTCTGCTAACACAAATAATATGAAAGTTAATTTGTTCTCAATAAAGAGAGCAATAGCTTCCAAAACTTCACCTTTTTTTATGGTATCCTATGTATTTAGGCAACAAGAAAGAAGAGCAAACCAGACAGGCATGGAAGGATATTTGAGCATCTAGATAAAAGGACTAGGTTGAAAGGAGATTTAGTAGCGAATTCCAGAAAAAGGCCTACAAATATGAATAGAAACAAACCAATCAGGAAAAATTGTAGAAGGGCCTGTGCACTTACCTTCCTATCCATGGGAATGCAGGTAGTACTGGAATGGTAGCTTGTGTAGGCAGTCATTTCAAAATGTGCTATGTAAGACAGCTCTTTCCATCTCTTCCACCCATATTTGTCAGAGGTGATGATGCACACTAAATAGCTGAATCATTTAGCAGTTCACAGTAGCAGCACCGATCTGGCAGTAATGTCATGCCAAGTAAATGCAAAGTCACCAAATTACTTCCCTGTCCAGTGAAGAAGGGAAGAAAAATAAAATGTAGACTTGGACAGGCTTAAAAAGTTGTCAAATGAGGATGAATGGATTAGACAATAATAGAATATGTTCCCTGATCCATTACATCACACCAATCCACAGACAATTATTTAAAGTTAAAATATTCAGATATGAGTTGGAAGCCATGGTAATATCTTGATTTCAGTATCAGCTACTGATTACATTTCAGGAATATTGCACTATTTGGGAAGACAGCAAGTTCTAATAATTAAAACAGAAAACACATCAATTCTTCTTACCCTAAGAAGTCCCAAAGGCAACGGATTTTATAAAGGGGGGAATCTGAAGGCATGCCTTGAAGGAATGCTCCAGCATAGAACAGGGTATTTCTTTCAGAATCACATTAGCTAAAGAGGAATTGAGGACAGAGCATTTTAACTTAACTATGAATTAGTGAACAGAATTTAGTATAGTTTAAAATACCATTAGAGATGCAGAAACAAAACCATCCTAGCTTTATGCAGTTTTGTATTTTTTCTGTTTTTTATCTCCCCAGTATAGAAGACAGACACATGTATGCATACAGACGTGTACATTTTCCTTTCTGCTAATACCAGCTCAATAGTGGAACAAAAAGCCAAACTGGATTCACATTTCCTTCAGTGTCAACAGCAGGTGTAAAGCTTCTGAAAAACAAATTATTGTTCAAAGTTTTAGCCCGCCAACAGAGCTGCCCTTAGTGTGTACCTTGCTGTTCCTACAGCCTTCTATTCTCCTGACAGTAAACTGCCACAGCACTGCTAAGCGTGTAATTTGAAGCAATTACTGTTCTATCAAGTAGACTTTTTATTGAAGCATTTTGAACAGCTGAACAGGTAAATAACGATCACCAAGGCCACTCTAGTTCACCTTATTCAAGGTCTATTTATGCAGACCTGACAGTCATATATTTATTTTTAATGACCATTAGGATGTATAATAAAAGGCTGTGAGGACAACTGCACTAACTGACTTCCTGGGTATTCAGAAGGATTCCCCTCTTTCCAAAGTGCGTCTTTTCTACCACAGTGATTGCACTTAACGGAAACAAGAAACTTCCATCTTTCATCAGGTCATAAGAGAAAAGCCTTCTCTAAGAAGTAATTATGGCAAACTATAAAAATCCAATTCTCCTTTTAACAGTAAGGTGGGGTTATTTTGTTTTGAATTTTTTTTTTTTCAAATGCCATGGGACCCACAACACTTTTCAATAGTGTGAAAAATTGAAGTCATCAGACCTTTTCGCATCTTTTCTCTGCAGTAAGTCTCAAAACATCTGACGTGTCTTACATAGAGAGGAGCCTAAAACCCTGAAATTTTTTTCTGTCCACAGTTAAACTTTATGGCAGTTCTACTGGATCCTTACATGTAAATACATTCATTTCTGCATTTAATGGAGGAAATAATCATTGAAAATATATTTTTTTCCCCACTTGGATTAAAAGGATACAGAAACACTGCATTTGTCCTACAAACTAATTTGCCTATACTTAATAACTTCTACGCACAGACTGCAGAAACATATAGTATGGAGACTTCCTTGGCATGCATTCACCATGGTTGCCTTATTTGAGAGTGATGAAGACCAAGGTGAGTGACTCAGGCTCCTGCAGAGAAGCACCAGTAAAATCTTTATAATGCTCCATGTTGATGAACAGCAATCAGTTTAATACTACAGATTTTGCAGAAAGAAATTCACAAATATCTGAAAGATTTTTTTTCTTACTCCTGTAGATAGTCATGCTTTATTCCTTCAAATTGAATGGTACAGTGCTCGGAGAAAAAAATTAAAACCTACAACAAAATAATAATAATAATAATAATAATAATAAAAGAATAATCTTAAAAACTTTTGTGTACCAGAAATGTCAACAAGTTCTTAGGCCTACTGTCATAGGCCCTTTTCAATTTTAATAATGGAATTGTATTATCTTTGGGGTACAATTCCAACTTTTCAAATAGGGCCTCCCAGGGTCTTCAAACATAACAAAACAGCCTAGCAGAAGTAGTTTGATGTATGGTATACACTGTATAGTATTTTAAAACACTGCTTTCTTAAAAATACGTTTGCTTCTTGTTAAAAATATTCCAGTTTTAGCGAACTATCAGACTTCATCCTTTTGCACTGTAACTGCTCAGAAAAAGTCATAAAACGAAAACCTGGTACATATAGTCTACTATTTGTAAGTGAAGGTACGTTATTACATTACTAGAAATATAAGAGAATTATGATTAAATTAGGACATTCTTCAGGGTGGGAATACCATATAACAGGGGAGATAATGTTTTACATCATAATAAATCAGGATCTATTCTGCCATTTTTTATTAAAATTTATAAGCTTTTTATTAACTCCTATTTATCTCATAGCTCCAAGAGTTATTGCTGGGGCATCACTGTAGAAAATTTATTAAAAATGTAAGACTGAATATTATAAATTTGATTTTGATTTCTGAAACATAATTAACTCATTCCCCTCTCTTTCCAGATGACTGTACACAAAGAGTTTTTACCGATGAAAAAAAGACAATCTTCCTTTATATCAACATACACAGGAGTTCTATATCAGCATGTTTCAGTCAGTAACACATTCCTCTCTCAAAGTTTTTTCAGAAAGTTTCTTTAAAAAAATTCAGTATTCTTAAAGGGGGATGATCGTCCACATTACTTTTTCCTTACAAAATCAAAAAGGAAAGGTAAACCACTAGTATTCCATGTCTGACTTCTCTTATTCCAGTTCTTTTCTGCTTCCTAAGTGATCACAGTCCTGGTCTACTGATGAGAAAGGGGCTTACTGCATAATTATTTGCTTTTGCCTACATCCTTGGGCTCAATTTCTCTAGTATCACATTAGTGTGGGCTAAGATTTGCATTGCAGAGGGGATAATGCAATGAACATAAAGAAATCTGGATGGTTAATGACTACTCCTTAATACACAGGCTATTCTTTACATTAATGTAACTCTTAGCAGCAAACACTGATATTTCACTTAGTAAAAGTGTGCCAAGACAAGTGATGTTATATTGTTGATCACATTTGCGGGGATCTGGCAACATCCATCTTGCCATTTTATTCCCATAAAACTGAATCTCCTGTGCAGGTCCTTTAACCTTACTTCATTTTATGGCAAAACCAGCATTCAGCAGGATTTGGATTATTTTCCTTCCTTTCTCAAAAACTTCTTCTGCTGTATCACCCTACACAATAATGTCATCAATGTATTTCAGGTGTTCTGGAGCTTGCCCCTGTTCTGGTGCAGTATGGATTAGGCCATGGCAGGTAGTAGGGCTGTGTTTCCACCCCTGCACCGTACACTGAGGCAGTCAGTTCCAAGTGTACTGGACACCCCTCCAAGTAAAAGAGAACTGTGGCCTGCACTCTGCTGCCAAAGGGATTGAGAAAAATGCATTGGCAATATCAGTTGTGGCATACCTCTTCATTGCCTTTGTCTCCAGTTCATATTGGAGTTCTAGCACCTCTGCTGCGGCAGCACTCATGGTGGTGTGACTTCATTCAGGCCATGATAGTCTACTGTTTGTCTTCACTCTCCATTAGACTTTTGCAACGGCCATATGGGGCTATTAAAGGATGAGCAGTTCCTGCTGAGCACTCCTTGGCTCTTCGGTCTACAAATCAGCTTATGGATGGGAATTGGAGTCTTGGTTGGTGCAGTATTGCGTCAGTACTCTGTTGTGGTCACGACAGGCTCTTGTTCTTTGACCTTCAGCAGCCCCACAAAGGAAGGATACTCTGAGAGACCCAGCAAGGTGGACAGATGCTTACTTTCCTCCATCTCCAAGGCAGCTACACCAAATGCCCATCAGTACACTTTTGGTCTTTAAAGTACCCTATCCTGAGATAGTCTATGTCAAGGATGCATGGAGCATCTGGACCAGGCACAATGGGGTGCTTTTGCAACTCCTTTCAAGTCAGACCGATTTCAGCCTCCAGTACAGTTAACACTTGGGATCCTTCTGTCACTCCAGACATACTAATGGGTTCCACACCTTGATAGTTTGATGGCATCAGGGTACACTGTACACTGGTATCTACTAGAGCCTTATAGTACTGTGGGAATGATGTGCCAGGCCATCTAATCCACACAGTCCAGGGACACTGGGACTGTAAAAGGCATGCCAAGAGGACTGTGGCATTGCACCAACAGTGGTTTTTCTACATTTTTCCATTTGGTCACCTGTGGAGCAGGAGACATCAGCCTCCACTCCAAGATCACATTCAGATAGGTTTAAGTTTAGGGTTAGGGCTAGAGTCAGGGTTAAGGTTAGGGTTCCTCTTCAAAGAGCCACAAAGCCTACAGGTCCAGAAATACTGGGGCTGAAAAAGGCATACCAAGATGAGTATGCCACTGCACCAACATTGAAATTTACACCACATTTTCATGTGGGACACCCATGGCACTGACGACAAAAGCATCAGTTCCACACACCATTCAGGATGGGGTTAGGGTTCTGAGAGCCAAATATCTTACAGGTCCAGAGACAGCTGGGCTGCAAAAGGCATACCAAGATGTGTACAGCACTGCACCAACAGTGCTGGTCCTTAAACATCTTTCTCATGAGGAACACCCATGCTGCTGGTGATGTGAGCTTCAGTATAATGGTGTTATAAATGTAAAGGCTACAGTAAGGGTTAGTGCTAAGCAAGCCACAAAACCTACAGGTCCATACACACTGGGGCTGCAAAAGGCATAACAAGACAGGTACGGCACTGCACCAACATTTGTCATTGCACACCTTTCTCATCTGGAGCACCGACTGCACTTTAAACCACAGTCTCAGTATTAGGGTGTCATAGGTGTTAGGGTTACAGTTACAGCTGGGGTTCAGGGAGCCAAAAAGCCTACAGATCCAGAGACATTGGGGCTGCAAAACCCATGCCAAGATGAGCAGGGCACTGTACAAAACTTGCTCCTTACACACCTTTCTCCTCTGGAACACCGACTGTACTGGAAACAACAACCTCAATATTCTGGTGTCACAGAGGTTAGGGTTAGGATTAGGATCACGGTTTATAGAACCACAAGCCTACAGGGCTAGAGGCATTGGGGGTGGAAAAGGCATACCGAGACGAGTGAGGCACTGTACCAACATTGGACCTTACAACCTTTTTTCATGTGGGACATCCATGGTGCTGGAGACATAAGCGTCATTTCACGTGCCATTCAGGATATGATTAGGGTTCAGAGAGCCACAAAGTCTGCAGGTCCAGAGACACTGGAGTTGTGTAAAAATGCCAAGATGAGTACAGCACTGCACCATCATTAGTCCTTAAACATATCTCTCGCAATGAACTCGCATGGTGGTGGAAATGTGAGGCTCAGTATTATGGTTTCAAACAGCATAGGGTTAGGGTTAGGGTTGAGGAAGCAACAAAGCCTGCAGGTCCACAGATACTGAGGATGCAAAAGGCATGCCAAGTACGGCACTGCACAAACATTGGAGCTTACACCACTTTTCCATGTGGGACAACCATGGTACTGGAGATATCAGCCATATGTCCACGTGCTATTCAGGATAGGGTTAGGGTTCAGAAAGCCACAAAGCCTAAAGGTCCAGAGCTATCGGCACTGCAAAAAAGATACCAAGATGAGTACGGCACTGCACCATCCTTGGTCCTTAAACATATCTCTCATGAGGAACTCCCATGGCGGTGGAAAAGTGAGACTCAGTAATATAGCTTCAAAATGTTTAGGGTTAGGGTTCAAAGAGCCACAAAGCCTACAGATCCAGAGATACTGGGGCCGCAAAAGGCATGCCAAGATGAGTACAGCACCGCACTGTCATTGGTGCTTATACATATTTCTCATGAGGAGCACCAGTGGTGGTGGAGACATGAACATCAGTATTATGATTTCAGAAAGTTTAGGTTTAGGTTTAGGGTTAGGGTTCAAAGAGCCACAAAGCCTACAGGTCCACAGACAAGGGGGCTGCAAAAGGCATGCCAATATGAGTACAACACTGACCAACTTTGCTCCTTAGAAATCTTTCTCATGAGGAACACCCATAGCTTTGGAGACGTGAGCCTCAGAATTATGGTCTCATGAAGTTTAGGGTTTATGGTTACGGATAAGGTTAGAGTTCAAAGAGCCACAAATCCTACAGGTCCAGAGACACTGGGTTGCAAAAGGCATACCAAGACAGCACTGCACCAGCATTGGTCCTTGCACACCTTTCTTATACGGAACACTGACTGTACTGTAAACCAATCACAGTATTATAGAGTGATAGCGGTTAGGGTTACGGTAAGGGTTAGGGTTCATGAAGCAACAAAGCCTACAGCTCCAGAGACTTTGGGGCTGCAAAAGGCATGCCAAGATGAGTACGGCACTGCACCAACATTGGACCTTACACCCTTATTTCATGTGGGACACCCATGGTGCTGGGGACATAAGAAATATTATCACGTGCCATTCTGGATAGCATTAAGGTTCAAAGAGCCACAAAGCCTACAGGAGCAGGGTCACTGGAGCTGCAAAAGACATACTAAGACGAGTACAGCACTGCACAAACCTTGTTCCAGACACACCTTTCTCATCTGGAACATTGACTGTACCGAAGACAAAAGACTCAATTTTATGTTGTCATAAGTGTTAGGGTTGGGGTTAGGGTTCAAAAAGCCACAAAGCCTACAGGTCCAGAGATATTGCAGCTGCAAAAAGTATTCCAAGATGAGCATGGCACTGCAACATTGGTCCTTGCAGACCTTTCTCATGTGGAACACCGAATGTACTGCAGACCACAGCCTCAGTATTATGGTGTCACAGAGGTTAGGGTTAGGATTAGGGTTATGGTTTAAAGATCCACAAAGCCAACAAGTCCAGAGACATTGGGGCTGCAAGATGCATGCTAAGACAAGTACAGCACAGCATCCACACTGGGTCTTACAACCCCTCTTTGTGTGGGACCACCAGCCATGGTGCTGGAGATGTGAGCATAAGTTTCACATGCCATTCAGGGTAGGATAAGGGTTCAAAGAGCCACAAAGCCTACAGGTTCAGAGACACTGGGGTTGCAAAAGTCATACCAAGACGAATACAACACTTCACCAGCATTAGTTCTTGCACATCCTTTCTCATGATGAACTCGCATGGTGGTGGAGACGTGAAACTCAGTATTATGGTTTCAAAAAGTTTAGGGTTAGAGTTAGGGTTCAAAGAGCCACAAAGCCTATAGGTCCAGATACGCTGGGGCTGCAAAAGGCATACCAAGACAAGTACACCACTGCTCCAACACTGGTACTTGCAGACCTTTCTCATCTGGGTCTCTGACTGTAGTGGAGGACAGAGCCTCAGTGTTATGGTGTCATAGAGGTTAACGTTACAGTTAGGATTAGTGTTCAAGGAGACACAAAGCCTACAGGTCTAGAGCCATTGGGGCTGGAAAAGTCATGCCAAGTACGAAACTGCACCAACACTGGTCCTTACAAATCTTTCTCATGAGGAACATCTATGGTGCTGGAGATGTGATCCTCAGTATTATGGTTTCAAAGTGTTTAGGGTTAGGATTAGGGTTAGGTTTCAAAGAGCCACACAGCCTACAGGTCCAGAGTCACTGGGGCTACAAAAGGCACACCAAGGCGATTACGTCACTGCACAAAACTTGTTCCTTACAAACCTTTCTTATCTGTAGCACCAGCTGTACCCAAGACCACAGCCTCACTACTACAGTTTCATAGAAGTTAGGGTTAATCTTAGAGGTAGCGTTAAGGGAGCCACAAAGCCTACAGGTCCACAGACATTAGAGCTGCGAAACACATGCCAAGTTGAGTGTGGCGCTGCACAAACCTTTTGTTTCACACCTTTCTCATCTGGAACACCATCTCTACTGCAGTGCACAGCGTCAGTATTGGAGTGCCATAGAGTTTACGGTTATGGTTAGAATTAGTGTACAGGGAGCCACAAAGACTAGAGGTTTAGAGAACTTTGGGCCGCAAAATGCATGCCAAGAGTACAGCACTGCACAAACCTTGGTCCTTACACACCATTGTCATCTGAAACACCGACTATATGGGAGACTAAAACCTCAGTATTGTAGTGTCATAAAAGTTAGGGTTAGCGTTATGATTAGGGTTCAAAGAGCCACAAAGCCTACTGGTCCATAGACATTTGGGCTGCAAAAGGCAAGATGAGTACAGCAATGCAAAAACATTGGACCTTACAACCCCTTTTCATGTGGGACACATTTGTTTCTGACGATGTAAGAAATATTATCACATTCCATTCTGTATAGGCTTAGGGTTCAAAGAGCCGCAAAGCCTAGAGGTCCAGATACATTGGATCTGCAGAAAGTATACCATGATGAGTAAGGTAATGCACCAACATAGGGCATTACAACCCTTTTTTGTGTGGTACACCCACAGTGTTCTAGTCCAGAGTATCAGTTCCACATGCCATTCAGGATAGGGTTATGGTTCAGAGAGCAACAAAGGCATACCAAGATGAGTACAGCACAACACTGGTCCTTGCACACATTTCTCATGAGGAACTCCTATGCTGGTGAAGACGTGAGCCCCTCATTATTATGGTTTCAAAAATTTTGGGTTAGAGTTAGGCTTAGGGCTCAGAGAGCAACAAAACATACAGGTCCAGAGACACTGGGGATGCAAAAGACATTCCCAGATGAGTACGACACTGCAATGACATTGGTCCTTACAAATCTGTCTCATGAGGAGCACCCATGGAGGTTCAGAATTATGGTTTCAAAAAGTATAGGATTAGGGTCAGGGTTCAAAGAGCAACGAAGCCTACATTTCCAGAGATATTGCAGCTGCAAAATTCAAGCCAAGAAGAGTACAAGAGTACAGCACTGCACAGACTTTAATCCCTGCGCACCTTTCTCATGAGGAAAACCTACAGGTACTCCAAACCACAGTCTCATAACTATGGAGAGATAGAGGTTAGGGTTATGGTTACTACGAGGATTAAAAGGGCCACAAAGCCTACAGGTCCAGAAACACTGAAGGCAAAGGGCATACCAAGAACAATACGACACTGCACCAACATTGGACCTTACAAAACTTTCTAATGAGGAACACCCATGGTGCTGGAGACGTGAGCCTCAGTATTATGGTTTCAAAAAGTATAGGGTTAGGGTTCAAAGAGCCACAAACCCTACAGGTCCAGAGCCATTGGGGTTGCAAAGGCATACTAAGTCAAGTATGGCACTGAACAAACACTGGTCCTCATAAATCTTTCTAATGAGGAACATCCATGGTGCTGGAGTTGTAAGCCTCAGTATTATGTTTTAAAAAAGTTTAGACTTAGGGTTAGGGTTCAAAGAGCCACAAATCCTACAGGTTCAGAGACACTGGGTCTGTAAAAAGCATACTAAGATGCTCAGAGCAGAGCACCAACATTGATCCTTACACATTTTACTCATGAAGAAATCCTATGGTGCTGGGGACTTGAGCCTCAGTAAAACGGTTTCAAACAGTTTAGGGTTAGGTTTAAAGAGCCACAAAGCCTACAGGTCCCGAGACATTGCAGCTGCAAAAGTCATACCAAGCTGAGTATGGCACTGCACAAATATTAGTCCTTGCACACCTTTCTCATCTGGAACACCGACTACTGGAGACAACAGCCTCAGTACTGCAGTATCATAGAAGTTACGGATAAGGTTAGTGCAGAGGGAGCCACAATACCTAACAAGTCTAGAGCCATTGTGGTTGCAAAATGCATATCAAGACCAGTACAACACTGTGCCAACACTGGACCTTACAAATCTATCTAATGAGAAACACCCATGGTGCTAGAGATGTGAGCTTTAGTATTGTGATTTCAAAAAGTTTAGGGTTAGCGTTAGGGTTCAAAGAGCCACAAAGCCTACATTTCCAGAGACACTGCTGCTGTGAAAGTCCTATGAAGGCAAGTATGGCACTGCACAAACCCTGTTCCTTTCAAACCTTTCTCATCTGGAACACAGTCTGTACTGGAGACCACAGCCTCAGTATCACAGTGTCATAGAGGGTACGGTTATGGGTAGAATTAATTTACAGGGAAACACAAGGGCTACATGTCTAGAGCCATTTTGGCTGCTAAAGGCTTACCAAGACAAGAACAACACTGCACCAATACTGGTCCTTACAAACCTTTCTAATGAAGAACACCCATAGTGCTGCAGACGTAAGCCTCAGTATTATGGTTACAAAGACTTTAGGGTTAGGGTTAAGATTAGGGTTCAAAGAGCCACAAAGCCTAGAGGTCCAGAGACATTGGGGTTGTATAAGGCATAAGAAGTCAAGTACAGCACTGCAAAACTTAGGTCCTTGCACATCTTTCTATTCTTAAAAAACCTCCAGTATTGTGATCCACACTCTCAGTATTTTGGAGGGATGGAATTTAGGGTTACAGTTAGGGCTAGGCTTCAAAGAGCCACAAAATCTACAGGTCCAGAGACAAAAGGCACACCAAGAGGAGTATGGCACTGCACAAAGTTTGTCCTTTACTCACATTTCTGATCTGGAATACCGACTGTACTGGCGGCTATAGCTTCAATATTACAGTGTCATAGAGGTTAAGATTAACTTTAGAGTTAGTGTTGAGGGAGCCACAAAGTCTACAGGTCTGGAGCTAGTGGGGTTGCAAAAGGCACACCAAGAGCTGTATGACACTGCATCAAAATTGGTTCTTACACATTTTACTCATGAAGAACACCCATTTTGCTGGAGACGTGAACCTTAGTATTATGGTTTCAAAGCATTTAGGGTTAGGGTTCAAAGAGCCACGAAGCCTACAGGTCCAGAGACATTTCAGCTGCAAAAGTCATACCAAGATAAATATGGCACTGCACAAATCTTGCACCTTACACACATTTCTCATCTGGGACTCCAACTGTACTGGAGCCAATCGCTTCAGTTCTACAGTATCATAGAGGTTAAGGCTAAGGTTAGAGTTAGTGTAGAGGGAGCCACAAGATCTAGAGCCATTGTCGTTGCAAAAGTCATACCAAGACAAATACAACACTGCACCAACATTGGTCCTTACCAAACTTTCTAATGAGGAACATCAATGGTGCTGGAGACGTGATCCTCAGTATTTCAAAAGTGTTTAGGGTTAGGGTTAGGTTAGGATTCAAAGAGCCACAAAGCCTCCAGGTCCAGAAACACTGGGGCTGCAAAATGCACAGCAAGACAAGAATGGCACTGCACAAACATTGTTTTTTACACGCCTTTTTCATCAGGAACACTGTGCTGCAGTTCACAGTGTCAGTATTACAGTGCCATCGAGGCTGCAGTTACAGTTGGAAATAGTGCACAGGGAGACACAAAGCCTACAGGTCTAAAGCTGTTTTGGCTGTAAGAGGCATAGCAAAACTAGCATGATATGGGGAGTGAAGGAAATAGGATTTGCATGAGAAACACTCTGGGAACAAGCTCTGAGGCCTTGATACTTGACAAGCCTTGGGGTGATAAGTTGGAATGTTGCAAGACAAGAAAGGTAAACAAGCAAGCCTTTGGGGGATAAGCCAAGGTGTTGTAACAAGGAATCTCAGTTGGAGGCGAGAGGATGTGGGGGTCATGAGAAGATCTGAGGTAACAAGGTGAAACCATCGTCATGTGAAGGACGTGTGCTCAGCATTGTGATTAGACTATTTACCTGGGGATTTTTACAGGGGCCAATGAGATTGAACATGGCATGCTTGTGCAGGTTAGGAAAGTACCAAACAAAGGGATAAAAAGGGCTTGATTGTAATAAAGTTGACTTTGACTCTCCTCATCAACTTGAGTCCATGTCGTGAGACGCCAATAACGAAGCCCACTGTGAGGGGCACAAAAAGTGACTAGTCGTCGATCCGGTGGCATGGCTCAGCTGAACTACATGCTGAAAGGAAGCAAGGGTGTACACTGAAAGGATGCGAATTCAAACTGCATGGGTTGCCTCTCGCAGGATGGGGGTAAGTGGCTGAGAACTATGGGGACTGCTTTAACAAAAGAGCAAAGACATGTTTTAGAAGTCTTTGCTATTATTCTGAAGAAGTATGGGAAAAAAGTTGATGAGAAAGAATTGAAGAGTACCCTTCTCTGGTTATCAAAAGTTTATCCATCTATTAATACTACTAATATTTATACCCTGGAGATTTGGAATAAAACTGGCATTAATCTGTGGGACTGTGCTACAAAAAATGGTAAAGTCGTCATCACTTTCTTGAGCCCTCGGCAAGTTATTTCTGAAACTGCAAAAAGTTCATGTCGGCTCACAAACACAGGGAGCAGAAGTGGCAAATTTGGCTCCCTTACCACCACCCTCTTTGTCGGACTCTGCCATGAGATCAAAAAATCAGTCTGCTGCTGCTGCTCCTGTGATTCTGTCACCTGATAATTCTGATGATGACCTGCATCGTCCTTTTTACCAGGGGCCTATGGATCCGGAAAAGGAGCCTATTTTATATCCCCCAGATCCTCATAAAGGCAGCTATAAAGGGAGAAGTGGGATGAGCAGGGGATGCAGATGCATCGTGTGCTTTCTGGTGGTGTATGTGCCAGATCAAGACCCGCAGTGGGAAGGTCTCTTGTATGATCTTATCAAAGATATCACGTAAACCGTGATGGATCATGGACTTGGGGCCCATCTACAACTTATTTGATACTGTCTGTCTCTGATATTCATGTACCAGAATTTGGCCAAATACAAATATGGCCGTGTTTCTATCGGCCCTTGGAGACCTATCTAGATATGGCTAGCCACTTCTTCCTACGTAGGCTGCCCCCCTGCATTGAAATGAGTGTGCTTTTTGGTCAGTATAAAAGCCCGAGACTCATGCGGTGTGGGGAGGCAGAATCTCATACCACCCAAGTCAATGTTGCCTCCACGAGGATACCCGCTGAGATTGAGCCTGCCAACTCGCAATGCAATGATGCTTCTCGGAGCTGCTTTCCTGTTTGTCTTCACAGGACCCTTGCGCCATGTACTGTACATGGGGTCATGTAGTGGGGGCAATGATTGTCTGGATTTTGTGTTTCAGATATTGTAGTTGTGTGAACTGTGCATGTGGGATCCCTTGTGTGTGTGCATGTGTGTGTGTGTGTGTGTGTGTGTGTGTGTGTGTGTGTGATGAGGGCAGACGGTGTTCTGTGTATTTTTTGTTGTTGGGTTTGTTCAAAAGTTTTTAATGGGGGGTGTAAAAAGGCAGTGAGGCCCCTTTAGGTGTTTGATAACCGTGTTCAAAAGAAGCTGCCCTCCAATTTGGCTCCTAGTGCTCCACCTGTGGAACGGCCAGGATGCACAGTGGAGCTGTGGACTGAATTAAAACAAAAATAAAAATGCCCTTTCGATCTATTGAAGTATTGGGGGCAGTCTGTAGAGACACCACAAACAAAGCCTGGACATGTGACCATCACTATTACGATTTGAAAGTGTTTAGGGTTAGGGTTCAAAGAGCCACAAAGACTACAGGTCCAGAGAGGCTGGCGCTGCAAAAGCCATACCAAGTGAGTACGGCACTGCACAAACCTTGTGTTTACAAACCTTTCTCATCTGAAACACCACCTGGACTGGAGACCACAGTGTCAGTACTACAATGCCAAAGAGGGTACAGTTATGGTCAGAATTAGCATACAGGGAGCCTCAAAGCCTACAGATGCAGAGACATTAGGGCTGGAACAAACATATCAAGAAGAGTGAGACTCTGCACCAAAAGTGGTCCTCAAAATCTTTCTAATGAGGAACAGCCCTAGCGCTGCATACATGAGACTCAGTATTCTGGTTTCAAAAAGTTTCAGGTTAGGGTTCAAAGAGCCACAATGCCTACAGGTCCAGAGACATTGCGGCTGCAAAAAGCATACAAGGACAAGTTTGGCACTGCACAAACATTGGTTCTTACACACCTTTCTTGTGTGCAAAACCTGTGGGCACCATAAACCAGTCTCAGTATTACGAAGTGATAGAGGTTAGGGTTATGGTTAGGGTTAGGATTCAAAGACCCACAAAGACTACAGGTCCAGAAACACTGTTGCTGCAAAACGCATACCAAGACGGGAACAGAACTGCACAAACCCTAGACCTTACTTCAATTTCTCCTTTGCAACACCAACTGGACAGGAGACTACAGCCTCAGTATTACACTAGCATAGAGGTTAGGGTTAAGGCTACAGTTAGGGGTAAGGGAACACACAAAGCCTACAGGTCAGAGCCACTGGGGCTGCAAAACGCATACCAAGATGAGCACAGTACTGCACAAACCATGTACCTTACTCTAATTTCTCCTTTGCAACACCAACTGTACTGGAGACTACAGCCTCAGTATTACAGTATCATAGAGCTTAGGGTTAAGGTTAGAGTTAGGGGTAAGGGAACACACAAAGCCTGCCAGTCAGAGCCACTGGGGCTGCAAAACACAAGCCAAGACAAGTATGACACTGCACCAACATTGTTCCTTACACATTTTACTCATCAAAAGCACCCATGGTGCTGGAGATGTCAGCCTCAGAATTATGGTTTCAAAAAGTTTAGGGTTCAGA
The DNA here is from genome assembly GCF_034315485.1 of Pezoporus occidentalis. Classification (NCBI taxonomy): domain Eukaryota; kingdom Metazoa; phylum Chordata; class Aves; order Psittaciformes; family Psittacidae; genus Pezoporus; species Pezoporus occidentalis. The sequence goes on from NW_026915268.1 coordinate 1,130,946, forward strand.
TTAGGGTTAGGGTTCAGAGAGCTGCAAAGCCTACAGGTCCAGAGACGCTGGTACTGCAAAAGGCATACCAGGATGAGTAGGACACTGCACGATCATTGTTCTTTACACACCTTTCTCATCTGTAATATCAAGTACACTGGAGACCACAGTCTCAGTAGTACAGTGTCAGAAAGGCTACAGTTATGGTTAGAATTAATGTACAGGGAGATACGAAGCCTACAGGTCTAGAGGCATTTTTGCTGCAAAAGGCATACCAGGATGAGTACTACACTGCAACAACACTGGTCTTTACAAATGTTTCTAATGAGGTACACACATGGTCCTGGATATGTGATCCTCAGTATTATGGTTTGAAAGTGTGTAGGGCTAGAGTTATGGTTAGGGTTCAAATAATAACAAAGCCTATAGGTCCAGAGACACTGCAGCTGCAAAAGGCGTACCAAGAAGAGTACGGCACTGCACAAACATTGGACCTCATGAATCTCTTTAATGAGGTACACCAATGGTGCTGAAGTCGTGAGCCTCAGTATTATTGTTTGAAATTGTTTAGGGTTAGGGTTAGGGTTCAAAGAGCCACAAAGACTACAGGTCCAGAGAGGCTGGGGCTGCAAAAGCCATACCAAGTGAGTAAGGCACTGCACAAACCTTGTGTTTACAAACCTTTCTCATCTGAAACACATCCTGGACTGGAGACCACAGCATCAGTATTACACTGTCATAGAGGCTACGAATACAGTCACAATTACTGTACAGGGAGCCTCAAAGCCTACAGGTCTAGAGCCATTGGGGCTGGAAAAATCATACCAAGACCAGTGAGACACTGCACCAGCAATGGTCCTCACATAACTTTCTAATAAGGAACACACCTGCTGCTGCATACATGAGTCTCAGTATTATAGTTTCCAAAAGTTTCGGGTTAGGGTTCAAAGAGTCAGAAAGCCTACAGGTCCAGAGCCATTGGGGCTGCAAAAGGCATATTAAGGTGAGTACAGCACTGAACAAACTTTGTTCCTTCTTGTTGTGGTTTATAACCTAGCCAGACAGCTTGTTCATTCACTCTCAGTGAGTGGTGCCGGGCTGAGAGCAATCGAGACCCCGCCCGGGGCTCTCCCCTTCCCCGCTCCCGGAGGAACAGGGAGGAGGATCAAAAGAGTGCAACTCCTACAGGTTGAGACAAGAACAGTCCAGCAACCAATGTACAACACAAATCACCACCGCTACTACCAACGACAACAATGATAAGAGAAAATAACAAGGGAAGAGAATACAATACCACCGGCCAAGAAACGAGTCCAACCCAGAAGCCCATGTTCTTCCGGGTAACTCCCAGTTACCCCCATACCATTCCAGTGGTATGGAATACGTCTTTGGCTAGCCTGGGTCAGGCGCCCCATCTCTGCTTCCTCACAGATTCCCCTCCTCCCTGGCAGAGCATGAGCCTCACAAAGTCCTTAGTGTAAACATCAACCAAAAACATCAGTATCACCAGCACTGTTCCCAGGCTGGAAGTCAAAACACTGCACTGCACCAGCTACCACAAAGGAGAAACATGACTGCTACTGCTGAACCCAGGACACTTCTGAATGCTTCTAACAAAGAACACCCATGGTGCTGGAGTCATGAGCCTCAGTGTTATGGTTTGAAAGAGTTTAGTGTTAGGGTTAGGGTCAGGGTTAGTGTTCAAAGAGCCACAAAGCCTACAGGTCTAGAGACATTGCTGCTGCAAAAGTCCTACCAAGCCAAGTATGGACAGTGCAAACTTTGGTTCTTGAAAACATTTCTCATGTGCAAAACCTGTGGGTACTGTAAACCAGTCTCAGTATTACCAAGTGATAGAGGTTAGGGTTACACTTAGGGTTGGGTTTCAAAGAGCCACAAAGCCTACAGGTCCAGAAACACTGGTGCTGCAAAACACATACCTAGATGAGCACGACGGTACACAAACCCTAGACCTCACTCCAATTTCTCCTTTGCAACACTGACAGTACTGGAAATTATACCTCAGTATTTAGTATCACAATAGTTAGGGTTAAGGTTAGAATTAGGGGTAAGGGAACACACGAAGGCTGCATGTCAGAGCCATTGGGGCTGCAAAACACAAGCCAAGATGAGTATGACACTGCACTGATGGGGAGGGTTAACCGATGTACGGGGGGGTAAGTCAAGCCACTTGCTTAACAGTGTTACTGCTTGCTCATGCTTATTGGACTTGCAATGTACAAGGCGGTAGGTCAAGCAGTTTGCTTAAATGTTACTGCTCGTTCATGCTTATCGTACTCACCGTGTATGCTAGAACAAGATATAAGGACAGAGCTATTGTTGAGAGATAGGGACCATGACTCGATTCCCATCCTTTGGATGCCTAGGCTGGCTGAAATTGGCTCTGCACTTTGGACAATGACCAAGCCTCCAGGGAGCATGCATAACGACTAGATGTGAAAAGTTCAGGCTCGAGGAAGACTCGTTTACTTCATCTTGAGAACCTCGCCCACGACCACTAGGAGGCACTGTGCAAGTACAAAGGACTTATTAGGTTATTGTAATCTGAAACAGGAATAGGACATGAATATGTATAGGTGTATTGTGCAACCTCATGCATATGTATAACTTTAAAGAATAAATGTAGAGTGAAACTACGCTGCGGTGTGCGTGCCTTTGGAGGAGCTATCTCCCATGCGCCTCAGCACTGAATAAAATTATACCTACTTTACAACTTTAACGAGTTGTGGAGTCTATCCGTGTATCAATTTGGCGAGCCAGCCAGGAGACGTCTGCTCAGCTGCAGGATTGGGCGAGGGGTGGACATCCTAGGCGCCCCAGTCCGCTTGCCTGGAGGAGCTCCACTTCTCGTTGCTCACTGCACGGGCAGACAACAACCTGTGCCAGCTGTGGAAAAACAGTATACTTGGAATTTAGGTTTGTACTTTAGGGGGCCTATAAGTCGTACGTGTGGCCCGGGTCTGCTGGTAAGGCGTGCAGAGACATCTGGCGGACAGCGTAGTTCCCCTTGGCAGGCAGGTCTTGCAAGCAGGTTGGGGACTCATTGACTGATAGGGTGGCTGCTAGCGATCCTGAGGGTGGATAGGGTGAGTCCGGGTTTTCGCTGCATCCCAGGTTTTGGGAGCCAGGACAGACCTGCTACTGACTGTGTCAGAAGCAGGAGAAGGGTAAGCGGAACCACTCAATGAGTGTGTCTGTGGGATCCCATGTGCAAGTGGTTTGTGTGACTGAGACGTGGCATAGCTACGAAGCCAGTGTGGAGTCCTAATCTGCAGTTCTGTGTTCTCCATGAGGAGAGAGGCCAGAAACAGTTTGTTTCTTTACATCCTGTTTGTCTATAACCATTAGGTAGTTTAGGAACTGGGGGAGGGTACGACTGCCTCTCCCACAGTGGTTAGCCTTAGGCCAGACAGCACACCCTGAATTCCTGGTGTGACACACAGAGCAGACCCTTAAACATCCAGAGGGGATCCCATCTGTACCCTGAGGGAACATAACTGTATATTATAGGTGGCACTTTGCATGGATATTGTGGCAGTGTCCCTTATGTAGGGCCTATTTCTACAGCAATTCACAAACCAAATGGGTAAATTATTGTTCTGGATGTGTTAGGAAGTATATGAAAGAAAATAATCAGAAGTATCCAGCTGACCATCTGTTGGGACCAAAAATAAGCGTGTTGATCTGTGGAAGGAGCCATAGAGTTCCGGAGATCTATCGAGAAATAAGAACAGAGAATTGGAAAAGAGTCTGTAAGAAATATCAAAGGAAATTCAAGGAAAGGAGGTTATAAAATTGGAAATAGAAAATGGGGGCAGGCCAAAGTAAGGAAATCCTGAAAAAAGTCCCTTGGGATACATTATAGAACACTGGAAAGAAATTGCAGGGCCAGGAGGAATGGAGGATAAAAGGACTGTAATTAAATACGGCAATCAGTGGTGGCCACTTTATAAGCTGGAAGATGGGGTAAAGTGGCCACTTAAAGGGACCCTAGACTATAACACTATGTTACAATTAATGTTATTTTTAAGGAGGGAAGGAAAATGGGATGAAGTATCATAAGTAGATATGTTCTTTACCCTTCGGAATCATCCCGAGTGCCAGAGGGATTGCGGAGTAATACCACCCCAATATCCCTTGGTATTAGCATTAGAGACAATAAGGAAAATAAGAGCAGGCCAAAACGATGCTGTTCATCATGCAATATATGTCAGAGGTGCAGGAAACAAGATAAAATTCATCATGATGTGAACCAGGAGTTAGTGGATCTATTCAAGCCCCCACCAAGAGAACGGGCAGATACAGATTTGGAGGACACTGTCACCCCCCATCACCCCCCACCCACCCCCACCCCGGGAGTCCGGTCTCCTCACGAACTTGGCAAAAACAGCAGGGACACATATTGCAAGCACCTCTTAGGGAAGCAGTAGGGCCTGAGGGGACTACGATGTTGATTAAGGTGCCTTTTTCCACTCTGGATTTGGAAGCATGGAAAAAGGTAGCGAAGGATTATCATAACGACCCTGTAAGTGTTACTAAACATTTGCAGTTTATCATGAAACAGCATAATCCAGATTGGAATGATTTGCAACTACTACTAGAGGGAATGACAGACAGAGAGATAGCTAATAATAAAAACAGCAGGAGATCTAGTCGAGGATTATTATAAGATGAAACAGGAGGATGTGGGGGAATTCTTCCCCCTCCAGGATCCAAAATGGGATCCGAACCAGTCAGCAGAATTTGAGAGACTGTGGGCTTATCAGGAATGGATTGTTAAAGAAGTTGAGAGGGCTATACCAAAAACTATAAATTGGTCAGCATTATATGCAGTAAAACAAGGCCCTTCGGAATCGCCATCGGAATTTTTAGACTGATTAAGAGATACCATGCTTCACAACACACTGTTAGATCCAGGACTGGAAGTAGGGGTACAACAGTTAGTATCCCTCTGTCTAGGATAATCTACTGGGGACATTAGAAGAAAGCTTCAAAAGTTACGGCTGACAGAGGGAAGGAATCTAGAGATCCTATTAGATGAGGCTTGGCGAGTATTTAGTAGTCGGGAGGAAGGCTATAAGCAGGGAATGTGGAGATTGGTGGCAGTAGTAGAAGAAGAAAAAGAAGGAGGATGGAGACAGGACCCCAGTTGGGTAAAGATCAGTGTGTGCTATGCTAAGAAATTTGGACACTGGAAGAATGAGTGCCCAGAGAACAGAAGAAATCATCATACAAATAGGACAACTACAAGTAAGAGAAGGGTGGTCGCACATGTGAAAGAAGAATGAAGGGGACTGGGGGAATCTTCCCTAGCAGACCTGCTGGTTACAATGAAGCTAGGGGAAACAGGAAAAGAAGTAGAATTTTTAGTTGATACAGGCGTGACATATTCAGTGTTGAACAAAGCTTTAATGCCTGTAGGGAATGATTACATTATGGTAAAAGGGGCAAGTGGTCAAAGTGAAAAGGTGTATTTTTGTAAACCATTGAAATATCAATTGGAAAAGCAATGGGGCATTCATAAATTCTTATATATGCCTAACTCCCCAAAAGCTCTCCTAGGGAGAGATTTATTGGAACATTTGGGAGCAACCATTACCTTCAAAGGAGGCGAGATCACTTTAGAAGTAAATGACCAACAATATATAGAGATGTTTAGTTTTAATCACTCATCAGGCAGAGGAAAAAGTTAGAGAGGATATACGAGAACAGGTATTCCCAGGGGTATGGGCTACGAACATACCTGGAAGGGCCAAAACTGCACCCCCGATACAGATTAAGCTCAAGAAGGGAAAACAGCCAGCCAGGATTAAACAATACCCCCTGAAGAAGGAAGATAGGGAAGGAATTTGCCCAATAATTGAAAAATTCCTACAATTAGGACTGTTAAGGAGTGCCAGTCTGATTTTAACACCCCTATTTTACCTGTTTGTAAACCTGATGGGTCGCACCGAGTGACTTATGAGGACTTATGAGCTGTTAACAAAATAACTGAGGACCTTTACCCTGTGGTAGCAAATCTATATACCCTATTAACATGCTTGACACCGGAGTTAACTTGGTTTACTGTTTTAGATCTGAAAGATGCCTTCTTTTGTGTCCCTCTCTACAAAGCCAGCCAGAAAATCTTTGCATTTGAATGGGAAAGCCCTAAGAGTGGGTGCAAAACCCAGCTCACGTGGACAGTGTTGCCTCAGCGATTTAAAAACAGTCCTGTGCTGTTTGGAGAACAACTTGCCAAAGATTTGGAATCCTGGGAAGCTCAGCCAGGAGAAGGGAAGCTACTGCAGTATGTAGACGACACCCTAGTAGCCATCCAGACAGAAGAGGCTTGCATAGCCTGGACAGTAAACCTCTTAAATTTTCTGGGACTTCAGGGATACAGGGTGTCTAAGAAAAAGGCTCAGGTAGTGAAACAGAAAGTGATTTACTTGGGCTATGAGGTTAGTGCTGGACAACAAACTCTGGGACAAGATCGTAAGGAAGCAATACGTCAAACCCCAAAACCCCGGACAATAAAAGAACTACTGACCTTCCTGGGTATGACGGGATGGTGTAGGTTGTGGATTTACAGCTACGGATTGCTTGTAAAGCCTCTGTGTGCACTCATTGCCAATGGAAACAGAGACCTCCAGTGGACAAAGGAGGCCACATGGGCCTTCAACCAGCTGAAGAATGCTCTCATGTCAGCTCCAGCTCTAGGACTTCCAGATGTGAGTAAACCCTTCTTTCTATTCTTCCATGAGAAACAAGGGATTGCTTTGGGGATACTGGCACAGAACTTGGGTCCATACCGACAAGCAGTTGCTTATCTGTCTAAGCAGTTAGACGCAGCAGCCAAAGGGTGGCCAGGATGCCTCAGAGCTGTTGCAGCAGTCATGCTAAACATTCAAGAAGCACGTAAATTCACTTTGGGTCAGAAAATAACTGTGCTAATGTCCCATACAGTGTTCGCAGTGCTGGAAATGCAGGGTGGGCACTGGCTTTCTCCACAAAGATTTCTGAAATACCAAGCCATCATGGTGCAACAAGATGATGTAGAAATAGTGGTGACTAACATTGTCAACCCAGCTTCTTTCCTTAGTGGAAACAAAGGAGAAGCGGTACACCACGATTGCCTGGAAACCATTGAGGCCACATACTCCAGCCGTCCAGACCTGAAGGATACCCCTTTGGACAACGCAGAAACCTGGTTTACTGATGGGAGCAGCTATGTCATCAGTGGAAAATGACATGCTGGATATGTTGTTACCACCTGCAGAGAGGTAATAGAATCTGGACCTTTGCCAATAAACACCTCTGCACAAAAAGCAGAACTGATTGCTCTGACTAGAGCCTTAGAAATAGCAAAAGGAAAGAATATAAACATCTATACAGACTTGAGATAAGCATTTGGGGTTGTGCATGCATGTGGAGCCATTTGGAAAGAAAGAGGACTGTTGAACTTGAAAGGGAAAAACATCAAACATGCACAAGAAATAGTGCAACTGTTGAAAGCCCTCCAACTGCCTGAGAAGGCAGCAATTATGCACATCAAGGCACACCAGAAGGTGAGCTCAGAATTGGAGGAGGGAAATGAACTGGCAGAGAGGGAGGCAAAAGAAGTGGCAAAAGGTCAGATGACAGTAGAAGGAGCCTTAATTCCAGATGGGAAAATTTCCCTGGAAGGTAAGCCAAATTATGATAAGGAATATTAGAAATTAATTACAGACCAAGGCAGAACCTTCAATGAGGAAGGGTGGGCTAGCACAGCACAGGGAAAAATAATTGTCCCCTCTTACCTGTTATGGTCCCTAGTAAGGGGTGAACATAAAAAAACACACTGGGGGGGTGGATGCCCTACATAAATATCTAAAAAGAGAAATTATGGCTAGAAACCTGTATACCACTATCCAACAAGTAAATCATCAATGTGATCTCTGCCTCCAAACAAATTCCAAAAACAACACAACCATAGGCCAAAAAATAGGCCAAACTGGGAGAGGTAATGGGCCAGGACAGCAATGGCAGATTGACTTCACGGAACTGCCAAGAAAAGGGGGATATAGATACTTATTGGTGTTAACAGATACCTTTTCAGGTTGGCCAGAAGCCTTTCCAACTAGAACTGCAAAGGCCCAGGAGGTTACAAAAGCACTGTTACAGGAAATAATACCACACTTTGGAGTCCCAGCCACTATGTCATCTGACAGGGGACCACACTTCATTTCAAATGTGTTACAACAAATTAATAAGCATTTGGGTATTGATTGGCAACTTCATACTCCTTATCACCCCCAATCAAGCGGTCAAGTGGTGAAAATGAATCATCTAATTAAACAGCAAATTGTGAAATTATGTCAGGGAGCCAGTCTACCCTGGCCTCAGGCCACTTCCACTGGCCCTATTAAGGATTAGAACTAAACCAAAAACATGAGAAGGGTTGAGTCCCTTCGAAATTCTATATGGAAGACCATATGGGGCTCAGCAAGGAACATCTCCTCAGACAGGGGAGGAAATTATGAATACCTACATAATAGAATTAGGAAAACAACTCAGAAAGATTGAAAAACTTCGGCTGGAACTCGGAGCAGGGGACTGGATAGCCCAGTACATAACATACAACCTGGAGACTATGTATATATAAAATCCTTCAAACCTGCAGGTGAAGATCTTGAACCAAGGTGGAAAGGACCATTTCAGGTATTACTTACAACTTTCATGGCTGTTAAAATCAAAGAACAGGGAGCCCAGATTCATCATACTCAAGAAGGCTTCAAAGGCCCCTTGGAAAGAAACACCAGGCGGTAATCAATTAAAACTAAAATTTATTCAAACAAGATAGATATATTATAGATAGAAATGCCAAAAATTGTCTTATATGTAATCATTATATGCCAAGGGGGAGAGGGATCTGACCTGTGGGGCCAAGCCCTCCCTGGATATACCAGATATATGGGATCACAATTAAGTATTCAGCATCTAACCCTGTCTATAATAGTTTTACGTGGTAATCAAACCAACTACCCATCTCCTTCTAAACCGGGAGACAAAGAATAATTCAAGGGACTGTGGGAGAGACAATCAATGTAGGATATTGATTAGATTGTAAGAAAGAGGGTATAGTATGTAGAACACTAAAAGGTCGGAATAAAATTACCTATAGGAAACCAACACAAATTAGTATAAGTACCCCGACTAATAAACAGGTAACAATTTGTAACCAAATAAATAAAACAGATTGCTGTCTTAATTTTACATTAACACAGAATGTCAAAGTAGTCTGTCTCTGGGCTCAGAAGACAAGAGGAATATCATTTAAATTTAAAATACATGTTAACTCAAGCACTACCACTATAGTGCCAATTAAAGTAGTTACTACTACTATCCAAACTCCAAAGATAAGTACCCGAGCCCCAATTAAGCTTGAACCCAAAATCTATGAAATAGGCCCATATGTAGTAAGGAATACAGGCCAACAACAAATACAGTTCAACCCAGAATGGTCCCTTAAGCGTGTTGAGTTAACAATGCAAATCAATATCTCCAAAATCCAACCAGGTTGTTTGCCTTTCATAAAGATGTGCTCTGAAGGCTGGACAACATGGCTACAAAAACAAGCACCTTTCAAGGACAGGGTAAGAAGAGATCTAACTGGAATATTAGGAACAGGTTTAGGGGTCTTAAATGGGATTGATTCAGAAATACTAATGAATAAATTGGCCACTGCAACCAGCGAATTAACAAAATTAAGGCAGCCACTGCAGTCTTCCTTATTTGCATTAGGAACTAGCCAATGGCAGACCTCAGAAGTACTACTGAAATGGAAAAGAACTGAGGAACAGGACCATAAATTACTTCTAGATACACTTGGGATAGCTCAGGATAATATATCCTTTGCTCTTAGCTGTATACAAAACAACTGTGGATGCAGTCTATAGCCACCTTAATTATCAGGGAAGGGAGTGAAGGTGTTTTTTTCCTGTTGAATTTGAAAAGTTGGCTGGGATAATGCTAATGATTTGGAAAGAAAACTTCAATCTTGGTGGACCCTGGTAAATTTCACCTATAACCCCACTACAAACACAGCTACGGTTTTTGTGCTCACTATACAAAATGCCACTATTTATGTTATTTACACCATTATTGCATTAAGATTAAACCATAAAGGAACAGTTCTTTACCCTTTCAAGCATAGAATGGGGGCTTGAATGGTAGTTAAGAAATGGCAGACTGTAAATTTAGAGTCTTGCATTACACAAGAACAACAAGGGTTTATTTGTGAAAGTAACACAATTGATGTTGAAGACATACGCCTTGATGTGGAGCAAGGCATCTGTCATTTTGAAGCTCATCCAGATACTACTCAAAAACCTACTTACATATATTGGCCAAGGCTGCGTATGCCTAAGAACTGCTTGTACTTTTATAAGGATAGATAATGATAACATAACTGCTAAAAATCATTCCAATATTTGCATTTCTAACTTTGTTAAAATTATTAAATGTGACTTCTCATATTTAGCACCAGTTGTATCCCACCAGTTACTAAAATCTAATTATACTACAGATCACAAATTATCACCTACACCAATTGGGATGAACCTCACATTAATAAGACAGCTGATAAAACAACAAGACTTAATTGGTATCTTAAAGGAGGTCCAAGAAAGTGGAAAGAAAACCTTAATTACTGTTCCTCATGATATGGAGAAAATAAATAGGGTTCTTCTAAGGATAAGGCAAGACAACGAATCATCGCTGGTGGGATGTAATTTTTGGATGGTCACCCACCGCAACTGGCGTTCTAAATACGTTACTTCACCCTATCATTGTTCTTTTAATATTAGTTGGTATAAGCTTCATACTCTCTGTTGTGTTATTTGTTTGGAATTGGAGAATGTTGTAACGAGTAACAGCTCTGACTTCGTTGTCAAAGATACATAGTAAAGAGCTAAGAGATACCTTTCATACAAGCTCACTAGGAGAAAAATCTATGTATTAGTAAAAGAATTTGCTAACTTTATAGAAAAAGGGGGACTGATGCAAAGGGTTAACAAATGTACAGGGGGGTTAGGGTTAAGCCACTTGCTTAACAACGTTACTGCTTGCTCATGCTTATGGTACTTGCAATGTACAAGGGGATAGGTCAAACCGTTTACTTAACAACGTTACTGCTTTGCAAGTACAATTCTTATTGTACTTGCAATGTACAAGGGGGTAGATCAGGCTGCTTGCTTAACAATATCATTGCTCATTCATGACAATGCTAGGACAAGATAAAAGGACGTAGCTATTGTTAAGAAGTAGGAACTGTGACTTGACTCCAGTCCTTTGGACACCTCCATGTATGCTAGAACACGATATAAGGACATAGCTATTGTTAAGAAGTAGGGACCGTGACTTGATTCCAGTCCTTTGGACACCTAGCCAGGCTGAAATTGACTCTGATGTTTGGAAAATGAGCAAGCCTCCAGGGAGCATGCTTAATGACTAGAGGTGAAAAGTTCAGGCTCGAGGAAGACTCATTTGCTTCATCTTGAGACCCTCGCCCACGACCACTAGGAGACACTGTGCAGGCGCAAAGGACTTCTTAGCTCATTACAATAGGAAGCGGGGATAGGACATGAATATGTATAGGCATGTTGTGCAACCTCATGCATATGTATAACCTTAGAGGATAAATGTAAAGGGGAAATGACGTTAAGGTGCGCATGTTTTTGGGGGACTTATCCTCCATGATCCTCAGTGCTGAATAGAAAGCATACCTACTTTACAACTTTAATGAGTTGTGGAGTCTATCCACGCATCAGCTGTTGCACTGTCATTTCCTCAACCGGTAATAAGAAATATGATCACAATCGGTTTGGGATTTTTCTTGTAAAATACACTGAGATCTTGGGGAGGAAAGCACCATGCAGGATTTAATTTTGGTTATCTAATAAAATATAAACAATGCCTTTTTAATAATGTGTAGAATCTTTGTTTTTAAAGGAACCTTCATCTGCTTCATTTGGAAGTGTCAGTCACTCATGCATAATGACAGAAGTGCACCAACAAGGCAGCCAGAAACAAAATACCAGAGCCTTCTCATTCTGCCTCTTGACATACTGGAAATTCTAGTGTTTTAATTTTCACTTACTACAGCATATTGAATAAGATTGAAAAGAAATGCACCTAATCCAGATATGCACTTTGACCCCTTTTCTTTGACCCTGACATTGAAAACAAAATTCTGTCAGTTTTGCTTGGTTCAGTAAAGGGCAAGTGTGCAGAGACTGTCAGGAAATCCATTCCTACTTGGTAAATCTCGCACAAAAATGCCTAAAGTAAACAGCAAAGTAAGTTCGCTTTACTGGAGACAAACTCAGAACTTTGCTCATTCAAAGACACTGTTTACAAGTTAAAGCCATGGCTCAGGCTGTCTTTCTTCTTAAACTACCAATCTATAGTGCCTGAAGGCATTTGCAAAGAAAAGAATCGGGAGATTTCCTCCTGCTATCACGGTCTAACAGAAGTGCTTGATGTTCTGAATATAGAATGATTGTGTTTCGGTAGTCCGAAAGCCTGGAGGGCTGCAGCTGAAATGACGACATATATGTGCTGTCACCAGCAAAATCTGATTGCTCTGCATAGAAGCCCAACTAAAGTTATCCAGACCAATACAAATCTTTCTGGTGGAAAATGAACTCCCAATAAGCCTATTAATATCATAAAAAAGATTTAAAAAAGGTCAGTTTAAATGGTTCTGTATGTTATCTTCCTCAAAGGCTCTGCTTATGCTTGGAATAGAGATTTGCTTGAAAATGCTGTTGAGACACAGTTTGAGTTCAGCTCTTGCTGTTCCATTACTACAACGGTTTGGCAGCCTGGCAAGAGCTTGGATGAGACATTAGAATCTATGTCTTTTTCTTCCCCCCCCCCCCCCCCTTCCTTAATGTGACTGTATTTTGTCCTAAACACTTTTCTGTCTGTTACAGGTCATGGGTGATGTGGAATCCTTCTGTATTGCTTTTAAGACATGTTTTCAACATGGCTTGCTTTCTTAGAATAGACCTGATCTGTACTTGCAAGGGGAAGAATTAAATGAAATTATTATAGATTATGGAATAGACTGAGCAATAAAAGCATGTTATAATCACATAACAAGAAATTGCTCTTGTCACATGGTGGTTGTGAAAGTAAATGAACAGAAGGAAGGTGGTGATGAAGGAATAAAAATACAGATTTGTTGCACTGTCTAAAAAGTGAATGCAACAAATTTGTAGTAAAATTGTGAAGAATGTCCAAGTATTTTGATATTCTGTGCTCTGTTTGCTGAAAATTTCTATTTAGGCACTCTAAGGAAATGATAAATGGTGGTAATGTGTTAGGAACACAAGTAACTTGTCAGTTTTCCACTGGCCACTGTTGTCAGATATTGAAACAAATAAAAATTCCTCATCTCTCTTTCTATCTAGGAAAATGCTGTTAAGATTTTTCTCAAACCATTCCCTCTTTCCAGAAGATATTATTACAGTGAATAAGATAAAGATATTATTACAATAAAGTAGGCACCGTGTTGTGGTGAGGACTAGAAAAATGAAGAAAAGGTCCAAAATTCTTATCCATGGAAGCTGCGTAATGGCTCCTTCTTTCTTTGTATTACCTCTTTATGGCTGCTTTTCACTTGCGAGCTTGTTTATTCCATTCTTACTTATGTCGTGTGATTTTTCTTTGCATTCAAAGATCACCTGTAGGTAAATACAGAAATGAGAGAGTATTGTGGCAATGCCAAATATAAACATTTGCTCATGAATAGTTGTCCTACCTTCAAAATCCACTTGATGGCACTGGAGCCTTTGATATATATGCTCAGAAGGCCTTTCCTTTGGGTAGCAAATCCTATTATCTAGGTTAGCTCATCTGTATTCAAAAGATCAATGTTGCATTATTACAAAGATCCTTTCAAGTGTAAAAAGGATGGCACTTCATTACAAAAAGTAAAAGAAACTAATCAAACTTTCTTGGTGAAATCATTGACTTTTTAAAGTAAAGGGCAAATTTAAGAATTTGAAAGTCCAAAATGTAAGAGTCTTACAGTTGAGGCTCTGTGCTGCTCTAATTTAAATCTGCTGTAACACAATTCTTGGATTTTTGTATAATCTGAAGAAGAAAGTGGTGTGATGCACCTCTCCTGATGGCTTCCGAATAAGCCAAGTTGTCATATGCCCTCCTGAAATCAGATGTACCATGTAGCTTTAGAGACCTGTTCAGTGTGCAAAGAGGGTCTTTATATGAGAGGAGAGATGAGATCATCTCTTCTTTAAGACAGTTAGGCTGTGCCTCAGCACTGTGCATATTTTTAGTAAAACTGAAATCATAGTGGACTTACTTTGTGTCCCTGTCTAGGTTGTCATATAGTATTATGCAAGTTGTCAGCACAAAAAGGAGCTGTTTTATCTTTTCAATTCTCTCCTCCCCTTTTTTCTTTTGTGAAAGGACAAGAGTTGTACAGTTCCCTGCTTTATTACTGATAGCTCTCTTTCCTATCTCATTGTAGCTTTCCTCTTACTTGTAGCTTTCCAAATGCTTTGTTAAAGAAATGTTTATTACCATTTTACATTGCCTGCAGCTAGATATAGGGCAGAACCCAGACCACCAAACTTCCAGTCCTCTATGAATTGATACTGTTTGGTACTCATCTGTGAACACCTTGCTGTCAATATTTGTAATTTGTGCCAGATTTACATATATTACTTTTTTTTTTTTTCACTTGCTTATTTCCCTTGTCTGATTAGGTGACATGTGAAACTCACCAGCACTGGTTCAGTGCAGTGCAGTAACATATCTTGAAGACATTTAAAGCAGGTCAGTCTGGCCAACTTGTACCAGTTTTTAGTTTGAACTTGAAGGAAACTGGTTTGAATTCAGGACATAACTGGGGGCTTAATGAAGTCATTTGGAAAAGGTAGAAAATACGTCTTAAAAATCTGAACCAAGAAAGCAGGCACTGAATTGCTTCAATGATCTGCTGACAATGAAGCAGACTAGCTTTATTGCCTTCCAGTCCCCTTGTGTGATTAATATACAGTACCTACCCTTTCTATACTTAAGGGTTTGGATTTTTTTCCTTGGAGTTTCAGTTTCTCTAATATGACCTGCAATGCACATGCCAGGAGAGAGGAATCTTAAAAATTAATTTTGTGACATATTTAGGAAAAAACTTGTAGAAAGATGTGGCTGCAAGATGTAGTCTTAGATGCTGACATATCCACATCAAGTTAAAATAATACTTCCAGCTCATTCTTATCCACTATTTAGTATTGAAATTTGTTCTTTTCGATAGTGCGTTAGCAAGATGTGTTGACTTGAAGTCTGAGCATGTGTTTCTTGAAAATATATGGTTAGAGTCCTAGTCTTGACTTTGGGGACATAGGATAGCATCACACTGAATTAAGACCTCTTCTGGATTTGTGCCAAGGCATCTTTCTGTGTTTATGAGCTACTCCATGCGTGATTGTTACTCTGCCTTCTGACAATGAAACACTGGAGTAGTCTTTTATTTTACAGCCTTGTGGATTCTTTCTTTTGTTTCTGAGAAAGCTGCATATAATGCTTGCATGTAAAGGAAGCTGAGACTTGTTTGTATAAGGAGAGAAAAATTCATTCTGTAGAATTGGCTTTTATAACTGTGGCTTGTTCCAGTTGAATTTCCCAAAATTAGTTTCTATGAGAGAAGTAAATATTCCTTCCCAACCAATTTAGTTTACAAGCAACTATGTAAGACACTTCTCCGGGTATTCTGATTAATATGAAATGAAAAATCAAGGTAGGTCATAGTAAGAAAAAATATCTGACAATAAACTGGGATGCAGTGACCATTAACTTGCTTCGCATAACAGGTCTGTGTTTCACTCAAAATGCTGTAGACTTGGGTGAGACTTAAGCAGTGTATAGTGCTCAAACTACTTAGCACTTAGTTTTGCATAGTGTAAAAAACAAAATTTGAACTATTTTACAGGCTATTTAGGGTAATGTATACCTCTGTGCAGAAAAGCAGTTTTCAGCAGTGTATCTTAAGCTAGTGCTGGATCATTTCATTTTCAGGTTGATGTCACTGAATTCACCAAGAGATTAAAATGTTGTTGCCAAAGTTTTGATGCTTTCTTGTTGTCCCATCAGACAACTGAGTTAACAAGTGTTGTGGCAGACAGTCTTATGTGGAACACCACTCTCTTTATTTTTCTCTGTATCACAGAACTTATTTATTTAAAAAATCATGATGAAACAATCTGGTGTGTCTGCTATTTCTAAAAAGTCTTCAATTATAGTAAAAACACTGATAACATAAGCCACTCTAAATAGTCTTCCCTGTGGTGAGAGACTGTTTTTATGGGGGTTGGCATATTCACATAAGCAGATGTGTCCAGCTTGTCTCCTTGCTAGTATGGGCAGTAAAGTGAGCCTGACTCATACTAACATTCATAGGGTTATGTATTATATATTACTTCAAAAATTTGCACTTGGTCAGGAGGACCTTATGTGACAGATCTTCTAGTACCAATGAACCAGAAAATACCCAAATAAAGGTGTTACTTTGAATGGTGGACTCCTGTCACCATTTAACTATCAATGGCAAAGACTTTATGCATAGGAATACCCTGATGTACTAAAAAAAATGAATCTCTAAGCTTGCTTGTGTGAACAAGATTGCTTCAGAGTATGACATGTGGCTTCTACCTCATGCTGTTTAAAATACTTATTAAATATATGTACTGGTTTTCTAGAGCTCAAGAGTGTAACATTTATTTTGTCTGGTGTTGGGAAGTGACTGTCATGGTACACTTCATTTATTTTTATTAAGAGATTATGTTTATAAAAAACCCTTGTCTTTTTGGTTGTTCAGTAATTATTTAAAAGTGGTTAAAAGCACGGAGTAACTGTAGGATGAGAAAATAATTCCATGAAATTGCATTTATTCAGTTAGTTTCAGACTCCTAAAAATGGACACTGCTTGTGGCACTTAAAGCGCTATTAACATGACCCATAAAAATAACTCTGGACTTCTCTATTTGTGGAAAGAGACCTTTCTATACTTTTGATGATATTATTTAAGGCAACCTATTACTGAACATGCAAAGAGCTGAGAACATAAGTCTCAGTGCTGTAAATGCCTCTCAAATTGGAGAAACTTTCCTTGTGTGGATGGTGCCATTTACTGGAGTTGTAATTTGCTCATTCAGCAATAGTACATGGTGGCATAACTAAACAGTTCTGAAAGACAATAGTCATCCCATTAAAATAACATGCATCATAACCCTCTCTGTGGGAGGAGTGGTGTGGATTTATTAATATCAGTATGCTCTTCTTCATGTGTCCAATAAATTAGAGTATAATGTATTTTTGCTTTTCAGTTTGTTTAATAAATATTTTTTAATTTGAAAGACAAAATTAACCAAACATCTCTGTGCTTGTATTCATACTCTCTATTTATGTTAACTGGACATTGAACGCAATATATGCAGAAGCTGTCAGAAATTTACAGGTGGGAGTCAGGTCACAATGTGCTCCAGAGCTGAGCAGGTAGCCTTGTACTGCCATCACCACAGTATTGCGATAATTTTTCTTGGGTAGCACTATGTGGTTTTTAACTTTCTGAGGTTTTGTCTACAGGGTATTCACAGATAGTGAAATTTCACGAGGAAATGTAAGACTTTTCTAAAGCAGAAGCAGTGCTTGGCAGCATTTGAGAGCTAGTTGTTCAAACATGCTTGTAAACAAACTGTTTATGAATATGCAGCTCCTCATGTCTTCCTGAAGGAGCTGGTGAATGAAGTTGCTAAGCCATTGTCCATTATATTTGAAAAATCATGGCAGTCAGGTGAAGTTCCCAATGACCGGAAAAAGGGAAATATAACCCCATTTTCAAGAAGGGGAAAATGGATGATCCAGGGAACTACAGACCGGTCAGTCTTACATTTGTGCCTGTTAAAATCTTGGAGCAGATTCTCCTGAAATCATGGTAAGGCAGATGAAAATAATGAGGTGGTTGGTAACAGCCACCGTGGCTTCGCTAAGGGGAAATACCTGATTAATTTGGTGGCCTTCTACGATGCGACTATGGAACTGATGGACTGGGTAGGGCAGTTGACATTGTCTACCTGGACTTGTGCAAAGGGTTTAACACTTCCCCACACGACATCCTTGTCTCTAAATTGGAGAGATATCAGTTTCGTAGGTGGACCACTCAGTGGATAAAGAATTGGCTGGATGGCAGCATGCAAAGAGTTGTGGTCAATGGCTCAATATCCAGCTGGAGACCAGTAATGAGTGGTGTCCCTCAGGGATTGGTATTGGGACCGGTCTTGTTCAACATTGTTGTCGGTGACATGGACAGTGGGATTGAGCGCACCCTCAGCAAGCTTGCTGTTGACACCAAGCTGTGTGGTTCGGTTGATAACGCTGGAGGGAAGGAATGCAATCCAGAGGGACCTTGACACACTGGTGAGGTGGGCTGATGCCAACCTTATGAAGTTTAACCATGCCAAGTGCAAGGTCCTACATGTGGGTTGGAGCAATCCCAGGCACAGCTACAGGTTGGGCAAAGATGAGATTCAGAGCAGCCCTGCAGAGAATGACTTGGGGGTGTTGGTTGATGAGAAAATGAACATGAGCCGGCTTCAGGCTGGTATGCTTGGGGATAGTGGGAAGAAGGAAGAAATCCAGGTGGCTTTGTGCTTTCCCATTCCCATCTTAAAAGATACCCTTCTTAAAGAAAAATGTGTCAGACTATTATTAATTCCATGATTCAGGAGGTCTAACTGTTCCACGTGATATGCTGTAGAAATTCAGGAAGTGATTTTAGAGCAAACACACAGAGTAAATAGGAGTTGGGAAGAAAGTATGGGTCTTCTGGCACAATTGCCCAATATGCAAGTCCAGCCTATTACCAGGCTTAGACTACGGAAAACTGAAGTGCAATGGAATGTGTCTGACTAAGTTATTACTTTCCTCTGAGATTAATTGGTACAATGCTGGGAATTTTCGATGTTTTAAAGAAATGTGAAGTTAGTATTTGAATGTTAATAACTTCTTTTTTGAGAGAAGAGTATTAATAGCCAAAATTTTGTGTGGCTGATTGCACACTGGTAAGCTACTTTGGCAGTTTCATCATCCATGTTATAAAAATATGTTCAACAGTAGCTAAATCTTTCTGGGACACCTGTTCCATTGCTTTACTCCTGAGGTTATGTCCTGGGTTCAGCAGTAGCAGTCATTTTTTTTCTCCTTCTTGGTAGCTGGTGTAGTACTGTGTTTTTGACTTTCAGCCTGGGAACAGCACTGATAAAACCAATGTTTTTTGTTACTGCTCAAATGTTTAGTCTGACCAAGGACTTTCTGAGTCTCATGCTCTGCCAGGGAGGAGGGGAAGCTGGGAGGAAGCAGAGACAGGACACCTGACCCAAACTAGCCAAAGAGGTATTCCATACCACAGCACGTCATGCCCAGGATGTAAACTGGGGGCAGTTACCCAGGAGGGTTAGATCACTGCTCAGTCAGTATCAACAGGTGGTATTGTATTCTCTTCCCTGTTATTTCCCTTATCATTACTGTTATTGGTGGTAGCAGCAGTGGTTTGTGTTATACCTCAGTTACTGGACTGTTCTTATCTCAACCCTTGGGAGTTACATTCTTTTGCTTCTCCTCCCCATCCCTCCGGGAAGCGGCTGGGGGGAAGAAAGGGCGGGGGGAGTAAACAAGTGGGCTGCGTGGCTGACTTATGGCCTGTGTTTAAACCACTACAGGTTACTAATTTGAAAAGCCTCACAAATAAATGCCTTATAATTTTAATCATGCTTTATATCAAGGTTGGTGAGTTATCATAAGAGAGAAGAAAAAAATATTGTTGAGTAGTAAAGCACAGAAAAGGGAAAGAGTTACTACTTAAACTGTCTAATTAAGTGTCCAGTTATTCCATACTTCTGTGGTCTCAGTAGGACCTAATCTCACATTTGGTCCATTTCTTTAGATGATAGGTTTCAAATTTGGGTAAAACTGGTAGATTTTGCTAGAAAGGATGTACCATTTACAAATACTTGAAGTAACCTGTGCTGTGTGAGTGAATGAAGGGATATGTATTTGCATAGAGTATTTTAACAACAAATTGCTACCTGATTAGGTAGGCTCTACAATTTGGTGGGTTTACTACCTGCTTCTGTTTTGATAATACCAGAACTCTCGGTTCAAGAATTTAGACCTTTTTAAAGCATTAATGTTTCTGAATAAGTCCAAGTGATCAGCTTTGATTCTGCTCATTTTTCACCTCCCTTAGCAGGTGGCTGGGTGGCATTGGGTCTCTCATCTTGGCAGTATGGTATTTAGTGTACCATAGCATAATGTCGTCGTTTAAGTCCAGTCGCTAACTCAGAACCACGCAGCTGCTCACTCATTCCCCACCTTCTTCTCCCTGCTCCTGGAGGGATGGGGAGGAGAAACAAAAGAATGTAACTCCCATGGGTTGAGATAAGAACAGTCCAGTAACTAAGGTATAAAACAAATCGCTGCTGCTACCACCAATACTAATAATGATAAGGGAAATAACAAGGGAAGAGAACATAACCACTCACCACCCGCCAACCGATACCCAGCCCGACCCGAGAAGTGATCTGGGCCTTCTGGATAACTGCCCCCAGTTTATATATTGGGCATGATGTGCTGTGGTATGGAATACCTCTTTGGCTAGTTTGGGTCAGGTGTCTGTCTCTGCTTCTTCTCAACTTCCCCTCCTCCCTGGCAAAGTATGAGACTCAGAATGTCCTTGGTCAGAGTAAACATTACTTAACAACAGCTAAAACCTTCAGTGTTATCAGCTGTGTTCCCAGGCTGAAAGTCAAAAGCACAGCACTGCACCAGCTACTAAGAAGGAGAAAAACGACTGTTACTGCTGAACCCAGGACACATAGCAGCAATTTAGGTGGTAGGGAAGAAGAGAAAACAGAGCTGTATCATTAGGTTATTAATAACCTATGTAAGAAACAAACTAGTAACACTCTCCTGTTTCAGAAAGTGGCTTCAGAGAGAGTTCTGCTGAAATAACTACTTTTCAGTCCAGCCAGAGCTTGAAATGGGGCAGCCTGCTCAGTGCCACTCCTACAGGCATAAAGGAAAGACAGTGGATGTGAGAGGGGCATTTAAAACTAGAACTGATGTGAGGAAAGCAAACAAGAAATACAAATCAAGCAAGTTGTAAGAGGCAGACTGGCGCTCTGCTGGATAGAGTTTGCATCAGGATTTAGCTTCTGCAATGCAATTATCATTATCCAGTCATTATGATAATAAGATGGGCTATCAAAATAGTACCCTGTCAGCTAGGATATTACTAGGTAGTCTCCCAAAGGAGAGATAAAAATACCTTTTTTTAATGATACTTAAATTAATGTGTGCAGCATTAACCTCTAGGAATCCAGGCCTAAAGAAAGTAAAATAGTAAAGGCCATAGACAGTCATTGCTTCTGACATTTGTGACTGTATGATCCTGAATGGAAATGCCTGAATTATGTTCTTCTCAAAGATAGAAAGGGAGCATATGTCTTTTTTTTGAGGATAGGGGAAAAAGAATATTGCCTTTAGTTAGCAAGAAACATTAATGCCACTAATTCAGAGCTCTGCTATTTCTAATTTCTGTAAACATTTATTCTGTTACACGAAAAAGTTTCTCAACACACTATGGGATTTTAATTCTCTGGACTTTGATGCCTTTTATATGACAGCTCAATTTTGTATAACCATGAAGGGGTGTGTGGAGGATTTCTTCCATTATCACTGCATGTTTAAATGGGATTGTAAAATGAGATAACATCTGGCTGGGGTAGAGTTACTTTTCTTCACAGTAACTAGCATGAGGCTGTGTTTTGGGTTTGTAAAGGAAGCCATGTAGATCACATAGGGATGTTTTAGTTACTGCTGAGCAGTGCTTACACAGAGCCAAGACATTCTCTGCTCTTCATCTCACCAATGAGGAGGCTGAGGGGGGCACAAGGAGTTGGGAGGGGACATACCTGGGACAGCCAACCCCAACTGACCCAAGGAGTATCCCATACCATAGGACATCATGCTCAACTTACAAGCTCAGGGCAGAAGGAGGAAGGAGGGGATGCTGGGAGGAACTACATTTTTCTTCCCAAGTCACTGTAGGATGAAATGAAGCCCTGATTTTCTTGAGATGGCTGAACACCTGCCTGTCCATGGAAAGTGGTGAATGAATTCCTTTCTTTTCTTTGCTTATGTGTGTGACTTTTGCTTTACCTATTAAACTGTTATTTCAACTTACAAGTTTTCTTTCTTTTATGCTTATAGTTAGTCCCTCCCTCCCTGCAGGGTGGAGTGAGTGAGTGGCTCTGTCGTGTTTAGTTGCTGGCTGGGGTTAAACCAGGACACCATCTAACATTGGCTTATTAGTACCATAATGATGTCATTACTGGAATGAACAGGGAAAAGATTTAGTCAAAGACAGTTCTTTTCAAGAAAACCTTAAGAATTTCACCTATAGGAATTCTTTTGAGCTGAGAATCGTGGGACAAGCATTTAAAAATCTTTCTTCCTCCTTAGTCTTTCAGACTTACAATATTTTAGATATGAGACTGAGCAGAAGTAACTCACTATGCTCCTCAGTGTTACAGTATACATGATTTCAAGCAGTGGCAAGTCAAATGTCCTCGTATGTGGTTCAAGATTTCCGTGCACTAGGCTGCCTGTGCTCAGTGGAGAAAGATGGTCTTACGCAATAGATCCTGTAACCACAGGTGCTATCCCTACAGGCGGGTGCCAAAGTGGAGGCTCTTAACTGGATTTGTAACTAAATAAGTAAATGTTTCAACCCATTTCTAAGATAAGTTGAATCCAAATGCTTCAGAGCCAAACACTATATCAGAGCTTTTGCCTTCTTCAAATTCACCCCTATAGTTACATAGTTGAAACCATATAAAGTTTCTGGTGTGTGGCATATGTCAGTAGAGCACATACCTGGTTTTATTTTCTTCATAATACTGTTTTTGCATTGACTTGAACTGATAGCATGTGATTTGTCAGCATATAAATTATAATTCTATGTGAACCCTTCTTGTTTTTCCAGGGGCTAGGCTTTAAAAGCTTAAAATATGCACAGAATTATAGAATGGTTTGGGTTGGAAAGAGCCTTGCAGATCATCCAGCTCCAGCCCCTGCCACAGGCAGGGACACCTTTCACCAGAGCTGTTTGCTCCAAGTCCCATCCAACCTGGCCTGGGATGGGGCAGCCACAGCTTCTCTGGACACCCTGTATCAACGCCTCAGCACCCTCACAGGGAAAAACTTTTGCCTAAGAGCTCATCTTAATCTCCCCTCTGGCAGGTTAAAGACATTCCCCTTGTCCTGTCCCTACAGGCCCTTATCCAAAGCCTTTCTCCAGGTCTCTTGTAGCCCCTTTAGGCACTGGAGCTGCTCTAAGGTCCTCCATTAAGGAGCCTTCTCTCCTCCAGGCTGAACCAGCACAGCTTTCTCAGCCTGCTCCAGAGCAGAGCTGCTCCAGCCCTCACAGTATCTCCATGGCTTCCTCTGGACCCACTCAAGCAGATCCCTCATCACTCAGTCTTTATTTCAGTCATTCAGTCTGAACAAGAAAGCAGCCAAATCTTGAGTAATAGACAACCTTAAGGCACAGTTTAGGTAAGTGAACTGAGCAGTGTTTTCATAAAAATATGGGACTGTGGATTCATTTCTTGAATATTTTTATCAGTTCACATATCACATGTATGGAATAGTGGTATCTTTTGTTTGTTTGTGGGGTTTTTTGTTTGTTTTATTTTTTTTCCTGAATAATATTGGAACTTAAGGATTTTCCTGTGAACGTCTGCCATCTGCAAAGTGACTATTTCCCATTGATTTCAGAGGTATTTCTACATGGAGTTTCTTTTGACCTCAGTGAGAATTAGTTGCTAATACTTTTAGGGAATTAAGGTTAAAATACACAGGAGCCAAAGTGCGGTTGAAATCTGTTAGGAAGTAGGCTTCTGAGATGTCTTTGAAATCCAAACTTACAATCTATGGGTAAGTGATTGCCTAGGAGTAGCCTGCCTGGCTACTGACAGGACAGATGCTGTCAGAGACATGGGCAGAAGGAAGGGAAACAAAGTGACAAGGAAGAATACTTTAGAATCATATAATGGCACATGGATAAAAACAAACCACAGAATTATTAAAATGATGCTGCAGAATATAAAAGTAATGGAATTTGTGTTCTAAAGCTTCACTTATGAGCCTGGCGTCAAGCATGAAACCCTTTCCCAATGTAAAATAAACTTTGTATGTGCTTGGAGATAGCTGAATCAGTGCACTGCCTTACAGACACTTAGGATTATTTGTCAGAATGGCATATTCATACTTGGAGAAGCCAGAGATGGGAAAGTCCACTTGAGTGGCTGTTTAGAATCATAGAATAGATAGGGTTGGAAAAGACCTTAAGATCATCTACTTCCAACTCCCCTGCAGTGGGCAGGGACACCTTACGCTAAATCGTATCGCCCAAGGCCTCGTCCAACCTGGTCTTGAACACTGCCAGGGATGGAGCATTCACAACCTCCCATGGCAACCTATTCCAGTGCTTCACCACCCTAACAGGAAAGAATTTCCTCCTTATATCCAAGCTAAACTTCCCCTAAGTTTTAACCCATTACCCCTTGTCCTATCACTACAAAGAGGCTGTGTCCCTAACACGCCTTTTCATTCTACAAGACTAAAGCAGCCTGCTTCCCTCCAAAATGTCAAGTTCAAATTCTCTTACCACTGCTTACTCTCTCTGCAGCCTGCTCATGCTGTTGGGAGGAAAAAAATAAGACTTCAGGCTACCTTTATCACAAAAGGGAAACGTCAGAGAATGTGTTTCTGTGTAACTTGATGGCATTGGCTTGTTTCTCTCTGGTAAGACCAAGACTACTGAGCTGGTTGCTTTGCTTTCTTAAGTTGCCTTCTGCTTTGATGAGAGTAGGCAACTAAGGTGGGTTTTACCAGAACTATAATGTAAAATGAGTCTCTGTGACAGGAGGCCCTTTTCACAAGACGTGTAGTACCAGTCCATCCTTCTCCCCGGTTTCCTTCCTTCACAAGTCAGGCAAGTAAGAAATAAATTGAATAAAGCTAATTTGTCAGGGATCCTTACTGTCATTTCACCACCCAAGCTGGGTATGGGTTAGGTTTGTGATGACCCCAATTTTAAAAAGAGTAATGGTATAAATAATTTTCCTTCTGATCACTTTTGTGTGCCTTTAATACTTGGTGTTACTTGGTACAAAGTTTCAGTCTACCACACAAGATGCAGAAAGCAAAGGGGTAATACCAGAGCTGCAGGGGATGATTTTTTGATAAAGAGCAATTAACACTTTTTAAATGCTTTGCAGTGTGAATACTGCAAAAACACTGCAACATGAATAAACTAAATAAATTCCTTTACACCTTCAGGGCTAGTTCTGTGTAGACAAAGCTGATTCGTTTCAAACTAAACTGATTTAGGGTAATTTCACAGATCTCTTCTTCCTCCTTCTCTCTTACATGTTCCTATATCAGTTCTTTGAGTATACTGATTGTAATAAAGCTGTTCTATGGATTTTAAGATGGAAAATTCCAAGTAAAAGGCCACTTCATTTCCAGACAGTTCATATTTTTCATTTGAAAATAGCAGTCTCCAAAATGTGCAGGTGACTTCTAGGTTAAATGGACTAACCACCATACTACACTAACCTTAAATTTCTAGCAATACATCTGAAATGCAAGTATCTGTTAGGCTAAAGTCTCTTCTTAGGGAGGAAACTTAATTTGCAGTAAGACACATGCAGCTGCAGAACTGCTGCCTATTGAATCTCACAGCTTTGTGCTCCGTGCCATGCAGACATATGCAGCAAACCATTGCCAAGAGTCAGCCTAACCCTGCTTTTGGGAAATGTGGGGAATCAAGAGGTTTTCTTCTCTTGTGCCATAAGGGATACTTGGAAATAGCTGTTAAAAATGCCAGTTCTTCATCTTCAGCTGTTTAAAAATCACACATTCTAGCATGTTAGTATGGTGATTGGGGCTTGTGAAGTTCAGTTAAAATACTGAGCCCAAAAATAGAGCCTCCAGAGCTGAAGATGCTTCAGCAGATGCAACACATTCAAGTCTTTCTCTGAACTGTTGTTACAGTACTTGGAATATTCCATTTAGTCATCCTGTATTTACTTCATGTAACACACGGGGCAACAGTCATGAGCAAAGGCTCTGTGTGGGAGCACCAGACCCAAGGCCAGGGAGAAAGCTGTGCCTCTGACTGGCTAACTTCAGTGGAGCTCCCCAGGTTGTGCAGTAGCATAAAACCTCACCACCCTTCTAAAGAAACTGGGTCTGGCTCCTTCAGCGGTTTGGGCTTTGCAGTTGCTTTCCCATTCCTCTACTTCATTCTTCACTTGCCCTCCGAGAAAACAAGCAAAAAAAATCCCATCGCTGCATTTAGGAACATGGGAAAAGGAGACTGTTCATTCATGAGGTCAGTGGAGCCCTGCTGCCAGTTCTGAGTGTGAGGGACTTAAGCTCTGGCATCATCCTGTACCACAGCATGCTAGTGCCAGGGAGCCAACAGGGCGTCACTTGTTGGAAACAAGTTTAGCTAAATTGCGGGTCAGTGTGTTAGGGTGTGGAAAGAGTGAGATCCAAGAACAGATCCAAGAGCCTCATTTTTAGCTCTAATAACAAGACTACAAATATCATAATCTGAATAGACCTCTTTTGATGTTTACATGGATCATAACATTTACTGAAAGAAAAATGTTATTTGTTTATCTCGGCTGGTGACTGTTTGGTAGTAGGTAGGGGTTGTTCAAAGTATCCTGTTGAGGTTTCTGTTAAATGTTGCCTACAACAGGAAAGGGCCTGCAAATATTTGGCTGCTTCTGGCAGTTTTTGTCTGTGATTGTTCAGGCCTGTTTTGAGAGAGTCTCCAGGTCAGTTAACCTTTACAGGGCATTTCTAAGATTATTTTGTTTACTTTAAAAAAAAAAAAAAAAAAATTAGCTCAGCTTCTTCATACTGATATGTCTGTTTTCCTGCTCTGAGGTAGAATACAAGTAGCCATATTTCTGTTGGAATATTATGAGCATGTGACAGAAGGAATTGTTACATAAGCAAAAGGAGGACACATGTTTAGCAAGTGAAACTTCCTATGCCACTGATAATGAAGTTACCGAGAAGAAGTTAGGGGAAGACAAAAGACAGTTGTCTTCTCTTGCTAGTGGTACCATACTTGGCAAAATGAGTCTGCAATCAGCCTGAGTATGATAAACTTGTCTCTCCTGACAGGCTCTGGCTTCAAAGCTGGAAGATCAGCAACGCGGCTTGCTGTTGGCCATTCAATCTACAGAGTTTTTTCTTTTTCCCCTATGCCTTTCAGTGTATAGTGTACAGTAATGTTCAGGCATATTTCTGTAGCTGCAATGAAGCAGATACATTCTGTTCTTTGCTACTAAATGTTTTCCTCCACTTGCTTATCAGCAAAGACTTAGAAGTGATTGGAAAGGATTGCAGTGATAGCAACAGAATGCAGAGAATAAAGGTGTCACCTGATGGGATGTGATGAGTAAAAATCAAATTGTTCTAATTTGCGTTTGGGTATTAAAATATGTGGCACCCGAACAGGTATTCAAACATAATTAACTGACTGAACTGGGCAAAGTGGTATAAGGCTTAATTAGCAAGATGCTACAGTCCTTTCAGCCAAGCCGCCTCTCAAAAAAGAAAATAAACCTTAAAATAGCAAGTGTATCAGGCATATTCAATATTTCAGTTTGTGTTGTTTTTATGAAGCAGATTGGAGTGGGAAAAGTCAAAACCAGCTCAAAAAGAGAGTTTAAGTGATATTTATGGATACAAGATGCTTTGCAAGATGTTGTTTTTCTCTTAGTCTCCAAACCTTGTCATTCTTGGTTTGCTGACAACTACACAGGTATTTCTGCTCTGTCAATTTGATTGTTGCGGTCTTGCTTTTTAGTTCACTTTCTTTTTTTTTTTTCCCTCTGTAATGCTTTTGTGTTTAAAACTCACTGACCCATAGTTCTCAAGCTCCAAGGTTCAGGGTCTGAGCTCAAAGGCAGTTTATTACCTCAGCCCTTATTGTTGTGTTTAATATTCTTGGATGGGCTATGTTAACACATATTTTGGTGTTCAATATTGGAGGAAGCTAGCACATGGAATTAGAATGGAGGATCAGACTGATGCAGATCAAGTAGCCATTATCTGACTAGCAACTAAATGTTATCATTGAGATCCTTGTGACTTTTTATGTTTGGTGATTTTGTGACTGACTACATAGTGTCATCTTAAAGCCATAAGCTGTTTCTTTGGGATCTTTGGGTCTGTGTTACGTCAATGTGCTAAAATATACATCAGCATTTTCTGTGACAATTTGGATACAACGGATTACAGCTATGCTGCCATCCCCTGCTAAAGTGAAATAGTGGTCTGGACTAAGCCATAAGGTGGCACGTATCTTTTTGTAAATTCTTATAACTGCATAAAGGTCCCAATATCTGAACAAGGACAATTAAACTTCTTTAAGAAGAATTTCATCTCTCCTTAGATATTTTCCTATACCCAAGTGTGAACTAGATCATAATATGCTGCTATAAGCTTTTGTCATGGTTTAAACCCAGTCAGGTAACTCGTTCACTCACTTCCCCCCACTTCTTACCCTCCCCCTGCTCCCGGAGGGAAGGAGAGGAGAATTGAGACGAATGCAGCTCCCACGGGTTGAGATAAGAACAGTTTAGTAACTAAGGTATAACACAAATCATTGCTGCTACCACCAATAATAATAATGATAAAGGAAATAACAAGGGAAGAGAATACAACACCTCAGCACCAGCCAACCGATAACTCAGCCCCCAGGCCCGACCAAGCACCGACCCATACCTTCTCCAACCCTGCAGTCTCCCAGCCCTTCCGGCTAACTCCCAGTTACATCCTGGGCATGACGTGCTGTGGTATGGAATACATCTTTGGTCAGTCCGGGTCAGGTGTCCTGTCTCTGCTTCCTCCTGGCTTTCCCTCCTCCCTGGCAGAGCATGAGGCTCACAAAGTCCTTGTCCAAACCAAAACATCGCTATCAGCTCTGTTCCCAGGCCGAAAGTCAAAACACTGCACCGCACCAGCTACCAAGAAGGAGAAACATGAGGGCTACTGCTGAACCCAGGACAGCTTTATGTCCCACTAGCAATGTGTTTGCAGAAATATGTGGCTGAAATAGTTGTTATTCAAGTAGCACCCCAGGAAGCCTTTTGCTGTAATCTTCAGTTACAAATAAGTTTACTTTTTTGTTTGTAGGTTTGGGTTTTTATTGTCTTATTTGAGGCATCTGAAGTTATTCTGACTGGAAAGAGATTGTCTTGTCTCGATCAGAACTTTTTGGTGATTTGTTTGAAAGAAACTTTTACCACAAAAGTTGGTTGGAGAAATTCTCTAAAATTCAATGTGGAGTTTCATAAAGCAGCGTTCTTTATTGCAGGGCTGGACACACACATGAATCGTTTCACAAAGGTGAGCGCCAGGAGCAGCCATGTATTTAGCATACTCATACATATTCACAGCTTTTCCAGGAAATTATTTACATAGTCATGAGATTTTCAGAAACTAATTATAATATTGGCATCCTAATTACACATGCGCTCTTTTCCTGAGTGGGAGTCTCTGGTGGTCATCAATAGTCTTCCTCACTGTATTTACTGAATGACATCAGTGCTTGTGAATGCTCGCAAGGTCCTAGTGCTGAGTTAGAATGTGGCATATCCTTGCTTCTGTTCTGTTCCAGTCTCGCTCCATGCTGGGTGCTGCTCTGCTACCCGGAAGGCTAGCATCCATGGTCTTATTTACTTTCTTCTTAGTTGTTGTCAGTCCCATGATGTTCCTTCCCTCATCAGATAAACATTCCTTTCTGTTTGAACAGTTTGCTGGATTTTACTATGTTGATTTAAAGCCACACACACTATTGTTAGTTTAAGCCTATGATATAAGCCTACAAAATGACTAGCTCTCCAAAGCTTTAACTCTACACATTGACCTGCAATAATTTCTTTCTTCCAAACATTTATTTTCTGCCAGTGATACTGTAGAGCTCACAACCTCCCGTGAAAACAATCTCCCTGATTCTATAACAAAGAATATAAATGACTTGATATCAAAGTTGTGAGTGAACTTGCTTATTCTGTCCCTTTCTCTGTGTCTGTTAAAATCTTGGAGCAGATTCTCCTGAAATCATGCTAAGGCACATGAAAACAATGAGGTGGCTGGTGACAGCCAGCGTGGCTTCACAAAGGGGAAATCCTGCTTGATCAATTTGGTGGCCTTCTGTGATGGGGCAACAGAACTGATGGATAGGGGCAGAGTAGTTGACATCATATACCTGGACTTGTGCAAAGCGTTCAACACTGTCTGGCATGACATCTTTGTCTCTAAACTGGAGAGACATCAATTTGATGGATGGACCACTCAGTGGATAAAGAATTGACTGGATGGCCACACGCAGACTGTTGTGGTCAGTGACTCAAGTCCAATTGGAGAGTGGTGATGGGTGGTGTTCCTCAGGGATTGGTGGGATTGAGTGCGCCCTCAGCAAATTTGCCAATGACATCAAGCTGGGTGGTTCGGTTGATATGCTGGAGGGAAGGAATGCCATCCAGAGGGACCTTGACACGCTGGTGAGGTGGGCTGATGCCAACCTCATGAAGTTCAACAATGTGAAGTGCAAGGTCCTACACGTGGGTTGGAGCAACCCCAGGCACAGCTACAGGTTGGGCACAGAAGAGATTCAAAGCAGTCCTGCAGAGAATGACTTGGGGTTGTTGGTGGATGAGAAAATGAACATGAGCCGGCTTCAGTGTGTGCTCACAGCTCAGAAAGCCAACTGTATCCTTGGCTGCATCAAAAGAAGCATGACCAGCAGGTCGAAGGAGGTGATCCTGCCCCTCTACTCTGCTCTCGTGAGACTTCACCTGGAGTATTGTGTGCAGTTCTGGCATCCTCAACATAAGAAGGCCATGGAACTGTTGAAACAAGTCCAGAGGAGAGCCACGAGGATGATCAGGGGACTGGAGCACCTCCTGTATGAAGACAGGCTGAGAAAGTTGTTGCTGTTCAGCCTGGAGAAGAGAAGCTGCTTGGGGACCTCAGAGCAGCTTCCAGTATCTGAAGGAGGCTATGAGGATGCTGGAGAGGGACTCTTTATCAGGGACTGTAGCAATAGGGCAAGGGGTAATGGGTTCAAACTAAAACAGGGGAAGTTTAGGTTAGATATAAGTAAGAAATTCTTTACTGTGAGGGTGGTGAGGCAGTGGAATGGATTGGCTAAAGAAGTTATGAATCATAGAATCATAGAGTCGTTAGGGTTGGAAAGGACCTTAAGATCCTCTAGTTCCAGCCCCCCGCCATGGTCAGGGACACCTTACGCTAAATCATATCACCCAAGGCCTCGTCCAGCCTGGTCTTGAGCACTGCCAGGGATGGAGCATTCACAGCCTCCCATGGCAACCTATTCCAGTGCCTCACCACCCTAACAGGAATGAATGCTCCAGCCCTGGTGGTGTTCAAGTCCGGGTTGAATGGAGTCTTGGATGACATGGTCTAGTGTGAGGTGTCTCTGACCATGGCAGAGGGGCTACAACTTAATGATCTTAAGGTTCTTTCCAGCTCCAACTATTCTATAATTTTATGATTCCATTTTTCTTTAACTTCTTTTAAGTGAGGAATATCTATTGAGAAATATTGTTTAATGCCAAAACAGCATAGCAGGGCCTTTTGAGTCCCTGAAACAGTTATAAATAGGGGGTCAAGTTTTCTTTGTATCTTCATGACAGTTGTACCAAGAAACATCTCCTGTCTTCAAAACATAATTGCTTTCACTGAAAAAATCCATTTCTTAATTGGCTGGGTTTTTTTGTTGTTTTTGTTGTTGTTGTTGTTGTTGTTGTTGTTTGTTTGTTTGTTTTTTGTCCTCCCTCCCTTCCGTTTTACTCTCCTTTCCCCAGTTCATCCATTTTTATTTTTCTGGACTTCTGACTACTTTGGTACTGTCTGACAGTTAATAGCATATTACAACTAATGCTGTTAAAGTAAATCACAGATGTTTTGTTTGACCTATGTATTTGTTGACAGAAATCAGATTGTCTCTTAAGATTTCTAAAAAGCTAATAGTGTAAAAAAATACCTGACCTTTCAAAAATTTCCAATTCATTTTTATCTTTCAGGTGGTCAGGGTGCTGGTCTATCTTTTCTAGATGGTGCTTTTGCAGAGAAAGTTCCACTTCCAACCTGGTATTATGTGATTCTATGATCTGTCCATGCAGGTAGCTACTTCAGTATGTGAGGTTATGTATCACATGGGTGTACTGGGTTCAGAAGTAGCAGTCATTTTTCTCCTTCTTAGTAGCTTCTGCAGTGCTGTGTTTTTGACTTTAGTCTGAGAACAACACTGAAGTTTTCCGTTGTTGCTAAGTAATTCTTACTCAGATCAAGGACTTTTCAGTCTCATGCTCTGCCAGTGAGGAGGGGCACAGAAAGTGGGGTGGAAGCAGAGACGGGACACCTGAGCCAAACTAACCAAAGGGATATTCCATACGATAACATGTCTTGCCAAGTATATAAACTGGGGCGAGTTACTCGGAAGGCCCTCATTGCTGCTTAGGTCAGTCTGGGTATCGGTTGGCAGGTGGTGAGCAGTTGTGTTCTCATCCCTTGTTAGCGGTGAACATAACCCCTTGTTATTGAACATAACTCCAGGCTAAACATAACCCCTTGTTATTATGGGAAATAACCCCTTGTTATTTCCCATATCATTATTATTATTGGTGTTAGCAGTAGTAGTTTTGTGTTATACCTTAGTTACTGGACTGTTCTTATCCCATCCCTCTTGGGAGCAGGGGGCAAATGAAGAGGGGGGTGTGAGTGAGCAGCCGTGTGGTTCTGAATTGCCAGCTGGGCTTAAACCATGACAATAGGAAAAAGAATAAATCTCTTGTATAGTTCTGTTAATATGGAAGAAGGAACTTCTCTGGATTTTGAATTGTTGCTGTTGAAGTATTGTGGAAAGTAAAAACTTAATAGTCTGATTATAACAAAACTTGCCTCTTTGAATCTGTTCTGCTCCTGCATACCAATCAACTTCAGAACGGTACTTTTATTGGTTTCAAGGTTATTAGGACATTTGCAAAGGAGAATTTAGAGGTGTTTTAGCTGACAAGTGGACATACTATGGTGCTCTAAAAATAAGATTTGTGTTTGAAATGATGAAATACAAAAAAAAACCCACATCAACTAGATATGGTGTCAAGAAAAGAAAGAATGATGTTGAGAATGATGTATCAAATCTGGAGAAACTATGGTGTTTTGCTCATCTTTGCTATAACTATTATAAAACTTTAATTCGTGTGATACAGAGCATACCAACTTAGACTTTAAGGCAATTTTTTGATCTCAGTAGGGTTTGGCTTAATCTTTATGTGTCTAGCAATATGATCGTACACCTGAATATTTTTGTTTTGCTGTAGAGATTTTATTTTCCTTCTTCACTTGCAATATTATGTTTCTTTAATAAATGTTGATATTAGAAGTTAGGTTTAGGATGCCTCAACATTCCCACCTTTAAATATTTTTTTTTCATATCATTCTCCAGTCTTGATACAGTGTCTATGGCCCAATTATTTAGAGAACATTTTTGTTTTTCGACAAGACTTTTTTTGTACAAAGTCTTTCCTTCCTGTTGTCTTCATTTGTATCAGGAACATCTACCCATGCAGCTAATACTTAGTTTCATGGACCCAGAGAGAATTCTTTATATTAAATAGATGCTTGAAAAGTTGTTAACATACTATGGATTCCTGGTTTCAGCCCTTGAAAGCATGATCTACAGGTTCAATTTTTGAATGTTAATGTAAGTCTGTTTTGTATCCCTGTGAAGGTTTTTTGTTAGACGTAAACACCCATGGAAGTGTTTTTGAAATAGCTGATGTTCAGATGAGTAAAAAAAACTTTGGTAAGGATGAGCATAAATATACAGAATCCCTGTCTCCTAGATAGAGTAGGCTGCAGGGTTTTCCCCTGAACATTGCTTCCACTGGAAGAAGGCCAGTTCGCTTCAAGTGAAACATTTTTGAAGTGACATTTTCCTTTCAGTTAAGGTTCAGTACAGTGAGGTGGGTCACAAGCCAATTTCTCCACCTCTTTAATAGCCTAATGTAACAGGTAGAGAGGAACCCCAATTTGAACAAGGCTTTTACAATTTCTTGGGTTTCCAGTGGATGTTGGAGGAGTTATTTGACAACTAAAGGTTCTTCAAGCTATTCTTATTTATCACATTTTTCTTTTCCTTCCTGGACTTAGCATAACTAACAGTTTGGGTTTTTTTTGTGAAAACATTGCAATTACTTGGAAAAGAAAAAAAATTGAATGTGATTTTCAAGGTAGAAATTAAAACAGTTTTGTTACCATATTCAGAAATACTGGACGAAGCATTAGCCTGTTTCTACATCCTTGCTATCAGCAGAACCACAGATGAATTTCTTGGCTATTGGACTTTGAACTGTGAATACCTTTGTGCTGTTAAAAAGTTGCAGACTTCCAATGGGAAGTCACTTTGGGTATCTCTGCCTTTCTGCAGATGCCATGAGGTGACCTTTCTTGTGTGGGGCCTTCTGGCCCCCTTTTATAACTGGCAGTGTGAGTGTCTGAGTGACTTTGAATAAACAGCCTCTGCCAAATCCATATAAAATGTACCTTATTTACATGTTATGTGAAAGAGGCAGAAGGTAGGGAAACAACATTAATGCTTAAAGCTTCTTCCTCTGTGGGCCATTAAAACTCTAGGTTGTTTTTAGTTATGTCATATAATGTAAATGATGACACTGTTGAGGCAGGGAGGTGTGGGAGACAGATAAGGCTTCTGAAGTGACTGATTAGTGCTCTAGTGGCAATACTAATTGTGATGTTGGACTCCTGTGCATGTTGTCCTGTCTGATGGAAATGAGCACAGGCATCTCCTCCCTCTCCCTTTCATTTAATTATGGTCCATAACAACTAATCCTTTCCCCTAGCCTAAGACCACCCTCCTCTGTGAAGGGTTTGTTACTCTTTCTCTCCCTCATGTACTTTGTGAGACTGGGTGAGTCTTCAAGTTAAGGCACAAAGCCTGCACACACGCCATTGTGTATGTTCAGAAAAAAAGTGTAAAAGAGGCAGGCAATTGGAAGTACTGATGAAGTTCTTTGAAGACGGGTGTCAGTGCTGTTAAGATCAGATGAAATTACCCCTCCTACTGCTCTTCAGCTGCACAAGAAAAGTACATTTAATTCAGGCCCAACACTGGGTCATTACCATACAGTATAGCACCGCCTGTGCTCAGAGGCTTAAGAGGCCATCCATTTCACCATCCAGGCATGGTTTTTCATGGGTTTTTTTTGAGTGTTTTGAAACACAAAAAAAACCCAAAACCTTGGAGTATACATATATTATCTCAAAACTCACAAATTATAATATTGAACTACAATTTAAGGCAGATATGATGGCATTCTAGGTCAGTGTTGTTCAAATGAAGGACTAGATCATGCCCGTAAACATAAGGGGAGCTTAGAAAAGTGTGGTACCCACAGAAGAAGGATAAGGGTTAAGAATAAGCATGGGCTAAGACATTAAACTGTAGAGGAAAGTCAGAGTACTCAAAGGCAGTTGAGAGAGCAGAATGAATCAACAGCTGGATCACTGAAAGTTATTAGGAGGTTAATTTAACCGACAGATTTGTATGGAAGCTTGTTCTTATTTTCCCATTTTTATGGGGAGTTTCACCTGAATAAGCAAGACTGTTTGAGCCTGTTGATGTTGTATTACTATTAAAATCATTATTTGCAATATGTGAATTGGACATTAAGATCCGTTAGACAGTCTTGAAAATGTCAGCCCTGCCGACATAATACATATGACCCATATTAACCTACTGCAGGACTTCATTTCCCTTGCTCCTCGACTGAAAGTCTCCTGAAAAAGACTTACTGCCTTCAAGGTAACTGTCCTGGTCTTTTAGTTCAGGCACAGGCACATCTGCATTCATGTATGAAGGTCACAGATTCCGTATGACCAGATAACCTACCTCTGAGTGGTTATATACTGTGCATTAGCACTTCTGGGAATGGCTGGGAAGCTGCACCTGAAACTCATTTGAGGATGGGAAGTGGGGAAATTCTTTAGTTCCCTTTGATGTATTGTGGATACAGTAGAAGTGAAATTATTACTCATTTCACATATGACTTTTTTTTCCTTCCTGTAGCATGCTTGGCATTTAAGGCAATATTCCTCAAATTATTTTAGTGCACAAAACAATACATTGTATAAAAAAGTATTCCTCTACTTGGCTGTATGCAGGATGAGGACTTGAGGTTTTTATGGAACAATTATCACATTGAAAATCATTGCCTTGCAATGGGGCAAGCAGGAGTCTTCTATCCCAAGCAAACATGTCTTGCCTTGTCTGCAGGTACTCAGCAGAAGAAGCTACATTTGGCCTGTGTACAAGAAAAAGGCCAAATGAGTATTTGTTAGATACTGCTGTGTATTTGAGTTAGATACTCTGTGTATTTGAGTTAGATGCTCTGCAGTATTTGTTAGATACTGCTGAGTATCTAACACCAATATCAGGCAGGAGTTTCCCTACTGACAGTGTCTGTTTGCTGAACTTTGAAAGAATACTATAGCAATATGGCACATTGCATTGCAATCACTGACAGTGAGAGCAGGTCCTCTTGAACCAGCTGAAGTTTTGGCCATCACAGACCACATTATATTTGGCTTCCTGTCCTGGAGTCGTGCCATGGAGAGCAGGAAAGCCAGTTAGAACCTAATGGAAATACAATGGTACAATGGTACATCACTGTTTAGGAACGTGTCCTGTTCTGCTCCTGTGTGCCTGCACT
This sequence comes from Pezoporus occidentalis, assembly GCF_034315485.1. Lineage (NCBI taxonomy): Eukaryota > Metazoa > Chordata > Aves > Psittaciformes > Psittacidae > Pezoporus > Pezoporus occidentalis. Next base: position 1,167,908 of record NW_026915268.1, read on the forward strand.
CTGGGAGGGCCCCCCCCCCCCCCAAAAAAAAAAAAACAACCACACAGAAAAAAAAACAAAACCTACAGACCAACCAACCCCCCCCCCCCAAAAAAAAAAAAACAAACCACAAAAAAAACCCTTCTTTCAAACCATCAACCACCACCCCAAGACTACCATATTTCATTGGCTTTTCATTCTCTAGTGTAGAGAAGCATCTAAAAACTGCAGATAGATGGAGTCGAAGAGGGAGTACCTCTTTGGTGGTATGAAAGGCATGTTCTTATTGTGCTATTTGTGCATATGTAGGGACCTTTAGTAAAAAGGTGGGATACTGGAAGTGCTAGATCTTCTGTCTCATGCAATGTGGCAATTTTGAGATTTACACCACCACACTCTGAACTGCCTCCCACTTTACTAGTTCTGTCTTTGCCAGGCTTCTAGCCTTTAGGAGGTAGGAATGACTATGGTGAAACTAAAACAGAGCCTTGGTCTATTCTGCATGGTGAGTCTGCATGTTTGAATGCTGCTTTGAGGAAAATGATGATAGGTCTCTGAAGATAAATTCTACAAAGGGTAACTCATGTAATATAAGCTAGTTGATGGGATTACAATTTGAGAGCTGTAGATACTCTGTGTGTGTGCACTTGAATTGCTCCCCTGTGCTCTGGAACCTCTGTCACCACAGGTGCTCCTGCAAAACCGTGTGCTGTGAGTATGGCATATCTCTTTCCCAAGGTAGCTGTAATGCAGACTATCTAACCCACAAATGAGCTCTTTCTTGTCAGCTTAATTATGTTTTCTTCACTAGTTTTGCCACAGTGGAGATTTTAATGATGTGACAGAAATTTTTGAGACCCTCACTTGAAATGAGAAAGGAGCATTGCCAAATCTTTTTTGGCTTTAGGAGTATCCTGAGCTGATTTTTGTGAAAATACTTCTAATGCTATTGCAGCTGAGCTGTGTATTTTAATGTAGTAACAGTTCTGCTAGTCTTGCTTTAGCTCTCAGCTATGAAGACAAACCTAAATATAATGCAGAAAATTACTGCAAGCAGAGCAGTGCCTATACTGCAGTACCACAACATAGTATTTGTTTCTCCAGCAGAGTCTGCTGCTTTTTACAGTTGCAGCTAGATGTAGACAAGATCACACCAAGTTCCCTTCCTCATCTCCTGCCTTGTGATTTTTTTTATTTCCCTTCTTAGGTAATACTTAGAATTCCTTATAAATACTTAGAATACTTGTGGTTTAAAAGTAAACATTTAAGCTTTTCATGAAGTTAGCCTCTATGGCAGACCATCCCTCGCTATGCAGTAATATTAAAAGAAGACCACATAGACTCTTACCCCACCTCCTCAATAACCCTTTCTTGCTGATTGCTGTAGCACTGTATAATCAAGTGCTGAGCTATTATGAGCATATTTCAGCTTTCTGTAATTGCCCTTTGTTTCAGTCAAGAGACTGGTAATTAATCCTGTGGGCCATGCCTTTTGCTTTAGCAGGGTTTGATTGAAACCATTCATTTACCACAGTAAAATCCTAAGGCTTTCTGCAGTGTTTACAAATAAGCTTTCCGTGTGACAGTCATTTAGTCTACTCAACCATTCATATATTAAAGATATTGCACATTTTCCCTTTCTCTATTCAGACAAATGAACTGGTGTTTTCAGTTTGATTACATTTCAGTTCACAGAGATCATCCTATGAGTCTTCTCTCCTAGCTTCTGTTTGAAGCAACACTGTCTGGGCCTCTGCTAGTGTTTTCACTGCTGGAAATCACTGACGTAAAATTTGTTAATAACATGAACTAAATGCCTTTGTATATATTTTATTATTATTTCCTTTTTTCTTACTATTGCACAAAAGAGTATATCACTGCTTCATAAGGCCTTTTAAACATTGGTGGCTTGGAACCTATCAATGCTTACTTTTTCTGTTACTCACAGATTATTAACTAGAGTTCATTTTCAGCAATAAGAATCTTTTCCTTGTCGGCAGGTTTTCTTACTATCTTAAGTCTGAGAATGCTTTAGTGTTACGAAAGAAGCCAGGAAACATTAGAAGAATAAAATTGGGATGGAATTCCTCTGAGCACTTTTAAATAGTGAGATGGCTGATATGTGTCAGAGAGTTAATTGTGTCTAGGGTGGGCAGTGTGGGTAATAGAAGATGTTTGGGTGATTTTATGTCCTAAGAAATTGAAATTGGCATGCTTCACACTACTTCCTTAAAATTGGATTAAAGCTAACCATCGATAACCTGAATCTTGTTTTAACCTAGAAGTAAAAAAAATGTACAAGTTGGATTCAGTGACTAGTGGATCATTAGGATCTTTTTGTTCATCTTGGTGAGCTTTGTGCAAGGCATAACCTATTATCACTCGCTTGAACATCTAGGGGTCTTGCTCCTTTTAAAAAGAGTTCATTCAGAAAACATTATGCGATTTCAAACTTTCTTCTGTAAATAAAATAGGCAATATTTTGACATTTGATAACTGCACCTTTTATTATGCAAATCCTTCCAAATGATTTGTAGGAGTTACTTTCTGGTCTTTGTGCCTCATTGGTAGGTAATGTGTGGCACTAGGATTTATGGGGCTGGATATTTTGCTATCAAGACTTCTGCTTTTAGATTGCGTGTACCCAGGTTTAGTTGGAGTAGGATCACTCAAATCTGTAGTTTAAAGTCCGTAAATTGTGAGTCTGTACAGACTTTTAAAGTCCATGTAATCTGTCACATTGAGACACTGAGGCCCACAGTGTGTTAATCATACCTTACTAGGAAGTTGTCTTTTCAGTTCACTTTGATCTTAGCATAGTATTTTCTTTAGCATCATTTTTTGTAGATGCCTATTACATTGTGCTTTTGTTAGGAAGGCTGCTCTTGATGATCCTAAGTTTGTAGAATACTTCATGAATTAAGGAGTTGCATTTGATAAGTGCTGATTCAAACTGGCAGTAGTGTTTTTGATATATCTCACTCAGACTCAAATCCTTGACTGTCTGGATACTTCAGAATGAAGTTTTGTGCAGTCAGTGGCTGATACTTTTTGCTTTTATTGCTGACATGCCAGCAGTTCCATGTTTTATTATTCTGATTGATCTTAGTAGGTGTTCTTAGTGCTGCAATTCTGTCTGAAATCTGGTTAGTGATACACAGTTATACATAGGGAAACATGCTTGTGATTGGTTTATAGAGCTCTTAATCTGTCTTTACCACTGTCTTGGTTATATGTAAAACCATTCCTCTGGCCTTTTTTTACTACCTTGGCTAAGCAGTAAAGGTTTGGGTTAGAACAGTAACTGATCTGAAGGGGAAAGGTCACACTTTATTGTCAAATTGATTACTTCCTGGATGCTGGCCTCAATGATCTGTCTTTCTTTTCTGTGCTATGGAAAAATGAGATCTAAGAATTAGCAGATGACTATGATGCAAAATAATGAGAGAATCTGAACTGCATGCTGAAGCTATTTGTATTCTTAGGTGTGTCTGCGATATTTTGTTGGTTTGTGTGAGGTTTTATTTATTATTTTCTGGTGTGAATCTTTTCTATGACCTATGCTTATTGGGTGTGATTCCACGGGACTAAACTTGGAAATGCATTCTTGCTCCATTTTTCTATGTATTTTTTTGTTTGTTTGTATCTTGATCGTAGCACTCCTTCCAGCTCGTACCTAGAACTGTCAAATTGGCATACTGGTGAGCCCATGGGATTTGTACTGTCACAAAGGTTCAGGCTTTCTTTTCCTTCTTCCAGGGGAAGGTTTTTCTTTCAGGAGTTTCATAGTTCCAAGGTTTTATTCAGTTTATAGAAGACTATGGGAGAGTTAGGCCAAATGAAGGATATAAAATACGCTACTAGGTCCTGCTCTGAATTATATTAAATTAATTTAGTTGTAAAACTGTCTGGAACAATGACAGTGTTTAGCTTTGTGACAGTCTAGTGAGATGGCTTTCTCCTTCAAGCCTTGCATAGCACAGGCTCAGTGAACAGAGTAAAATACTTGGGTATTTCAGAGCCATATTAGTGGTCCTTAACCAAAACTGTTGTGACAGATTTTTAAATTATAGAATCATAGAATCATAGAATAGTTAGGGTTGGAAAGGAACTTAAGATCATCTAGTTCCAACCCCCCTGCCATAGGCAGAGACACCTCACACTAAACCATGTCACTCAAGGCTCTGTCCAACCTGGACTTGAATACTACCAGGAATGGAGAATTCACAACTTCCCTGGGCAAACCATTCCAGTGCCTCACCACCCATACAGTAAAGAACTTCTTCCTTAGGTCCAATCTAAACTTCCCCTGTTTAAGTTTTAACACATTACCCCTTGTCCTATCACTATAGTCCCTAGTGAAGTGTCCCTCTCCAGCAGCCTTATAAGCCCCCATTCAGATACTGGAAGGCTGCCATGAGGTCTCCATGCAGCTTCTCTTCTCCAGGCTGAGCAGCAACAACATTCTCAGCCTATCACCATACGGGAGGTGCTCCAGTCCCCTGATCATCCTCGTGGTCCTTCTCTGGACTTGTTCCAGCAGTTCCATGCCCTTTTTATGTTGAGGACACCAGAACGGCACACAATACTCCAAGTGAGATCTCACGAGAGCAGAGTAGAGGGGCAGGATCACCTCCTTTGACCTGCTGGTCACGCCCCTTTTGATGCAGCCAAGGATACAGTTGGCTTTCTGGGCTGTGAGCGCACACTGAAGCAGGCTTATGTTCATTTTCTGATCACCCAACCCCCTGAAGTCCTTCTCCACAGGGCTGATCTGAATCTCTTCTCTGCCTGTTGATGTTGAACAAGACTGATCTCAACACCGATCCCTGAGGGACTCCACTTGTTACTGGTCTCCAGCTGGATACTGAGCCGTTGATCACAGCTCTTAGCATGCGGCCATCCAGCTAGTTCTTTATCCACCAAAAGGTCCACCTGTCAAACTGATGTCTCTCCAATTTAGAGACAAAGATGTCATTTGTGACAGCGTCAAATGCTTTGCACAAGTCCAGGCAGATGACATCAACTGCTCTACCCCTGTCCATCAGTTCTGTAGCCCCATCATAGAAGGCCACCAAATTGGTCAGGCAGGATTTCCCCTTAGTGAAGCCATGCTGGCTGTCACCAACCACCTCATTATTTTCATGTGCCTTAGCATGATTTCAGGAGAATCTGCTCCAAGATTTTGCCAGGCACAAATGTAAGACTTACTGGTCTGTAGTTCCCTGGATCATCCATTTTCCCCTTCTTGAAAATGGGGTTATATTACCCTTTTTCCGGTCATTGGGAGCTTCACCTGACTGCCATGACTATTAGAATCCTGTTTGGAGATTTACATGTATCGTACCTCACTGTTGAGGACATGGTTAATAATTTAGCCTAAGTGACTCTTAATTAGAAACACAGCCAGGTGAAGAAGGGACTCTTTTGTTCTTTCTTATCTTTTTGTTTTTTTCTTAGGTGATCCATGAATTTACATAGGTATGTGTTTGCTATGTAACTGCAAGACTGTTTTTGGGATCTCTCTTGCCCAGAAGAACTAATTTGGTGAGTGTGAGAAGCCTTAAATGTGATAACAAAGAGTGAAGCCCCTGGGGTTTATTTAATATCTTATCCTCTTAGTTAATGAGTTAGAAAATAGTTTACTGTTTATCTACAGTAGACTGAGCAGATGTTGCCAATTCAATTTTATGGAAAGTAATCTCTGACAGCTTGTCTTCTGCCCATTAATCTTTCATGGGTTGAGTCTCTGCTATCCTCTTCTCAGCTTTGAGAGAACATTTCTCACACTGGTCATGGAACTGACAAAAGATTAGTGCAACAGAACTTGGTAATGCTTCTTACTGTGAGGATACTTTCACAGATTATTTGAAAATATCCTTAATTTAATGTTGAAAACTGAATAGCAAGGAAAATGCTAAGCAATTGAGAAGGCACTGAGGAAAGTTAAAACTGAGTAAAACACAATGCAAATATGTCTCTGTTGCTGCCACTTACATCAGCTTTGGTTTTGGGTGAAGCTTAAGAAATGGTGGTAACATGAGCGCAGAAATCTCAAAGGACACTTAATTTAGGGCTAGTATAAACAAAGCTGTTGACAGCTGCAGCAGCGTACTGGTTGTACTCTAGACCTAATCTCACTGGATCTCAGTATGTGTATTTTGTCGAAAGATATTATCTCCTGCAGCAATCTTAGAATGTGAGGATAATACAAATGTATAGCTGAGTCACGGGAGCATGCCTAGCAAGAAGCTTTGCATCCCAGCTAGTCCCTCTGTCAGTTGAAATGAGGAAGCTGTCACTCATCTCTTGCACTGCCCAAGAGGTGAGCTCTTGTCTTTCCTCTAGTTATTCACATTGTAATATCATCGATTCTGTGCATCTCTTAGGGATTAGAGAGTATTCAGTTACAATCTATTCTATCTATGTAGAATAGTTTGTGAAGCATTTGTTCTTACATATTCACGTCTCCAAACAGATGCATTTTCCATTGGAGAACCAGAGGCTGGTGTTTTCAAGTTGGCTCAGCGCTTCAGTTCTGGTGCTGTTTACTGCATTCAAGGTACCTGTTTAATGGTTGAATGCAGCAGGAGCAGGACTGTTTTTGTGCTTGTTGTGAGAGCTTTGTATCTAAAGCTAGGTTACTTTAAGATTTAATTTTGTAAGTAGAAGAGTTCAAGTGGCAAAAGTACCACAAAGTCTTTCTGCTACCACATACCTTTTGTTCTTGGCACTGTCCTTACCAGCTATAAGAGCATGGTACCTACCTGATGTATACAATTTGCAGCATTGTTCTCCAAAGAACACTCATATTTTGAGGTTGTGTCATTAGCAGTGTAGTATATGAGAGTCTGATAAAGGCTAAAAATTTATCTTTCAAAAATTCTTTTTTTTTTTTTTTTTTTAATTGAAGGTAAACTAGTTGGTCAGTGTGACTAAGTATGCAGATTTGGGTGGTAGCCTGGTATTGGCCAGTTACGTGGTAGTACCATGTAACATGTAAGATTCTAGTTTCACAGGAATCTTTGAATTTCTACATTCCTATGTCATTATCCAGACTATTCAAAGTAGCATTGACAGTTTTTATTTTCATCTGCATTTTTACCTTGCCGCATCATTATGCTTTCATTTCTGAAAGATAAGGATGTTACTCCATAGCTCTGTTAATACAGCTGTGCAGTAATACTGATAATACTGCCTTGAACTGGGGCTGTGTACTGCTCTGAAGACTTCCCACCTCTGAATTAGACTTCTGTAGTTTTGAAGATGATTTTATTTCTTAACAAGTGTAGAGTCACTCTATGGAATTGCAATCATTACTTGAATAAAATCTGCTGCAGCTGAGACCTGAATTTGGCCTTGACTTCTAGTGCATGTACATGTGTGTACACGTGCATATATGTGCACGTAAATAAAACTTCTGTCCTGGGTTCAGCTGTAACTTATTTTTCTCCTTCTTAGTAGCTGGTGCAGTGCTGTGTTTTTGACTTTAGTCTGAGAACAACACTGGTAACACTGATGTTTTTAGTTGTTGCTGAGCAATGTTTACTCCAATCAAAGACTTTTTGAGTCTCATGCTCCGCCAGGGAGGAGGAGAAGTCAGGAGGAACCAGAGACAGGACACCTGTCCCAAACTAGCCAAAGGGTTATTCCATACCACAGGACGTCATGCCCAGTATAGAAACTGGGGAGAGTCACCCAGGAGGCCCAAATCACTGCTCGGGTCAGGGTGGGTATTGGTTGATGGGTGGTGAGAATTTTATTCTCTCCCCTTGTTATTTCCTTTATCATTATTATTATTGGTGGTAGCAGTAGTGGTTTTGTATTATACCTTAGTTGCTGGATTGTTCTTATCTCAGCCCATGGGATTTACATTTGTTCAATTCTCCTCCCCATCCCTCTGGGAGTGGGGGGAAGAAAAATGGTGGGAATGGGTGCTGCAGAATATATATGGACTCAGTCAGAGATCAATATGATCAGATAAAAGCCGTTTATTACAAAGCCTTAACCCCTTAAATACTGTTTCTTACATGCACTTACAGTGATTTAGCATATTATGATTGGATACATGTCTTAAAGACCCTTTACACCTAGCATATAATTGGTTAAGTACAGGTGTGGGAACTTGACCTCGAAAGCTTGCCAACAGTCCACAGTTCTCATTAGCTCGGTGAAATCCAGCTTCTTCTTATCTTGCTTGTTTAGGCTTCCTCAGGCTTCTCATGGCCTTGATGTATCTTTCAGGATTTTCAGAGTTTATGTACCAATTATCCATTCTCCTGTGAGAACACTGCCTCCACAAGTAGGCAACTGGTTCTGAGTTACCAGCTGGGCTTAAACTACAACAGTTCTTTGTGGCGCTGAACATGGGGCACGAAGAGTTGAGATAATGACAGATCTTTACCAGAGTGTGTCTAATCATATATGTGATAAGCACTCATTGTTTCAGATTATTAGTCACTCATCACAATGTTGATTTATTTGCTCTCAGAGTTGTTGCACTTGGTCTCGGAGTTTCAGCATGTCATACCTTACTTGCAGCCAGTATTTGCTGGTTTAGTGTTTATCAGCTTTAAGGCCCCGGCTAAGGTTCTTGTTTCACTGTACCTCATGGTAATGACTTGTAATACAACAGAATCATTGATCATGAAACTGGTTTGGCTTGTGTTCCCAGCATGGTCATCACCTCTATACTTTGGAAGGCATATAATGAGGATTTTTAGCAATTACACATCTTCTTTTTTCCTCTTTGGGTGGTCAACCTATGAAGGAGATATTCCCACATACTCCTTGTCCCCAGCCAGGCTATTTACAGCAGCATTTGAGAGTTCTAAAGGTTTGGGATGGCCTTTGGATACCCTTGAAACCTGCCTGCTGCTTGTGCTGGGGATCAACATGTTGGCATACATACAGCATGTGTTTTACCCATGGCCATATCACCCTAAGAATGCCCTATGTCATCTGATCTTGAAAGTTAAGTAGGGTTGAGCTCTGGTCTTGTCTAAAGTTAAATGATGATCTAAGAGGACCTCCAAGAGATTCTCCCCAAGGCTGGACAGTCATGAGTGACAGGATGTGTGGGACAGTATGGGCAAGTATTTAGGTCAGTGGCCCCTCCAGTGCTTTGAAATTTCACCCTGAACAAATGCAAAATCTGGGAAACTAGTAAATCACTTAAACAATGTGTGCTGTCATCCTGGCAATACCAGACAAGAACAAATCATGGCAATGTGCTGGGGCTTGGCCTACACCTACAGAGCCCTGCTCTGTAAGGAACAGGAAAAAGATGTCTCTGGATCTGATGGCAAAGCAACAGACAACACAGCTACTCAACCCCACAGCGCAGCAGCTATACCAACCTGACAACAGACACTGCAGCCACTCCAACCCCAGTGAAGGACACTGCAGCTAAACCAAAGTACCAATCCATGCCAATATCAGTTGCTCCTATGAGCAAGGGGAATAGCAAACAAGAGCCATGGAGAGCAACCCATGTAGTGAAGGAAGATGAAGACTCACAACGCATAGGACAGGGGATGGTATTTGAACAACAGTTATTAATACAGAAATCAGAGGAAAAGGAAGAAAAAGAAGAGGTAACTTCTCAACCTCGGACCTTAACTACACTGTGGAATATGCAAAAGGATTTCAGTCATCTTCCAGGGGAGTACATCGTCACCTGATTGCTCTGATGCTGGGACAATGGGGCCAATGGTCATGACCTAGAAGGTAGGGAAGCCAAACAGCTGGGATCACTTGTTAGGGAGAGGGAATTGACCAAGTGATTGTGAAAGAGAAATGAGTTCTCAGGTTCTGGAGGCGGCCCTTGGCAACTGTGAAGGAAAGATTTCCCTACAAGGATGATGTTATATGTCTCTCAGCCAAGAGGACCACAATAGAGGGAGGCATTCAGTACCTGATGGAATCAGCCATTGCAGAGATGATCTATCACAGGCCGGATGCCAGGAATGAATCCACAGATCCAGACGAAGTCGAATGTACATGACCCATGTGGCAGAAATTTACACAGAGTGTGCCATCATCATATGCCGACTCATTGACATTGATAACCTGGAGGGAAGCAGCAGCGCCAATAGTGGTTGAAATGAGTCATCAATTCTGAGAGTTTAAAGACAGTCTCATCCCTTCCATCATTTCAGCAGTGAAAAAACTGTCCCAGGAAGTCAAACAATTGAAAGATGATCTATTCAGCTCCCCATGTGTACCGTTCCTTGCTCAGATATTAAGGTGCCCTATTGCCCAAGAGAGAAGATATAGGAAGTACACACCATGGGCCACCCTATGGTTTTACCTGCGGGTTCACAGAGAAGACATGAGAAAGTGAGATGGAAAACCCACCTAATTCTGGAGGAAAGGGTGATTGAATTGAAGATTAAATCAAAGGTCAAGGATGATCCTCCCCAAAAAGTTACTGCTCCAGTCTTTACTGAGCAGCTTCCCAGGTGGGGTGGAAGAGCTGATTTTACTCCAAATCCTGTGCTAAGGAATACTAATCCCTTTCTGCAAGACATAAATAGACAACCTTATGATCACTATGAGAGGGTCCCTGCCTCCAGCCAAGTGGAAGAGAGGGACAATCAGGTTTACTGGACTGTAGATCAGATAGCCTGGCACATCAGTCCCACAGGAGTATGACACTCTAACACATACCAGTGCACAGTGCACCCTGATGCCACCAAGCTATCAAATAGTAATACTTCATTTGTATTTCTGGTGTGACAGGAGGATCCCAAGAGTTGACTACTGAAGGCTGAAATCAGCCTAACTGGGAAGGAGTGGCAAAAGTACTATGACAGGTTTTGTGGCATTGCTGTTAATCCTGAACTCCCTAGTTGAAGTGAGGTTTGGAGACACTGCATTGGCACAAAAGATAGGATTAAAATTGTTCTTTCTTAAGATTCTCAGAATTCCTCCAGTCCTTGCATGGCATCAGACTGGTTTCTGTGCTCATCTTGAGTTTATCTGCTTTGTTCTAGTTTTATTTCTTATGAGGTAGTAATGTGTATTGTGTTCTCTGGAGAACAGTTCCATTACTGTGAGCTTAGTTCCACTCAGTCTTCACTCCTTAGAAACAATAGTTTGATGGGCTAAGATACTGATCATTATATTAAGCAAGAAAATAACTTAAACTGCTCCTGTAATTACTTTGCATGCAGTCAGTCTTGTAGAATTTCTGGTAAGCTCACCTTCATTTCTACACATATAATGTTACAACACTTAGCATTTCTTTAACATGGCTTTACACCTTCGAATTGTTTTATTTTTATTAACTAATTAATCTCATAACCCCTTGGTAATGTATATCTGTTTCTGCTTGGGTAACTATGTGGAGGATAATAGTATGTGGCTTGAATATTAATAAACACTAAAGTAGTATACTGCAGTTGTTGGTAGTTTGTTTGTATGGGTGAGAGGGGTTGTTCTGTTTTGTTTCCATTCTCTTCCCACCCCCCTATCAAAAAAAACAAAGTTCGTTAACCCTTGTTTCTGGTTTAGCTTGAATGGCTATTGTCAAAGTCAACGGCAAAAGGTAGTGTCTGGATGATATATGTGGTCTAATTTTTTACTAGTGCTGATGATTGTTTGCACTAAGAAAAATTCTGATGCTGACTATGTGGAATTAATGATAATTATCATTAATTAAGGACATGCTTTTTTAGAAGTTGTTGGGTCTTTTTGTTTTTTTATAAAGGGGAGCTTGTAAGCACTGAAGCCTCTTTCTGGAGTATTTATGAGGGATGATGATAACCTGCCTTAGCTTTGACTCTTCACTATTTTTTCAGTTGCTAGAAAATATCACCTGATTATGGAGGTGTAACCCTACATCACCATAAGTCTGTAAGTTGTAATAGTTGAAAGTGATAGTGGGCAAAGATTTTCATGAGAAAGATTAAATAATGGACAAATAATGAAAGCAGGGATTTATTATGGTTTAACCCTGCCTGTTGGCTAAGCCCCACATAGCCCGTTGCTTGTTTTCACCCGGTGCCTTGGAGGAGAGAATCAGAAGGGTTAAAGTGAGAGAACTTGTGGATTGAGATAGAGAAAGTTTAATAGCAAAACAAAGCTACATGAACAAATCACAAAACAAAATAATGAATTGATTTACTAAAACTCATGGTAAAGCAAGTGTTTAGCTATCTACAGGAAAAGAGGGCTTCATCACACATAATGGTTGCTCAGGAAGACAAACACTATGACTCTGAACATCCCATCCCCACTGCCCCTTCCTTCTTCCTTCCCCAGCTTTATGTACTGAACATGAGGCCCTATGGCATGGGATATCCCCTGGGTTAATTGGGGTCAGCTGTCCTGACTGTGTCCCCTCCCAGATTCTGGTGCAGCCCCAGCCTCCTCGCTGGTGGTGTGGGGTGTGAAGCAGAGAGGGCCTTGAGCATGAGTGAGCATAGTTTAACCATAGCTAAAACATCCCTGTATCAACACTGTTTTTATCACAAATCCAAAACACAAGACCATACAATCTACTATGAAGAAAATAAACTCTATCCCAGCCAAAACCAGTGCAGGTTTTAAATTCAGTTCAGTTACTGTGTTATTGCTTGACTCTCGGAAGTCAAATAGACTAGAATGAGTAAGATATTTTTTTCCCACCAGTATCTTTGCTTTTAGCATGGAATACTGACCTGTCTGTCCCTAAAGACTGAATACAAATGTGTTTTTATGCAAATGGGTAATCCTGCAGAGGTGAATCTGTGACACCTATGCAAGGAGATACTCTAAGAAACCTAAACCCTCACAAAACCTCTGTTCTCTTCAAAGGAAAACCAAACCAGAAAAACCCAATCAAAAAAATGCCAAAAAAAAAACCCTGACCTGGAAAACCAAACCAAACCAAACCAAACCTCATCTCCCCAAACAACAGCGTACACAGACTTTAAATGTAGAAAGCACTTTATTTTGTAAGTAAAGTTATTTTGTGTGTTTGCAGGAATCTTATCCTGGTGTTTCTGTGACCTCACTCCTTAAAACTGTCAGTAATTTACCTGATTTATGTACAATTTGGGTGGCTTTAAAATCTGAATCTTTGCCATGTCTACTTCTCTACATAGACCTGTGCAGTGTAATTGCAATTTCAGATAGGCATTTAGGTAGTTGTTGTAAGCAATTAGCTGAAACCAGAGATTGCAGTTTTTGTTGGGTTTGTGGTTTTGTCTTTTTAAAATATTTTTTTTTTAATATTTTTTTAAATATTTGGTTGGTGTTCTTTTGTTTGATTCTTGTTTGGTTGGTTTTTTTTAAGTATTTTTTTATTTTATGGGTTTGTATGTAGTAGCACCATTTTTCTTCTGGCATCCAAAGAAGAAGTTTGAGACGCTCAGAGGAGCTACAATTTTATCAACTATGGAGGACAGACGGGGGGAGCAAGAGGAAGTATTGACTTTCATGAAGTATCTTGGCAGCTGTGCACATTGTTGAAGAGTATCTGTTTTAGCAGATGAGTTGCAATTAGAGTTGCCAAGACCCAGAGGCCTAAGTGCCTGGGAAGCCCTAGACATGTGCAGGAAGGCCCACTATATTGGTTATCCCTAACTTCTAGCTTGGAGTCTGAGGCCTAGTTTTGTTTTCTTACAGCGCAGGACATGGAGATATGGATCGCCCTAATGCTGCTACTGGTGGCAGGTGCCTGCACAAAGGGCCAGGCCCTGGTCATCAGGCACGTCAAATGCCAGCTTAGCGTGGGGCAATATGTAATTTCTTTCTACACCCTTCCCACCAGAGACACAGGGTGGAGTTGGACATTTTCAAGGAGGGTTTGTGCCCCACAAGTGGTAGGACTGTACACTGAGAAGCCAGTGGGAAGTGTGGTAGGAAGCCTCAACACTAAAGAAGAGATTCAGACTCAGCGTGGAGTATTGAATCTTTTGATAGATGACTGTTGTGTTCACATTCCAAAGTTTGTGTCACGATAAGCTGTATGAAGTGCATGATGGTAAGATCAGTGAAATAATAGGGAAACAGTGATCCACAGTAAGGATTAAGGCTCACCAAGACTAACGCTCCCTTTTACCTTTGGAGGCAAGAAGTGACTGTACCACCACTTCAAGAAAACCCCTTTGAACCATGTGTATGGTCACAGGGTGGGTTGTGTGGCAGGTACCCCCACCCTGACAACAGCCCTGACAAAGCCCTGACCAAAGCCAAAGGAAGCTTTCCTCCACAGACAAAAGCCTGGGAGAGTTTCCCATCTGCACAGTTTTGCCCCAGCCCCATGGTGGCAGTCAGTGGGGTCAAGGGAAGGAAGTTGGGTCCTGAGCCAATGGGGGATGTGACCTTATCTGAACACAGCTCAGATGTGACCAGAGTATAGAAGGAGCCCTGCTGGGGAGCCATTTGAAGTCGGTCCTCCTTAGAGCAGCTGGCCTGCAGTCAGGGACTCTCCCCTTGGTTTGGGGCACCATCCAAGGGAACTCCTTGAAGTTGAGAGCCCTTTCTTTTTACGTGAGTGGTTGTGCATTTTGGATCATTGGCCGCAAAATTTAAGACTCAGCAGTGTAGTGTTGAACTCAAGTGACATCCCGAATCTGTAGTTAATGTTGGTAGAGTTTCACTTAATCTCAATTTATTTGTTCCATGACAATCTCTTAGTGGCCAAAGTGATTTTTTGGCAGTGAAGAGAAAGGAGAACAAAGTTGACAAGCTGGTTATTTTTCCTTTTGTTTCTTCTCATTTTCTCTGCATGTAGACACTTTGAACCCTCAGGACTAGTTCAAAAAGGTCATCTAAGATATGATACTCTTACCCTACAAAGCAGTCCTTTCTTGTTGCATCAAAATAATTGAAACCTATAAAAGGTATGCATACTTTCTGGTTTTAAGAAATTGTGCCTCGTATACAGATATTGATTGTGCTATTCCTCCTTCTTTTGTTTAATAACAAACAAAATATCTTTCTTGGTAATATTCTGAGTTCATGTGGACATAAGGAAGTATTTAGCTATGCCACCTCAGTAGGACCCATTATTTTTCTAACACAGCAGTAGAATTTACAGAACAGGTAACCTCTGGCCAACTTGGAGGGCAGGCAGAGCAAATCTACATTTCTTTGCATGTAATTGTTGTAACCTAACTGCATCCGTGCTGAGCTGTAACTGTAGACAAAGAAATACTTGGATTGATTTGAGCTAATTGAGTTGACAAAGTGTTGCCGATTCAATTTGCATGAAGTCTTATCTTCACTTGGAACAGCACCGGTGCTAGCAAACAAATTACCACATCAGAGCTCTTGGTACCTATAGGCAACTGAGTCATGCACTGTTTTGGTAGTGGGAGACTGACAGAATTCTGAAAAATAGTGGTCACTTTCAAACTTTGACCCTTACGAGTTGATTTCACTTACTAGAGTGTTTTGTAGGCCACTAGTGCCCCAGATGTAGAATTTAAATAGTTGTAGTTGAGTAGCTATTGTACACTGTATTTGTCAGTTTGGAAGGTGTTTGTATGTCAGTCTATGCTAATTACATATTTTAATCAATGTTTATTCTACATTTATGCATTTTTTTAATCATGGCCCTACATGCCACTCTCAAAAGAAATCACTAAAAATATCTTCATATTTGCAGACTAATTTTTGCTTTACTCAGCTGATACACAGTAAGGAAGGGAAAAGCACTTCACAGATGCCATACCTCAAAGCACAAAGGTAGCATCCTATTGTACAGATGGGAAAGTCAAGACAAGGAAGGGTGAAGAGTTGTGCTTCATGTTATGCGGGAAGATGAAGTTAAAGATGGGAATAGGAAGTAGCTAAATATTACACTGAATCCTGGTGAGATGACCTTCAACCTTTAGTTCATCATTTCCTCGCTAAAACTGCCTGTGTTCCCATGTCTGTGTTATGTTTTCACAGAACTCTTGCAAAAGACTAATCTTGACGCAGTTCTAGGTAATTAATTAGGCAAATATTATTTGTTTGCTTAGCACTGGAGAAAGGGAGGTCTTCTTAACTCTAGTAGGCCAAACTCATAAATGACCATAAATACCAGAGAAATTTTCTTCCCAAAGTGCTGTTTCTTATCTGTGCTGCATTCATCTGTAAGGAATGCTGCAAGGATCTTTGTACCGAGTGAAGGGCCTTGGGCTGCTCTAGAGCAAGTGGGTGCTCACAGGGTCCTCTACTCCTTTGGCTAACTTGATATTAAAAGAGTTTGGGATGCAGCTGTATCTGGGTATTTTTCATGTGGTTTATTTCAGTTGATGTCAAAACAAGCTCTGCTACAATATTTGGACCTTTTATTGCAGTTATAACATCAATGAAATGAGGATTCTTCTCCTCAAGCACCTTAGAATCCCCTTCCTTGAGGTTTTATAACATTTTTGCAGTGGAAGAATTTCATAGTGGAAGAATATCATAGTGGAAGAATATGCACACCATTAAGGTGTGTATACCCTAATGTTCAGTAAATGTAAATTACTGAAATAAAAATGTAAATTAAAAAATTAACTGTTTTTTTTAAGCTTAAAACTGTAGATGGACTAGATAGCACAATAGCAAAAAAAAAAAAAAACAAACAGTAAAATTACTTTCTAAGTGTGTAGTGATGCATAAAAGGCTACATTTTATGATCTTACTCATGATGGAAAGTAGTTAGTCATTGATCTGTACTTATGCAGAAGTTACAGAACTTCTGAGAGGGAATGTACATGGACATGGGAGTAAGTGTTGCCTTCATGCAGATCTGTTCCTGGTACAAGGTGAACTTTTTAAGGAGGAGGTCTAATACTCAGCTTAAAATTAATTAGCTAAAGCTTTAAATTAGGGCTGGACAAATTGTTGGAATAGGAAAAATGATTATGAAGTGACCTCTTTCATGTAGTTCTTTCTAAAACCAAACCAGCCAAACAACCAACCAACCAACCAAAAAAAAAAAAACCAACAAAATAAAAGAAAAAGCTTCCTCTCCTTCCAGCGAAATGCTCCTACTGAAAAATAGAAATGTTTTGAAGTCTCATGAGAGCTGACCTTTGTTTTTTTCACATCTCCCTCCTGCTAACTGCAAGATATTTAAACACCTAGTGTATTGTGGGAAAAAAACTCTGGCGTTTTAATTTTTGAGATAAATATTTTTGTGGTTCTCCAGTTAAATCGCCCCCAAAAGAATGAAATATCCCATAATAATTTTTCTCCTTTGATTGTTGCTGCTTTTCCTCTTTTTAATGCACCTCTGAAGATTTCTAAATCCACATTTATGACTTGTGTACTTCATACAAATTTTATAGAATCATAGAAACATAGAACCATAGAATATTTAGGGTTGGAAAGGACCTTCAGATCACCTAGTTGCAGGCCCCCTGCCACAGGCAGGGACACTTCCCACTAAACCATGTCACCCAAGGCTCTGTCCAACCTGGCCTTGAACACTGCCAGGGATGGGGCATTCACAACTTCCTTGGGCAACACATTCCACTGCGACACCACCCTTACAGTAAAGAACTTCCTCCTTATATCCAATCTAAACTTCCCCTGTTTAAGTTTTAACCCATTATCTCTTATCCTATCACTACAGTCCCTAATGAAGAGCTCCTCCCCAGCAGCCTTATAAACCCCCTTCAGATACTAGAATGCTGCCATGAGGTCTCCACGCAGCCTTCTCTTCTCCAGGCTGAACAGCAACAACTTTCTCAGCCTGTCTTCATATGGGAGGTGCTCCGGTCCCCTGATCATCCGTGTGGCCCTTCTCTGGACATGTTCCAACAGTTCCATGTAATTTTATGTTGACAACACCAGAACTGCACACAATACTCCAAGTGAGATCTCACAAGAGCAGAGTAGAGGGGCAGGATCACCTTTGACCTACTAGTCATGGTCCTTTTGATGCAGCCAAGGATACAGTTGGCTTTCTGGGCTGCGAGTGCACACTGAAGCCGGCTCATGTTCATTTTCTCATCAACCAACACCCCCAAGTCATTTTCCACAGGGCTGATCTGAATCTCATCTTTGCCCAACCTGTATCTGTGCCTGGGATTGCTCCAACCCACGTGTAGGGCCTTGCACTTGGCGTGGTTAAAATTCATAAGGCTGGCATCAGCCCACCTCACAAGCATGTCAAGGTCCCTCTGGATGGCATTCCTTCCTTCCAGCGTATCAACTGAACCACACAGCTTGGTGTCATGGGCAAACTTGCTGAGGGTGCACTCAATCCTCCTGTCCATGTCACCAACAAAAATATTCAACAAGACCGGTCCCAACACCAATTCCTGAGGGACACCACTCATTACTGGTCTCCATCTGGACATTGAGGCATCGACCACAACTCTTTGCATGTGGCCATCCTGCCAGTTTTCTATCCACTGAGTGGTCCATCCATCAAATTGATGTCTCTCCAATTTAGAGACAAGGATGTTGTGTGGGATAGTGTCAAAGGCTTTGCACAAGTCCGGGTAGATGACGTCAGCTGCTCTACCCCTGTCCATCAGTTCCGTAGCCCCATCATAGAACACCACCAAATTGGTCAAGAAGGATTTCCCCTTTGTGAAGCCATACTGGCTGTCACCAAGCACATGTGCCATTAGCATACTTTCCAGGAGAATCTGCTCCAAGATTTTGCCAGGCACAGAGGTGAGACTGACTGGTCTGTAATTCTCTGAGTCATCCGTTTTCTCCTTCTTGAAAATGGGGGTTATATTTCCCTTTTTCCAGTTGTTGGGAACTTCACCTGATGGCCATTATTTTCCTCAATTTCATTGCATATGGAAAACATTTTTCTTTTCCCTTTTTTGGGGTTTTGTGTGTTTGACAGCATTCAGTGCATAGGCAGCGTTGTTGTTTCTCCTTTATGTCAGTGAGCTTTTTGTGGTTGTTTTTTTGTTGTTTTTTTTTAATGCACCTTTTATGTGGTGGCATTGGAGAAGAGAAAAGAAAAGGAAATTTAAAAAAAAACAAGGAACCCTTGTGTCCTCTGTTCAGCAGTAGCAGTCATTTGTCTCCTTCTCAGTAGCTCATAAAGTGCTGTGTTTTTAACTTTCAGTCTGGGAACAATGCTGATAACACCAATTTATTTTAGTTGCTGCTAAGTAATGCTTACTCTACGTAGATGCTTATGTACCCAAGAGTCAGGCCACAGAGGAACACCAGAACAACCAACAAGTGGATAAAGCTGCTAAGATTGAAGTGGCTCAGATGGTCTTAATTGGCAACATAAGGGTGAATTATTTTTGGCCTGGTGGGCCCGTGACACTTCAAGCCATCGGGGCAGACATACAAGATACAGCTGGGCTTGTGATCGAGGAGTGGACTTAACAATGGACACTATTGCCCAGGTTATTCATGAGTGTGAAACATGTGTTGCAATTAAACAAGCCAAACAGTTAAAGCCTCTTTGGTATGGAGGACGATGGCTAAAGTACAAATGGGGGGAGGTCTGGCAGATTATCTATATCCCACGCCCACCAACCTGCCAAGGCAAGCGCCATGTGCTTACCATGGAGGAAGCAACCACCGGGTGGCTGGAAACACATGCTGTGCCCCATGCCACTGCCCGGAACACTATCCGGGGCCTTGAGAAACCAATCTTGTGGTGACATAGCATCCCAGAGTCAGATAATGGGACTCATTTCTGGAACAACCTTATAGACACTTGGGCCAAAGAGCATGGCATTGAGTGGGTATATCACATCCCTTACCATGCACTAACCTCTGGGAAAATCGAATGGTACAATGGGCTGTTAAAAACTACACTGAGAGCAATGGGTGGTGGGACTTTCAAACACTGGGATACACGTTTACTAAATGCCACCTGGCTGGTCAACACCAGAGGTTCTGCCAACAGGGCTGGCCCAGCCCAGTCAGAACTTTTACATATTGTAGAGGGGGACAAAGTTCCCGTGGTGCATATGAAGAATTTGCTGGGGAAGACAGTCTGGGTTATTCCTGCTTCAGGTAAAGGCAAACTCACTCGTGGGACTGCTTTTGCACAGGGACCCAGATATATTTGGTGAGTAATGCAGGAAGATGGGGAAGTCCAATGTGTACCTCAAGGGGATTTGATTTTAGGGGAAAACAGCCAATGAACTCTATTATATGCTATTGGCACTGTAGCACTTTTATAGGCCACCAACTAGATATCTTCAGGTCACCAGCAACTGGCCCTGACTTCCCTCCAGCCATCATCCCAACAAAGAATGACAAAACCAGATGAGCTCAGCAGTGACCAGATGAATTCTGCAGTGTCATCAGCAGGCAACAATTCAGCACTGCACACTGTCCTGCTCTGAAAGGCTATTACAAGAGATGGAGCCCGACATCATGGACTGGATGAATTCAGCATCTTTGTAGGGACTGGTACACGCACTAAGGAATCTCTCTCTATTCCTGTGTGGGTGTGTGTATATATATATGAGACAAAAGTGGTGGTATATTGAAAAATGTGGGATGTGAGCATGATGTGAATGGTATGGAATAAGGGGTGGATACTGTCCTGGGTTCAGCAGTAGCAGTCATTTTTCTCCTTCTTAGTAGCTGGTGCAGTGCGGTGTTTTTGACTTTCAGCCAGGGAACAACGCTGATACCACCAATGCTTTTATTTGTTGCTGAGTCATGTTTACTCTGACCAAGGACTTTGTGAGTCTCATGCTTTGCCAGGGAGAAGGGGAAGCTGGGAGGAAGCAGAGACAGGACACCTGACCCAAACTAGCCAAAGAGGTATTCCATACCACAACACACCATGCCCAGTATGTAAACCGGGGGGAGTTACCCAGAAGGGTGAGACCACTGCTTGAGTCAGGCTGTGTATCAGTCAGTGAGTGGTGAGTGGTTGTATTCCCTTCCCTTGTTATTTCCCTTATCGTTATTATTACTGATGGCAGGAGTAGCGGTTTTGTTATACCTGAGTTACTGGACTGTTCTTATCTCAACCCATGGGGGTTACATTCTTTCAATTCTCCTCTCCATCCCTCCAGGAGCAGGGGGAGGAAGACGAGCAGGGAGTGAGGGAGCATCTGCATGGTTCTGAGTTGCCATCTGGGCTTAAACCATGGCACCCTGTCAGGAAGATCCAAGGGTAAATGTAGCACATAAAATTACCTCTAACCTTTGTTATGTTACCTCTAAATCAGCTGTGTACAGCTGTCTGTAAAAAAGATGTGCTTTCTTTTAATGAAACAGTGCTTTACAGGCAGAGTGAAATGTACTGTATATGAAATTTGAGGGAATTATATGTTTGCCATTTACATGCTTTTTGGATATTTGCATCCAAATATGTTTGTACAAGAGGAGGCAACTCAAATCTGAATCACAGTTTCTTGGCAATTCTGTTGTGCTCTTCCACATAAAGAGGAGCTGGGACACAGACATGTTTGCTCTGAGAAGAGGAGGGAAGTCTGAAGGGCTGGCCTTGCCCATCTTCCTGCTACAGGAGAATGAGAGGAGCCAACATGTCAGCATGGTACTCTCTGTGCTGTAACCATGAAGTGGCAGCACTGATAAGAATTTGTCTTCTAAGGTGCTTGGTTCAGGATGCAGGAGGACTTTGGATGTTATGTTATTTTTGATGGTCTTTTGCCAAAGGCAGCTGATGATTTTGCCTACTTGAACAGCCAAATATTGCTAGTGTTATGTCGGAAATGCAGGAAGTGTGCTCAGAAGTTGGGGAACAACTGAGATCTGTTTAAGAAAGTTCAGAATATGTTATCCAGTGGATTGAGCATTGATCACTTTGTGCCTGCAGAAGCAACTTAGCCAGAGTCTCTCACTCTGGTATGAAGTATGCCTGGTCACATCTGTTCTGGACTAACTGAAGAAGACTTTTAAAGCATAGCATCTGTTCAATGCTTTCTGTGTGGGACAATATGTATTTGTGTGCCTTTTGCGGGAAATACTGTATTGCATTCTTGTGGTGTATATACAGCACTCCACATCACCTCATCCATATGATCATTAGTGCATTTTTTAAAGAAACACTGATTAATATTAGCACTGTTTATTATGGCATAACCACAAAATATATCTTTTGCATTTTATCTTTTTATGCCTTGGAGGTAATAATTTTTTCAAAAGTGGTTTTTGTTTTTTTTTTAAGGCAGAGCAGAAGTATTCCTATAGAGACTCTAAAAGCATGGAATTTGTCTAATTTGGTGGGACCACTGTCTTGCATATCACTGTGCCTAGTCAATACTCTATTACTGCACATTAAGTGGTTTGCTGCAGTATCCTGTCCACATAGTATTAAAAGGAATGTTATCAAATTTCTAAGCAATAATGGTATAAAAAATACGCTTTTTTATTTTTAAAAAAACAAACTATTGCCTCCACTGAGTCAGTGTTTCTTTTATATACAGTTAACACCCAGGAGACTGATTCATAAATCAAATCAAAATTAAATGGAAACTGCAAAGTTTTGGAAAACTAGAATTTCTTATAGATCCAGAGTCTTTGACTCTATTTGGAAACAAACTTTAACTTCTCTAGTAGTATTTTTGACTGATGTGTTCTTTGTTGGTTTTAGTTGATTAGATGGAACTCCAAACAAAAACCCCACCAACCTGTAACAAATGGGGACATTCAAATAGAGTAAGAGCAAAAGAAAATACCTATTTTTATAATGTATGTTTTCTTCTCATTTGAATGTTCCATCTATTCAGATGGTACATACAAACACCATTTTTATAGGTTCCTTATACTTTATAGTACAATATTTGTTTATAGGACTAGTGTGTATTACTGTAATATTTGTATTTGTAAAAGTTTTTTTTACCACCCCCCATCAATATAATGACATGCAAATGAAACTGACATATGCGGTTTGTTCTGAACAATTCTTGTCTCACATCATAGGAATCGTTGAGACATGAAAGTTAAAATGTTAATACAGATGTGTTCTGAATTTGCTACCAGGGGCCTGGATAAGGGAGTCCTAATCTTTAAAACCATGAATGTTCTAAAACGTGATCTGCTAGCTTCACTGAGTTTAATTCCTGTTACTTTTTTCTTCCTTCTTTTCCCTCGCCCCTGTTGCCTGCTCAAGTTCCTTCAATACTGCTGTTAGAAGTGAGAAGGCACTTAGAGTTTCTTGCAGTTTCCTGTTCTGTTACTAATCATGGTTTAATTTTAGGTGAATCTGAGCTAAATTATGTATTTGCAGTGAAAAAATCACACTAGTGGTTGCAATATGGAAATAACATACGCTGGTGTCCTGGGTTCAGCAGTAGCATTCATTTTCCTCCTTCTTAGTAGCTGGTGCAGTGCTGTGTTTTTTGACTTTCAGCCTGGGAACAGCACTGATAACACCAAATTTTTAGTTGCTGCTCAGTAATGTTTACTCTGACCAAGGACTTCCTGAGTCTCATGCTTTGCCAGGGAGGAGGGGAAGCCAGGAGGAAGCAGAGACAGGACACCTGGCCCAAACTAACCAAAGAGATATTCCATACCACAGCACGTCATGCCCAGGATGTAGAACTGGGGGCAGTTACCCAGAAGGGCTAGATCACTGCTTGAATATCAGTCGGTGGGTGGTGAGTGGTTGTATTTTCTTCCCTTGTTATTTCCCTTATCATTACTGTTACCAGTGGTAGCAGCAGTGGTTTGTGTTATACCTTAGTTACTGGGCTGTTTTTATCTCAGCCCATGGGAGTTACATTCTTTCGATTCTCCTCCCCATCCCTCCAGGAGAAAGGGGGGGGGGGGGCTGGGGAGGAAGTCGGGGGTGTGTTTGGGGGTTGGAATGAGAGACTGTCTGCGTGGTTCTGAGTTACCAGCTGGGCTTAAACCACTACAGCTGGTAACTTGCAGATGAAATAATAAAAAAAATAGTTTTAAAATGCAGTTGATGGAACTGTGAGTTACATCAGAGTGATTCATGTCAGCAACTCAGGGGTCCTAGAGATCATTGTACTTTGTGTGGAGATGGAATCCCTTGTGACCATTGTGCTATGTGCAAAGGGTATCATAAGTGTCCCTGTCAATACCACAGTGAGGAGGAAGAAGAAACAAGGGAATAATTCCCCTGGGTCAACCGCAATGTTGTGCAAAGAAACGTTTTGTTCATTGTTTAAATTTCATGAATGTTCTTAGAAAAGGGGAGGGGGGTGTAGGTAACTTAGAGATATATCCTGTTACAGAACGTTGTGAAATCTGTGCGCTGAGCAAATAAACACATAAGGAGTGGAATTTATGGGGGCTAAGATGGCGGTCAGACTTGTGATAGACATCTTCCTGTTAATGCATTACCAAGACATTTAGTAACCTTTCTAAGATGTTTCTTCACCCGGAGACAAGACCACAGCAACAGGTGGAGAAGCCCAGGAAAAGAAGACAACAGGATTGGCTGAAACCGAAGACCAAAAAGTATAACAGACTATCCCCACAAGTTCCCCTTGTGCGCTCAGGTGGAGCGGAGACTCCCTGGCGCACACAGCGCTGCTTGCTTATTGCCTCTCAATATTAATTATAATAAAAATCAATTAAAACAGATTGGCGATATTAGGTTTTTATAACAGAACCAAGTAATTATCATTTGGAAAATGCCCTTACTGATCTGATGTACATCAAACCTTCACATTTCAGAGCAGTAATGTGACTTGAAAGGATGTGTGAGTTTGCAAGACAAATGACAGTAAGCTGCTGAGCTTTATGCCAGATTGTTCTTCTGGGTTGACAAGTGGGATGAGCAGTTCAATCTAGCCTTTATGCTTTAATAGTAAAAGCAAATAGAAAAAAGGCTAAATATATATGGGAATCGAGGGCTTGACGAAATGCCAGTAATGGCTGTAGAAATGTCAAAAACCAAGCCTATAAAACAAAGGATGACCTTAGCTCAAGATATCTTAAGCTATCATTCTTTTCCCAGAAAAATGCAGAGAAGCTGCTTTTAAAAGAATACCTTCTATCACATCTGCATTTCTGGCAAAAAAGGAAGCTTTGTTTGGGTAACATAGTCTGACCTGCTTTTTATGTCATGAGCAACCATGTATTCTATAGAAAGAAAGAAATTCTAGCCAAATGTGTACTTCAGCTGAGGTGTGTGGTTACCATGGCCCTCAGGACACTGTATAATCCTGTGTTGTTCAGTTAATCACCATGCAAAGTGCCTTAATACTTGGCCAGCTTGGGAAAACAGAGAAGGAAAACAAACAGGGTTTTCAAGGCTATGCAGCTGAGATTTTGAAGGCGGATAGCCTTGCCTACAGGCAAGTCATGTGCCTGTAAGGACATTGCTTGCTTCAGTGAACAATATGTTAACTACATCTGGATTTAGCATAATCATCCTTGACTAATATGAAGAGAAGGGAGAAGGTTTAAGTGCTAAATAAATAAATTACTTAATTACATGTTGTCAGAGAGGAACGGATGGTCA
This sequence comes from Pezoporus occidentalis, assembly GCF_034315485.1. Lineage (NCBI taxonomy): Eukaryota > Metazoa > Chordata > Aves > Psittaciformes > Psittacidae > Pezoporus > Pezoporus occidentalis. The sequence goes on from NW_026915268.1 coordinate 1,193,214, forward strand.
GGTTAGTGTATTTTCTGACCGCTTATGCTTTCAAGAGATGGTACATGCACAGTGATTGTTGTACCAAAGATTTCCCAGTTTCAGCAATTCATCTGTGGTTATATCAAAAAACTTTTATTGGTGTTCCATGCCAATACCTATTTTAGGTGATTGAAGTGTTTAACATCATTGGGAATTAATATTTTATAACACTGTCTCCTTTTCCTGTATGGTAACTGTGTATTTATTGTAGTGCTAGTGTAGTGCTAGTGTAGTACTAGGTGAGAAATGGCTCAAGATCCTATATTGGAAGAGTAGGATGGCTGCAAACTTGTTATGTGGATATTGTATTGTATAATATTCTGCTATATCTGTGGCCAAACCATAATTTGCAATCCAGGTTCCAGTTAAAGAAAATGAGTTTTGCTTTTTGGAATTGTCCTCTTCTGCTAGCTCCTGAGAAATACTTTGAGAATTCAGTGCCTGGAGTACTTGTGTCAGCTGGCCTGACCTGCTGCTGCTTCAGCACTGTGTAGCAAGGGTTGAAATCCTCGTTAGACAGAGGTAGAGTGCTCCTCATAAAAAGGACACTCACCACCCCTTCCCTCCCATAGCTCTTTGTAGCTTCTCTGCCTTGCATAGCTGTCCTGCAGTCTGAATCGGGTAGAATTGGGTGCAGGTGTGGTTTTCATTATACTTTTCATTCTTCCCATATTTTTCCTCTCATGACAAATTGTATGGGGAAATTAAGTGTAGCAGTGTTTCAGTGTTAATTAAAGATTGTTGCCTAAATGAAGAGGAACAAGCCAGAGTTTGCCTTTTGTACTCTTGTATTTATTAAGAGAAAATAAATAGCAGAGGAGATTCTCAGTTCTGAAAAAAACAGTAATAGAAAGGAGGTTTATCACTGTCTTTTCAAATAATGATATATAGTTCTCTATTACCTATTGTTCCTTAAAAGTAGCAAGTTTAGTACTTCTATCTCCCTGTGTCTGTACCTCAAAATAAAATGCAGTTAACAAATAAATGATTGAGCCTTATATGACTAAGGCATGCTTAAACTCTGAACTCAAATTCAGGATCCATTCCTAGAATTAACTTGATTTCCAAATTTTATTTTTCAATATTTTTTTTCCTGTTAATCCTTTTTATCTTCTTAGTCTGTATTAAATTCTGAGCTAAAATCTGCAAGTGAAGATGAAACCAGAAATTTATATACCAAGGAAAGCACTAGGCAGGAATGAGCGTTAATACCAGGTGGTTTACCTAATTGCTGAGGTGAGTAGCTCGAGGGAAGATGCTTTCAACACCTGAGTAGGGGTGTGGTGGTTTAAACCCAGCCTGACAGCTTGTTCACTCACTTCCCCCCCTTCTTGCCCTCCCCCTACTCCCGGAGGGACAGAGAGGAGAATTGAAAAGAATGCAACTCCCACGGGTTGAGATAAGAACAGTTTAGTAACTAAGGTATAACACAGATCACTACTGCTACCACCAATGATAATAATGATAAGGAAAATAACAAGGGAAGAGAATACATCACCTCACCACCAGCCAACCGATAACTTGCCCCCCCCCGCCAACCCAACCAAGCACTGACCGATACTCCTCCAACCCTGCCATCCTAGCCCTTCTGGGTAACTCCCAGTTACATGCTGGGCATGACGTGCTCTGGTATGGAATACCTCTTTGGTCAGTTTAGGTCAGGTGTCCTGTCTCTGCTTCCTCCTGGCTTTCCCTCCTCCCTGGCAGAACATGAGGCTCACAAAATCCTTGGCCAAACCAAAACATCATTGTTATCAGCTCTGTTCCCAGGCCGAAAGTCAAAACACAGCACTGCACCAGCTACCAAGAAGGAGAAAAATGACTGCTACTGCTGAACCCAGGACATTATCCACCCCTTATTCCCTTATACCATTCACGTCATGCTCAGATCCCAAATTTTCAATATCGGTCTTACAGATATATATATATACATACACACACACACACAGAGAAAGAGGTCATTTTCTTAGTGCATGGACCAATCCCTATAATGCTGTTGAGTCCATTCGGTCCACGATGTTGGGCTCCATCTCTTGTAACAGTCTTTTAGAGCAGGAGAGGCTCTGTGCAGTGTTCACACTCGTGAATAACCTGGGCAATAGTGTCCATTTCTAAGTCCACCCCTTGATCATGAGTCTATCTCTATGTTGCATCTCTGCCCTGATGGCCTGAAGTGCCATGGGCCCACCAGGCTCAAAATAATTCACCGTCCCTTCCAGCAGTTTCCACAGATTGTTGCTTCGGACTCCATACAGCTGCCTTCCATCTCCGATGCTTCCAAAGCACTGGAGGGGCACAGTGGACTAGATACTTGCCCATACTGTCCCACACACCCTGCCACTCATGACTGTCCAGCTTTGGGGAAAATCTCCTGGTCCTCCTATATAGTTGTCTAACCCCAGACAAGACCCAAACCTGACTCTGCTTAACTTTTGAGATCAGACAAAATGGTGGTGGGTAAAACACAGTCTGTATGTGTGCCAACATGGTGATCCCCATCACAGTCATCAGGAAGGTCCCAAGGATACCCAAAGGCCATTTAAAACCTTCAGAACTCTCTAACTATGCTGCTGTACTTGTCACAGGGGCTGATGTAGCTGCTGTACTTGTTACAGGGGCTGATGTAGCTGCTGTGCTTGCTGGCTCTCCCACCACCATCTTCTCTTTTTCTGAGTCCATCTCTTCCTCCTCTGCCTTGCTGGGAAATGCTGCGTGGTCTCCTGCATCCTCCTGGGGCATGGCAGGTGGCTTCCGGGGAATGCTCTAGGCCGTCGTGGGGCTGGGCTCCTCCACCGCCTTCTCCCGCTGCTCGGTAGCTGCCTCCTTCCTCTCCTCGACCGCCCAGACTTCCTTCACCAGCAGCCTTCCCCTCGTGGCCTCCAGCCCCGCTCCCGCTGCCATTTGGTCCCTGGGGTCGCTCTCCAGTGCTGCTACAGCAGCCACCGGCTCCCTGGGCCGCTAACCCTCGGTTCCCCGCAGCCTCACGAAGACGGAGGCGAGGACGAGGGCCAGGGCGGTGAAGAGCAGCCGGACGGCCAGGTACAAGTCCACGGCCATGTCCGTCCCGCCCTGCTGCTGGAGCCAGCCCGTATTACAAGCCATTGCCATAAAGCACAGTGAGACAAGAGCCTTAGCCCAAGTCCCACACTTGACAAACACTAACACAGCGAATACTGGGTCTAAGTAATGTACTGCATTCTGAAACTGTGAGATCAAAGGAACAGCTCTGAGAGCCAATAAATCAGCATTGTGACGAGCTACTATTAATGCGGTCAGATCTGTTGTTATCTCAACCCCTCATGCCCCACGTTGGGCGCCAAAAAGAACTGTCGTGGTTTAAAACCAGCCAGACAGTTGTTCACTCACTCCCCCCCTTCTTGCCCTCCCCCTACTCCTGGAGGGACGGAGAGGAGAATCAAAAAGAATGCAACTCCCACGGATTGAGATAAGGACAGTTTAGTAACTAAGGTATAACACAAATCAGTACTGCTACCACCAATGATAATAATGATAACGGAAATAACAAGGGAAGAGAATACATCACCTCACCACCAGCCAACCGATAACTTGCCCCCCCCGCCCAACTAAGCACCGACCGATACTTCCTCCAACCCTGACATCCTAGCCCTTCTGGGTAACTCCCAGTTACATGCTGGGCATGACGTGCTCTGGTATGGAATACCTCTTTGGTCAGTTTAGGTCAGGTGTCCTGTCTCTGCTTCCTCCTGGCTTTGCCTCCCCCCTGGCAGAGCATGAGGCTCACAAAGTCCTTGGCCAAACCAAAACACCATTGTTATCAGCTCTGTTCCTAGGCCAAAAGTCAAAACACAGCACTGCACCAGCTACCAAGAAGGAGAAAAATGACTGCTACTGCTGAACCCAGGAGAGGGGGGGAGCTCAGCATCCACGAGTTTCAACTCAGAGTGGCGAGAGCCACTGAGGGAGCCTCAATATATCAATAGGACTTGCCCAGGAGCTGGCAGCTCAGCTGACACGAGCAGGGACTCACAAGGGGTGGCACCAGAAGAAGCGGCACCAGCCCTACTGGGTTAGAAACCTGCCACAGAGTGCGCGAGAGACCAAGGCTGGTTGAGGCAGTTAACGCGGGCAGGCGACCGGGATGGTGAGCACTCGCCTCAAGGCTAGGGCCTGATCTGGGAGCTCTGCTCTGGCTGCTCCAGCGGTGGCCAGCGTAGGCACCCAGACAGAGCTGATGAGAATGGAGGCTGCAGCACAGAGAGTAGAATGTGCCTGCACTGGTCTTGTGAGGGAAAGGTGCACAATGGGCAGGGCTGCACTCGGTGCTCCCTGGTCAAGGTCCTCCTGCAGCAGGGGCTGAGCTGGGAGAGACTGTTAGTAAGCTAAAAGATGTCAGGGAAGCTGAGAGGAAGCAGGACTGCTTGCTCCAGGCCCAAACTGTGCAGGGGCCTCAAGTGTCCATCATAGCGCATACAGAAAAGAAGGAGGGCATTAACCCAGGAAGCTGGGAACTGGTAACAAAAACAAAAACAAAACAAAAGCAAAAACAAAAACAAAAAAAAAAAGGAAGATGAGGGCAATTAATAGTAAGGGGCTTTCTCCTAAATCTGACATCCCTACCCAGAGCCGCTTTGCAGTTCTGCAGGGGGCTAATGAGGAAGCACACACCTCGCCACATGAACAACCTCCTAATGCGCCAGTGAAGAGGATCAGTAGTGGTGCTGCCAAGAAAAAGCGGTGGGTCATAGTAGTAGGGATCTCTACTTTGAAAGGCACAGAGGCATCCATCTGTTGGCCTGACCCAGTGTCAGGGGAGGTGTGTTGCCTACCAGGGCCTCAGATCAGGGATATTACAGAGGGACTGCCTGGTCTAGTAAGTCCTGCAGACTTACTCACTTGTTGTGGTCCATGTGGATCCTAGCAATATAGATAGCAGTAGCCTGGAGAACATTAAGAAGGACTACAGAGCCCTGGGAGAGGTGGCTAGGGGTTCTGGAGCCCAGATAGCTTCTTCATCAATTCTTCAGGATAAAGGGGAGTACCTTAGAAAATCTAGGTGGATTTGGCAGGTTAATAAATGTGTGGCGCCATAGTCAGGGGTTTGAGTATTTAGAACACGGGACTCAATTTGGGAGGCCAGGTCTACTGGAGGCTGGTGGAGCTGCTCTTGGGGAAGAGCGGTTTTATTCGGAGGCTTGCCAGAATGGTCAAGGAAGCTTTAAACTAGATGTGTTGGGGGAGGGGTGCATCATTCCATCCCAACACACCCAGTCAGCTGCCAGCACCTATAATAAATGCTCGGAGCAATGTGGAGATATTCCAGCTGCTCCAGCCAATGAGCCGGCTTCATTTGGAGGTTGGCTCAGATGCCTCTATACAAATATCCATAGCATGGGGAACAAACAAGTGGAATTAGAGATGTGTGCACGTCTACAGGGTTATGATATAATAGGCATCACAGAAACATGGTGGGATGGCTCCTATGATTGGAGTGTTGGAATGGAAGGTTACAGGCTCTTTAGAAAATGCCTTTTAGAAAAGGCCTGACAGCCAAACTTTAGAAAAGATAGGCCCACCAGACGGAGAGGGGGAGTTGCTATTTATGTCAGTAAAAGGCTGGAGAGTATGGAACTCTGTCTGGGAGCAGAGTGAGCAGACAAGAGAGAGTTTGTGGGTCAGGGATGAAGGAACAACAGCTATGGGGGACATTACTGTGGGGATCTGTTACAGCCCACCTGATCAAGAGGACTCTGTGGATGAAGCACTCTATTGACAGATAGGAACAGTCTCATGTTCACAGGCCCTTGTCCTTATGGGGGACTTCAACCACCCTGATATCTGTTGGAGGGATGGTATGGCCCAGCACAAGCAATCCAGGAGATTCCTTGATTGTTCGGAAGAGAATTTCATCCTGCAAGTAACAGAGACAAAAAGGACAGGTGTGATGCTTGACCTCATGCTCACCAACAGGGAAGGGCTTGTTGGAAATGTGAGGCTCCAGGGCAGCCATGATTGCAGCAATCATGAGATGGTCGAATTCGAGATCCTCAGGTCACTGAGAAGAGCATGCAGAAAGCTCACTGCCTTGGACTTCCAGAGAGCAGACTTTGGCCTCTTCAGGAACCTGCTTAGTAAGGTTCCATGAGATATAGCCCTAGAGGGCAGGGGGGCCCAAAACTCTTGGTTGATATTCAAGGATCACCTGCTACAAGCTCAGGAGAGTTGCATCCCAACTAGAAGGAAGTGCAGCAGGAGGGCCAGGAGACCCCCTTGGATGGATAAGGAGCTCCTGAGGAAAATTCAAATGAAAAAAGAGGCTTATAAAAGGTGGAAGCAAGGATAGTCAGTCTAGGAAGAATATAGGGATGATGTTGGGAAGCTAGGGACCAGGTTAGGAAAGCTAAAGCTCAGAATTAAATCTAGCAAGGGATGTGAAAGATAACAGGAAGGGATACTATAGGTACATTGCAAATAAAAGACAGGCTAGGGACAATGTGGGCCCTCTCCAGAAACTCTCAGGAGAACTGGCTACCCTGGATTTGGAGAAGGCTGAGGTTCTGAATGACTTCTTTGCCTCAGTCTTCCCTGGCAAATGCTCTGACTACGCAACCCAGTCTTGAAAGGCAGATGCAGGGACTGTGAGAATGAAGACCTTGCGCCCACTGTAGGAGAGGATCTGGTTCTAGACTATCTTAAGAAACTGAATGTGCAAAAGTCCATGGGACCTGATGAAAGCCACCCACAGGTCCTGAAAAACCTGGCAAATGAAGTTGCTAAGCCAATGTCCATCATATTTGAAAAATCGTGGCAGTCAGGTGAAGTTCCTGATGACTGGAAAAAGGTAAATATAACCCCCATTTTCAAGAAGGGGAAAATGAATGATCCAGGGAACTACAGACCAGTCAGTCTCACCTCTGTGCTTGGCAAAATCTTGGAGCAGATTCTCCTGGAAGACATTCTAAGGCACATGAAAATAATGAGGTGGTTGGTGACAGCAGCATGGCTTCACTAAGGGGAAATCGTGCCTGACCAATTTGGTGGCCTTCTATGATGGGGCTACAGAACTGATGGACAGGGGTAGAGCAGTTGATGTCATCTGCCTGGACTTGTGCAAAGCTTTCGACACTGTCCCACATGACATCCTTGTCTCTAAACTGGAGAGACATCAATTTGATGGATGGACCACTCAGTGGATAGAAAACTGGCAGGATGGCCACATGCAAAGAGTTGTGGTCGATGCCTCAATGTCCAGATGGAGACCAGTAATGAGTGGTGTCCCTCAGGAATTGGTGTTGGGACCGGTCTTGTTGAATATTTTTGTTGGTGACATGGACAGGAGGATTGAGTGCACCCTCAGCAAGTTTGCCCATGACACCAAGCTGTGTGGTTCAGTTGATACGCTGGAAGGAAGGAATGCCATCCAGAGGGACCTTGACATGCTTGTGAGGTGGGCTGATGCCAGCCTTATGAATTTTAACCACGCCAAGTGCAAGGTCCTGCACGTGGGTTGGAGCAATCCCAGGCACAGCTACAGGTTGGGCAAAGATGAGATTCAGATCAGCCCTGTGGAAAATGACTTGGGGGTGTTGGCTGGTGAGAAAATGAACATGAGCCGGCTTCAGTGTGCACTCGCAGCCCAGAAAGCCAACTGTATCCTGGGCTGCATCAAAAGGGGCGTGATCAGCAGGTCAAAGGAGGTGATCCTGCCCCTCTACTCTGCTCTTGTGAGACCTCACTTGGAGTATTGTCTTCAGTTCTGGTGTCCTCAACATAAAAAGGACATGGAACTGCTGGAACAAGTCCAGAGAAGGGCCACGAGGATGATCAGGGGACTGGAGCACCTCCCGTATGAAGATAGGCTGAGAAAGTTGTTGCTGTTCAGCCTGGAGAAGAGAAGGCTGCATGGAGACCTCATGGCAGCCTTCCAGTATCAGAAGGGGGCTTATAAGGCTGCTGGGGAGGGACTCTTCACTAGGGACTATAGTGATAGGACAAGGTGTAATGTGTTAAACAGGGGAAGTTTAGATTGGATCTAAGGAAGTTCTTTACTGTGAGGGTGGTGAGGCACTGGAATGGTTTGCCCAGGGAAGTTGCGAATGCTCTATACCTGGCAGTGTTCAAGTCCAGGTTGGACAGAGCCTTGGGTGACATGGTTTAGTGAGAGGTGCCCCTGCCCATGGAAGGGAGGGTAGAACTAGATGATCTTAAGTTCCTTTCCAACCCTAACCATTCTATGATTCAATGTAATAGACTTCTGGATTGTATTCAAATAGAGGGGAGGAAATCCTGTTGTGTTGTTTGATTTTTTCCCTGAATCTTCCGTATAACTGGCAGCTTTCAGTCTTCTCACTTGCAAAACACCAAAACAGGGAAACCTGCCAAACAAAAACCAGAACACCCAAGCTGCAACTTTGTGTCACAGGATGATTTTGAAAGGTGAAACTGAGATGAGTTGTCTAGTTTTTGATAAGAATGAGTTGGAAGGAACCATCCTGAATGCTTAATGTCCCAGTGAATCCAAAAGGACACAAAGTGACTGAACATGTCAGTGAAAGATGTCAAATATATCAAAAGAATAGACCTCTGTGGGATTTATGTATCTCCTTGCCTGCTTTGGAAAGAAGCCTTCATAGAGGTAGAGTACACAAATGTCAAAAATATAATTATAAAGCATTTGCAGCACTGACTTCTTCCAGGACTCTCTCAAACTTTCTTTAATAAATTCAGTTTTGCCTGAAAATCTGCATAGAATTTGAACGAAATTGAATGTTTCAGGGACTCAAGGAGCATGCCTTCCTTCTGGAGCAAAATGGACATGAATTTCAATTAGATGTTCCCATTACAATCTGTCTCCACCTGTAGCTTTTATCAAAATTGCTGGAAAGTGTGACATACTGTATGATCAGGATTTGTCCACTAACAGGAGTGTATCAATTATCTTAGTTAAAAAAAAAGCATAAAATGTGTGATGTGTGCATATATGTGTGTATATGTATCAGCTTCCCACGAATGACTTAACTGTGACAGGCAATTGGTATGGGATTTGAAAGTATGTATATGTGGCTTGTGTATGAATACATATAATGGTTTATATTCTTTTCATCTTCGTGATAAGGCAGATTATTAATTAGGGTATGTCCTGAATTCAGCTGTAGCAGTCATTTTTCTCCTTCTTAGTAGCTTGTGCAGTGCTGTGTTTTTAACTTTCAACCTGGGAACAATGCTGGTAACAGCAATGTTTTTAGTTGTTGCTAAGTAATGTTTACTCTGACTGAGGACTTTTTGAGTCTCATACTCTGCAGGGTGTCCTGGGTTCAGCAGTAGCAGTCATTTTTTCTCCTTCTTAGTAGCTGGTGCAGCACTGTGTTTTTGACTTTCGGCCTGGGAACAGAGCTGATAATGCTCAAATGTTTGGTCTGGCCAAGGACTTTTCTGAGCCTCATGCTCTGCCAGGGAGGAGGGGAGGCCGGGAGGAAGCAGAGACAGGACACCTGACCCAAACTAGACAAAGAGGCATTCCATACCACAGCATGTCATGGCCAGTATATAAACTGGAGGCAGTTACCTGGAAGGGCTGGGGCGTTGCGGGGTTGGATGAGGTATGGTTCGGTGTTTGGTCGGGCTGGGGGGGGGCGAGTTATCAGTCGGCTGGTGCTGAGGTGTTATATTCTCTTCCCTTGTTATTTCCTTTATCATTATTATTATTGGTGGTAGCAGTAGTGATTTGTGTTATACCTTAGTTACTAAACTGTTCTTATCTCAACCAGTGGGAGTTGCATTCGTCTCGATTCTCCTCTCCGTCCCTCCAGGAGTAGGGGGAGGGCAAGAAGGGGGGGGAGTGAGTGAACGAGTTGCCTGACTGGTTTTAAACCAAGACACAGTGAGTGGAAGTTGGGAGGAAGCAGAGACAGGACACCTGACCCAAACCAAACAAAAGGGTATTCCATATCACAGCACGTCATGGCCAGTATATGAACTGGGGGCAGTTACCCGGAAGGCCCCGATCACTGCTCGGGTCGGGCTGGCTATCAGTCAGCGGGTGGTGAACTCTTCCGGGTATTCTCTTCCCTTGTTATTTCCCTTATCATTATTATTACTGGTGGTAGCAGCAGTGGTTTGTGTTATACCTTAGTTACTGGACTATTCTTATCTCAACCCATGGGAGTTACGTTTTTTGATTATTCTCCCCATCCATCTTGGGAGCTGGGGGAGGAAGAAGATGGAGTGTGAGATAGTGTCTGCGTGGTTCTGAGTTACCTGCTGGGGTAAAACCATGACAGGGTGATAAATTAAGTGTTTCAAAAGATTTATTTTGATGCTGGCAGAGTAGTCAGTAGTTATTTTAAAATGTCTGTTTAGTAGTGAAGTTTTTTTTGAACATGAGTTTTATGGGATCTTTTTTTTTTTTATGTGTAAGACCACAAGTTGAATCCCAGAGCACCGGTATGAACTCAGGCTTGTGGTCCACCTCTGATGTGTCTGTCAGTGGCATCCCCCTGCCAATCCTCTGAAGTTCTTCTGACTTACCACAGCTGTTGCCATGCAAGGATGTTGTGATGCCCTGAAATGGATTCTCCCTACTGCCACTTAATACACAACATTTCCTCAGCTGGGGGGTATCTACTCCACACAGGTGATGCTAAAGTAGAGTAAGTTTCCATCCTTTCTTGCTGACTTACACAAAGGCATTTTGAAGATGTTGTGTACATTTGCACAAAAACAGTCCTTTTTCCTAAATAATCAATAACTCAGACTCGTGTTTCAGGCAATACCAATTTCTAAGCCACGTTAAAATTGTGGGGGGGGGTTCCTAAGAGGGCAGTTTTGTTAATTGGTTTCATGGCATTAATGTGATGTTTAAAACTTTTCAGTAGCACTCAGAGCACTTGCTTGTCTGCATGTCTTTTTGTGAGACCATTATTAGAGCTGTAGCTTATTGTCCTTACCCTTGCAAGTTGGTTTAGGACTGTTTAAGTATAGTGTATTAATATGGCAACACTATCATTTTGTTTGGAGGGTTTTAGGTGTGCGATTTCTTTTTATTACTTGTGGCACGCACTTGCAGAAGGGAGAAATGAGTTACTGAGTGCTGTGGAATGGGCTTGGTATATTCACATTAGCTGCAAAGGTAAGAAACAAAGGTGAATGTAGATGCGGTTCAGCACTGAAAAGAGAAGGGTAAAGTGTGGTGTTGAATTCTAAGTGTGGAAATGGAGACATTTTGATTAAGTTAATAATGTGTTCCCTACCCACTGAGACTTGACAGAGCTCTTCAGTTTGTTGGTGATTTCTGCTTAGAGGGATGAGGGAGTGTTAAGTGGAAGATGCAAATCATTGTACTTCAGGAAAGTCTATGGGTACCTTTGGAGTGCCATATGAAATCTGTGTGAGAATCAAGCTGCTAATATGTGAATAAGTGCTTGGCTTTTAGTGTGGTTGGTTTTTATGTGCCTTACGTATCAGAAGATGGGGTTGGCTTTCTCTGCTGCTGAACAAATTGGCATTTACTAATTTAAATAATCTTCTGTATATTTTCATTGTGGGTCTCAAGAAAGCTGCACATCATTGTATTGATATTGTGGGGTGCATAATATGTTATTTTGGGCTGCCACTGTAAGACACCACATAAATGCTGATAAATGCAGTAGTCCTACTGATGTGTCACTTTACTGAAAGTCAGTCTTACCTGGTGGAGGTGCATGTTGCAGGCAGGTGTTGGCTCTAGAGTTTTTGTGTGTCAGTTTTGCCAGGTGCCGACACATGCTCATAATAGACTTCTTATTAAGCAGCAACTTTGATAGAAAAACCAGGTGAGCTTAGGTGTGTCTATTATGCTGCAGTGAATGAAATTCAAACCTGTGGGCTTGTGAGGATAAGAAGAATTCACATTTTGGTATATGAATGATGAACTTTGAGAGATGACAGAAACCTTGCTACCAACAACCAAGAAAGCAGGATCAGATAAGGCAGGCATTCCTCTAAACTCTGCCATCTAGAATACAAATGTTAGTTGTCATCCTATTCCTGATTCATGGAAGAAAATGATAGCAGTGTGCCTTTGTTGAGACAAATGTTGCAAAGCAAACCCAGTCCAAACCAAAAATCCAAATCAATAATAAGGAAACATGGTTTGAGGTTAAAGGCCCTAAGACAGTACCGGCGGCATATAACACCGACTTTCAACCTACCTTACATAGTAAATGTTCTGTAAGAAAAAGCACATAGCACACCATTCTGACTGAAGAAGGAAACAAAGCATTGCTGCAGGAACAAAGAGTAGGTTTTCACTGAGGGCAAAAGCTTAGCAGGATTCCAAGAAATGTTGGCTGGACAAGATCATCCAGAATTAGCAGGCTATATATATTGAAGAATTTAAGAGGAATTTAAGAAAATAAAGGAATTGAGTCCTTGGATCAAACTTCATTCGGGTTTAAGAGGAACCTTGGTATTTTAAGTGCCATCTTCAAGAATTCTTCTAATTCACACTGTTATTAATAGCCTATGATTAAATGAAAATACGGGAATAAGGCAACCATGGAACTAAATGGATGCATTGTCTTCCACTCTTATTACTGGATTCTTATTTTAGGCTTTGGTGTATCATACAGATGTATGCATATTTTCTTTTCCCGTGGCAAGTCAGGACAATAACAAAGATTTCCAGGGAATACTGACTGGTTCCTCCACTTTATCTGTGAACAAGCATTATATGCAAACATCCTGAAGCAGATGCCCTTAAACCAGTAGAGGAGATGTGAACCCAGTGACAGCAACTACCAGGGAAAAAGTCAGAAAATATTGGCAACAAAAGTAAATTGAGTTTTTTGTAGTGACTCATAAACACTAGGAATAGTCAAGTAAATGTCGGGTTAGACCAAAGTGCTCAGGGTAAAAAGACAGCTCTTGAATTATTTCAAATGGCCTAGTAGCCCTTAACATGAATTACTTGTTGAACAAGTTCAGTGTCTCATGCTGTTGAAAACAAATCTCTCCCAAAGCACCTTTAGCTTTTAGTAACCTCCAATGTGGTGTAAAGCAGAGTGAATGTCCTGGATTGCCAGGCAGCGTTGCGGTCTTTTTTCTTCTTTTCTTTTCTTTCTTTCTTCCTTTTTTTTTTTTTTTTTGATTAACATTTGGCTCTTACTTAGGTAGAAATGGCTGGGCTAGCATTTCCCAAAGATCTTACTATAGCATATGTTCATAGAATGTATATTGTTCTGTCTGGGGAAGAGTACAAAGCACTTAAAAATAAGGTCCAAAAAGGTAGATTCAAATAGATAATTGTAAGTATTAATATCTGATGATAACTCTGAGTTGGCACATCTTCTGTCTTTCTGTCGTGATTTAAACCCAGCCAGACAGCTTGTTCACTCACTCCCAGTGAGTGGTGCCAGGCTGACAGCAATCGAGGCCCACCCCCCCCCCCCCCCCAGGGCTCTCCCCTTCCCCGCTCCTGGAGGAACGGGGAGGAGGATCGAAAGAGTGCAACTCCTACGGGTTGAGACAAGAACAGTCCAGCAACCAATGTACAACACAAATCACTGCTGCTACCAACGACAACAATTATAAGAGAAAATAACAAGGGAAGAGAATACGATACCACCGGCCAAGAAACGAGTCCCACCCGGAAGCCCGTGTCCTTCCAGGTGACTCCCAGTTACCCCCCACCCCGGGCATGACGTGCTGTGGTATGAAATACCTCTTTGGCTAGCCTGGGTCAGGTGCCCCGTCTCTGCTTCCTCCTGGCTTCCCCTCCTCCCTGGCAGAGCATGAGCCTCACAAAGTCCTTGGTCAGTGTAAACATCACTTAGCAACAACTGGAAACATCAGTATCACCAACACTGTTCCCAGGCTGGAAGTCAAAACACAGCACTTCACCAGCTACCACAAAGGAGAAGCATGACTGCTACTGCTGAACACAGGACACTTTCCAAGATTGCCATGATGTTCTTAATTAAAAAACCTCCCAACTGCTGATACAAAAATGTTACTGGACAAGTGTGTGGGCAGTTTCTTTTATTTTCCAAAGCTTCTCCCTGCTGCTGTCAAATGCTTAGGAAGACCTTTGCTGAGGGAGTGAACTGTCCTCAATATGAACAGTCTTTAGTTTCTGTTATAATAAGTATAATTCTTAAGTGGTTTTTGTTTTTTTTTTTCCTGCCACAATAAAGGCAAGTGATGTAGAAGAAGAACATCAGACAATACAACCCCCCGACAGAAAGTATTTTTTCTTTTTTGACTCTCTCACCACTGAAAAATAAAAGTAACATGGGAGTCATTTCAGTGATAAAAATTTTGTGAGCTCTGACTAAAAATGATTGTGACTTTTGAGTAACCACAGGTTCTGGAATGAAAGGTTTTATAAAAACAGATTTTTTAATCTACGGCTTCTTCAAGCTGTACTGAAGTCCTCCTGCTACTACTTAGTGTGTTTGCATACAGTAAGAAAAACAAAGATTTGAGAGTTTTGTTTGTTGTTTTTCTTTTTATTAATGCTCTTCTGAAGGCTATTTCTTTGTGCCTTCTGTCCTGCATAACAAATACAGGTCTATCTGGAAATTCATTGTAGGTCCTGGCTCTATATTGCCTATTTACATCCCTCAGTTGTTTTCAAATTGTCTAGGCTCAGCTATTCTGTCTAGGCTCAGCTATTCTGAAAAGCTCATGGCTGTTGTGAAGTAGGGAGCTTATTTAAACTGGCCAGCTTCAACAGTTAATGCACTGTCTCTGAAACTGCCAATGACACTAAACTGGGTTGTCAGAGTCAACATACTGATCTAGTGAGCCTATTAAAATCTTAATAACTTTTAAAATTGGACTCTAGGTAACAAACCATTGTTCCTGTGCATTAGATTTTCAGTAGATAAATCCATTAAACTATGTGTTATCGCTTTTCTTCTCTCTCTGTTGAAGACTGCCCAAGAAGTATTTTTAGAAATCTGGTTGAGTATCTCTAACAGTGGAACAACATAAGTCAGTTATCATTGGAGTAAATTCAACTCATCCAAACAAATTCTGCTGTTAGGAAATTTTTTCTGCTTTTCTCTGTGTCAGCTTATTGATGGTATTTGAATTTCAGTGCCTGAAATGAAGGTAGTTGGTTTAAATAAGCCAAAGTAGGGGGAACATAGCTATAGTGCTTGCTTGTTCCCTCTAATTTCGGAGCCCATAGCCCATTCTCATTTTAATAAAGGAGCTGTCAATGGCATTCTGTTGTCTCAGCTTCCAACAGAATGACAGAAAACTGACAGATGGCAATATCTATAATGGGAGTTTAAACATGAGTTTCCTCCTTAAACTTTTTCTGAATGGGAAGGAAAATTCTTCTGCTATGATTCTTGCATATCACTTAAAGTTCTCCTTCATTAATAGATGTGAGTGGGAGGTCAAAATTGAACTCTTTAGTAGAAACAAAGTTGCAGCCTTAATTATGAAGGAATTTGTAGATTACTCATAATAATCAACCAAAGTTTGAATGATAAGTTTGACTGGCAGAAAAACATCTGTCACCATTATTACTATATATGAGACCAAATCCACTTGCAGACAAGTAACAAGTGATTAGACAGAACTAGCAGAAGTAAAAGGACTGTTACGAGAAACTCCTTGTAATCCTTGTCCTTCAAGAAGAATAATTAGTGGCATTTTAGATATCTCAGCCACTTGCAATGCTTTCTGAAAGCAAATTAAACAAAACCAAGCATGATCATATATGACAGCAGTGACTGAAATGAGCCGTTCTGCTCTACTATCCTACAGTCTTTACATGCTGTATTTCTGTGCAAAGTTGTCATTAGCAAATAATCTAGGGTGTTATTTTTGCACAACAATTCACAAATAAAGATGTGAAAGGTGGGATATGTATAGCACATCTAACCCAGATGTGTAATTTTTGGTAGTAAACAACGCCTTGAAATGCAGTTGTCCATTCCTCTGTGCTGCTGTTGCAATGTGTATGCTAAACTTTTACAAGAACCGTAGAAAGTGAACTGAGGGGCATAGTGGGTAGAGAAAAATATGTCAAAGCAAATATGCCTGACCTGAATGTGGGTCATCATCAAAGACTATGAAGCACATATCAGTCTTCATGAGAATTACTGTTTTCTTGAGTTGGTATTAGCAGCCATGCTAAATGCTGCTAAGCTCTGCTATTTTCAGCAGAGTTCTCTGCCTTAGTACAAAAGGGTGAATTTGATTTGGGGTTTCTTTAGCAAACAAAAGCTTTACTGCAAAGCAATCCAGATGCAGCACTTCATTTTTAAAGTCTAATTATTGAGAAATCTGCATCAGAGAATATTAGTATTGATATATTTTGATGTTTAGACAAGAGCATTCTCTTAGAAACTTGAGTTAAAAAGGAAGTGTTAGTTAGTTAGTTCTGCTAACTGTAGTTAGTGGCAGCTTATCTATGTATTTTCTCCTTACATGGTTAAATATTTCCTCAGCAATTTAGGTTTCATCCAGCAGAGGAGATTTGATTTCAGATAATTCTTCTAAGAAAGCAGTTGGTACTTTAGTCTACCTTTCATCCACATCCATTTATCCCAGGACAAACACTCATTTGTGAGCTAATTCAAAATAAGAACAACGTGCAACTTCTCATTTACAATGAATTGGTAGGTAATACATTTCTGTTCTCAAACACTTGCCTACAAGTGGTCATATCTCCAAGGAGATGTTAATTGTAAAATATGATATGATTTTCCGCTTCTCCAAGGAAACATAGGTGTCCTTGTGCAATTTATAAAATGTCTGTGTTCTAACTTCATTGACAACTGGAATATTTTTCTTTGTCTTCTTTCCCTGTCACTATTTATAATGACCAAACCAGAAGCAACTAGGGAATCTGTGCCTTTGCAGACAACACAGTCCTATTTCCTTGTTACTTCTGAAGTTCACATAGCAAGTAGTAATTGACAGGAAGTGTGGCTCCTTAGATTGGGACCCTGTTGTCGATCGTACAAATACTCTATATGCAGCTCATAATTTATTCCCAAATCTTGTACAATCTAAGCATAAACCTCTCGTCAGCAGTGAAATTGGACAAATAGATGGAGTTGATAGAGACAGGGAAGTGATGAAGTAATGGGTGTCAGCATGACGACCACAATCTCCACAGTCTTCATTGTCTGGCTTTTAGGATGTTTTGAGTTTGGGCAGAAGCAGCCATTCAGGTGGGCACAGAAACTGAAGGTGGTTAGTGAAGGTCAGGTTTAAGCATGAGAGAATAAAGGGAGGTGTGAGAAATCTTGCAAAAGTAAACTGTGTGACACTGTGGAATAAAGGCTGTAAATATTGTACAGCATTTACCCCCGCACCACAAAAAAAAAAACAAAACAAAAAACCAAACCAAAACCAAAAAACCCCAAACAAACAAAAACCAACTCAAATGCACAAAAAAAATCCCCAAATCAAACACACACTCCCCTAATAGGAGTACCTCCAAGCAGCTTCAAAATATCCATTAATTACTTCTCAGTGGGAAATCATACAAAGATCATTTAACTTGTTTTGGAATTGGCAATCAGTTGCTGCTAATATCTAGATCAACACTGCTACCATCTGTCAAAAGCAGAAAAGAAAGTAGAGATTATGGACAAAGCACTGATTTTGCAGTAGGGATGGATGTTCATACAAAGCACTTACACCAGACGTTGAATTCAAATTAAAAAAAAAACAAAACAACAAACCAGCCTGTGAGACATTTAGTGGTTTTGTGTAGTAAAAATCATCATAGCTCAGATTTTGCATCATCTGACTTTTGAAGTGAAGTCTGAGCCTTGCTACCCAGAAGCAAAACAACCTGAAGTTGCTGGAAAGTGACTGGCCATGTTCCTAACAGCCTATGCAACTGACTACCATCAACTGACTACCTGACAGCCAATGCAACTGACTACCATATTGACTACCATCGGTGGTCCACCTTGGCCTCCAATCGGGAGACTTCGAGACACACCATACGTAATGCTGTTGTCTCCTTTGAGAACACGCGCAGAATTAGTCTCGAGGGGAAAAGACAATGTAGAAAGAATCGTGCCTTGTCTATACCACCCAAGGAGACCTTTCACTGTGCTTTTTGCAACAGGATTTGCCTACCCCACACTGACCTTTTTAGTCATCAGCATGCTTGTAGTAAGTGTGGGGAAAGCCCTTCCCAAATCTTCATTCACAAAGTCAAGCCATCATCATTCAACTGAAAGAGCTTAAAAGTTCCAGGGACTTTGATGGCTCCTTGAACCTCTGAGCCTCTGCTGGTTTTCAAATTATTTAACTGAAGTCTCACCCCAGCTGCAGTCTTGCATTACATTATAAACCTGCCCATCATCACTGTGACACATAGTGTAGAACGAAGACCTGCCTTTATAAGGCTTCTTTTTCTTCCCTTCTGCAGAACATGTTTTTCTGTAAATAGGGAAATATTCTGTAGAATATGTAGCTGACCATGCCTGTGTTTTTTTTTTGATTACACATATCTCCAAGGGTATAAAGACTCTCTTATTCATCTTTTTTTTTGTTTTAAGTATCTAATCAGAGGGTGTGGTTTTGTGGTTTGGGTTTTTTTCCTCCTTTCTCAGACTTGTGAGGATATTCAGTCATCTTTGATTTTAGTTGCTATGACAATGACTTTTCTATCCTCAATGAATCAGTTATACCAGGCAAAAGGTGAAAATGTCTTTCACTACTTGAAAAACTGGGCCAAAGTATCCAGCAAATGTTTAACGTTAAATACCTTGTTCAATGCGAATGAGCATTTTCATCAGCTGCCTGGGTAAAAAATAGCTCCTATTGGGTATTAGCCAATCTCTCATTTTCTATAGAACTAATGTGCTGGTGCCCTTGAAATAGCTGAAGACTTTTTTTCTTTTTTTTTTGAGAATCACAGCACAGGAATGAGGGGGCATATCTGTGGCAGGTGTCTTGCATCTTTTCTTTCCCCTTTCCCCTTCCCTTCCCTTCCCTTCCCTTCCCTTCCCTTCCCTTCCCTTCCCTTCCCTTCCCTTCCCTTCCCTTCCCTTCCCTTCCCTTCCCTTCCCTTCCCTTCCCTTCCCTTCCCTTCCCCTCCCTTCCCTTCCCTTCCCTCCCCTCCCTTCCCTCTCCCCTCTCCCTCTCCCCCTCCCCTCCCCTCCCCTCCCCTCCCCTCCCCTCCCCTCCCCTCTCCTCTCCTCTCCTCTCCTCTTTTTCTTTCATTTCATTTCATTTTGCACTTTTTTATAAAACCCATGAAATCCTATCATTCACAGAAATACCCATCTGTCTTCCTCTTTTCCTCCTCCAAGTTTGATTAGAAGCCTGACATACTGTGGGGAGGAGTGGGATGAAGTATATGGTTATTGCAACTAACCATATGGGAAGACCCCCTTCCAGACATGATCTTTGAAGGTGCACAGTGTTCCTGTTTATTTTTCTGTTGGCTTTTTTGGTTTGTTTGGTTTGTTTCTGAGCTGCTTAGAGAAGTGACAAGGTGCAAGTCATTTTAAGAATGGGGGTGGTTGTGTATATGTCACAGATGCTAGAAAGGAGGCAAATAAATACAAAGGTGCTCCTTTTAGAATGTAATAAGAGTTGTGATGGCTCCAGTGTGGAGGAATGGGTAGTATTGAATGCGGAAAGTCAAACCGTCTGATAAAGATCAATTATGATTGTATCTGATCATGAAAATTAGGGTATCTTTGTTCCCTTCCTGCTTTTTGTCAACTTTATAATTCTGAACTTTACTCACTTAAGAGTACTCTGTGGGAAGCTCTACTCCTTGTTAGTTTGTGTGTGTGTATTAAGTAGGATTTAAGTAATCCGGACTTCCAGTAAAAGTCAGCTGCTGAACCATTTCATTTTAGCTGATAATATGTCAAGTGTGGCTTCTAATGTGATTGAAAAAAATGCACATAGTAAGAGCCAAATTCAGCTGCTTGCCACTTGGTGCCACTCTAGCTTTGTGAACTGCAGTCTCACCAAAATAATAGATCTTTCTTCCTGTAGGTTTGCCAAATGCTGTCTGAAATATAACACTCTGGGCAACCATCTTTCAGCTGTGTTGGTCTGAGTCAGAATAGATGGTGGCTGATGGACAAGGAAAGGAAATGGTGCTATCTATGAGTGATTGTAAACTGAATGTGTGGGTATGAAAGCACTGCAGGTTTTAGTTTACTAATGCTGCTTTTAGTTCAAACTTGAAACTGGACTGTACCATTTCAGGGACTGCTCTGAGACTGTTCTATTCCTGAAGAGAAATAGAGACAGTCATTGAATGTACCTGCAGATAGTTGCACAAAAATCACAGAAAATTGTAGCATGTGTGTTTCGTACTCCATTTATTGAAGTACTTTCATAACACATCTGTCTCCTTAGACTCTAGTATCTTGATTTAAAAAGTGTAATATGGGTCATTCCTCTGCAGGCAACCCCATCATGTTTCCCAAGATGTGCAATTATACTAAAGAAGACACATGGCCTTTGGTAGCGAGGAGTTTGAAGCTGTGCTAATTCTGAGACAGTAAGCTGTCGCGGTTTAAACCCAGTCAGGTAACTTGTTCACTCACTCCCAGTGAGTGGTGCCGAGCTGACAACAATCGAGGTCCGTGTCGCCCCCCCCCCCACCGGGGCTCTCCCCTTCCCCGCTCCTGGAGGAACGGGGAGGAGGATCGAAAGAGTGCAACTCCTACGGGTTGAGACAAGAACAGTCCAGCAACCAATGTACAACACAAATCACCACCGCTACTATCAACTACAACAGTGATAAGGGAAAATAACAAGGGAAGAGAATACGATACCACCGCCCAAGAAAACGAGTCCCACCCGGAAGCCCGTGTCCTTCTGGGTAACTCCCAGTTACCCCTCACCCCGGGCATGACGCGCTGTGGTATGGAATACCTCCCTGGCTAGCCCAGGTCAGGCGCCCCATCTCTGCTTCCTCACAGCTTCCCCTCCTCCCTGGCAGAGCATGAGCCTCACAAAGTCCTTGGTCAGGGTAAACATCACTTAGCAACAACTGAAAATATCAACTTCACCAACACTGTTCTCAGACTGGAAGTCAAAACACAGCACTGCACCAGCTACCACAAAGGAAAAAACATGACTGCTACTGCTGAACCCAGGACATAAGCTCTCCCCATGAAGTTTTGTAAATGATACTGGCATAAAATTTATGATTTCTTGCAAGGTAAATGTTATTTGCTTGTCGAAGGCAGTACTGTGCAATCTGAATGGAGCAAGAGCCGAACTGTGGGACATGAGACAGAAGATTGGATGGACAAGGAGTGTCTGATTTGGAATGGGAGCAGTATAATCGGAATCCGGAGAGGGAGAAAGGCTGTGGAACTCTCTCTATTGGACAGAGTGAAGAAGTGAGTAAAGAAAATGGTACTTGGATGTGGGCAACTAGTAGCAATAAATTCTGCAAATATCTGTAAAATAAATACAGGAGCTTAAGATTTTAAAAATTACCCTAATTCCTATATTTTTCTAAGCATTTGACAATAACTTAGTAGAGTGTCCTTCATAACTGTTAACTGCTTGACCTAACAACCACGTAGTTTCTTTCAGTACAAGGTCTGTGTGATAGACTGATACAGGTAACAGGTAAGTTTTCAGCTTCTTATATGCCACCTTCAGTGAAGTGTTTAGCAAATATCTGTACAAGCATTACTTTGCTGCTCATGGATTTCAAAGCAGAGAAAACTGCTGATTTAGAAACAAAAGGCTAGGAATTAAAATAAAATTACAGAAGCTGGAAACTTGCTTAACACCTTTATTCCTGAAAAGGTGACTAAGGAGCTTTAACTGGGAGAGAAATAAAGTTAACAAAATTGAAGAAAGGATGTCTAAAGGTGTTGTTTTGCAGTTATCCTTTTCTGATGCTTCTCTTGTAGGATTAATGTTTTTCTCTCACACACCCTTCTTTCCACCAAGAGATCACTCATGGTTATTTGGATTTTGGACCTATCATCTTACCACTTTTTTTATTACTTTTCTTGTACTTAATGTTGTGTATGATATTAACCTGAAATGATATTTCAGTTGCAGATCTCTGCAGAAGGGGATAGGAATATAGTAAGCTGTTTTCTGCATATTAGATGCACTTTGTTGGGTAAACTGTTGTACAAGTTGGTTTATACAAGTTGGCAATTATTACTGTTACAGTGGGATAGTCCACACAAGAAGGCATAAGACTTTTAAGGATCTGCAGAAATTGTAAATTAAATGGGTGTGTTGGAAGTTGAGTTTGCATGGTGAGCCAAACAGGAATGAAGTACTGCATTTGGATAACACTCGGGGAGTTGCAACTTGATGCCAGATTGATAGGTGTCTGCTCTTATGACCAGTGCTCTCATTTGGAGTCTCAGAATCCTTTGACCAGCTCCTTTCAACCTTGACTGTGATCCTGATCTAAGACCTTACCATGGCTAATCTTATTGGTCTCAATTGTAGACTGATTATTACACTGACGTATGTTGCTGTTGTGAATCTCTCATATGATTCCTTCTACCTTCATGTTTTACATTAATCTTCTCTTTCAAAGAAGTAGAAAGATCCTATGACCAAAAATTCAGGCAAAATCTCAGTTTTAAACCTAACACTGGTATAATTTTGCCATATTTTGGAGTAACTGACACCATTCCATGCTTCCCCTCAATTCAACCTAGAGGGAATTTGAATATGCCAGCAACAGAAATGGTATTCTCTTTTTCCAGTAGCACTCATTATCCTCCAGTGGGTACCCAAGTTATTTTCAAAGAAACAATACATTTTCAACATGCCTTAACTTTACTAAATTAAAAAACAATGCTATCTAAAAGATGCTTTCCCTCCCCATGTCCCCTAGTTAAAAGGAATGGAAATAAATGGTGTTTTTTAAAAAGAAAGCTGCATGTAGTCCTTTACATTTTCAAGGTTTGGATGTTTTTCTTCCCCCCCCCCCCAGTATCCTTAACAAAAGGTGACAAAGACTTAAGGGTGGATGTTGTCCTCATACTAAGGAGGCAGAAATCTTTGTGTTATAAAATTACTAATCCGGTTTCAGTGTTTAATGTTGTATATTTACCATGTTTTACTTTTTAGGCCTCTTTTACATGAGAATTAATATAACGGCCCTTTGGCATGACAGATGTTATAATGAAAAAAATGCTAGATATACTGCTCTGCTCTGTAAATCTAACTTTTTTTCTTTCTCCAGCAGTTTTCAGAAATGACCTACAACAGAGATACTAGCAAAATGTATATATTGTAAACTGCATGCAAGCTAACTTTAAAGAGGTTAGCTGGGTACCAGAAGTAATTTTTTAATGCAGGTGTCCAGAAGTCTTTATGAGCTGACTGATCCTTCATTACCATCTTGCTACAGCTAGACTACTTTCCTACATCAACTGGCTTGCTTGAAAGTTATCTGATTTTTTGTATTCTAAATTGAAGCTAGATATGTAGACATACCAGAAAATCTGTTACTTCATTTTTGTCTATGACTCTTAGTAAAAGCAAGGGGCATGCATGAAAGGGGCTGCTTCTAGGTAGACATACATGCAAGATGAGCAGAAAGCTCATGTCTTGGATTACCTTGTATTTAGCAGTGTTATTCTATTGCATTCAATCTACCTATTTGTATGCATAGTGCTTTAAGAAATCTTTGCTGTAGTTTTAAAAACAAGACTTTGATACTGTTTTGCGAGCCACTCCTGAATTTCCAGTGCTGACAATTATAAACTTTCAGGGGGAAAAATGAAAAATTTTATGCATATGTATATATAAAGCAGCATGTGCTTTTGATGATAAAAGCCAAAAGTTCCAAAGGGGCTCGGGAATTCTGTCTGACTTTCTAAGGCTGTGGTGATGAGACACATGAAACAGTAGATCTTAAAAATTGAAAAATTAACATGCTCTCACAGGGTGTAAGCACGAAGACAGAAATAACTGTTTGCAAAAACTTCTGCTACTAAATGGTTATAGTAACTTCTCAGCAAAGGTCAATTTGAGGAAATGTGCTAAGAATAAAAAAAACTGAGTGATGATCTGTGAAAAAGTAGTTTAACATCTAAAGACTCAATTGTTTGGTTTATTAGGAAGTTTTATAATCACAAAAAGCACCAGATGTTTATGAAGTCATGGGAGCTTGGTTCTGCAAGCAGAGCGACATCAAAAAGCAACTTTAATGCAGGGCATTTGATGGTGCAGTCTTAGAATCATAGAATAGTGTAGGGTTGGAAAAGACCTTAAGATCATCTAGTTCCAATCCCCCTGCCATGAGCAGGGACACCTCCCACTAAACCAAGTCACCCAAGGCTCTGTTCAACCTGGCCTTGAACACCGCCAGGGATGAAGCATTCCAGCTTCCCTGGGCAACCCATTCCAGTGCCTCACCACCCTCACAGTAAAAAACTTCTTCCTTATATATAATCTAAACTGCCCCTGCTTAAGTTTGAACATGTTTCCCCATGCCCTATCACTACAGTCCCTTATGAAGACTGTCCTCAGCATCCTTGTAGGTCCCCTTCTGATACTGGAAGGCTGCCATGAGGTCTCTATGCAGCCTTCTCTTCTCCAGGCTGAACAGCCCCACTTGCACACCCTTTCAAATTCATACAGGATGTGGATCAGCCCCCGATCATCCTTGTAGCCCTCCTTTGGACTTGTTCCAACAGCTCCATGTCCATTTTATGTTAGGACACCAGAAACCTACACAATACTCCAAGTGAGGTCTCATGAGAGCAGAGTAGAGGGGCAGGATCACCTCCTTCGACCTGCTGGTCACGCTCCTTTTGATGCAGCCCAGGATACGGCTGGCTTTCTGGGCTGTGAGCACACACTGAAGCTGGCTCATGTTCATTTTCTCATCAACCAACACCCCCAAGTCCTTCTCCACAGGGCTGCTCTGAATCTCTTCTCTGCCCAACCTGTAGCTGTGCCTGGGATTGCTCTGACCCAGGTGTAGGACCTTGCACTTGGCATGGTTAAACTTCCTAAGGCTGGCATCAGCCCACCTCACAAGCATGTCAAGGTCCCTCTGGATGGCATTCCTTCCTTCCAGCATATCAACTGAACCACACAGCTTGGTGTCATTGGCAAACATGCTGAGGGTGCGCTCAATCCTCCTGTCCATGTCACCAGCAAAGATGTTGAGCAAGACTGATCCCAACACTGATCCCCAAGGGACACCACTTGTTACTGGTCTCCAACTGGACATTGAGCCGTTGACCACAACTCTTTGCATGCGGTCATCCAGCCAGTTTTTTATCCACCAAATGGCCCACCCATCAAATTGATGTCTCTCCAATTTAGAGACAAGGATGTTGTGTGGACAGTGTTGAACACTTTGCACAAGTCCAGGTAGAAAACGTCAACTGCCCTACCCTGTCCATCAGTTCTGTAGCCACATAATAGGCCACCATACTGATCAGGCAATATTTCCCCTTAGTGAAGCCATGCTGGCTGTCACCAACCACCTCATTGTTTTTAATGTGCCTTAGCATGCCTTCCAGGAGAATCTGCTCCAGGATTTTGACAGGCACAGAGGTGAGACTGACTGCTCTGTAATTCCACTTTTTGAAAATGGGGGTTATATTTCCCTTTTTCCGGTCATTGGGAACTACAGCTGATAGTTTCGAGATGGCCTGAAAAACCATACGTACAATGCAGTTTTTCATATGAGAATCTTGATCTGAGGTAGCTGCCTCATGAGACTACCTCTGCTCTACCAGCTCTGCTAGTAGCGGCCAGATGTTGTGTTATTAGCTGTTTCAGTACAGTGTTCACTTTGAATAAAATGAATGCCTTTGAAGTAACTTTCAAGGCCAGACTGGATGTTGTTCTGGGAATCCTGATCTCATTGCAGGGCAGCTGGACTAGATGAGCTTCGAAGGTCCTTTCCAACCTTAACAATAATTCAATGAAAAATCATAGATTGAATAAAGGGAATGCATACAGCTCTAGACATGCGGTGCCATGCATGTCATCTTCATGAATTCTTGCATTCCTTGTTATCATCTTTCTCTTCCATTGGCCTGCATTGGCTTCAGCACGTCTGAAGCCAAGTATTTGGTTTCATCGTAATAGACGCAATAATATTTGTTCAACACCAAAAATTTTTTAGTAATCCATTGACTTATTGATTAATGGGAAAGGTGTGATTTTAAATGTTGAAACATGCCACACTGACTTAGAGTATTACACCACAAAGGTCAGAAAGAATATTATTACAGTACGATAAATAGAACAATTCCTCAGGATTTAACTGTGTATGTTCTGGGGGAAGAAAATTGATTTGATAAATGTAAGCTAATCAGCAGACATTGAGGATCATAGGGCTAACCATATCAAGGGTACCAATTCCATAGTCAGTTTTCAAGGTTCTTTGAGAATCTCATGCTGTGATATTGAACATACTGAGCAGGCTACATATGAAACACGGTTGAACGGAAATCTCATTTAGTTCCAACTACCCATTACCTCAAATTGACCAAGCTTTGTTTACAGACTTAAACAACATTTCTTTAACTTTTAAGGTTTTAATTAGCTTATAGGAAGTAATTGATTATCAGCAAGTTCATAAAGACTATATAAACAAAACTTTAATAAAATGGCTCAATAGTTTTTACCTAAACAATAGGACTAAACACTCCTGTCTGTAGCGAGTAGGAGGAATGTGTACCAATAAGAGGTAAGCTCCAGTGAAGTTTGATGCTACAGTTCACTTTGAGGACAAAATTAATTCTGTGCTTTTTGTCCCTCTTTTATGTATTTGACGTGAAAGATGCACAATATGCGGGCAAGCTGTTTATTGATTTGCTCTCCTCTCTTTACTGCAAACAAAGATTTGTCTTCCCCAACCATCCTTAGTCTGCAGCTATTGAGTAACGCAAATCGGTGTGCTTTAGCTCTTGAAGTATCTAGGTCTTTGGGTTGAGTTCTGTTATGATTAGCAACAATTTTTGTTCAGTGTTTATCTTCTCTTCAAGACACTTCGTTAAATGACATGGGAATACCTTGGCAAAGGTTTATACCATGCTACATAAGTAGAATTTTTGTAACAAATGGATGGAAACAGCCCTGAATAGGTTTGCTCCTCTGCCATGATTACTTCAAATGCCTGGACTGAGTTCAGTTGGAATATTTTGAAACTGCTAGTGGGAAAACATAATTCAGCAGTGGAAAACTGACGCAAGTTCGCGTTCCATGTCAGGCTTTATTAAATCCCTCTTTTTATAGAGAAAGTTATAATGCCAGGCATTTTGCAGAATTTTTAGTTGGGGCATAGCTGGTCTCTCTGGGAACTCCTCTCCTTGTGAAAAATAAGCGTCCATACGCTGGAGTGGTAGAGCCAAGTGCGGTGAACATGTCACCAGACGGCTGAGGTAACTAGTTCTACATTTTGCAGCAGAAAAACTTTGTAATGTTATTTATGCAATCTCTGATAACTTCAACAAATATTAGGAATCCCTGTTATAAAGTGTCTATCCTATAAAAATTGTAGAGATAGGAGTATGGGGGCTGGATCCTATTATAAGGGATGAGTGCCCTATCTTTGGAAAAAACAAATTAGAAAAAAATGTGGTTGTCTTTCATTTTAGTAGTTAGTTGAAGGAGTGTTAGTTTCCTTTGTGTTTCTTTCAAAAGATCAAAATATTCTGCTTTGGAGGTGTGTTTGAAGGTCAAATGGATTATTCTGTGTTGGACAATTAGGTTTTCTGAGGAGGAGAGATTGCCCCTTTGAAATTATATTAACTTTACATTGGCTTTTTTTGGTGGCATTTTTGTTTGCTTGTTCTTAAAGAAGTTGTTATATAGCTGGTATGTAAAAAGATCCGGTGTTCTTTTCTGGCTTCTATGCAATTCTCTATGTTTGTTGATCACACAGAGATTCTGCTGGGTGTAATGAAAACTGCCTCAGATCCTAGGCACTTAAGCCTTTTACTTGTTGAAGCAATTTAGTGTAATTAACTGCGATAGTCATATTTATCTTATGTGGTTTAGCATTTACCTTCTGAGATCATGATGTCTTTAACGCAATACTTCAAGATTATTTCAGTTAGGTTCAACTGAATGTAATTGTTTAAGCACCTTTAAGATGACCTAAGCTGAAAATTTATATGCAAGCCACAGGTTCTTCGGCAAAAAAAGACTCAGAGCAATGGTTAGGTACCCGATCAACAATTACTGTGCAAGGGCTGAGTCATTTGCACTGAAATCTATAGGACTGCTTTGAACAATAAACTAATACGGGAAGAACAAGTGCAGAAGTGAAATATTGTGTAGGTCCCTCAAGGAAATATCTCCATCTCTGCCTATTTGGTCGCAGGGACTTGAAAGAATTAATTATCATAGCGACTGTGTGTAATCCAGTAGCAGCAACTGTTTTTTCCTTCTAGAAGAGGTTTGGTTTTATGTGGTAAAAGAGAAGGAGGAAGTTGAATTCATACTGTACCTTAGACATGGAACTAGGCTCTTTATAATAGGTGAGCTCTCATGGTAAGGTTCAAAATTGCACACAATCATAGAAAGATATACTAATGTTGGTAGTCAACAAAAAGTAGAGGCAAGAACTGGAATTGCTGGAATTGGAGAGAGTCCAGAACCTGGTTTAAATTCATGCCTTGATATTTATATTGCAGTGGACTCTGCAAGAAGGAATTGATTTGCACTACATCTCAGCTATTTTCTTGGTTAAAAGCATGAAGGGCAGAAGTCTTTATAACAAGTTAAAGACAGTTCTAGGATGAAACCCAAGTTTCTCCTACCTGCAACTTATTTATTTTGGGCCCTAGAAATATCATTCTCAAGGTGTGAAATAGCCACATGTAGGCACGTGTGAAATGCATCTTTCTAGGACAGCATATAGCAAAATTGTATTCTCAAAAAGAATAAAAGAAGAAAATACATATAGCTGTCAAGACAACATATTATATTGCCTGTTAGTTCAGTTGTATAAAGAAGTGAAAGTCCTCTGCAGACTTTGTAGGTCCTCTCTGCTGCACTAGACCATCGCATTGTTTGGCAAATACTAACTTGAAAGTTACAGCTGTTTGCCTTCAAGGAATGGGCAAGTACAGAGGTTAGCTTAAGGATTTGTTGGTGTGGGGTTTTTTTGGTTTCTTTTTTGAGTAGCAGCAGCAGTGGGAGGCAGCAGATGTTTATTCAGAGAACACCTGAATGTGATAAAAAGAGTTAATCTGGTCTTGATATCTGTATTAACAGGAGAGTCTTACACTGTATGCAATAGATTTTTTTCAGACTGGTCCACTTTATGAGCATCAGCTGACTCCACCCCACATGAAATATGGGTTGTCAATTGACACATCTGTAGTTCTGGCACCTCTTAGCTCCTTTTTCATGATTTCACTTTTGGCCTTGTGTTTTACAGAACACAGTGTCTTAGATATGTACTAGGTATGCAAAATACTTGCATTTATGCAAGCATACAGTGAGAGGAAAAGCTTTCCCTGTTCTAACCACATAATCTCAGAATAGTCAAAACATGGAACAGATGGAGAACTGGGAGAGGTGGTGGATACAGCAGAGGATAGTGTTGCTATTCAGAGGGACCTCAACAGAATGGAGAAATTGATTGAGAGGAACCTCACAAAATTCAGCAACGGGAAGTACAAATCTCTGTACCTGGGGCAGAATAAATCTGTACACTTGTACATGCTGGGGGCTAGTAGATAGGCTGGAAAGTAGCTTTGCAAAAAAGGCCCTGAGCATCCAGGTAGATGACAATTTAAACACAAGCCATCAACATGTTATTGTGGCAAAGAAGGCTGATGGTATCCCGGGCTGCACAAGAAGGAAGTCAGCAGGCCAAAGATCTTTCCCCTCTGTGCGGCACTGGTGAGGCCCCACCTGGAGTACTGCATCTGGTTCTGGGCTCCCCACTACAAGAGTGTTAAAGAACTGCAGGAGAGTCCATCTGGCAAAGGGCCACCAAGATGATTAAGGGACCGAGACTGAGAGAACTGAGGTTGTTCTGCCTGGAGAAGGCATATAGGCTAGGATGAATATCATCAATGTGTGTAAACACTTGAAGGGATGATGAAAAGATGATGGAACCAGGCTCTACCCAGTGGTGCCCAGTGACAGGGCAAAAGACAGCAGGCACAAACTGAAACACAAGAGGCTCCACTAGAACACGTAAACACGTTTTTATTATGAGGGTGACAGAGCACTAGCACAAGTTGCCCAGAGAAGTTGTACAGACACTATGGGGATATTCAAAAGCTGTTTAGACATAGTCGTGGGCATCCTACTCTAGGTGACACTGAGCAGGGTGAGGAGGTGGTCAGAACTATCTCCAGAGTCAACAAGATGACCCCCTCTTCCAACCTCAGCAATTCTGTAATTCTGTGAGAGAACTGGAAAGGAGTTCGTCTTTCAAAGTCATTGAAGTAGCTTGCTCAGGTCCTTCTGCAGCAGGGTAGTGAATATTGAAAATACAGTCATTTGACTTAATCTTACTGCTCTCTGTGTGTTGTGCTGCCTCCAAGGTTTTTCTTTGCTGTTTCTTATTTTTTTAATAATAAAGCAGAAAGCTTTACAATTATGATCTAGTTTCCAAAAAAGAAACAATAAGGCTGAAAAAAATGGTGGGAGGGAAAGCTGGAAATGTACTTTTAAAAAATCCTGAATGGTAGGTACATGGTTGTGTTCTCAGTTTCTTGAAAATAGTAACTTATTCTTATTGGTAGAAATCACTGCTTCTCTTGATTTTAATGCCTGCTGAATAGGAAGAAAATTTTCTTTGGCCAAATGACTGTCATTTTGTGTTTTCTTTAAGGATTTATGTATTTTGTAAACATTTTTTAGTTGCTTTAGAGCATTGTCTTCTGTAGTGGGGGCCCTCATCAATGAAGACATTGGTGCAGAAGATTTCTAGCTCTAAATGTAGTTCTTAAATGTTTTCAGGGAAGCTGGACCTAATGGGATTGGTCCTAGGGCAATTAAAGAAATGGCTGTGTAGGGAAGGAAGCAATATCTAGGGAAAAGCAAATATAGTCATTCAGGAGGGGGTAGGGAGAGGATGAGCTGGATAATTAAAGAACAGTCTGTTTGGCTTAAATATAGCAAGGAATAATTGGAAAGACATCTTATAAACTCCTGCCAGTTAGCAAGATCAGTTACCAAGTAAGCAGATTTCTCAAGGGTAAATCATGACAAACCCATTTAATTTTGATGCGCAGACGGACTCCACAACTTGTTAAAGTTGTAAAGCAGGTATGCTTTATTCAGCGTTGAGGTGCATGGGAGATACCTTCTCCAAAGGCATGCACACCTTAGCGTCGTTTCCCCTTTACATTTATCCTCTAAAGTTACACATACGCATGAGGTTGCACAACACGCCTACATATATTCATGTCCTATCCCTGCTTCGAATTATAATGAGCTAAGAAGTCCTTTGCGCCTGCACAGTGCCTCCTGGTGGTCATGGGCAAGGGTCTCAAGATGAAGTAAATGAGTCTTCCTCGAGCCTGAACTTTTTACCTCTAGTCTTTATGCATGTTCCCTGGAGGCTTGGTCTTTGTCCAAACCGCAGAGCTAAATTCAGCTGGCCTAGACGTCCAAAGGACTGGAATCAAGACACGGTCCCTACTTCTTGACAATAGCTATGCCATAGAAACTCCAAAGGCTGTAGACTTTCCATTGTAAGACATCTTTAAAACTTGACTTTAAGATTAGATTGATGATACTAGTCTGTCTTGTATATCCATAGAATGTATTTGTGGCAGGAAAGGTACTCAATAATTCTGTGATGAGTTTACCTCTGTCATTCTGCCCTCATTCTTTGATCTTGCATTTTTTTATTGTGCCTTTTGCTGATTGACAGATAAACTGTATGGTGTGTGTTATCAAACATTAATATTCCTAAAAGAATGAGGAAGACTAGCACAGTAGAAGTTGAATGTGTAGCAAGCCTGCATGCTTTGAAAAAGAAGATTCAGTTTATCAAATGTTATTTTGAGAACTCAAATTTTATAGCATTTATGCCTACATCTATTCACAAACTAAAAGTAAGAAAGTCAGATTAGCTTTCCAGTGAAGGAAATAAACAGAGTTGACAAGAAAAATGAACTTACATGCAAATCTTATATTCATGTAAATATGTTAACAGCGAAGAGGTCATAATTGCAGTAGTTGTTATTCTAAACCTTTTCCTGCTATTCTCCTGCAGCAACTGTGCTATGAAGACAGGCTGAAAGAGTTTGGCTTATTGAGTCTGGAGAAGAGAAGGCCCCAGGTGAGACCTTAAAGCAGGTTCCAGTGCCTAAAGAGGCAATAAGAAAGCTGGAGAGGAACTTTTTACAATGGTCTGTGGACACAGGACAAGGGGGAATGGCTTTAAACAGAGGGAAGATTTAGATGACATCTTTGGATGTCACCCTGTGAGGGCGGTGAGGCACTGCCACAGGGTGCCCAGAGAAGCTGTGGCTGCCCCATCCCTGGCAGTGTTCAAGGTCAGGTTAGATGGGGCTTGGAGCAACCTGGTCTAGTGGAAGGTGTCCCTGCCTGTGGCAGGGGGTTGGAACTAGATGAGCTTTAAGGTCCCTTCCAGCATAAAATGTTCTATGATTCTATTTATAACCATTAAGTTTTTGAAAGTTACCACCTTAGTTTTGAGACTATGGTTGATCTATGCTGAAAGGAGAATTTTCTTTGTAAAATTGACTGATGTTTTCAGTTGCATTTAAGTGCATTCAGTTGCACCCTCATATACTTCCTGACTCAAATGATGACTGATTTTGAATCATCCAGGTTGAATCTTAAAATCTGCAGTAAATATTACCTGTTCCATCCTGCTCTCTCTTCTCCCTCTAAAAGAGCTCCAAAAACTGCTAAATGTTGTAAGCCAGTAGAAGTTAATTTTACAGAACAGCTTATGAGAACTGTAATGCATTAAGAGACAGCAGAATCACAGAACAGAATGCCAGGTTGGAAGGGTTCTCAGGTATCATCTATCTGGTCCAACCTTTCTAGGAAAGCACGACCCAGACTAGATGGCCCAGCACCCTGTCCTAATGAATTTTAATAGTGTCCAACACTGGGAAGTCCACCACTTCCCTGGGGAGATGATTTCAATGGGTGATTGATTTCATTGTAAAAAACTTTCTTCTTGTGTCCAATTGGAATCTCCCTAGGAATAACTTGTACCCATTAACCCTCCTCTTTTCCACTTGAAAAGGCAGTCTCTGTCTTCTTTCTAGCCACCCTTTAAATACTAGGACATGGTAATCAGGTCTCCTTTAGAAAACAGCTTCTTCCTGCTTCTGGTTACAAAAATAATTTAGTTCTTTTTAGAAACTGAACAGTGATCACTTGATTCAATTAAAAAGCAGGGACTTGTGTACCTAATTCTAAAAAGCCTTTATACTTACTGCTATTAGCAAAACTGGGAATTTACTTCAGCTTCTGCATACAGACATTTTTCTTCATGTTGGTTGTAATAAACAGGAAATAGGGATACAAATGTGCTTTTTGTAAGAAAACAGCATGGCGAGACTTATGCTGTTAGCCGAGTATGTCTTTAGCAAGACTGAAAAGCAGGTTTAAATTAGTGTTTCCTGCCTTCCAGTTTATAGTCTGCTTCTGTCTTCACACTCTTCTCTTACAGAGAGAAAGACCTGTCAGCTGCAGGGGATAGGCAAATTATGTGGTTAGAGGCAACCTTTACTTTCTTCAACCCTCCACCACCTTCAGTTCTGCTTGTCTCAGCCAGTTATATTCCTTGGGTTTCACCGTGTTGGGCAAACATTTGTGCCAAGACAAATGACTGGGGAAGACAGACATGGAAACAAGATTGATCCTAGAGGGCAGAATTGCCTCTTTCAGTGGCACTGCTGCCTCAGACTCTTTAGAAACTCTGCTTTCAATCAAATGCCCAAATCATCAACTTCTGTCAGTCTTGGCTCAGGCTGTCAGATTCTTTGCATGCCTTCATTAGTCCCCACATGGCTCTTAACAGTACCTGTAAGTTGTATGTCAGAATCCAGTTCCACTGTGCATGCTCCTAGTGACCAGGACATGCAATTGGCTTCTCACACATAGTGCTTTTCAGCGCAGGGATTGAAGAAACAGTCCCTAGGATACAGCTGGCAGCTTAAGTCATAAAAAAGTCACATCACTTTTGATTTAACATTTCAATAGTCAGGCTCTTATTATGCATCATGAATAAAACTTTATGTCATCTAAAAATTGCTTTAGAACACAGTCTTAGGATTCTGAACCTGATATTGATATTGTTTATAATAACTTAGGAGTTATGTATGGGATCAAAAGATGTTTCTTTAAAAGACTGTGGTGTGCCATATGCACGCAATGCAGGTTAACGGTAGCTCTAATGCTATCCTATCCTTATAGAATGCTTATTGTAAGTTTCTTTTGTAGTATGGAATATTAACTGTTGCTTTTTGTCTCTTAGAGATGCTTAACTAGTTAACTACAGATGACGCGTACTAACTTAAAAATTCAGAGTTAATCTCAAAAGTAATATGAACTTCTTTAAATTGGCCACTTGGTATGCAGTAACCATGCTGTAAAGGTAAGGTGAAGAGAGTTCACCCAAATATGAACTGTATTTGGAAAATATATCTACTGAGAAGGGTGTTTTATGCAGATTTTGTTCATCTTGTTTGATACAATTTTCCCCTTTTTTCTCTTTTCTTAGTATTTTTGCTATTTGGAAGATACAAAGGTAGACTTTCAGTAACTGTTTAGATACAAGCAATCTTAGAGTAAAGAGGGGAGGGGCTAGATAAAGTGGCTTAATGTTAACTTTTCCCTTTCATGGACTTTTACCGTAAACAGATTGGACAGCTGGGGATACTGATGTCAGGATGATACACTAGAATTGAAAAAGAAATGCATGTTTGAGTGTATTGTGAAATAGTGGCCTTTTCAGTCATGTACTGCCTGTGTGATAATAGCTTCTGCTACTCAGAGATTAGTTAGAAAAATGTCTG
Organism: Pezoporus occidentalis; assembly: GCF_034315485.1. Lineage (NCBI taxonomy): Eukaryota > Metazoa > Chordata > Aves > Psittaciformes > Psittacidae > Pezoporus > Pezoporus occidentalis. The sequence goes on from NW_026915268.1 coordinate 1,228,145, forward strand.
CCTCTTTTCACCTGTTTAGGTTGAACTAATTAGGATGAAATTGTCATTTCTTGTTATTTAAATCTTTAGTTTAACTATCTCATCTTTTGACAAATAAGTATAATTAGTTCTCTTGTATAATTTTTTAAGTTCCCTATTAAATTGTGTACAGATTAGTGAGGCATGCTAGCAAAAAAGGCTTCCAATTAGAAGGTGGTAGATGGGTTCGTTGTATTAGATGGACAGCCTTTGTCATATTTTCAGATGAAATTGGAAAGACCTGGTTTTATTTAAATCCTGTCATAGCATGAATCTGATCAGAATTGAACTAGATTCTGTCCTGTGCACAACCATGATTACTTTGTAAAAAGGGAGATTAAAAGGTATTACTAACATATAAAAAGAGACTTTTTAAGAAGGATATAATAAAAGGTTGGAACAGTAGCAAAAAGTGAAATTTTGATCCTTGTCTTGTAGAGATTCCTGACAAGAGAACTGGCTTCTCATTAAGTACTTGAAAAATGCGTCAGAAAGTTAGTGTTCTCTAGAACATGAATGTGTACCAAGCTGTGACATGACATCTGCTGATACGACTTGTATCTCTTTGGTTGTGTTGAGTGGAGGTGGGCATGAAGGTGTATATTGAAACAGAGCTGCAGTGGTGGCAGCACTGTAATTGCCATTAAAGCACTGCCATTTTCAGTGATCACCTCCTAGCAGATGGCATGGCTCTTGAAATTACCATGAAGAACAACTTAGTGAATACTCAGAAGATACCCATAGTGTGGGATGTACCTAACGTATGTCTAGAGGTATGGGTCTGGCTATCAAATATATGTAAAGTGAAATGAAGATTAAATAAAAGTGAGCTTGTGACACAGTTAAAAAAGCAGGGGTCTGAATCCTGTGCCCTGGCTGTATTTTCTGTGGAGTAATATTTTCTCTGTACATCTTTACACACAAAATAATAAAAAGGGTATCGTGATAAAATAGGGCTCACATGATCACATATTGTTACTAAATAATCTCTTTAACAATTTGTGTTTAGAATTGTCGCTATTATGGATCATTACAGAAAAATGGTTCTTCTCCATCAATGCTTATGCTGAACTTTCGTATTTTTCTCCTTTTTTCATAGGCTTTTAATTTCTGAAGTGACAGGATCTGTTTTGACACTTTGAAATGAGCACCCTGTCAAAAACATTACCATCTAAAATGCTTAACGAGGTTATTAGATTTTAATTTCCAATGCTGACACTTTTCTGTAAAGTTGGTTTGGTTTGTAGGTGGCTTTGGGTGGGTTTTTGTTTTGTTTCATGTTTTTTTTTTGTTTGGTTTGGTTTGGGTTTTGTTTGTTTTTTGTTTATTATTTTAAAAGGGGAGGCACTGCTGCTTGGTCTGAATGTTCACCCTTTTTTCCCCCGATTTATTAGAACCTGCTGTGATTTCCAAGGTTTCCAGGGTTTTTTGTTGTGGGTATTTTGTTTTTTGGTTGTTTTTTATTTTTGTTGTGGGGTTTTGGTTTTTTTTTTTGGTGTGCTGTGGTTTGGTTGTTTTGTTTTTTTTTGTTGCTGGTTCTTTTGTTCCCTACTACTGATTTAGTGCACAGGAGTAAATCTTGTTAGTAATAGGTGAAATTGTGTGTTGAAACAATAATACAAAGAGAAAAGATGATTATATTTGAAAATCTGTTAATCAGTAGAGGGTTTCTTTTGTATTAAGAACAAGTTGAAATTCTGCTATTGTGTATCTTAGTTACTTTATAACTAAATATTACAATGGCAGCTATAATGATAAGCAATTAACATAGCCATATATGGGGAAGGGTATATGGGTGGGTCCAGGGGAGTATTGTGAAACTCTACCGAAGCAGAACTCACGAAGGTACCAGGAGTAGTCAAGTGAAAATAAGAGAGTGCTGGCATCCACATAATGATTGGGACATGTCCAAGGAACAGAAAAGTGAACAGGATGACCTGAGGAAGACTTCTTACTTCATCGGAGGAAGACTCCTTACTTCATCAGGACGACCACCAGAGGGGGGCTGCGCAAGCACAAAAGAGGCTGATGTCGTAATAGACTGATGTGGCAATCCTTGATGAATATGTATTAGTCAATGATGTAATCTGTGTTGAATATGTATCAGTGACGACATTTTAGTGTATAAATTGCGAGGGCGATGTAACGGGGTTGAAGCCAGATTTGGGCATGCGCCCCTGGTTTCCCAGCGCTGCAATAAAGCACCTCATATAACCATTCCGGTGGTTATGTGTCAATTCTTACACTAACAATCTGACTTCTGAAATTATTTATCTTTCTGCTATTCCACTTGACTCTATAACTTTGGCACTTCCTTTCAAGGATTTTATTTACATTGGAGCTATTTATACAATAGGAAACTTTTTTTTTTTTGCTTTCATTTCTACCCATCAGATCAGTTTTCATTGAGTTTACAGGAATAGTTTTTCCCTTTACCCTAAGGATGAAGAGTTACTATTTCCGCCAGTATTTCTGGTATAGATTCTTCCCCTAGGAATTTGTCTAAAGGAATGAGCTTACAGTGTGATTGCCAACATAAACTATCCAGCTCAGAAGGAGTGCTCAAAAGTGAAGGACCCTTGGCTGCTGCTTTTTTCTCTCTCTCTCCCTCTTTCTTCAAAGGAAGAAGTAACAAAAGCTCTGCCTGTTTGACTACCTGCAGAAAGCTAAAATATCTGGGTGATCTGAGGTGCAAAAAAGACTGAGTAGTGAGCTAAGCATGGAAATGACTTGAGATGGTGTAGGTTGCCATGTCCTACTAAGATCACGAGCATCTTTTCTCCTTGAGGACACTTGATAGAAGCATCAAATGCTGTCTGTAGAACTTGTCCAATTTACAGAGGGCTCAAATATTTAGTAATTAGACCTTAATAGTCCATGTGACATGTACTAGACATTAAATACAGCTTTTACAAGACTTATCTGGATTATCAAATGGAATTTAGTGTGGCACTAAGACAAAAATAAATATATTTTACTAACATACAGAATCCATTACAGAGCCTGTGAGAAACTGGTCTGAAATCAGACTCATCTGTCCATTGTCTCAAAGATTGTGTGAGAAGCTGAGATTGAATTCCACCTATCTTTTGTCTCAGAGATGGGTGGGAGGAGTGAAGACTCCAATATCTACTGCCTGGGAGAATGGTGTGAGGAGCAGAACTGGGATTCCACCCTCCATTGCCTGAGGGATGAGTGGAAAAGAGCTGAGATAAGACTCTTCCCTCCATTACCTCGAGAATTGGTGTGAGGAATTGCTACCCATTATCCAAAGAATTGCTGCAGACACATGCAGTTGAATAGCTGGTTGCAAGACCAGGAAACTGGTCCACAAAGAACATGTAACATGTGACATGAAAAACATTTTGTTATAAAAGGGGGAAAAGGTAATCATCAAGAGGCACACAACCAAGGGAGCCATTGCCATGAGGATGACTCCAGAAGGACACCTCTGTGAGGACACTCTCCACCGATGACTACTACTGAGCCTGAGGGACACCCTCCATGAGACATCACCATGAGGGCAACTCCACGAGACACAATCCATGGGGTACCTTTAAGAGGACGACTCCAGCAGGAAGCCTCTATGAGGGCACTTACCTCTAATGACTATTACGGAGCCCTGGGTGACACTCTGCTCCCATACCGACTACAAACCCTGAAGGACTCCCACCACTAACGACAATGGATCCCCGGGACACCGCTGGATCCACAGTGGTGACTCTGTCTCTCTGTCTCTGCACCCCGAATCCTTGCTTCATTTTTCATTCTTTTTCCAATCTGATCTATTGCTATCCCCTTTATTACAAAAATTTCCTTTTTTTTCATAATAATTATCCTTTTGTAATAAACTTACTAATCGATTACGGTACTTGTCCTCTTTTGTGTCTTAATTTTACTCTAGAGATCACGAACTGAAACAGGTTCCAGCACTGGGGTTTTCTCCAGTCCGACCCTGACATTAAATTGGTGAAAAGGATTTTCCCTTGCAGTGAAAAGTGCCGTAATGTTACATAAAGTGTGAGGTATTACCTGCATACCTCCCAGGGACTTAAGGGGTAAATTTGTTGAAACAGACCTGCTGCCTCCCTGAGAGAACTGCCCCATTCAGAAATGTATAGCAGTGAAGCTGACCCTCAGGGCACAGGTGTGTTGCGTGGTCTTTTAGAGAAACATCAGGCTCGCCACTCTTTGCCAGGCATAGAATGGACTGAGAGAAATTGGCATAATTTGCAAAATGTAACAGACCAAGTAAGGGCCCTGCGAAAGGACACAAAACTCCGTCCAGGAAAGGGAAACTCTGTTTTCTGTGCTGCACTGGGTGCCAGCTTGGCTGCTTCAGGAGAGGCTGAAGAACAACAAACAGCTGAATCTCAGTTCATACAAACTTTACTAGCCAGGTCCAAACCCTGCAGAACCAGGAAGTTAACTTAAAAGAGCAGTTAGACAAAGAGAAGAATCAGGCTAACTACTTGCAATTAGCCCTGAAAGATCAAATCGTGGCAAAGAAAAGCCCCTCTCCATGCCCGAGCAAACAATTGAATGCCCCCACAGAGACCTGGAAGAAAGAGACTAAGGTTAGAAAAATAAAATGTTCCTGTCGCTTCTCTCTGACTGTGAGAGGTAATAAAGGGTTAATGAAATTTTGCTTTCGCCAAGCATATGTGGCCTGCACAAGATAAAAGTTTATCAAACGTGGCCATCCTGTCATGTAACACCAGTGAGAGAAACTGAAATAACTAACACCCACAGGACTGGCTCAAGACCAAGGGTGAAAAGTTCACCTTAGAGGAAGACGTCTTACTTCATCCCCAAAGACCGCTGAGACGACCACCAGGAGGCAGAGAGCATGCACCAAAAGGAGACCAGGGCGGACTTATGGAAATCCTTTTGGAGAAGCAATTGTAGTAACTCCTCCCTGTTCTTGGGATAACTATGAATGTGTATTCAGCTGATGCAATACAGAATGGATAAAAAGCTTGTGTATGGGTATAACAGTGTGCCTCTGGCTATGGTCATGTGCCCAGCGCTGTTTTCTTTGATCCATTGACTCTGTCCCTAATAAATTTTTTTATAAGTGAGCACGTTTCTCACATGACCCTTGAGAAAAATTGAATATACTTACAATACACTTACAAAGACGGAGAGAACAAATTCCCACAAATTACCAACAAAAAGGTTCAATTACTGCTACGGAATTAGATAAACTTAAAAATGAATTCTATTGTACTCCAAAATGAATCAGAAACCGAATATATATTGCGATCTCGCAGCCCAGAAAGCCAGCCGTTTCTTGGGCTGCATCAAAAGGAGCGTGACCAGCAGGTCGAAGGAGGTGATCCTGCCCCTCTACTCTGCTCTCATGAGACCTCACTTAGAGTATTGTGTACTGAAACAAGGAGGCACAAAAATACAAAATGTAATCAGTTCTAAGTAATGTTAAGTGTGATGGCTTTGTACTGGAAAGTAACTGTAGTGATTGAAGGTAGTTGACATAGTTTCAGGCCCTCAGGACCTCAGTACAAAAGGTGTGAGAAAAGCAGAATAGAAGGACAGGACCTGGGGATGGGGAGTATCTGGGACTAGCAGATGTCCAGGGTGGGCACAGATAAACTGATAAGTAAAAGGACAGGATGATTGCTATGCTTGAGGTTTTACTAAAGGTTTTACGTTTTATTGGTATATACGCACAAGAAGCAGGGGGCATCTTGTGGTTTGGGTCCTGCAAGACACAGTGGGTTGTCTTGTAGAAAAGGTTTTGGTTTTACCGGTGTACAATCACAAGAAGCAGAGGGCACCTTGTGGTTTGGGTCCTGCAAGACACAGTGGGTTGTTTTGTAGAAAAGGTTTGGGTTTTACCAGTATACAATCACAAGAAGCAGGGTGCATCTTGTGGTTTGGGTCCTGCAAGACGCAGTGGGCGTCTTGTAGAAAAGGTTTTGGATTTTACTGGTATATGACTTATGTTGTGGCTTGTTACACTTATGATTTTGGTCTTGTGATTTTGGTCTTGGTGACAGACTGTTATAAATGAATTGTTAATTGTTGTCTTTGTTTCAAGTGTAGTAAGATTTTGTTCTTGTGATTTTGGTAACAGACTTTTATGTTCTTGTGATTTTGGTGTTGGTGACAGACTTTTATAACTGTTAATTGTCAGTTTGATACAATGTTAGTATCTGTCTTGAGTGCTGTAACTGTGTGGAGTGTGCTGTAACTGTGTGGAGTGTGTCTGTGGGATCCCATGTGTGTGGGATCAGCAGAGTGGAGAGATGTCGAAAAAGAGTCCTTTAGAGTGCACTTTGGTACATTGGAAAGAACTGGGTTTCCTGGGGGCTGGGTAAATGAGAAAACGTTGATAAAATATTGTAACCAATGATGGCCTTTGTATGCTTTGAAAGATCAGGAAAAATAGCCTAAAAATGCAATTTTGAACTATGATACATTGTTACAATTAATGTTGGTTTTGAGGGGGCAAGGAAAATGGGATGAAGTAATGTATGCGGATATGTTTTTCACTTTAAGAGACCACCCCATATGACAGATGGAATGTGAAATTAATGCAGCTCCGACAGATCCCTTAATTTTGGCTTTGGAAAAGGACCGAAAAAAAACAACTGAAAGCTAAGCTGGAGAGATGTTCAGATTGTGATACTGGGGAAAGATGCTTAAAGTTGAGGAAAACCAAAGGGGAAAGGGGAGGAGCTCGGGCAGCTCCAGTGTTTGAGCGTGGGATGAGTGCTGGGGAGGTGGAGGGATGTCGGGCGGAGGGGGAGTGGGTTCTTCTCCTATGGGACCGAATTGGTGTGTGTGCCGTGGAGAGTTTTGGAGGTTGGAAGTGAGACTGCCCTGGGGGGAGAGTGCCATGGGGTGGCTCCAGTGGCTGAATTGGAACTAGACTGACAAGGGACCTGGGGAATCTACCCTAGCAGATCCACTGGTTAAATTTAAACTAGGGACTAGGGGGAATAAAGTGGAATTTTAGTGGATACAGGAGCAACTTATTCGGTGTTAATTTGGAGGGAAAAGAATTTGTTACAGATGTGGGAGCTACTGGCCACCAAGGAAAAGGAAAAAAAGAAAAAAAAAAAAGGGGGGAAAAAGAGGCATTCTTTCTGAAACTCTTAGAATACAAATTGGGAAAACAAATAGGAATGCACAAAATTTTTATGCATGCTAAATTCTCCAAAATCTTTATTAGGGCAAGAAGCAACATTTAAAGAAGGCAAAATGGAATTAAGAGTTAAAAATCAATTAATTGCAATTTTGAGTTTATCTTTAATTCAACAGAAAAGCGAACAGGAGGACCTCCCTGAAATAGAAGAAATCCTTAATCCAGGTATATCTGGGAGTATGGGCATCTGAAGTTCCAGGTAAGGTAAAAAATACTTTGCTTGTTAAAGTAGAAAGAAAAAAGGGGGGGGGGGGGGGGCTGCCCAATTAGAATAAAACAATATCCCCTAAAGTTGCAGGAAAGCGAATTAAAAAATCATTGATAAATTTTAAAATATAAATTCTTAATTGAATGTGAATTGGAATATAGTATTCCTATCTTGCCAGTAAAGAAAAGTTGCAGATTGGTTCAACATCTCAGGAATCAACAAATTTTTAGAGAATATTCAGTAATAGCTAATCCATATACCTTATTGACTAAATTGAATCAAAAATGGTTTGCTGTCTTGGATTTAAAGGACTCTTACTTACCATTGGCCAAAGAAAACCAGAATTTATTTGCTTCTGAATGGGAACATCCTGACACAGTAAAGAAAACCCAATGAACTTGGACAGTATTACCTAAGGGGTTTAAAACAGTCCAATGATTTTTCGAAATCAGTTGGCACTGGAACTAGAATCATGGAAACCACCCACTCAGACGGGGACTCTTACAATATGTGGATGAACTATTAATTGCCACAGAAACAAAGGAAGAATGTGTCCAGTGAATGGTGGGATTATTGAATTTTCTGGGACTGAATGGTCATTTGGTAACCAGAAAAAAGGCCCAAGTAATCCAAACCTGAGTTTCGTACCTAGGATATGAAATAACAGGACAGAGAAAACTTGGAACTGCTATTTGGAAGTCATTTGTCAAACTCCACGACTGTCGACCATCAAGGAGGTCCAGACGTTCCTGGGAATGACTGGATGAGGCAGACTTTGGATGCATGATTATGGTGTTCTGGTAAGACCCCTATATGAACTGTTAAAAGAAACCCCTCTCTCTTTGGAATGGACTGATTCAGCAGAGGAGGGCTTTAGAAATTTAAAAGCAGAGCTAATGAGAGCTGCAGCTCTGAGTTCTGGATGTGACTAAATCCTTTTGGCTATATTCCTATGAAGAACAGGGAATAGCTTTGGTGGTCCTTACTCAGGAACTAGGACCCTGTAAAAGGGCAGTGGTGTATTTTTCAAAACAACTGAATGAAGTGAGCAAAGGATGGCCCGGATACTTAAGGGCTGTGGCAGCAGTTGTCATGAATATTGAAGAGGCCCACATATTTACCTTGGGAAAAAAATTACTTTACTAGTGTCCCATGTTGTATCAGCATTCCTGGAACAGAAAGAAGCCCACTGGTTGTCTCCTTCATGATTTTTTAAAATACCAGGCCACCCTTGTGCAACATGACGATACAGAAATTGTGGTCACTGATGTTGCCAATCCAGCATCCTTTTGCAGGAACAACCAACAGGCTATTAACACACAACTGCTTGGCCACTATATGAACCTGTATATTCAAGTCAACCAGATTTGAAAGAAACATCTGGAACGTGCCCTGGAATTGGCTAAAGACAAAAAGATAAATATTTGGACTGATTCTAAATATGCATTTGGTGTGGTCCATGCACGTGGTGCCATCTGGAAAGAACAAGGACCATTGAACACACAGGAGAAACAGATTAAACATGCTACAGAAATTCTATAACTACTGAAAGCTGTTCAGCTACCTGAGGAAGTAGCTATTATGTACTGTCGAGGGCATCAACAAGTTGAAATTTGAGTGATTCTGAAGCCAAGAAATTGAGCAATCTAAACTCATTCCCTTAATCCCTGATGGCAAACTAACAATTGAGAAATCTAAACCTAGATATTCAAAGGAGGATAGAAAATTGATTTGAGATCTCAAAGGAGAGGAAAACAAAGAAGATTGGGTTCAGATACCTGATGGGTGAATTGTAATCCCCTATAACCAACTCTGGAAGCCAGTTCAGGACAAACATAACAAAACTCATTGGGGTAGCAACTCTTCGTATAAATACTTAGATGAAGAAATTGCAGGAAAGAATCTATATAACAGTTCAACTAGTGACAATGTCAGCTCTGTCTCAAGAATAATCCTGAAATTGAAAATAGAAATCAAATTGGTACAACTGGGGAGGAAGTTATCTGGGACAACACTGGCAAATAAATTTTTCTGAATTACTGAGACCAATATTTGTCGGTGTTAATGAATACTTTTTCAGGGTGGCCAGAAGCATTCCCTTGTAGAATAAATAATGCAAGACAAGTAATTGGAACACTGTTAAACAGTCTAACACCTTGTTTTGGAGTACCAGAGGCAATTTCTTTGCTCCCCTTTAGTGCAAAACAGTTACAAGAAATTAGCAAAAATTAGAAATTGATTGGCAACTACATGTTCCTTACAGGAAGGCCAGTGGGCAAATAGAAAAGATGATCAAACAACAGATTAGTAAAATATGTCAAGATATTGATACCAAGCTTTACCACTGGCTCTATTGAGAATTTGATCTAAACCTTGGTCGAAAGAAGAGGCTATTCCATGTAAAATTCTATATGAAAGATCACATCAGTCCCAGTTTAAAGGATAAAGTCTTCTGGAAGTGGGAGAAGGTTATCTCCTAGGGTTTCTGATCAATCTGGGAAAACAGTTAGAAGAAATAAGAGAATACTGGGGACAAGAGCGAGAGGCATGGATTATCCAACTCACCCTTTTAGATCCAGAGACTGGGTTTATGTTAAGAATTTTTCAGGAGATACTCTACAGGAGAAGTGGAGCGGACTGTACCAGATAATACTGACCACCTTTACAGCAGTGAAGATAAAGGAACAACCTTTCTTCAAAAATGAAGAAAGCATGAGAACCTGAGAAGACACGGTGGATTGAACCTTCAGGACCTTCACATATGAAATTGTATCAGTCGTAATTTGGATTTATGTGATAACTGACACACTAGCTTGGGACTAATACTTACCTGAAATTAATGCAGAATGTTACTAAAGTTGTTAACTGTAGTGACGGTTGGGTGTGTGCACAGTTGCCTAAATCAGGAGAAGATCAGGGCCTTCCGTTAATTGGCGTTCCAATTTCCAACACTATCTCATGGACAAATTTAAGATTTGGAATAGTTAATCCTAATTGAAGTAAAGAATATTATACCTGTGTACGAAGATGTATTACACCAGGAACCAGAGTATGAGGTTTGTTTAAATGCCACAGGTGTAAGTCACTATTCAAATTGCAATCACACTATTAATATAGATGGTATTGTGGTTCAGTGGTGGCCCGTTCCTGAAGGGAAAGGGTGGCATTGGTTATGTGGAGAAAATGCTTATAAGACCCTACCCCCAACTGGAAGGGGGCATGCACCTTGGGTGCTGTGATACCCCATCTCGGAACCTGGGTTAGAAGTTTTGCTAATTTCATAGTTTTGTGAGATAGCTAATTCCATTTTTGGGAGTAAGTAAATTAGAGAAGACAATCATAAAATATCTCAGAAACCATAGAGGAAATAGAAACTAAAACCATTGATATAATCCAAGTGGAACAAGAAGCAATGAAAGTTGTTGTTCCTGAAACAGATCTGGAGGAAATTTGGAAACAAACTAAGATATTTCAAGGATGATACCTCCTGGGGGTTTGAAGAAAAAGTTAACCTCATGGTTACCTAATCTCTCCTGGTTAAGGCAACTGGTTGCAGAAATATTAGTATTAATTTTTTCAGTATTGATTATTTGTCGTGTAACAAAAATTTTCTTTCTGGAATTGTAAACTAACTATGATAAATTATGAAGATTGGAAAAAGAAATGAAATTTAAACAAATAGAAACAGGAAACTATTTCAAAAAGACTCTAGATGGTAATAGTAGTATATAAAATGTTGCAAAAGAATTTGCAAAAGGACAGAAAAAGGGGGGATTTGAAACAAGGAGGCACAAAAGTACAAAATGTAATCAGTTCTAAGTAATGTTAAGTTTGATGGCTAAGTAATGGAAAACAACTGCGGTGCTTGAAGGTAGATGGCATGGTTTCAGGCCCTCGGGGCCTCAGTACAAAAGGTGTGAGAAAAGCAGAATAGAAGGACAGGACCTGGGGATGGGGAGTATCTGGGACTAGCAGATGTCCAGGGTGGGCACAGATAAACAGATAAGTAAAAGGACAGGATGATTGCTATGCTTGAGGTGTTAATAAACCTATTAAGCTGGTGTAAGCATCTACTAGGGAGTATCCAGGACTAGCAGATGTCCAGGATGAGAGCAGTTAAACTAACTGATAAGTAGAAGGCCAGGATGATTGCTATGTCTGTAATGTTACTTAAGCTTGCTGGGAAAAATAAACGACCCTTAAAGACCACCACATTTTGTATGCATGCCGGAAACCTTTTGGAAAATGATGTAACCATATAAGGATGACCTGTATAGCAATTCAGGGACACACGTTAGGAGGAGCTATCCCTCGTGTCTCCCGGAGGCACAATAAAGAATACCTGCTTGTCAACTTGAAACTCTGTTGGCAAGTTTGTTCCTGGATTTTTCTCCGAATCAGTACAGATCTGGTGTCCTCAACATAAAAAGGACATGGAACTGTTGGAACAAGTGCAGAGAAGGGCCACGAGGATGATCAGGGGACTGGAGCACCTCCCGTATGAAGACAGGCTGAGGAAGTTGGGGCTGTTCTGCCTGGAGAAGAAAAGGCTGTGTGGAGACCTCATGGCAGCCTTCCAGTATCTGAAGGGGACTTATTAGGGCTGCTTCATTAGGGACTGTATTGATGGGACAACGCGTAATGGGTTAAAACTTAAGCAGGGGAAGTTTAGATTGGATATAAGGAAGAATTTTTTTACTGTAAGAGTGGTGAGGCAGTGGCATAGGCTGCCCACGGAGGTTGTGAATGCTCTGTCCCTGGTGGTGTTCAAGCCCAGGTTGGACAAAGCCTTGGGTGAGATGGTTTAGTGTGAGGTGTCCCTGCCCATGGCAGGGGGGGTTGGAACTTGATGATCTGAAGGTCCTTTCCAACCCTAACTCTTCTATGATTCTATGATTCTGTATTTGGACAATATTGCTGTCTGGGGGAGATCAAATTTTACTAAGTGAGAAAGAAGATGAGGGATATTGGTGGCCAGGAGTATTTTTAGCCATCAGTAACCACCGCTCACCCTGGTCCCTAACTCGAAGAGCAACTTATTGGGCTGGAGGATTTAACCCTTTGGAAAGAGGAGATTCCCTCTCCATCACAGGGACAGTCTACCAGTTGGTAGAAGATGTAGAGAAAGTGGTATGTCTACAAATGATGCATGATCAGGAACTTACTTAAACAGGACTCCCCAATGATACCATTAGATCCCGAATGTATGACTCCCCTCATCTGGGGTCCTCCCAGCTCCCTGAAAGCTGTGGGCACACAATTGCAGGGAAAGAAATAAGCAACAACCCAAAGTGAAAGGGCCTTTGATGTATTGGGAGGATTGCTATCACCTGATTGAAAGACAGAGAAGAAAGTATGGACATGTGGGGAAGTTGCCCAGGAGTTGATTAATTATGGGAGAAACTATGGTCCCATCAATATTTCTGGCAAAATTTATACTAAGGGACTGAAGCGAACAGAGGCAAAACCGCCTCTTCATCAGACTAATGGGAAATGCCAGACACCCCCTACTTGCCCAGGAGTTAGAAATATTCCCAATAAAAGGCAAGGGTTGTGGACATTGGGGTGGCAAAAGGGTGTTCCTAAGGACTTAATGCATGGACTACCCACTGATAAATTGGAAAAGCTGATGTTAGAGTGGCCTGAAATAATCCCCATAGGCCCTAAAATATGGAAAAATGTGAAGGCCCCAGTTCCCCCGCCACTAACTAGCTCCACCCCTTGATTGTGAGCAGAGCGATGGAGGATGGATATATATTTGACAGCTCCCTGAAAATAATTAAGATGAATTACTCGTTTTGTGGGACCTATCTGGTGCCACATTTTTCACTTGCTTTGTATATTTTGTAGGACCTCATAGAGAACTCAACTCATAATACTATTGCCATTTGTCCCACAGAATTTCACAGGATTTTACAATTTTGTTAGATGGTTTCTCCCTTGGTTGGGGGTGAGTGAATTAGAAAAGATGATTGTAAATATGTCTGCAGTAATTAAAAACTTAAAAACTTTGAAAATGTGAATTATGAGCTCACTCCTCTGATCAAGATAACAGGGTTTTATTGAGGGACAAAGCCAATAAAATAAAAGCAACAGCACTAGGCATGTGACCGTAGCCAGAGGCGCACTGATTAGCTTTGTAACAGGCTTATATACATTCACTACTGCATTAGTCATATACATATTCATAATTCCTGCATTGATTCAGAGAAAACTCTAGGAACAAACTCGCCAACAGAGTTTCAAGTTGACACACAAGTATTCTTTATTGAGGCGCTGGGAGACATGGGGGATAGCTCCTCCTAATGTGTGTCCCTGTATTGCTATACAGGCCATCCTTATATATGAGGCTACACATGAATGACATTATTTTCCAGAAAGTTTCCCACATGCATACAAAAAATGTGCTGGTGGTCTTTAAGGGTCATTTATTTCTCCTGGTAATCTTCATAACTTCTGGCAGTCTTTGAAACACCAGCTTAATTAACACCACAAACATAGCAATCATCCTGTCCTTCTACTCATCAGTTAGTTTACCTGTGCCCATCCTGGACATCTGCTAGTCCCAGATACTCCCCATCCCCAGGTCCTGTCCTTCTATTCTGCTTTTCTCACACCTTTTGTACTAAGGTCCTAAGGACCTAAAACTATGTCAACTACCTTCAAGCACTGCAGTTACTTTCCATTACAAAGCCATCATACTTAATGTTACTTAGAACTGACTATATTGCGCTTTTGTGCCTCCTTGTCTCAGCATATAGGCAGGGAATATCATAACTAGCTCCAGGAACTTATTATTGTAAGTCTCCTCCTCTTGGCATCTGTGCACTACTCTCCAGTGAGTGTGGGCAGGGGTCTTCAAGATGAAGTAAGCAGTCATCCTCATGGTGTACTTTTCACCTTTGGCACAGTTGGATGCCCCAGTAATCACACAACTAGCTGAAACCAGCCATATCTGTAATTTTTCTGATAGCTTGCAAAGATTTAGAACAGTGTGACCTTTGTGCAAAATCTATTGCAAGCAAAACAGGACAGGCAGACAAGGAGTATCCAAAGCTAGCAGATGTTTGGGAGGCACTGTCTCTAAACTAACTGATAAGTAGAATGATGGTGTGAAGTAATTCACTCCTGTTTAGTGAGGCCACTAAATTCTGTTACTTCACCAGACTTACAACATAACCATTGTTCTTTTTCTTCCACCTAAGTTAAGCTAAAAGTACTTTAGAAGGATGGTGTAAAATAATTCACCCATGTTTAGTGGAGCCACTAAATTCTGTTATCTCACCACAGACTTACAACACAAACATTGTTCTTTACCTTTGACATAAGTTAAGTTAAAAGTACTTTAACCCTATGTTTTCCAGGCACTAGCTTTCCTCATATCAAGCCCCCTCCCCTTTTCTTTTACCTTTACAAATTTTTTTGCTATGTGACTCTATTTTGCTCAAGAGTTCTGGTCATTTTCAACTTCTTATCTTATTGTGTGTCTTTAGGGAACTTTGCAAACTCATACAGTTATATCCACATAGCAGCACCTGTGATTTGTGAAATCCAATACATTCCTGCATTTATCACAAAAGTGAAATTATAGATGCTATACAGGCATTACTGTATATATTGAGGGATCCAGCATTGAGGAATCCAGCCAGGTGACACTGCAAAACCGTCTGGCCCTTGACTTACTATTAGCTTCCCCAAGGAGGTGTCTGTACAACCATAAATGAAAGCTGCTGCACATACTTGGATCAGAGCAGCAAAATGTCTACAGATTTGCCTGAAATTTGTGAACAAAAGAATCTTGCACCAAGTCACTAGAGATGATGCCTCATGGGTTTGGAAGAGTTATGGTACAAACCTACGTCAGGGTACCAAATTGGACAAGGTTAAAGAATTTGTTTGTAATCATTGTAATAATTATTATTTGTGCTTGTACCCTAGCAGGCATGATTCAATGTTACTGTTCACAATGGTGTTTCAGAATTAAATATGGGAAAATATGAGGTGAGGCTTAAAGGACATATGTGTATCCTGTAAGCCTCAAAAGGGGGAATTGTAAGCTGAAATCTAAGTTGTAAATTAAAACCACTGTGTTAACTGTAAGATGTAAATTGGGACCAGTCGGTTTAGGGCAAGATGGGGCTGGTTCTTCAAGGTAGGGAGCTGAATCAGAACAAACCGACCTAAACTGTGGACATGGTTGTGAAGTAATTCACAAAAGTCTTTGTACATGAGCAAGCACAGAGGTTAATTAGTGGACACAGTGAGGAAGACTATTGATGACTACTAGAGACCCCTCGACCACCACACAGCAAGGAAGCCCATGCATGATTAAAATATGCATATTATCACTCCAGGAAATATAGTGAATATTTGTAAACAAATTGGTGGCCCCAGGTGGCTCAGTCACTCGTGAGGCTTTGATAAAGCATTTTAACAAATTATAAAGCATTACAGAACCTGGAACCCTAACAAGTTGGTCAGCTTCAAGCACCAAGTTGATGCTTGAGAACCTATTTATAACTTAAATTGCATTATTCAGTTATGAATGAAACAGCCTGTGCCCTTGATCTGTTAAGTAAGCAAATCAGATTAATATGTCCACAGAAACCATTCATTGTAGAAATAGTTTAAACCACTGCTCTTTTAAATTTTTGCACTACCTCTTTTCTAAAACCACCTGGGTCCAGAACAATCAGAAGACCCAAGGAGAGATTTTTGTCAAATGAGATACAACAATGACTTTTGAATGATCTTTCCTAATTGATAGTTCAAACTTCCTTTGTCATCTTTATTCATAAAATGCCTTTATTGCCAAACTTGAACAAGACTTCCATGTTCTGTGGATGCTCCTGAAGAACCTAGCTACCAGTTAATGTAAAGCCGTGTGGTCTGCATGTCATCATCTTGCTAACAGACATGGAGTAGGACTCCTTTTCAAGTCTAGTGTAGCCAAACCCTTGGTTTGGTTGCAGTTTCATTTCTCCTGTGATATCTCAGAGGCTCTTTCTAGCATATGTGCTTTCCAGCGTATGCTGATTTGTTGCCATGGTAACAAGTATCCATCTTCTTGATTGTTCTGTTGTCATTTTGACTTCTATTTTCTTATGCCTTGCCCATTGAAGTCATATTCATTCCCCCTAACAACACAGAACTAATCTATTCAGCATCTGGCGTTGGCTCCAGTACCCATAAGCTCAACTCTTGCTTTCTTATTTGTGTCACAGGATCCAGCTTGGGATGTTGGTCAGAAAGAGGAGTCAGTAAGCCCTGCCAACAGGGTTTTGGTTTGAATTAGCAGTTCTCTGATAATTTGTTCAGACATTATTAGATATAGGTGTATACTGGACATTTATTCTCCAAATATATTTTGTGAAATATTGTTTCTTTTTCACCTTTCAGAGACCATGGATTCAGGCCTTGATTCTACTATAAGAAGCTCCCTTGAACCTTTCCTGTGTCTTAGTCCTTGGCCACAGGGTGGGCACAAGTGCACTCTGCTGTACCGGAGGGATAAGATGCTGGGATAACAGAGCTGCAAAAGAAGCATAAGTAAGTAGCTTGCTACATAACATAACATAGGGCATTCCTAAATCCTAAAACATGACTTTTGTGTAGATCTAATTATAGAGATGAAAATACTTCTTTGGCAAAGCAAAAATATCCAAGATTCCTGTGAAAGGATGATAGAACTAATTTGGCAAAATTGCTAAATCGTTTTCAGTTGTGAATGTAAACCTGCACAACTTGTGAAAAAGAACCGTAACATGGTGTATTAATGATTCTGGAAGCTAACTGCATTATTTTAATTAACTTATCAGATGCAGTGTGTAAGGGGAAAGTAACACAGCTAGAATGAGGCTAACAGAAGCATGGCTATCACCTATTTTATAACATTACTATGGTTTTCTAAATCTTCTTAGCCAAATTTATTTTGAAGTTATGTTACAAAAGTTTTTTAAAAAGTTGATACATGTATATAAATGATACATCGCATGTATGTAATCATCAAACACAGCTGTTAAAGATGTTACTTTCTCTTTTGTTTGCCTTCCAAAGAAGCAGTTTAGCCACTTTGCGTTCCTCTGGCTGTGGCATGAACAACATATACATATATGGCGTATTCTTCCTGCTGCTTAAGGAATCAGTTAAATATTATTACAATGGTTCAAAATATCTTCTCAAAGTGTTTTATGGTTCTTGACTTAGTGGGTAAATTGTCCACGCTATAACATTTTATTAAGCAGTGTACACAAAACAGGAAAGGAGGACTGTGTTCTGGTGTTGGGGAGCAAAATTAATGAATGTCTTAAACTCAATTTGGCTGCTAAATTTGGAATAAATGGAGAAGTGGTAGCATTGAATGTCAGTGAGTTTGATCCACTGTGTTTTCTGGGGGCATGTTAACTGTGGGGTGGCTGCATATTTGGGGGTGATAAGCTTTCATTTTTTTCTAGGTAGAACTGTTTCATTTTGAATAAATAGAGAGCAAGCAAAAATATTTGTTGTTTGAGTAAGGATGTGCATACATGTATGTTGTCAAGATGGTCAAGGAAGGTTTTCGTGGTTTAGTTTCCCATTTTACTCTATTATTTTTCATTTATTAACATCAGAACATGGCCAGTGGTTGGAAGAGATTATGAGATACATTGCTTAGTATGGTAGCACCTGACGCTTTAGTAAGAGGAAGACTCATATCTCTTAAGAAAACAGGAAAAGTCAGGATGAGTCTTTCCACATCCTGATGTGCTTTAAGCACTGAATTGATGGTTAAAGACAGCTAATGCTTTTTCTTCCAGTAGCAGTCCTGTGTTTCTACTCCAGGGAGCTGATGTTCCCGAATCCACATTGAGGGAGGCAGATTTTATTATTTCTGGCAAAAATATCTGAACGCTATTTTTAAGTCCCCTTTTTAGATGGAGAAATAGTACACTGAAAAATGTTAATGGGATTTGTCTGGAAGCGAAATCACAACAGTATCTTTCCTGCCTATTCAAATGTGTTCTGAATTGTAATTATTTTAATACAGGTTTCCTCTCAGTTGCTGTGTATCTGAACAGGACTTTTTCCAGATATTCCCCAGCTTTGGTTCAGAAGACAGGCTTAATTTAATCTTAACCCTGTTTGCAAAGGGCAAACATTTTTCTTGGAATTTTCAACCCTTCTAGACAGACAGACAGAAAAGCTTGCCTTAAAATTAACCTCAGAATCAGCACAATAGTATTCTATAATTGTCATTTATTGGCTTCCGTATCCGAAATATTTTGTTAATTTCTGTATACTGATTTATTTGTAGCTGCAAAAAAATAGATGCCCATCTGACGCTTGCAGTGAGATAAATGCCAAAATTATTCTGGAATAATAATTAAACACCCCCCTCAAAATAACATACAAACGCACTTGAACTTGCAGTTGGTTGTACTGGTTGGGTCTGAAGTATTAAGCTTAGAGAATTTTAATCTTTATATCACCAGACACCTTTACTTCACTGTGATTTCATAGATAAATACTTGAGAGACTATGAGGATTCTTGTATTTTAATACTGGTGACAATGTATGCATAAGGATGAATGTCTGTAAAGATGACATCCAAACTTCAGTCTCCATTTAAATGTAAAAAAATTCTTTACCTGTTCCTAGCAGGAGTTGCAGTTGCCTTCAGAGAAGATTCACTTATTCTTGGTCTTTTTTCATGGGTATTAGTAGACTCCTGGTATTCCATGTTTCATCGATCTTGGGAAATAAAATATTCAGATGAGATTTTAGGAGAATATAACTATGTCTTAAAAAAATATTGAATATCCCTTAAACAGGGTGCAGATATTGCAGTGTATCTCCATAGCATTTTTTTGTCTTTTTTTTAATTACTGCATGCAATTATTTTAGTTGTTTCCCCTATTTATATATATATATATATATATATATATATATATTTATTTAGGTATGGCTTCATTTCCATTGCTTCAAGCCATCTTGACATACTCTAAATCATTAACCCTGTCCTCCAGGGAACTTACGCTTATGGCAGCATCTTTGATATTAGATTGGATCCCTTCCTGGCATAATTTAATTGACTGGATTTCTAGGGGGAGAGTTGGTTCCTTCTCTCTCTTTGCTACATCAGGCCATGATTGTTTCAGAAGTTGATTTAAAAGCCAAGTTTCTGCTGTTACGTGATAGCAAAGCGAGAGCAGTCTGTGAATCTGAGGGCAAAGGCTGTGCTTTGAAGCATAAGCTGATATGTTTTTTCATTCAGGGATATATTTGCGCTAAGTGTACTGGCATTTTATAAGTATTCATAACAATAAAAGCAGCATGAAATGAATGAATACAGTATTATAGGGTCTACTTGATTGTAGTTTACAAGGAAACCTGGAATTCTATCCAGTCATGGAGGCAAACATCGTAGCAATAAGGTAAGAAGGTGATGTACCTTACTTTAGCTTGAGTATGTAACTGGGGTTGTGAGTGTTGGCAGGTTCAAAATCCATGACAATGCAAAGAAGAAAAAGAGGATATTGATGTTTTTTTTCATATTAGCCATGGCTGTAGAACATTAAACAGCCACTCTGAAGTCATGAAATCATAGAATAGTTAGGGTTGGAAAGAACCTTAAGATCATCAAGTTCCAACCCCCCTGCCATGGGCAGGGACACCTCACACTAAACCATCTCACCCAAGGCCTAGTCCAACCTGGCCTTGAACACTGCCAGGGATGAAGCATTCACAGCCTCCCTGGGCAACCTATGCCAGTGCCTCACCACCCTAACAGGAAAGAATTTCCTTCTTATATCCAATCTAAACTTCCCCTGTTTAAGTTTTAACCCTTTACCCCTTGTCCTGTTACTACAGTCTCTAATGAAGAGTCCCTCTCCAGCACCCCTATAGGTCCCCTTCAGATACTGGAAGGCTGCCATGAGGTCTCCACACAGCCTTCTCTTCTCCAGGCTGAACAGCCCCAACTTCCTCAGCCTGTCTTCATACAGGAGGTGCTCCAGTCCCCTGATCATCCTCGTGGCCCTTCTCTGCACTTGTTCCAACAGTTCCATGTCCTTTTTATGTTGAGGACACCAGAACTGCACACAATGCTCCAGGTGAGATCTCACAAGAGCAGAGTAGAGGGGCAGGATCACCTGCTTCGACCTGCTGGTCACGCTCCTTTTAATGCAGCCCAGGATACGGTTGGCTTTCTGGGCTGCAAGCGCACACTGCTGGCTCATGCTCATTTTCTCATTGACCATCACCCCCAAGTCCTTCTCGGCAGGGCTGCTCTGAATCTCATGTCTGCCCAACCTGTAGCTGTGCCTGCGATTGCTCCAACCCATGCGTAGGACTTTGCACTTTGCATTGTTTAACTTCATGAGGTTGGCATGAGCCCCCCTTGCATGCAGGTCAAGTTCCCTCTGGGCGGCATTCCTTCCCTGCAGCATATCAACCAAACCACACAGCTTGGTGTCATCGGCAAACTTGATGAGGGCGCACTCAATCCCACTGTCCATGTCAGCGACGAAGATGTTAAACAAGACTGATCCCAACACCGACCCCTGAGGGACACCACTTGTTACAAGTCTCCAGCCAGACATTGAGCCATTGTCCACAACTCTTTGCATGTGGCCATCCCTCCAGTTCTTTATCCACCCAGTGGTCCATCCATCAAATTGATGTCTCCAATTTAGAGACAAGGATGTCATGTGGGACAGTGTCGAATGCTTTGCACAAGTCCAGGTAGATGACGTCAACTGCTCTACCCCTGTCCATCAGTTCTGTAGCCACATCATAGAAGGTCACCAAATTGGTCAGGCATGATTTCCCCTTAGTGAAGCCATGCTGGCTGTCACCAAGCACCTTGTTGATTTTCATGTGCCTTAGCATGCCTTCCAGGAGAATCTGCTCCAAGATTTTGCCAGGCACAGAGGTGAGACTGACTGGTCTGTAATTCCCCGGGTCATCCATTTTCCCCTTCTTGAAATTGGGGGTTATATTTCCCTTTTTCCAGTCATTGGGAACTTCACCTGACTGCCACGATTTCTCAAATATGATGGCCAGCGGCTTCGCAACTTCATTTGCCAGCTCCTTCAGGACCCGTGGATGGATCTCATCTGGACCCACGGACTTGTGCATGTTCAGATTTTTAAGAAGGTCTCGAACCAGATCCTCTCCTACAGTGGGCACAATGTCTTCATTCTCACAGTCCCTGCATCTACCTTCCAAGTCTTGGGTGGTGCAGTCAGAGCCTTTGGCAGTGAAGACCGAAGCAAAGAATTCATTCAGAACCTCAGCCTTCTCCAAATCCTGTGTAGCCAATTCTCCTGAGAGCTTCCTGAGGGGGGCTACATTCTCCCTAGTCTGTTTTTTATTTGCTATGTACCTGTAGAATCCCTTCTTGTTATCTTTAATACCTCTAGCTAAGTTTAATTCTAACTGAGCCTTAGCTTTCCTAACTCGGTCCCTAGCTTCCCGGACAACATCCCTGTACTCTTTCCATGCCACCTGTCCTTGCTTCCACCTTTTATAAGCCTCTTTTTTCATTTGAATTTTCCTCAGGAGCTCCTTATCCATCCAAGGAGGTCTCCTGGCCCTCCTGCTGCACTTCCTTCTGGTTGGGATGCAACACTCCTGAGCTTGCAGCCGGTGACCCTTGAATATCAACCAACAGTCTTGGGCCCCTCTGCCCTCTAGGGCTGTATCCCATGGAACCTTCTGAAGCAGGTTCCTGAAGAGGCCAAAGTCTGCTCTTTTGAAGTCCAGGGCAGTGAGCTTGCTGCATGCTTTTCTCACTGGCCTGAGGATCTCAAATTCAAGCATCTCATGATCGCTGCATCCAAGGCTGCCCTGGAGCCTCACATTTCCAATGAGCCTTTCCCTGTTGGTGAGCACGAGGTCAAGCACGGCACCTCTCCTTGTTGGCTCCTCTATTACTTGCAGAAGGAAGTTGTCTTCTACACAATCGAGGAACCTCCTGGATTGCTTGTGCCGGGCCGTACCGTCCTTCCAACAAATGTCAGGGTGGTTGAAGTCACCCATGAGAACAAGGGCCTGCGAGCATGAGGCTTTTCCTGTCTGTCTATGGAGTGCTTCATCCGCACATTCTCCTTGATCAGGCAGTCTGTAACAGATCCCCACAGTAATGTCTCCCATAGCTATATTCCCTTTAACCCTGACCCACAAACTCTCTGTGGACTGCTCACCTGTCCCCAGACAGAGTTGCATACTCTCCAGCCTATCCCTAACATAAAGGGCAACTCCCCCTCCTCGCCTGCCAGGCCTGTCCTTCCTAAAGAGCCTGTAACCTTCCATACCAACACTCCAGTCATAGGAGCCATCCCACCATGTTTCTGTGATGCCTATTATATCATACCCCCGTGGACGTGCACACATCTCTAATTCTTGTACTTGGATGTACATTTTTCCTCTAATGAGAACTGTTTTTAGGAAACAGCAGAACTATCCCAGATTTAGCCAGGGGAAAGAAGGAGTCTAATCTATCTAAACATGGGGAAAAGGGTGAAATCCTGCCAGTTATTTTCAGACGCAGATAACCTCAGAACATGCATATTAACCATCCAAATTAATTCCACCTGAAAAAACATGTTTCATATATTTGTGCCTATAAGGACATCACTTAAACGACAGGCACTCCAGAAGAACTGATATCACAGAATCCAGTTCACCTAATTCTGATGCTAGCAAAGACCACAAGTTTGTCTAGTGTCATGTTACCAGTCTGACCACCTATTTCATAACAAAGGTCTTTTAATCTTAATTTCAAAGTAAATTTCCAGTCATCATTCCTACCTGTGAAATGTTAATACTGATACATTTTATACAGCTTCATCCCCTCCTTTCTGTCTGAAACAGATTTATGGGGATTAATAAATAGTTCCCACACTGGCATGACAAACACAACAAGTATGAATAACAGAGGCCCAAGGATGGACACTCAGCTTTCCCCTCCTTCTGTCTGTATGTGTCCACCATTACTGTCAGAGCAGTTTCATCTACATTGGCTAATGGCTTTAAAACACAAACTAAGCATTTCTAGATTTATTAATCCCCAATACAATTTGTATTTTGCTGCTTGGCTTTAAAAATAATTATTAGCAATTAATCCATGATCACCAGGGTTATTTTTTTTTTTCCCTGCAGTGGAGTCTTCTACTCCTTAGTTTTCCCTCTGGTATAAGGTAAACTTGGCAGCATTTAAATTGAAAGAGAAGTGTGTCACATTCAAAATTAGGCAGTATAAGTTTGTTTATCCTTTTCTATTCTCTTCCACTAGGACTTCTAAACAGGCACTGATAACTTACCATCTGGATTACTGCAGCATACTTGCAAGCTGTTATCAAAGCTGTATGACACTCTTCCAGTGTATATGAAAATGCACCAGCTCTGAACTTCCTGCCTAAAATGCCTTTTCCTAAATGAACCTCATCTTTATGCCTCATCAGATTCTCATTTTGTCCTGTTTACATCTTGTGCTACTCAGTTTCTTTTTTATAATTTTTTATTGCATTGTTCATATTCTTTCTACTTTACTAATGGTCATAACTCCTTTTTTTCCTGACAGTCAGCTGTAGCTGTCTGCCATATTACTCTGTTTAGAGGCTTTTTGTGTGGAATCACAGTGCTGCTTATCATTCAAAATCCATACTGAGTCCCAGTTCTTACTGAAGGCAATTCTTCTACCTGTGGTGTTTCTTTCAACAAAGATAAAGAAACAGTGCAAAATATTTAACTTCCATGGATAATCATTTAATCTTGCTGTATTCCCAAGAACCTTCCCCTCTGGTCTTCTCAAATTGTCTTTTGTTAGCTAACACATTGAATCACAACTGCATTCTGCTGTGGTTCTGAACATACTGCAGGTTTGAGCTTGTATTCATCTGAAATCAAATTGACACTAATGGTCATATAAGTAGCAGTTTGCAGGTGCATGTCTTTATGGGCTTTTTGTAATATGAATTATGCATCTCTGCATTATGCTCCTCAGCACTGAAACTAGTAATAGAACTCATATTAGCAGAGAAGATATATGTTTTAGAAAAACAAAGTTAAACTCCTGAGATAGTAATACTTCCAAATCTGAAATGCTTTAATCTAAAAATGATATTTGTGATAATCTCTGATTCCAGGGGTTTTAGTACTGTGTACAGTTAAACTTTCTGATAAGGGATGAGTGAAATCTAAATTTCCTGTGATGTTGAAAGTGACACTAGTCAATGGTTATTATTTGCAAAATGCACAGTATGATTTTGTACCCTCTAGAAGAGGGTGCTTCTGAAACTTTCACCTGTGCAGTACAGAACTGCCCTCAGCTAACACTCATCAATGAACTTTACTGTTCCAGTCTCTTCTGCTTGGCTGTGAAATTGGTGCTTCAATATGTTCTGGTGCTGCTGCTCCTGCCAGTACCTTTGACTTGGCTTTCATTACCATATGAAGTGAGGGGGAGAATTTCTTGCTTATTACATCTTAAGTTCAATTAGTGCCCCTGGTACCACGGGAGGACATTGCAATACCTCAAGTGCAGGGGAAAAAAGTATTCTTGCAGCCTTCTCTTGTTTTCACTGCGGAGTATTTTCCTAAAGCCCTGATCTGAATTTAAATTCAGTTCACTGCAAATGTCACAAATCAGCAGCTGTTAGAATGCAT
This sequence comes from Pezoporus occidentalis, assembly GCF_034315485.1. Classification (NCBI taxonomy): domain Eukaryota; kingdom Metazoa; phylum Chordata; class Aves; order Psittaciformes; family Psittacidae; genus Pezoporus; species Pezoporus occidentalis. Next base: position 1,253,191 of record NW_026915268.1, read on the forward strand.
TCTTGTCATGGTTTAACCCCAGTCAGCAACTAAGCACCACACAGCCCCTAGATCACTGCCTACCTCCCTGCAGGATGGGGGCAAGAGAACTGGAAGGGCAAGAGTGACAAAACTAACTGGCTGAGATAAAACCAGTTTAATAATGGAAATACAATATAATAATTAAAAAATTGTAATGAAAAGGAAAATGACAGACAAAGAGATAAACCCCATAAAGAAACCTGATGCAAATGAAAACAATTGCTCACAACCAACTGACTAATGCCCAGCCTGTCTTGAGCAGCTGGCCCTGGGCAACCTTCTTCCCCCTAGGTCATTGCTGAACAAGATGTCATATGGCATGGAATAACCCTTGAGTCCGTCTGGGTCAGCTGTCACACCTTTTTTGCTCTCCTCCAGCCTCCTTGCTGGAGAATTGAGGAGCAGAACAGGCCTTGACTTTGTATAAGCACTGCTCAGCAGTAACTAATACATCCGTATGTGACCTACACTGCTTCCACCACAAATCCAAACAATAGCCCCATACTAGGTACTGTGAAGAAAATTAACTCTATCCCAATCAAAACCAGCCCAATTTTGAAGAAATAAACATTTATCATTTTGAAAAGGTGAATAATTTAGCTCGAAAAATTCCAAGAACATAAGCATGCTGCTGACTGACAATTTTTTATTCCTTGGAGATACGAGGAGTTGTTGCATGGTAAGTGAATATTGATCTGCTGCATACAGATAAATGAAATTCTACTTACAATTCATTGGTTGCTCACATGTCACAAATTAAAACTGAAGAGCATGGTCATGCACCAAAAATATTAATTAACTCTCCCCAGTTGCTGGTTATTTGCTGACCCAAGAGACTGGGCTGGCTTGTTGGATATAGCTGTGTCTGACCTTCACTCGTGTGATTCCTTTTCCACTGCTTTTCATGCTGATGATTAGTAGAGTATAGCCAGGGGAAAAAAAAAAAAGAATTACTAGTTCCTAACTCCCCCTACTTTCTTTTAGACTTATCCGGTCACTGTTTCTATCTTATAGCATCTGTTCCCATTGCTAACTGCACGGTCAGTAGTCATTTAAAAGATGTGTCTTTCCTGTTTGTGCTGTCATGTTTCAAGGTATGAACTGAAGAAAAAAATCCATAACAGGGTAATAAATCGACTTCTAAGTAAAGGAATTGTTCTCTGGATTATTAGCTTTCAGAAATTCACAGGAGTCCTATCAGGAAAATAACCGATTGCTAGAAACCTGGGTAGTATTAGAGGAAGTGGAGAAAATAAATGACAGAATGAAAGCTAAGGAGTAAGATCAAAAGGACTACTGAGTGTGCAGGGAAGGTTCTGGTCAGCACACCAGCTGAGGCATGATGTTTCTACCAATTGCCACAGCAAAACTTTACAAGCCTGCAACGAAGTTGATCACTGGAGAGTTAGGAAGCCGTAACTGCTGTTCTAATAGAAGCCAGGTCTCTTACATCTTACCTTCCCTCACAATTAGGGGTTCTAAAAATAATGACTTTAGAGAAAAGGTAGAAAATAAATAAAGTGATAAAGCTGTATTTTGAGCAGTTTCATCTGCAAATCCTGAGTGATTCTGATGACATCCAATTATACACATGTAATGGAGACCATCATCTAGGCCTTGATTTGAAAATGACATTCCGGTTTTCTGGCAGCTCTAAAAATACTGATATTTCTTGTAGCTGGAGGACATGCAAATATTGATTGAGCAACAGAATTGTTTTGTAATGCAGTGATAGTTGGCTGGTTTCTGAACTGTAACATGTTCTAGGCTTTACAATATATAGCTAACAAGGAAGGAGTAACAACATTGAAATCCAAACGTGTTGATGGGGAACATTCCTGAAGGAATCAAATATGTCATCAACCACTTGTGAAGTATTGCTACAGCTTTCGGACTGTACATCCCATTGCCAGATAGCTTTGGAAAAAACTGGTATTGCTAGTACCAGATCTCTTCTGTAGCTTAAGTCAATACCAGACAGAAGAAGCGTCCCCCAGATTCTTCTTCTTAAGGGGACCTATTAAACAAGCATATGTGAGCTCTTCAAATATTCTGCAAGCGAAATGGTAAAATATAATAAAATTCACAGCATTTGTAGAAATTAAAATAGTAAAATACCACTGGAGAGAGTAGGCTTCCTTGTCAATATGTCAAAATTTGCATGAATCTGTGCTGTGCAAAACAAAGCAGAAGCACTTTCTGGTATTTACAGTACATGGGCAATGTAGCTATTTATTCATTAGGAGAGCAGCTGGGTGGGGGACACACTTGGGAAAAATGTGCTTCATTAATGTTTTTTTCAGAGAAAGGTTATTCACCAACCTCTGCCATGCTCCAGCAAATACTGAAGTAGATCAGCGCAGTAGAGGAAGAGCATTCTGGGAGCTGGCACGCCTTTGTGTCTGTATATGTCAAACTAACAGAGGCAACCCAGCTCAGCTTCTGGAACAGGCAATTTCATTTCTGGTGTCCTCATATTCAAAGAAATGAAGGAGAGATGAGAGTAAGGAAGGAGTCCTTCACTGTGCTGTTACCATATTGTTGTAACAAGATTTTACGTAGACCATTAATATTTGACATGTTCCCTTTTATGCGGTAGACATCACTGCATTTACTGTTCAAGCAGGAGTATGTTCTAAGCCCCTGTTTCCCTGCAGCTTTCTCCAGAACTCTTAGTCCATCCTGCTCCCATCCTGTCCTCTGTTTAATGTATAATTCGTATGTCTAGGAGGATTCCAACCCTCCTTTTAATCCAGAGGAAGCAGGAGGCTTTCCATTTGTTGCTTCTGAGAAGCCAAAGTTAGTGGTCCAGAGCCTTTGTTCTCTTCTGGTTTAGTCCTGTCCTTTCTGGAACTGGTGATTTCAGAGAAGAGAGAGAGTTTTCAGGGTCATGGTAGTGCAATTTTGATAGAGAAGTCACTTTGAAACCTGCAGAACAGGAAATTTAAGACCAAGTCCAACACCAGCTTATGCAGTTGTGCTGGAGTCTAATGAGCAGAGCAGTTGTCCAAATCTGTTATTTGAAGATCAGTATTAACAAGGCTCTGAAGTCTGTTCATCCATACATGAGCTTTGATAATATCTATAGTATGAGGGAGTTGGAGGTGACAGAAGGGCAAGAGAGACAGGAGAGTGTGACTCAGCTCCTGTTCCTATGGTAATGACTAATCTCCCTGGTATCTGAACAACATGATTGCTCTCATGAGTAATTTTAAACTTGATGTGCCGTCAATGAAACTGCCTTCCAAGTAGCACACAAATCCAAAGTCAAAGCCAATGATTCTAATGATCATTTCTTTCCTCTTAGAAGTTGTATTTTGGGGAAAAGACTTCCGCTACTGTGTTTCTTTGATACTGCCACTATAGTTGTGGAAAGAGAATTTAGCGCTTTTCCTTCATTCCCCATTTTACATAAGAACATAAGATCAAAAGCAAAAATGTCTCCCTGTCCTCCAAACTAAGTGCAACATTACAACTTCAAAAAGAGAGGTGATCTAAGCTGACTTTAAGGGAAACCATCTGGGTGGCATCTAAAGCTGTAAAAATCATTATATTGTACCAGACAAAGAATTTCCCTTGTGTATTGACAGAGGCAATTTCAAGAGCTTGTCTATAAAATTTTACAAAGTTCCAGAGGAGGTAATGGATGCAAATTACAGAGTCTGCATCAGTGATGGCCCAAATGAAAGAGACTTAGACTTCAAGCTTTTACAGCACTATCAGCTACAAATTTCAGAGATCTACTTGCATCTTGTCACTTGAATGAACACTTGAAAACCACCAGAAATAATTTGGCTTATGACACCTAGCTGTTACACAAACTTTAACTAGGACAATTACTTTTTCTATCCATCTTTTTGTCAAGAAGAAGAAATCACTGGGTACATTCTGGAAGTTGAAGGACTTGGCCTCAAATCTGCTTTTGTCCATGTGAGTTCATTCTTTCCTCCAAGACTGCTCTCAGCCTAGTGAGAGCAAACTCTCTGTGAGGCCCCTAGGATCTCAAGGTTCCTTTTTTTATATGACATTTTTAATGTCTGGCTCATCATGTCTGCCCCTGTTTCTCCTTTCTCTTGCTGCATGTTCAGTTCTTGCCTGTCTGTAAGGTGGTAGGTATGCCTGTTCTAGCCTGTACCCTGAGTGTGCAGACTGTAGAGATGCTTTTGGAATTAATGTAGGAAAACCTGCATTTTTGTGTGCAGACTGTAGAGATGCGTTTGGGATTAAGGTAGGAAACCTGCATTTTTGGAAGGAAGAAATAAAGGAGGAGACCTTGTCTCCTTTGCTTAGTTTATTGTCACATTGTTCCTGTCTTCTCTAAGTGCAAATGATCAGTTTTTGTGATAGAGTAGTGGCCAGGCTTTGGAAGGAAAGTTGGAGAGCTCCTTGAGTGTTTCTTCCAGTCCTAAGACCTCTTGTTTTTTCAGCCCAGACCTGCTAATGAACAGCATACTCCTAAATTCAGTTTTGATTGTTCATGTAGGAATATACTTACCACTTCCAGACTTTCAGCTTAAAACTTTGGAAAAAGAAGTTCCTCAAAGTTGGAGAAAATGGAGATCCCAAAGGCAGGTCTCTACTGATGGGGTTGCTTTCCACTTATACAGCTGAGGGGAGGCTGTAGTCTTATACCATCTTTACCTTTGTTGCAGTTTGAGTTGGAAACCCAGCATTCTTTTTCTTAAGAAAAATGTTGATACTGAAGTTTCAATTGAACTTTATATCAAAAAGCAGGAAGAGAAGCCCTTTCACAAAAAATAACTGTGTTTTCTCCCAGATGCCAGGGAAGTGTGTTCAGAAACATACCATGAAATTGAAATTTCTTAAAGTGCTTCTTAAATCTCTGCTGCAATTGCTGTAATTCACAATAATAGATCCAATACTATTTTTAAGAGCTTTTGAAGTTTGCAAGTAACATCCATCAGTTGTGGGTTGTGGGCAATCTAGGAAACCATAGGTTCCCAAGGCGAGAGAGAAAGATGTAATTGAAGTAGCTATGGAAAAACATAAAAGTTTGTGTTGTGCTGAATATTAACAAAAAAAAGCTCAGGAATTGCCTGAGCCTTTGTAAAAATTATCCTCATCTTGCAAGTCTGGGATGAGCCTCTTTTAATCCAGTACTTCTTTTTATAGAGACTGGTTAAGATAGTAGCTGACTGTGGGAGAAACTGTAATGGTTGAGACATGAGGACAGATCTAAAAAAGCCAGAGAAACCTATTTATAATTTTCTGCACTGGTACAGAATTCAGTATTGAGGTAGGTGAATGGATCATCTACCTGCATCTTTTCCACTCTCACTCTCAAGCGATCTTCAGATGAGCTTATACGCCACAAAGGAGTGTGGAACTACTTATGCAAGATTTTGATCCAACTCTCAGTGTGCAACCTCTCTCTCCATGCTGCAGGTCACCTGTAACAGACTATAATATTTTCTCTAATATTTGAACGTTTAGACTTTCAAGGATGTTTTCTTCAGTCACCTCACAATAAAACTTACTGAACACTACAGAGCAATATGCTTAATTGATAAAATAGATTATAAATTTACACACATCATGAAGCTACTCACATTTACCTCCTTGGAGGTTCTTTCCTTTTAACCTGTGTCTTGGAATCACCTGCTTTACTTGAAGTCTTTTGTTAGGTTTTATCCCTTAATGGCATGAAGGTGGACCTGAGACTTCAGATAAAAATGAACTGTGGCTTAACTCAGGAGGCATATAGAGGAATTAAAATCAGGTTGTTCTTTATTTTCTAGGTACGTTTATGGTCTTAAAAAAGAAGTGGTCCAGATTTGAATGTTTCCAAGAGAAGTGTCAGGACAAGTTTTGCATTTCAAGGTAATATTTTCTCAGTGTTTGGGGTGGGAGGACTGTGGGAGTAGGGGAATATTGGGAAGAAGAGAGGGAATTAGCACTGGTGGTACTCACAAAGGGCCAGCAATTGTAAAATGGTAAATAATAGCAGAAACTGCTGATCAGAGAGCTATCTTTTTCACTTGAAAAGCAGAGCACACAAAAGCAATGTGTTTTTAATATGCTTAAATGAGAAGTCATTGTATCTCTAGGGCAAAGAACTGCTCTGGGAAAAATTCAAAGAAGTTGGAGGATTTGCCTGATTATTAGGCTCATCAGCCTTTCCCTGGAAACATAAGAAATTATTAGTGTTTAAACAAGAAAAAGAAGTACTAGTAGTAAAGGCTACTCAATAAGGATTCAGTGGCTGTTAAAAGATTCACAATGCAGGAATATTATTGAGGTGCTGGAGGAAGTCCACAGGGTAACCTTAAAAACATATTACATTGAGAGATTCAAGGAATACGGTCCGTTGTCTTTATCAAAGACAGATCTGGAGAAGAACTTAATTAGTGTGTACGTAAGGGTTGAAAAAAACAAAAATTTTTGTTCTACTGCATAGATGTATAGTGAAATACACACAGACTTTGAAATAAAGTGCATTGATGCAATGGTACAGGTAATTAACACCCTGAATTGTCAAATCCTCTGGCATCTTAATTCAAGTTTAGGAGTGATGTTCAAGGGATGCTTGGATAGGAAAGTCCTAAGCATTTTCTCAGGAAGGAGGTCAGACAAGATAGTTTGTGTTTGTCTTCATAATCTGCATAATCCAAGTATGTAATATATTTGTGAGGTTCATTGTGGGTAGTGAGATAATGGAAACACCTAAGGTTGAGACAGTAGAGCTAAGCATGCAGATCTTGTTCAAACTGGAGCATACTTGGCCCTTCTGCCAACATCACGTGCATAGTAAGAACTATGTAAAATGCTTTTCCCTTTCCCAGTATTTGAAAGCTCATGCTACTTGGGAAAGCATTCCTATAACTTCTGCTGAGCACAAGTTCCAACAGTATGACCAAACGGACTAAAATCTTTGTCTCAGGAAAAACACCAGTAAATGTAAAGATGTTCTGTATTTTGGTTTAACTGATGTTGTGTGCTAAGATGATGAATACATGAGGCACACATCAATCCTTTTCTGTATGCTAGATGATATTTATTTTCACCATGGCTTGTCCTTGTCAATTAGTTGCTTGATATTTCAATCTTGAGCATAAATTGCTCATCTCCCTTTTCAAACTATTCCTGAAATAGTTTCTATAATTGTTTAGACTTCCACAGAAGTATCAGAAAAATTCATCTTTATGAAGTGTTGTCTGATGCATCAACTGTCTGAAAAAGCAGAAAAATATGCAAAATGAGATTTTTTTGTGAGCATTGTAGGTGGCAAAAGAAGACATGGGTGAGCTCAGCTTCCTACATATCATTGTATGATTCTGACTTCATTGTGGTGAGGAAGATTTTTAGTGTGTCACGCATTTTGTGTTGGCACATGAAAATAAATTCATGGCTTTCAAAGCCTCATAGTATCTTCTATCTATCACCTATCTTCTAGGTGACATGAATGTATTAAAAGAATGTCAACATTTATTAGTACAAAGTCTTTACTTCTCTTTTACAAATTCCTACCTGTAAAATAGAGACTTGGAGAGGTCAGATTGTTCCACGTCATTAACTTTGAGTTAGTGCTCCAGAAAAATGAAAGTGGGAGACACCTAAAACTAGTATGGTGAGGAAGTAGATATGGTGATTCAGAAGTGAAAAGTGGCTACCACTTACAGCATTCCAAAGGGCATGTAGTAAGTAGGCTAACTAATAACTGCAGCTCAGTGTTTCAACTAAATGAACCCTTTGTCAAAGAGTTCTGTCAAACAATTTTCCTAGCTTTACAAATGTGTATTTTAATTTGCATATTATGATGACTGTAGTCCTCAACAAAGCTTGTGGATAATATGTGGAGTAGGAGGAACCTTTTAAATATGCTAAATGGAGCTTAGGAGCACAAGCATTCTGAATTTTAATGGTTCTTGGAGAGCTTGGTCTTCTGAGGCATGCTTGACAATCAGTCGCAGGTTGTAGTGGCACAATCTGGTCTGTAGAAACTCTGCTTTGGAAGAAAGTGGTTAAAAACAGTACCTTGTCCTTATGTGTGAATCTTTCACACCCTTTCAATATTTGAGTCCTCTAGCCACTGTTGAAAAAGTTCTTAATTAACAGTCCTAACAAACGAAACTGTATTATATGATGTATTTGTATTCAGACTGGAAAACTAACAGATCAAGTGTTATGCAAAAGACCATGCAGGAAAGAGTAAATCAGGAATACAATATGAAGCCTCACATAACAGCCTGCCTTCTGTTTGCATTTGGGAATTTCATATTAAAAGCTGGGATTTTAATAGTTGGATAATGGTTGATGCGTAATGCTGTAGTACTGTCTGCAATTTTACTTCAAACAGTTCTATGACATATGACTACTTATAAATGGATAACAAACAGCAGAATGTATGAATCAATGTGTGGTCTGCCAAGATGTGTTGAAGAGCGCCTGTGCAGCCTTCAGCAAGGAGAACCTATAGAGCAAAAAATAAAGAAATCCTGTCATGAAAACAGGCTTCAGAAAGCAGTATCTGTCTACCCACCTTGGCTAATGTGTTGTGTTGGGGTTTGTCTTGTCAAGTTGTTGTAGTCATATAGCAAGGTATGAAATGATGTGACATAACTCAGTTGTTAACAAAGCAGCTCCTTGTTGAATGCTGCAGCATTATAATATGTCTTTTCTGACATGACATGAAAGAAGAGAGCTTTATTGGAGAAGGAAGAAGTGCCAAGGAGAAATGAAAAAGAAACTGTTGAGTAAAAAGCATATTTCTCAGTGTTGCTTGTTTTGCTGCACCAAGGTATTGCAGGTAATTAGATGACTCATTTAAACAGACCCTGCACTTATTCAAATGTTTTGGTAGGTGGATGATTGCTCCCAGGCTTGTAGGTGTATGTGAATGAATTACTCATCAGCCAGTTGGCATCCCAGGCAGTGATGTAGATCTTCTGACAAGAAAATCAATTGCATTGCTAAGTTTCCCAAATTGATTACTTTATAAAAAGTCCCTAGAGCAGCTCTCTGCATGATTATATAGACTTATTTCTGAACTGAAAGCTTAGTCCCACATGCTACACAGGTCTAAACAATTTGTAGTAATTATTTTGATTAGACATACTAAAATGCTATTTCAGAAGTCAATAAGGCGATTGGCAAATTATAGAGGAGAATATCTACAAAAACTTTAAAAAAAACTAAAGAAGGCTAAATTCAGCTCAAAAATTATTGGATGAAACTTCCTGAATCTTATGTTCTTGAGTTCAAATGCCTCGTCAGCTTGGGGGTCTTTGCAATTAGATTAGATTTGCAGATAAGATCTCCTTCCATTTCTCTGAAATGTCAAAAACACAGCACTTCACCAGCTACTAAGAAGGAGAAAAATCACTGCTATAGCTGAATCCAGGACAGTATCCACTCCTTAATCAATACCATTCATGTCATGTTTTAAAATATAGCATCGCTTTTGTCTCATGTATATCTACATTCACACACACACACACACAGAATTATCATTCCTTAGTGTGTGGACCAATCCGTATAAAGCTACTGAATTCATCCAGTCCACGATGTTGGGCTCCATCTCTTGTAACAGTGTTTCAGAGCAGGAGAGATGGTGTGCAGCTGTCCTGGGTTCAGCAATAGCACTCATTTTTTCTCCTTAGTAGCTGGTGCAGCATTGTGTTTTTGAGTTTTGGCCTGAGAACAGCGCTGATAACACCGATATTTTTAGTTACTGCTCAAATGTTTAGACATTCAGCTACTGCTGAACCCAGGACAGAAGCTTTGGATTGTTGCCTGCCGATGACACTGAGGAACTCGTGTGGTCACTGCTGAGCTCATCTGGTTTTGTCATTCTTTGTTGGGATGATCACAGTATCACAGTATCACAGTACCACAGTATGCTAGAGATTGGAAGGGTCCTCGAAAGATCATCTAGTCCAATCCCCCTGCCAGAGCAGGAACACCTAGATAATGTTACACAGGAATGTGTCCAGGCGGGTTTTGAATGTCTCCAGGGAAGGAGACTCCACAACCTCCCTGGGCAGCCTGTTCCAGTGTTCCGTCACCCTCACTGAGAAGAAGTTTCTTCTCAAGTTTAAGTGGAACCTCTTGTGTTCCAGTTTGTACCCATTACCCCTTGTCCTATCATTGATGGTCGGAGGGAAGTCAGGGCCAGTCACTGGTGACCTGAAGACATCTAATTGGTGGGCTATAAAAGTACTACATAGCAGGCAACACCATACAGCTGAGTTGACTGTCTGTTTTCCCCTAAAATCAAATCCCCTTGAGGTCCACATCGAACTTCCCAATCTTCCCACATTACTCACCAAGTATATCCAGGTCCCTGTGCAAAAGCAATCCCATGAGTGGGTTTGCCTTTACCTGAAGCAGGAATAACCCAGACTGTCTTCCCTAGCAAATTCTTTATATGCACCACAGGAACTTCATCTCCTTCTACAGTATGTGAAAGTTCTGATCAGGCTGGGCCAGCCCTGTTGGCAGATCCTCTGGTGTTGACCAACCAAGTGGCTTTTGGTAAATGTGTATCCCAGTGTTTGAAAGTCCCACCACCCATTGCTCTCAGTGTAGTTTTTAACAGCCCATTGTACTGTTCAATTTTCCCAGAGGTTAGTGTGTGGATGTGATATACCCACTCAGTGCCATGCTCTTTGGCCCAAGTGTCTATAAGGTTGTTCCAGAAATGAGTCCCATTGTCGGACTCAATTCTCTCTGGGATGCCATTTCGACACAAAATCTGTTTCTTCAGGCCCAGGATAGTGTTCCAGGCAGTGGCATGGGGCACAGCGTATGTTCCAGCCATGTGGTGGTTGCTTCCACCATGGTAAGCACATGGGTCTTGCCTTGGTGGGTTGGTGAGAGTGTGATACAGTCAATCTGCCAGGCCTCCCCATATTTGTAATTCAGCCATCGTCCTCCATACCAAAGAGACTTTAACCGGTTGGCTTGTTTAATTGCAGCACATGTTTCACAGTCGTGAAGAACCTGGGCAATAGTGTCCATTGTTAAGACTACTCTTTGATCATGGGCCCATCTATATGTTGCATGTCTGCCCTGGTGGCCTGAAGTGTCATGGGCCCACTGGGCCAAAGATAATTCACCCTTATGTTGCCAATCTAAGTCCATCTGAGCCACTTCAATCTTAGCAGCTTTATCCACTTGTTGGTTGTTCTGGTGTTCCTCAGTGGCCCGACTCTTGGGTAATTGAGCATCTACATGACGTACCTTCACCACCAGGTTCTGCACCCGGGCAGCAATATCTTTCCACAGTGCAGCAGCCCAGATGGGTTTACCTCTGCGTTGCCAGTTGCTCTGCTTCCATTGCTCCAACCACCCCCACAGGGCATTTGCCACCATCCATGAGTCAGTATAAAGTACTGGCCACTCTTCTTGTTCAGCAATGTCCAAGGCCAGCTGGATGGCTTTCACCTGGGCACACTGACTCAATTCACCCTCTCCTTCAGCAGTTTCTGCAACTTGTTGCTAGGGGCTCCATACAGCTGCCTTCCATCTCTGACACTTCCAAAGCACTGGAGGGGTCCACTGGATTAGATTCTTGCCCATACTGTCCCACACACCCTGCCACTCATGACTGTCCAGCCTTGGGGAATATCTCTTGGCCCTCCTTTATCGTGGTCTAACCCTAAACAAGACCCAAACCTGACCCTGCTTAGCTTCCATGATCAGACAATTTCAGGCATTCTCAGGGTTTTCACACCATAGGCAATCTGTAATCTTCAGAAAGAGTCCAGTTTACAGGAATACCAGTCGAGTGGTTTTCTATGAACATGGTAGTAGCATGGCTAGCCCTTGTGAACCATGCTGCCTTGTAAAGTTTTTGAGGGTTCCTGGGTTAGGTCTGCGGAAGAGTTAAGAAGGGCAGAAAGCACAAGATTGACATTTTCAGTATGCCATTTTTGAGTATGTGTCCTTCACAGATTTCTGCCCTTAGGCCGAACACCTCCCCCTTCCCCCCCCCCCCCCCCCCCCCCCCCCCGTTTTCTTCCCTTAGGCTCCCCAGGTGATGTCTGAGAATGGGGTTCATAGAATCTTTGGTCATTTCAGATATGCTTTCAAGAAGTAAGGTAGGATTACACTTTTATGACATAATCTCAGAAATGGGAGGAATTGGTCATAATCCCCTTTTCATTTAACAGTTCAATATTTCACAGTCCCTGATTGAATGCTTCCATTTTATGTTAAGCAGGTATTGAATCATATCCAGCAACTGTAACTGAAACAGGAAACAGGAACATCTAGTCTTTGAGTTCTCAGCTCCCCCAGGGAACAGCAATATTCTTTGCTATTCTTTCTCTTCTTATGGAGTGATTTGATGAAAAATCGAATAGTTACCACAAGAAGGGCATCTGGCACTCTTTCTCACATCCAGAAGTAAGTGAGAGCTTGGAATTAAGTCACTGTTGTGTGAGATGAATCTTCTAAAGTAATGATAGGACATGGAGCTGGGAGGAGTATTGAGCCCAGTGTTAAATTTTGTGTGGAGCCCTTTTCTTTAAAGACTTTCTGGGAACTGGCATTGGGACTCAAATGTATAAGCTGAACAACATTGTGTTGATGGAATAAGTGAGATAAGTAAATGGGGATACAACCTGAGCTTCTCAGCACTGGTAATATGGGTGCTTTCTGCACATACTCAGTGTGAAAAAGGTTTATGCTGAAACATTTGAAGAACTGGTGCTTGAATTGTGTATGGAGGTATAAACACACTGCCTTAGCTACTTGCTTCTGATTTGGTTTTACATGTGCTAGAACGGTTGTTGCAGAGCTAGTGCAGAGCTAGTAAGTAATTCCTTTGCTCTTGCACAAAAGTTCTCAGAAATTTCTAAGGGAAAATGTTTGGTTTTCTTTATTCTCCTCAAAGATTTTAGGTAAATTTGGTCAAAATCTGTAACATACTACACCATACCAGTGAGTGAGAGGATTGTGTTGTGTGCTGTAATCCTTGACTGCACTGTAAGTTGTGTGGTGTGGGACAGGAAGCTGGAGGTGAAATCAATTTGTGGGAGATGTAAAGTGTATGGGAATTCCTGTCTGAGGTCCTACAGCAGTACAGGCAAATTACAAAATAGTATTTAATTAAATTAACTAAAATATTCAGATTTATTTTCAAAACACTCTTTGGAATAGCATGAGGAATAATGAAGTATTTCAGGAAAGTCAAAACGAGTTTTGTTTATTCTGTTTTTTTTTAAGCAGAACCTATGTTACTTAGGTTCATATGTAAGCAGTGAATGAAGCTCTTTCTCATCAAACAATGACTTGGAACAATTTCCTTTTCGTCAAACTTTGTAGAAAGAGCATCAAGTTCTAGTTTTAAGTCTGGTACATCTTGCTTTCTGTCATTTTAAAATTTACATTCAGTTGATGCATTGAGTATCTCTTCTTGTCTGTTTATGATGAGAAGATGTGGGGAAGGCAAAAATTGCAATAAAAAAGTGTCAACAATCCCAAACCCCAGCAAGGGGATACCTGTGACAAACATGTTAATTATGAACGGATTACCAGTTCTAGAAAGGTATTTTTCTGGTATAATATCTAATGTTTGTAAACTTATAATTTACATTTATTATTTATAATAAAATAATAGCATATTATTATTATTATTAATGTTTGATGTCTCTCTCTTTTATCATCTGTACCTTTTAATGACTTACTCAGAATTTTGGTTGCTATCTCTTCTAGCCATCAGTTGGTTACAGTGAAAAGATGGGGTTGTTCTCTCTGTGATTATCATTCTTTTGTTTTAAATACAAAATTAAGAATTATGTGTAACTTGTTACTTACTGGTCACTTCTTAAACCCAGTTAGAAAGCAGAATTTTTTCATGCTATATGGTAGAAAAAGAGCTTCTAGCAGGTGCTTTTACTTCCCAGTATTTTCCAGTGTGCATTATTTGCTAGCTGTAGAGTATAAGCCATTAGGAAAAGACCCTGTTTGGCTGGTGAAGCTAGGACAGAGAATAGCAGGAAATGAATGGGAGTTTGCAGGATTGGACAGCTGGAGCGTTTGGAAAAAGAACCAGTCTCTGGACACTCTTCACATGACAGAAGAGAATAAATTAAAGGATTCAGTTTATTTATGGAGAAGATAGAAGGAGATTTATCAGAGAGGTACAGGTGGTAGGGAAGAATGGTAATTTAAACTCATCAGATATGAAGGGGAGAAAATTCATCATGAGAGTAGTAAAACAGTGGAATAAGGGCCCAAAGACATTTTTGAACATCAGTCTAGGAGACACCAAAATTTCAGCTGGGCAAGACCCTAAGCAACCTGAACTAACTGGACCAGTTTTGAGCAGGAGAAAGGGCTAGAAACCCTCAAAATTCCCTTCCAACCTAAAGTATTGTTCTAGGGTTAGATGAATGAAAAGGCTGTTTAACAAGAAGGAAGAGCACTTGCCTGCAAGAAAATCAGTTTATTATATGGCAAAAGACAAAGTAATTGGTACTTTGGATGTAACTTATTTTTAATTCTTTCTTAAAACCTCTTAAAATCTTTCAGATTTGATGTACAGATCTTGCCTTGATGAAAGGAATCCCCAAACTGGTTTTAAATCATATCTGATACTTGTATTGAAAAAGCCAGAAGAAACAGCCAGGGCTGGGGTAAGAAGTGTATTCATTTTGAAGGCTATTTTGTTTAAGGAATGTGTTTTAATGAATACTTTCACCTAATTCTATTTATTTCCCAGCAAAGATATCAAATTCACGATACCAAAAAAATAAAAACCTTGGAAGTTTGATAAAAAGTTGAGGATGGAATGAATTTTCAGAAACCAGTGGGGGAGCATTTGTTCTTATTTTAGGTGACAACAGTGTTGTATAATTAAGGTCCTATTTTCTCAGCACTATGGGAGGGTGTGGATATTACAACGCCTGCACATTTTCTGTCTCCTTTGCTTGATGGTCGCACTCAGATTTTATTTTATGTGTAAGAGAATGAGCCTAGTTTGAATTTATGACAAGTTCTTTCTTCATAGTAGTCTGGCATAAGGCATAGTTTTTTACTTTCTCCACATAAAATTGCATGTGTCTACCTTCTATAGTTCTATTTTTCTTTAGAGTGCTTTATAAGAAAGATAGCAACCATTGTTCTTTGTTCAGAGGAAAGTTCAAATACCTTTCATTCTTAAAGGTGACATCATTGGTGGAAGTATTAAGTGATTTGGAAGTGAATTACAGTGATGTAGATTGACTGTTATAGAACAGATTTTTTGAACCATCTCTTAAAATTCTTTCATGACAGTTTATAGTGGTGTGGTTTTTTTAAAACTATTGTTACTGTATTTATTTTTTAATACTAGCTCCCACTTCAGGTGGGGCCAGACTTGCTCCTGACAATTGTCTATGAAGGAGGTAGTAATCTTAGAGATCTCCCTCCTACACTGTCACAGAATGTGCCTGTTGTTCGTTGTTAAATAATAACAACTGTGTGTTTTCACTGCGTGTCTCTAAGAAGATCTCACTTTAGAAGGAGTTAAGCTTTTACTCAATCTAGTCCTGGGCAGTGGTCTGCATGGGTGCTCCTTAGCTAGGCACGCTCTTTCTATTGATAGATGGGACTTCCAAGATGTCTAGATATGATTTTACCAGTACCACTTCACCATTGGCACATTGCTTTTGACACTGAGATAATAAAACTAGGTTTTAATGACCAAAAATAACTAACTTTTCTGTGGAAACATAAATAATACCAAGACAGATCTGGGAAGAGGTCCATTGGATCTGAAATTGTATCCTATAACAATGCAGTATTGCATAAAAACCAAGAAGAGAAATACAGAAAGATGTGCTTGATCTGATTAAAAAATGACAAAAAATATACATAAAAAATTCTTAGATCTAATCAGGTTAGGATTTTGCAATGATTTTTTTTTTCCTTGTTGGTGCTTTCCCAGACAGCTTCAGTACTGAAATCTCAGTCTTGGCTTTATCTATCAGCTGATAATTTGACAACATTCACTCTGCAGAGTGGCACGTTTCCATTGCAGTCTTATGGGAGAAACAAGAATATTCAGACACTAAGACACAGATGTGGAGGAAGAGTATAAAGTAAATACATTTTTTAAATTTCCTTTCTTCTTGTTAAGAGGCCTGTTCACCTTTCTTCCATTTCAACACAGTTCTAAAAGGCTAAGAAAGTGTTAAACAAACTTGGCAGGTAGAGCAGGGTAGGTAATGTACTGGGGCTTACACCGTTTCGTGCCTGTAAAACATGTTGTATGTCCACTAACAAGACTGCCATTAATTTTTTCTATAAATCCTGCACAGGCGTATTAGGGTCTGTGAACTGACAATTGATTTACTGCCTCGAAAATTATTCTTTATTGATTTAGATTACATGGAGGCAACCGCAAATCTATAGGGGCCTTAATCAGAGAGAAAAAGCTAAAGTTAGTGTCATTCTTACTTAGGCAAGCAATTAGAAGTAGGAGAATTGATTTAGTACCTCTGGGGGGACATCTACATGTTATGCAATTATGAATATCAGTAATCTATGAATTACAATCCATAAAAGCATGTGAGATCTGGTTAATTATGTTTTTGTAATATGGGCAGTGCTCTTTGTGCAAGGTGTTTTAAATGTCAGCCTAGCATTTTTATGCAAAATTTGGCACCAGCAGCTACGTTTGATTTTCTTTAATGAAGTTTCTTGGGATCATTACACTGCCTGGTATTTTTCTGATATTTTGTATGAATTTGACAGAATCAAGAAACTGAGACTATTTACCAGATTTGTATATCAGGTGTTTTAAAAGTGAGTAGATATTTCAGTCGTTTAGATTCTAACCTCAAAAAGGTCTGTGAGAAGAGAGAGTCATCCATAGACACAGGGACAGTGCTCCAGGACCAGACACCCTTGAACTGTCTGGACAACAGACTGAATTCAAACAGCAAAAGCCCTGAGCTCTGTGTGGACAAGCTGAGTTTTGCAGCTTACCTTCAGTTAACTATGTCTCAAATATAACTATATATACATGGATCTCTTTCTCTGCAAACCCTTCACTTCTGTGAGCTGGAAAATTGAGAGGTGTTGGACAGACATGTATGCAGTGCACTACCAAAAAGATTTGCAGAAGATGGGTCTGGTACTGAGGTACTGGAATCTAGCAGCTGGATGGAAAAACTTCTTAGTTGTGGGGTTAAGATCTTTGGGATCTGACTGAAAAGCTCTGGGAACATATCTGCGAAGATTGATGCAGCTTTTTTTCCCTTAGTTTTCCTCAGGAAAAACATGTGAAAATAAATGTATCTCACTCTGTTAGTAAAACAGAACTTTCTCTGTTGTTTTTTGAGACATTATAGGTTATTCACAAGGTATTTTCCTTCTCAAGAAAGCAAGTGGAGAGATTAGAAAAATAAAACAGACTGTGTTGTATTATGTAAGACTTCAGCTTTTAAAATTATTTCTCCAGTAAGAATACTGCTGAACTTACTCTCCATTCATGAATTTAGCCTTTTATGTAGCAGATGAAGGATATTTTCCTGCTTTACAGGCACTGGTAATATGGTATGACCCAAGGTTTTCTATGGGGTTGGTCCTGCTGGCATAAAATCTTAATTGAAAGTTGCTTAGGAAAAAAAATAAGATACTGGTTTAAGAGAATGAACTGCCCATCTCTGTGGTTCATTGTTCTGAGGCATTGTCATGGTTTAAACAAAGTCAGCCACAAATCAAACAGTCGCTCCCTCACTCCCCCCCTTTTTTGCCTTCCCCTGCTCCTGGAGGGATGGGAAGGAGAATCAAAAAGAATGCAACTCCCACGGGTTGAGACAAGAACAGTCCAGCAAACAATGTACAACACAAATCACCACCGCTACCACCAACGACAACAATGATAAGAGAAAATAACAAGGGAAGAGAATACAGCACCTCAACACCAGCCAACCGATAACTTGCCCCCCCCCCCCCCCCCACCTGACCAAGCACCGACCGATACCTCCTCCAACCCTGCAGTCCCCCAGCCCTTCCGGGTAACTCTCTGTTACCTCCTGGGCATGACTTGCTGTGGTATGGAATACCTCTTTGGTCAGTTTGGGTCAGGTGTCCTGTCTCTGCTTTGTCCTGGCTTCCCCTCCTCCCTGGCAGAGCATGAGGCTCACAAAGTCCTTGGCCAAACCAAAACACCATTGTTATCAGCTCTGTTCCCAGGCCGAAAGTCAAAACACAGCACTGCACCAGCTACCAAGAAGGAGAAAAATGACTGCTACTGCTGAACCCAGGGCAGGCATTTTTTTCCAGGCAGAGTGGAAGTACAGTTCCTTTTGGGGCTATTTCCATTAGGTATTTAAGGTACTCACAAATCGGTCTGTTTTGTCACTGACTGACATAATTGGGAGTCTTAAGAATATTCTGGGCCCAGGTATAAGTGACCTTCTGGTCACTGTGAAGACCCTAATCCAGAAAGCAGCACCAATGAAATATGAGCCAGGTTTCTGCTGTATGAGGCTTTGGAAGTAGCTGGGCAGGAGAAGCACATAGAAATGAGGAGTTGGAATTTCCTGCATATCCTGTGCTTGGCTGGCATGCAGCAGCTTCAGCTACAAATCCCTTGCTGCTGCTTCTGCATTGTGATTGGCAGTTCTGAGTAATGGCTAATTTTCAAAATCTCCATGTCCAGACCTTCTTTTACATCACAATATGCCACCATATACAATGCTTTTTTTTTTTTTTCATTCTATTGCTTATTTCTAACAGACACTGGCTTCTTAAAAACAGAAATTTAGGAGGGAGAACGATGATTGTTTTTGTAGACAAGCAATTAATGAAAATGTTACTAAAACGCCTCTTCTTGTATGAAAACTAATAAATCAATTACCAAAGCAGTTTCCTAACCCAGTGTGATTTTATTGTCTTTGACCAGGGTGTTTGATAAGTATTAATCCTTGCCAAGAGCAAAGAGTAAATTTTATATCAAGTCTTGCTGTCATGTTTGGAAAAGAGCAGTACCAGAAGGGTAGTTAGATATGTGGGTCTGATCACTGTGTTCAGGGAATGGTGGTTCTGCAGCAGACCTTTGGCTGACAGCCTAGTAGTAGCTTATGTACCTAAAGCCACAGAAGAGTTTTCTAAAGGTATTTGGGCATCAGGCTTCAGGAATTTGTTTTAAAATGTTTCTCAAAGTTTTTACCTAGTTTTCTGTGTTCATTTTATCTCTTTACGTTTTGTTGGTTTTGTTTTGTTTTGTTTTGTTTTTTTTTGTGGAAATTCTGCTAGCTCTTAGGTGTTCTGCTGAGTTCAGTGTAGGAAAAACCTACATCTAACTGAAAAAGTATATACCTTAAGTCATGTTCCTCCCACCCCTTGGTAACATGTTTTTGCATAGAAGTGTTGAATGCTGGATAGCCATTTATAGTTATATGATATTGAAAGGTACGCAGGTAATCTTGGAGTCAGGCAAGGACAGAAATAGCAGGTATATGTTCTGATTCATGGCAGGGGTGTAATAAGAATGTTATAAGGAGATGGTGTAATAAGAATGTTATAAGGAGATGTAAGAAGGCTGTTTTTTTTCTGAAGATGTGCATGGAGAAGTCACTGGAGTAATGCATACTCATCCCTGCTGGACTTCATGGGGACAAACAGAGATACCTGTGATTCACCTCTTGTTAATGTGTAATTCAGCTTCCTTGAACCTACTGCTCATGGATCTCAGTGCCCCATGAATTAACAAACAATTACACAATAACAAGAGATGCCCTTTTTCATGAGTCTTCACTTCACTACAACTCATTTCATTTTAAGCAGCACTACTGGGCAGTGTATTAATACAAGATTAATTTATGATAATTAATATTAAAATATTACCAACCATTTTATTCTAGCAGTTGTCTTGTTATTCTGAAAAGATTCTGGAGGGCAGCGCACAAATGTATAATTCAATCACTTGTAGATGGCGGCACGATTAGTTTCTCACAATCAATAATGCTTCATTCAGTCATCTGGGCAACTTTGGAGATGCATCTCTATTAAAAATAAAACCCCTTATTATTATAGATAACAGCATTTTGATCTCATTAACATGGATCTTTTTCTCTAAGCTGAACTAGACTGTAGTGTAGCAGTAAGAAGCTTCTTTTTATATAAATTAAAATATTGTTCTTCTGACGTGCCATATAATTAAGAACCTGTTTATCAAAGTTTGTATTAGAACACTAATTGCATTACAAGCACACTTCCTTATTTCTGAACTGTTTATGATTTTATTGACTTGTTTAAACTAATTTTCATGGCTCTGTGAAATTAGATCATTAATGGAATTTATTTACACATGCAAATACTAATGCATCACCCCATTATACTAGTAATGATTAATAAATCCATTAATGTCCTAATTGAATGAGTTCTTTGGCATATATGTGCAATCTGACAGCACTGCAAGTTGATTTAGGAGTAATACCATTTTAAAGAGTATGCCTTGATGCAATGAACTGAGATTTAAAACACAGGGCAACAAGCAGCATGGCTGTTGTGTATAAATATTATTCTTGTGTACAATGAAATGGTAATCTTGAAGAAAAATATCTGTTAATGTTACTATTTTAGCAAGGATATACCAGATTTTATTTGAATGGTCTTCTCATTACTGTAAAGACTGGATAGTAATAAAGCATGTTATAATAAATAAATAATAAAGCATTATGTGATATATAAATATCACTATATATATAGTCTCTAATATATACATATTATTTATTTAGTCTCTAAATTGGAGAGACATCAATTTGATAGATGGACCACTCCATGGGTAAAGAAATGGCTGCATGGCTACACGCATGTCAAAAGTTCTGGTCAGTGGCTCAGTGTCCAGCTGGAGACCAGTAACGAGTGGAGTCCCTCAGGGATCGGCGTTGGAACCGATCTTGGTCAACATCTTTGTTGGTAATATGGACAGTGGGATTGAGTGCGCCTTCAGCAAGTTTGCCTATGACACCAAGCCGTGTGGTTTGGTTGATATGCTGCAGGGAAGGAATGCCGTCCAGAGGGAACTTGACATGCATGCAACGTGGGCTGATGCCAACCTCATGAAGTTAAACGATGCAAAGTGCAAAGTCGTACACATGGGTTGGAGCAACCGCAGGCACAGCTACAGGTTGGGCAGACATGAGATTCAGAGCAGCCCTGCAGAGAAAGACTTGGGGGTGTTTGTTGATGAGAAAATGAACATGAGTCGGCTTCAGTGTGCACTTGCAGCCCAGAAAGCCAACTGTATCCTGGGCTGCATTAAAAGGAGCGTGACCAGCAGGTCGAAGCAGGTGATCCTGCCCCTCTACTCTGCTCTCATGGGATCTCACCTGGAGCATTGTGTGCAGTTCTGGTGTCTTCAATATAAAAAGGACATGGAACTGTTAGAACAAGTCCAGAGGAGGGCCATTAGAATGATCAGGGGACTGGATCACCTCCTGTATGAAGATAGGCTGAGAAAATTGGGGCTGTTCAGCCTGGAGAAGAGAAGGCTGCGTGGAGACCTCAGAGCAGCCTTCCAGTATCTGAAGGGGGGCTATAGGGGTGCTGGGGAGTGGCTCTTCATTAGGGACTGTAGTGACAGGACAAGGGGTAATGGGTTAAAACTTAAAGAGGAGAAGTTTAGATTGGATACAAGGAAGAAGTTTTTTACTGTAAGGGTGGTGAGGCAGTGGAATAGGTTGCCCAGGGAAGTTGTAAATGCTCCATCTCTGGCTGTATTCAAGGCCAGGTTGGACAAAGCCTTGGGTGACATGGTTTAGTGTGAGGTGTCCCTGCCCATGGCAGGGGGGTTGGAACTGGATGATCTCACGATCATTTTCAGTCCTAACTATTCTATGATTCTATAAAGGGAGCTTCTTATAAGGTGTAATGCAAAACCCAGTACTGACAATTGTTTCTTTCCACTGACATCAAGTGATTTTAATATCTGATGGAAACTGAAGTAATTTCTCTGTCTTGAGCAAAAGGTCTTTGATACAATAAAAATCTAATTCACAGTGAACCTGGTGAGAGAAGTATTTACCTTCATCATATGCTGTGATGTGGTGACAGCAGAGGTGTGTTCTGTGGACAGATGATGAGGAACAGAAAAAGGAAAAGAGGACAGGAACTGTTGCTTTACATTAGTGGGCTTTCACCTTGTGAATTTTCCAACTTTTACTTAGTTATTTACAACCAGAGCACTGCAGTGGCAAAGCTAATCCATCAGTTCTCCACTGTCATGTCTTAATGAAATGAAACCTTGTTTGAGGAAAAAAAATACAAGAGTAAGTACTGAATTAAAAATATTAAAATAAAAATGTTGCTGTTCATGCAGTTGATACCTATTGATATATTTAGGAGTAATGGCACTGATTTACATGTATATTCATGTATGAAAAACGCTTAAGGTAGAAATCCAGTAATACTGATCTGTGTTTGTATTTATTACTATAGGGTGCTGATCAGTATTTAGGACTCTAAAGTACCCAATGACAAGAAAATAATTTTTACATTTTAGTTTTTATAGATAATAAGAAGCCTTTGTTCATAAACATACCTCAGTCACCAGAGAAACTCATATAGTATGCCACACAGGCTACTTGTGGTAATCAAATACCATTTTGAATTACTTTATCACAAAATAGAAATTAATCTACTACACTGACAATCGGGTTTTTAAACCAATTGTCCTGGGTTCAGCATAACAGTCATTTTTTTCTCCTTCTTGGTAGCTGGTGCAGTGCTGTGTTTTGACTTTCGGCCTGGGAACAGAGCTGATAACAATGATGTTTTGGTTTGGCCAAGGACTTTGTGAGCCTCATGCTCTGCCAGGGAGGAGGCAAAGCCAGGAGGAAGCCGAGACAGGACACCTGACCCAAACTGACCAAACAGTTATTCCATACAACAGCACATCATGTCCAGGATGTAACAGAGAGTTACCTGGAAGGGCTGTGAGACTGCAGGGTTGGAGGAGGTATTGGCCGGTGCTTGGTAGGGCTGGGGGGGGTGAGTTATCAGTCGGCTGGTGATGTATTCTCTTCCCTGTATTCATCAGAGGTGATGTATTCTCTTCCCTTGTTATTTCCTTTATCATTGTTATTATTGATGGTAGCAGTAGTGATTTGTGTTATACCTTAGTTACTGAACTTATCTCAACCCGTGGGAGTTGCATTCTTTTTGATTCTCCTTCCCATCCCTCCAGGAGCAGGGGGAGGCAAAAAAAGGAGGGGGAGTGACAGAGTGACTGCTTGATTTGTGGCTGACTTTGTTTATTTAGTGGTTTTGCCAAAAGTAAACTGAATCTGCAATACAGGCTGTCTTTGAACTCTGGGAGAGTATTTACATAAAACTTCATGTAAAGCTTATGAAAGCTTTTGTTTTCCCATGACTATCACCAACTCTATCCTCAGCTGGATAAAGTTGCTTAATAAAGGCAAAAAAAACTCATTCCAGGCTCCTGTTTTCCTCTTCACTTTCTATCAGGAAAGGTTAAAAAAAAAAACATAAAACAACCCAACAACAACCCTAACCACCCTGTGTCTGGATTTGTGTTAAAAAATGTGTGAGAATAAGTGTGTGTACAACAGAACAGAAAGTAGGAGCTCATAAGTCTACCTGAAAAAAGAAACAAGTTTCCTATTCTAAGACTGTGTGAAATGTGTCAGTGGCCTATATTTTCAGAAACAAAAAATTATTTACGTGTTCCAAGGTGAATTTTAGGATCAGTTCTCTAAAATATTTGTTCTTGCAAGAGCTAGTATGTGGAGCAGGATACTGGAGCACAGATGGTGATTTTTAAATGTTGGAACATGTAAAAACGCTACACAGAACTGAAGTATAGCATTTATTGGGTTAATTTTGCAATCAACTCTTCTTTCACAATCCCTTTTAGTTTGAGGCATAAGGATCTTATTGGGACCTGCAGTTCCACTTATTCCCAGCTCCCAAAGAGATTTTAGATCCTACTCTTCTAATTTGACAAACATAAATAGTGGCCTTAAAGAAAAATGTGACACTATTCAGTACACAGAACCCCTGACACAAAGAAATACATTCTCTTTAATCTCTTATCTCTTTTTAAAGCCTCAAAAATGGTTTCTCTTTCATGTTTCCAGTCTTTATTTATGTGCAAAGACTTGCTCAAATGACTGAATTCCCTAAACAGCTACAAAGCTATTGTGATAAGAACATGAAGTATACTTGACAATGTGTTATGTACCGAATATAACCCACCAACTACTTCAGGGTGCTCAGAATGCAGTTTCAAGATATGAATGCATGGTTGTAGTGGTTTGTGTTGCAGAATGACTCTAAGAGCAGAACCATAGAGTTCTGGAGGACTGTGCAAGCAAGGCAGGGGGTGGCCCCCACAGGTGGCCGGAGACCGGACCTGGGAGGAGAATGTGGAGGAAGCTGTGGGGGCTAACCAATACTGTTATGCCACGAAGGAGTGGCTGAATACCACTCCTATATATGTGTGAACTGCGTCACAAATAAATTAGAAGTTGCTTATCACCCATATTGGGCTGGCCTGTCTGCTTCTCCTCGCCGCTTACAAATGGCGCCCGAACAGGGACGCGGGATACAGGGCCCCGACTAGTGGGGACCCGGGATACAGGGCCCCGGTCAACGGGGACCCGGATAAAGGGCCCCAGCCGCCGGGGACCCGGGATACAGGGCCCCAACTAGCGGGGACCCGGATACAGGGCCCCGGCCAACGGGGACCCGGGATACAGGGCCCCAACTAGCGGGGACCCGGATACAGGGCCCCGGCCAACGGGGACCCGGGATACAGGGCCCCGGTCGACGGGGACCCGGAACGGTGAGAGAGCGGCGCCGGCGGCAGCGGCCAGGAAGCGCGGGCAATGCTGCTGCGGTGGTGTGACGGACCCGGGTGCTGGGACTAACCGAAAAAGTCCGCTGCTGTGGCGAACCAGACACTGCTGTGTCGGGAGGCCGATCTGGAGACCGAGGTTACAGGACGTCCCAGAAGAAGACGATCCGGAAAAGGCTGGCCATGAAAATGGACCGAGAGGTAGCCCTGGACTTATTACAGTGCTTTTTATAAAAGCGGGGAACTGAGCCCTGAACTTTTTACAGTGCTTTTTATAAAAGCGGGGAATTGAGCCTGAGACTCTAAAGCAGCTAGCAGGTCTACTGCCTGTAGGGAAGGCTAAGAGATTTTTTTTGCAGATCCTAATACAATATTTGAGGAGAGTGAGTGGCGAAAGTTTGGTCATGAACTATTTGACTCAGTGCTTAATAAGAAGGCAAAGAAACTCGGTAAACCACGGAGGGAAGTAATGAACTGTATAAAAAGATACAAGGCAGAAAAGAAAACTGCCGTGGTAGCAACGGAGAAACTAGGAACAGACGTCGCCGGTCGGTTGAAACCGGGGGAAGATTACAACTCGTTCCCCCCCCCAACTCGCTGGAGCACAGGGTTTCCCACCCCACCCCCCACCCCGCACCCCCCCCCCCTTCCTTTTCTCCCCCTTCATCAGAAGATGCCGCGGAGGAGGTGTAACCCCCTGCTCCCCCACCACCCCAGTTCCGAAAGTAGGGACTTTGAAAAGGACAAAGTATATTAGAAGGGATACGCATGATAAATGTCGAGAAATCCGAAAGAAAGAGGGCGGTGACTCGGCGCCGGATCGATTGCGGCGCCACTTTGAAGCACGCAGTAGAAAATAGGGATCATGCGCTAGCGGGAGATTTAAAGGAACCGCGAGCCTCTCCAACCCACTACGCCCTAGAGTGAAAAAATTTTTAACGCGGTTACGGAGGAGCCAGGTCTGCAGATGGCTACATACCGAACGAGATACATCTGATAAGAAAGACACAGCTGCAAGCAACGGAGACCCCGAGTTCGGCGCAGGATCAGCCCCCGAATCCCCTGAATCCGAGCCAGATTTATATCCTCTGCTTCCAGACCCTGACTCTTCGTCTCCCGGGTCGGTCTGCTCAGACTTACTGGCCCTGGAGACGCTCAGTTGTAACAATGGGTAACCAAATATGTGATCATTACTGGGGAATTTTCTGCAATGGGCATCTTTGCATATCCTGTGTTTACTACACAGCAGGGGGCTAAAGAGTGGGAAGCTCTTGATCTTAAAATAGTTAAGGAGGCCTGACAAACAGTGACCACGTATGCGTTAAAATCCTCTTATACTCAAGCTGTATATGTTATGATTTTTTCTTGCAATTGACAGGGAGAGCCCATACAGTTTCTCTGTGATACTCATGTACTAGAAGTTGGTAAATACAAGTATTTCCAGGTTTCTGTCAACCCTTGGAGACCTCTGTAGATACTGCTGACCACTTCTTCCAGCACAGGCTGGCCACCTGTGTTGGAATGAGTGTGCATTTTGGTCAGTATAAAAGCCCAAGCCTCATGCGATGTGGGGGAGGCAGAGCCTCTGCGGGGACGCCCGCTAAGGTTGAGCCTGCCACCTCACACTGCAGTGATGCTTCTCGGAGCTGGTTTGCTGTTAGTCTCCACAGGGTCCTTGTGCCACGTTCTGTACGTGGGACTGTAGTGGGAGTAATGATGGCTTTTGCAGGGACTAAAAAAAAAAAAAAAAAAGGGGGGGGGGGGAGAGAGAGAGAGTAAGGATGTTACATTTAACTTTAACTTGTCTACTTCTGAAGAACTGATAACCTGGGGGAGGGGGTATATTTGTGCCCTCCTGCCTACAGGTCCATGGCGACTGTGCAAAGTTTGTGAAGCCTTGCCATGAGCTGGACAGACGAATGGATAAACCTGATGCCTCAGCTACAGGAGCTGACCGTGATTACCCCAAGCAGAATGAGATGGAGGAAGAGAAAGAACAAATAACTGCAAAACATCACTTGGGGGCAACTGAAAAGTAACATCCTGAATATGTGTGCTTGTAAAGTAGCTATATTAGAGGTTCTGATTTTGTGTATAAAACCACCTGCATTTACTAGCTAGTTGCTAATAAGAAACTGCACCTTGTATTGTATAGATTTGTCACTTGTAAAAGAGATGTTAGAGCATGGAAATTAGCAGTAGCTGCTAGAAAATGCTAAGGCAAAAGCTAGAAAAATTTTAATACAATGGTAGTGTTATAAAGCAGGTGATGGAACAAATTAAGAGGGGGGGAGAATTCCACTGGTAAGAAATTTCTTTGGCTAGTCCTTCACTGCCATCAGCATCTTCAACATGCTGCTGCACCCTGTAATAGTTACTCTGCTAATGTAAATTTGTGTGTGCCTTGCTGTAGTAGCGACTTGTTACTGGATAAAAAAAAAAGCGGGGGAGATGTGGAGACAGTGTTCTCACAGGAGAATGCATAATTGGTACATAAACTTTGAATAGTCCGGAAAGATACAGCAAGGCCATGAGAGGCCTGAAGAAGCTTAAGCAAGGAAGATAAGAGGCTGGAATTCACCAAGTTAATGAGAACTGTGGACTGTTGGCAAGCTTTCAAGGTTGAGTTCTCACACCTGTGCTTAACCAATTATATGTTAGTCACTAAGGGTCTTCAAAACATGTATCCAATCATAATATGCCAAATCACTGTAAGTGCTTCAGCCGGGGCCTTGGCTCAACTAAGCAGACTGGGTTGCTGAGTTGCTAAGCAGACAATTCTACATCGAAGGCAATTTCTGATTTGTTTTAATGTTGACTCTGTAAGACATGCAACACTGCAGAACCTTTTGTTGTTGGAACAAGGACATGGATGTGAAGAGTTTGATAGAATGTGTTGTATGAGTCTCTCTGATTATGCTAATTCGATGTATGCACAGCTGAGAACCCTGGCTCAGCTTACCCAGCAATAGTAAATGAGCAATATCCTAAGAATAACTAGATGGTTGTCTTCACGGGGCATTACAGGTTGAGTCAAACACTGCTGTTTGAAGTATTGCACTTCTGTATCATTGTTAGGTTAATCATCGTAGCTATTAGACTTGTTTATAGTTGTGTGATAAAACAGGTGAACAGAATAACCCATAATGCCTTGCTTGCACAAAGAAAAAGGGGGGAATTGTTGCAGAATGACTCTAAGAGCAGAACCATAGAGTTCTGGAGGACTGTGCAAGCAAGGCAGGGGGTGGCCCCCACAGGTGGCCGGAGACCGGACCTGGGAGGAGAATGTGGAGGAAGCTGTGGGGGCTAACCAATACTGTTATGCCAAGAAGGAGTGGCTGAATACCACTCCTATATATGTGTGAACTGCGTCACAAATAAATTAGAAGTTGCTTATCACCCATATTGGGTTGGCCTGTCTGCTTCTCCTCGCCGCTTACAGGTTTGCACTTTTATTTTAGCTTTCAGCTATGGATTATAAAAAAAAAAAAATTAAAAATAGAATCCCTAAACTGCATTTCTGCTTTAAAATTTTGTTTGCTTTTAATGGTAGAAACACTGTTTACGCATGCAAGACCAATTATTATTTATCGATAAACAGATTTACTAGCAACTTGTTTTTAAAAAGTTAAACAATGGTTTTCCATCTATGAAGAAGAATTTTCTCATGAAGGTAATCCATTAAACATTTTCAGTATAAAACTTCACCTTATTTTAATTAGTTGTCAGCAGTGCCACTATATTAATGTGGAAGGGGTAGTCCTCTGTGGAGTTCAGGTCCGTTTAAAACTACTTAGAAAAGTGGTACACACTTTTAATGCTTTAAAAAGGTGTTCAAATGTTCTTTTAAAAAATTAATCCTATCTAGCCACAGTTTTACCATAAAACAAAAGAAAAATACCAGTAAAATATGTTGGAATTTAAAGCAGACCTGACCCACAACAATACAAGGTGATATCTTATGGTAAGTCAGTTTAACATGGATTATTTCTTTAGCAACTTTCTAGCATTTTCTCTCTTGATTAGACTTTCAAGTGCCAACCTGTTCCACAGAGGTTGTTGTGTTCTTCCTGCAGCAAGTACTTGTTACAAAGTTGTATCTTCACATGTGACAGTTTGCTTCTCTTGGCTTAAATTGGATTTTATGGGTATGTAAAGCTGGTATAACATGGACTAGTCTACTTAACATACCACAGAAAGTAAAAGCTTTTCGTTTGGTCTAAGGGTCTTGTTTGATCTCTAGATGGAGCTTGGAATCTCTTGATGTTCACACAAACGAAAAAACCCTGTTCACTTCTGGCTTGTTATTGTTTTTACAAGGTCATCATGGAATTGAATGGAAAAAATAGTCCAGCAAAATCTTCTTCAAATCACTTAGCACAGAGAAAATCTCTTCAAGACTGTCCATGCAAGTGGTTTCAGGTCATTCAGAGATTCTCACTGCTTAATATTTCAGAGAATAAGTTTTAAGTGTCATAGAAAGAACACAGTGAAATTTGTTCTGTCTCTTTTCCTTACTAAGGTGTGAGTCCCATGTTTCATGCATTGTTGCTCACCCTGACTTGTCTTCATGGTGGTAAGACCTTCAGACACAGTACATCAATCTTTTATATATTTTTATAGCATTCGGTGTATTTTCCAACATTGCATGTATAAAATAATAAATCTGTTTTTTTTTCTGATGGATGTGGGACATGCTTTTGTTGTATTTTGTCTGTATCTGAATGCCTCTTCCATCAAATGCACAAAGTTTAAAAATGCTGTAGCTGTTAAGATACAGATTGAAACCTTGATGCTTCTAATTTGATGTGGTAATGCAGTGTGGACTAAGATGCTCGTATCACCACATCATCCAGCTCCAGAATTATTTTGCAGTGTGATTGCTAGGTGTCCCTGAGACTAATTCTAATATAGATAACTTAACCTGGACTGCACTGTTTGCTGATTACAATGACAGCTGCTATATTGTACCATGCTTGCATTTACTCTGTTGGGTATTTATCTATTTCAGCATACCATCTTCAATAGAGGAACTTAGTCTTTTGGGAAAGGAAGGTTATTCTTAATCTCCTATTACCAAGTATCTGAACTTTAAGCTTCAAAACTCAGATCCTGACAGCAATTCAGCCTGCAGGTGGAAACCCTGTTGAATTTTCAGTACAATGTTGACCTATTTCTATGCAGTCCCAAAATCTTTGTTCTCTTATGAGGTTGAATTTTAGGGATGTTGCAGCAAGGAGCCCAATGACAGACATAGCAAATGTGTGTACAGATTGTTAGGAGGATCTACTTTCGTGGAGGGATACACGAGCTACACTTCTGTTGGGCTCAAAGAAAGTGAAATACTGCAAAGATGCACGTCATGGTCTCCATCAAATGTAGGTGGAAAGGCAGTTCAGTGTGTTTGAATGCAATCTCAGGATTAATCCTAAACAGCCTAGATGTGTGTTGTTGGCATAAGCAGCCCTGTAACAGTGTCAGGCAAAATCATGCTGATATGGGAGCTTGAATCCCTTCCAAAAAACTTGCCTTTTTCAATTCTGCCACTACAGAGCTCTCGTTTTCTGTGTAGGTACCCAGTCTAAAGGCATGTAATACCCAGGCCTTGTTTCTAGCAATGTCTTGTGGCCACGGGTTTTACAAGACTGTTATTTTGTTGCAGGGATGAGATTAAGGATACAGTTTTGTTGGTGGTTAATAATATATTTCTCATCCACAGGGAAAATAAACCACAACCCAGCTCTGAGTTTGTGCTTCCACCACTAGATGCCAGACCTATCAATATTGCAGGGGAGCCTTTTCCAGTTTCTTAATTGCACTTACAGAGGAACAAGTGCCAAATAAGAGCAAATGTTTTAATTGCAAAAAGCAGTTTTCTTAGGTAAGACACCCTCTATGTTTGCAGAATTAATTTAATATGCTACACAGTCTAGCAGGTTTTTTAATAAATGTTAAATCTGAAAAAACCTGCATGAAGCAGCTATGGTTGTATTTGCATATTTGCTCAGAATAATTGATAGAATTGTTTAATTATTGTAAAAGGAAACAGTCTAATATACTCTGTAATAAAAGTAAAACTATGAGATTCAGTGATTTATCCAATTGCATCTTTTGTATATTTAAGCAGTAAGTCTCAATAGGCTAGGTGTTTCCTGGTAATTTTAGCTCAGCTTAAGTGGTAATGGGAAACTTCATGATACACAAGTCTGAAATAATTTTTACTAGATATAAGCTTCAATCAAAACTCTGGTTCCATAAAACCTTAGCTCTAAATAGAAACTCAGACTTGGCATCTCCCTCTAGAATTATACCACAAATGTACTATTCAGCACATGTTAGTATGTACTATATATGGTATGTTTATTAGTATGCTAGTAATCAAAAAGTGGTACCTATTGAACAACAGATTGGCAACAAGGATTGCTTTAATCATTTGTCATCTTACTCTTTTTGACCTCCTAAAGAAGATCTTTACTGAGACAGTGGTTTTGCAGGTGTTTTCAGTGATGTATGATCTCATTTTCTTGTACCTGGTAGAGTTCTGATCTTGCATTGTAGAGGTTAATACAGGTTGCTAAAGTGTAGATGTCAGTTTTGGAGAAGCACAAAAACTTGAGGTTGTGCAATTGTGCTTCAGTTCAAATGAAGTTCAAATGAAGTAAATGGCCTTAAAATACATGATTTAAGTTGAATCAGTTGTCAAAATATTTCTAATTTAGAACCCAGTTAAGCACACAGGAATTGGCATTAGGAACGGAGACAGTGTTTTGGAGGGTAAAGACAACAGCTCTATTCAGTTTCATAAGGATAGAGATGCAGGAATTGTAAGGTGATTACTGAAAGTCCAAGGTCAATAACATAGGTTAGACCTTCTAGAACTGTTTTTGCAGTAAATACTTTGTTTCTTGGATGTGTTTGCAAAAGAAATTATAGATAGCATAAGTGGGAATTTATCATGCTGCATCAAATTCATTTTTGATTGAAGCTACTGTTCAGTTACAAAACAGGAGCTCTTTATGGATTGAATGCTTTTTGGAGACTCTGCTCTTGAAAATGTATGGACTGTTTAATAACAAGTATAAGATTGTATCTTTAAAACAAGAAATGAATGACACAAACATTTTTTGCCAAAGAGAGAAATTACACAATCTGGTGTATTTATCAGGTTACAAATATAAATTTTCTTTGAGACAGAACGGTTTTTTGTTTTTTTTTTTTATTAATAACTCCATGTTGTGACCATTTTCTAATGCATATTTAGCTTGGAAGAAGGAAAAGAATGCATGCAGTCTATGAGTGATTTGACAATTCCCTGGCATGAAAAAGATTGGATTATTAATTTTTTTCAAAGAAAAGTTACTTCATATTCCAATGGTTTCTTAATAGACAAAGGTGAGAGACACTTGCCTAACTCTCTGCTAGGTCATGTATCGTGAGAATATGGAAATTCTATATTTTTATAGAATCACTAAAACAACCCTAAACATACATGCTATTTAATCTTTAAATTATGATTTTGGTGTACAAGTGGATGTGCTCCTATTTGATTTATAGTTGTTGCAGCCTGCAAGTGAGTGGACATACAAAGAATACAGAAAATGAAGTGAGATGATTTAAGCATTCTGAGTTGAGGGATGCAATTCCAGTATTTTTCCCATCTTTTCAATATAAAGAAAACATATTCCAGTGTTTGGGACAAGGGAAAGACCAGTGTACCCATAGATGGTTATGAATCATTTTGTTGTGTCTGTGACATTGTAAAATATGTGTCTAGTAGGAAAGACCATTACATCTTTTCTAATGACCTATAGCAGTAAATGAAGAACTGAAAAGGTTATCAAGCAGTTCCTATTTGGAGTACTGCAGAGAAAATAAACAGATCTAGGAAAGTATCTCCAGGAATACAATCTGCTCAGACTCTGAGGAGTTGGAATTAAATCTGGTGATATAGCGTAAGGCTTGAGAAAGAATCTAAATTACTGTCAGGATATTCTTAATAACTACGCAGGGACTGTCAGAGCTCTGGAGCTCTGGCTGCCTAGACACCCCAGGGACCTGGAGAGTAAAAGGACAGAAAGCAAAGCCTAGTGAGTGCTGCTGCTGTGTTTTGGGGAATGGGAAGTGCATCTGTCTTTGTGTATTTGTTTTTTGGCCTTTGTGAACAAAACTGTAAGTAAAATGTGCAGTGTTCCAGTAGAACACTGATATAAATAATTTTCTTCTAGTGCAGCAGTGACTTACCTGCTTTCATAGTCATCCCACAATGCAGTTCCTTCTTCTGCAGTCCCCAGCCTCTGGTTTACCTGACTTAACCTGTAAAGCTATGTTTTCTTTTGATACAGTGACTAGTGCACTGCACAAGCAACATACAGTGTTTTCCACACCTTTATATATATCACTGATCCTTAGGTGATCAGTTCTTGACTGATGATGTGGGATAGCGATTCAGAAATTGTAGTAGTATTCATTTTACAGTTGCAGTGTAAAATCAGCAGTATGCTGATTTAGTGTGTTTAATATATATAAATATAATTACACTGACTATATGCTTTCCCTCCAAAGAATTACAAAACTTAAGTACATAGTCTGATACTTGATGATTCTGTTAAAGAGTGGAAGATAAAGCTGGTTGGCTGCATTTTTATATTTTGGTGATTGCCATCACTCGCTAGTACTGCATGTTTTAGGGGAGATAAAATCCAAAGCATAAGAGAAAGGGACAAATGTGTACTGTCATAAAATCATAGAATCAACTCAGTTGGAAAAGACCTTTAAGATCACCAGGTCCAACCATCATGTCAGTACATATTTGAACAGACTGAGAACTGTAAAAATGGCAGTACAAATGTGTGCTGCCATTATGACTTTCTGCCAAATCCAGATGAATCAAAGAGCAATTGTAAATAAACATACTTTGGAAAACAAACCTATTGGACTGAATGTACTGACTACAATATGTAGCCCTGGGCTTCTTATATACCATTGGGTAAATTTTTTTATCAAAATATATAAAACTGTATCTTGAGCTTAAGGTGACATCTGCCTATTAGGGAGGGACTGGATGGAAAAAAAAAACAAAAACTCAGAGATGCAAGTAGCACCAGGAAACATTCCACTAGGCTACCCTCTTTGAGTGGATGAGTTTTTGTAATTGTGAGGTTAAGTATAGTGTGAAGGTTCATTTTTCAGCAGATTTTGCGCTTTAAATGTTCCTCATTTCAGTTCTCCTTGCTTAACTCTAAGCCCAAAGTTATGAACTACATGTTTTAACCCTGTTCTTTTCACCTTTACAAACCATACATACTCATACCTGGCTAAAAGAAAATAATGCAAAACAACATGCACCTAGCTTGGGGAGTCATAATCCTCTTGAAAACTGACAATCTATAGCTTCATGGTTCATTTTTTGGGAATACTGAATACTGGCTTTTTGTTTTTAAGGACTGGAATATTTCCCAAAGTATATGTCGGCAATCTTTTAAATTGTAGGAACAACTCTTTTGAATGGAAACAGAAGAGACACAATTAGTTTGCAAATTCAAACATGATGATTGAAGTCCAATTATCCTTTGATTCAGAACAATGCAAAAGACATTTTAATGCATAGGTTTGTCCAATTTTTAACAATTAAGTCTGTTATTGTAAGTAGTGAATTGAACGTTTAGGTTAAACTGCACTGTTTTATATGTTCTGTGACATTGCATTTGGAAATCTTTCTTTGGAATTACAATTGTGGCCATTGACTGGATAGTTCAAGTGGCAGAATAATTTTTGCTGAAATACCCATGGCTATAGCTTTTAAAAATATCTCACAAACAAATGACTCAAGAAAGAACTGATAATGGATTGGTACAAGAAAATCTTGGTAAAGGAAGCAGTCTTTCAGTGAACAAGTTGATCAAACAATTAGTCAGGGTTTCTGCCTCAAGCAAATAGTGTCTCTGGAAGAGATGGGAGAAGACAACATAGCAAACGATTGTGTTTGGATTTCTGCCTCTAAAAATACTGTTCAGAAGTGAAATGGAAGAAAATTATACATGGTCCAACGTTGGTTCTGTTCAAGTAAAGAAAACTTGCTGATTTTATCCTCTGGCAGTTCTGACGTGCACGCGCACACACACACACACACGTGTCTGTATATGTATAAATATTTGTGTGTATGACTATACCTGTATGCATTCCTCCAAATACTGTGCTATGCATTGTGATGTCAGCATTTAGACTAGTAAACAACTTACTCTATTATTGTAATTTAACTTCAACAAATCTGTATAAAACAAATTTTTTAATGTGGTGACTGACAAGCTGAAATTCTGACACATGCCCAGTGTAACATTTTGATTGCTGTGTGTCGTGGTTTAAACCCAGTCAGGTAATTCGTCCGCTCACTTCCCCCCCCTTTTCTTGCCCTCCCCCTGCTCTCGGAGGGACGGAGAGGAGAATCGAAAAGAATGCAACTCCCACGGGTTGAGATAAGAACAGTTTAGTAACTAAGGTATAACGCAGATCACTACTGCTACCACCAATGATAATAATGATAAAGGAAATAACAAGGGAAGAGAATACGTCATCTCACCACCAGCCGACCGATAACTCGCCCCCCCCAGCCCGACCAAGCTCAGACCGATACCTCCTCCAACCCTGCAGTCTCCCAGCCCTTCCGGCTAACTCCCAGTTGCATCCTGGGCATGACGTGCTGTGGTATGGAATACCTCTTTGGTCAGTTTGGGTCAGGTGTCCCGTCTCTGCTTCCTCCTGGCTTCCCCTCCTCCCTGGCAGAACATGAGGCTCACAAAGTCCTTG
The DNA here is from genome assembly GCF_034315485.1 of Pezoporus occidentalis. Classification (NCBI taxonomy): domain Eukaryota; kingdom Metazoa; phylum Chordata; class Aves; order Psittaciformes; family Psittacidae; genus Pezoporus; species Pezoporus occidentalis. The sequence goes on from NW_026915268.1 coordinate 1,288,796, forward strand.
GCCAAACCAAAACATCCTTGTTATCAGCTCTGTTCCCGAGCTGAAAGTCAAAACACTGCACTGCACCAGCTACCAAGAAGGGGAAAAATGACTGCTACTGCTGAACCCAGGACACTGTGGTGTCTCATAGTATGCATGCCAAGTTATCTGCATGATTTCTGTGGTCTGTAATCCAGCTTTGAATTAGCAGATTTTTAGCCTTATTTTGCCTTTTCTTACCTTTTTTTCGTTGGTACTTACTGACTTTTTTTAGTGTCATTATACCACTTTTTCTAATGACAGTAAAATATCTGCTGGAGATGAGCTTAATGACTTGGGAGCAATTAGAAGAGTCTGCAAACAAAGATAACTGCCACATCCCAAATGGGACTGATACTTTATTCACACAAGCTTCTAGCTACTGCAGTAAACTTAGATCAGCTACTGTACTCATGAAGAGATAACTAAAACTTGTGGGAGTCTGCATAAACCACCTGGTAGAGTAACACCTTTTCTAAAGGGAGACAGCAGGTTTGCAGGTCTTGAGAAGGCTTTATTGAAATGAGTGAATGCTACTTAAAAGATGTTTGTACACCACTATTATTTTCTGCTTGAAAGGGCTGTATAATATAGTGGGGTCTAAGAAAAACTTGTGCAAAATAATTCAGATCTGCGAGGTATATCAGCTCTAGGTTCTATTGTATGTTTCTTATTTTTAGCTATGTGAGACTAGTTTTGTCTTTTTGAATTAACTTACTTCGGCATTCCGTGGTGGCTGTACTGGGTTTGTGTGACAAGCTTTTGGCAGTGGGAGGGCTACAGGGGTGGCTACTGTGAGAAGCTGTTGGAAGCTTCCCCCATATTTGACAGAGTCAATGCCAGCCAGCTCCAAGACACAACTACTACTGGCCAAGGCTGAGCCTATCAGTGATGGTGGTAATACCTCTCTGGTAGTATATTTAAGAAGGGGAAAATGTTACGGTGCAGGAGCAATTGCAGCTGGAGAGAGGAGTGAGAATATGTGAAAGAAACAGCTCTGCAGACCTCAAGGTCAGTGCAGAAGGAGGGGAGGAGGTGCTCCAGGTGCTGGAGCAGATATTCCCCTGCAGCCCTGTCCTGGGCTCAGCAGTAGCAGTCATTTTTTCTCCTTCTTAGTAGCTGGCGCAGTGCTGTGTTTTTGACTTTCAGCCAGGCAACAACACTGGTAACACAGAAGTTTTTAGTTGTTGCTCAGTAATATTTACTCTGACCAAGGACTTTGTGAGCCTCATGCTCTGCCAGGGAGGAAGGGAAGCTGGGAGGGAGCAGAGACAGGACACCTGACCCAAACTGACCAAAGAGGTATTCCATGCCACAGCAAGTCATGCCCACTATATAAACTGGGGGCAGTTACCTGGAAGGGCTAGATCACTGCTCAGCTGGGCTGGGTATTGGTCGGCAGGTGGTGAGCGGTTGTATTCTCTTCCCTTGTTATTCTCCTTATCATTATTATTACTGGTAGTAGCAGCAGTGGTTTGTGTTATACCTTAGTTACTGGACTGTTCTTATCTCAGCCCATGGGAGTTACATTCTTTTGATTCTCCTCCCCATCTCTCCAGGAGCAGGGTGGGGAGGAAGGTGGGGAGAGTGAGCGAGCAGGCTGCATGGGTCTGAGTTACTGACTGCACTTAAACCACAACAGTGGTCCAGACTGTGGTGATGCAGGTTGCCTCCCTGCAGCCCATGAAGGTCCATGGCTGGGCAGATTTACACCTGCAGACAGTGGAGGACCCCACATGGGAATAAAGGGGTGTCCAAAGGAGGCTGCGACCCTGTAGGCAGCCTGCACTGGAGCACAGTCCTGGCAGGACCTGTGGCTTGTTGGAGAAAGGAGCCCATGCTAGAGCAGGTTTGCTGGCAGGAGCTGTGACCCCCATGGGGGACCCATGCTGGAGCATCCCGTTCCTAAAGGGCTATATATTGTGGAAGGGACCCACGCTAGAGCAGTTCATGAAGAACTGCAGCCTGTGAGAAGAAGTCCATGGAGGACTGTCTGCTATGGGAGGGCCCCCACGCTGGGGCAAGGGAAGAGTGTGAGGAGTCGTTCCCTGAGGAGGAAGGAGTGGCAGACGTGTGATGAACTGAAAATCCCCATTCCCTGCACTGCTGTGAAGGGGAGATAGAGAAAATCATGAATAAAGTTAAGCCTGGGAAGAAGGGAGGGTAGATGTTCTTATAGTTTGGGTTTATTTCTCATTACCCTACTTTGATTTCACTGGTAACAAACTGATTTCTCCACATTGAATCATGTTTTGCCTGTGACAGTAACTAGTGAGTGATCTCTCACTGTCCTTAACTCAACCTTTGTTATAGTTTCTCATTATAGTCCCTTCATTACAGTTTCTCTCCCCTGTCCAGCTGAGGAGGGGAGTGATGGAGCAGCTTTGGTGGGCATCCAGCCAGGATAAACCCTCCACACTTTGTGTTGACAAGTAATTGAGGCAAGGGTAAGGAAAATCTGATGTGATGCTCTGAACTGGATTGGATCCAAAGTCACGTCAATATACTCTTTCTATTCATTCTTTTCTTCTTGATTCCTTATGGAAGAGAAGCTTTTTGACTTTCTCTCTTTCCCTTTCTCTCTCCCTCTGCTTGTCACAAACCTCCTAAAGTGATGAGGTAGGAAAGATTAACTGCCATGCAATAGCTTTTTTCCCTGAATGCCTATTCATTAACATTCATAATCTAGGTACAGATGCATAAACAAATGTCAAAATAATTATTAAATGCAGAAGTTAATTGCCAATTTAACCACTGGAGGAACCACCTGTCTTTTCGGTAGCCGAACCTGTTATATGTTCAAGGGTAATTCCAAGTTGGGCTCGTGTTACTTCCTATGCAAAAGGTTTTGGTGTAATTTCTATTAAAGGATAAGACTTGCACTGACTTTAAATGACCCTCAAATTTCATGAAAAAAGAAACTTTAACAATGCGGAATGTAGTATCAAGAATCACTAGGTGGTGTGGTTAGAGAAATTTCCTGAAGTTTTGTTATGTGAATTGGATAGGAGTTCTACTCAGAGTCCAAGCAGATATTGAGGAAGATGATGGTAGAGAAATCATTGTTGTCTGTTCTTCTTATTTATTTAATTATTTATTGGTGTTTGGAATTGTAGTAGGGAATTAATATAATGACAGTACAAAAAATGCAATTGCATGGTTCTTTTTTCTATTGAAAAGTGTCATTGTTTTTCTTTTTTTTTAACCTCCTCAAGTAGTGAAGTAGATCTTTGATGAAAACTAAGTGAACTGGGTGGTAATATCCCTGAGCTCATTTCACATCACCAGTAAAATCTCTGGTTTACTGCAAACAATTTTCTTTTTGCCAAGCTTCTGTTTTCACTATGTCCATGCAAAGATAAACTGAAGAAGTATATGGTGTCAAAAAATGAAAAAAGCTGATCAGCCCAATTACTATTGTGTCATATAGTAAAAGGTCTTAAAACTCTGTGTGAGTTGATTAAATACAGTACATTCAAGAACAGGAAGATAAAAATTCAGTTGCCTAAAAAGTTTCCTGTTAGACAGAAGCTGTAACTTTTTCTGAAGGTGTATTAAATTGGCATCTAATACATGTCAGCTCTTTGGTGCATTTATCCTTCTTGTCTAATAGCTTGTAGTTAAAATTTAGCCATCTGTCAGCAATTAAGGAGTAGACAATGATTTTCATGTACTAGGACACCTTACAAATACAGCCATTTGCTTGGACTTTCTCAGTTTAGTGGCAAAGCCAAGTAGAATATCAAATATGAATCATGCTTTTCACTGGATCAATAAGCAGTGTAATGTGGGATTTAGTCTAAAACCCAGCATCAAACCCCAAATATTGTCAGTGTGCAGTATAACACTGTGGAGAGCTGCACAGGTGTAAAGGTGATGATTTAGGTTCCATTTGAGCAGATAAGTAATGTCACAAATTGTTGAATAGGACTTCTATCTTGTAAAACATTTAGAGGCAGGATTTGTTAATTGTGATTTTCTACATGTAATGTGCTTTAGGAATGGGGAAAATAAATATTTTTCCAACATTAAATTTCACCTGAGCAGCCTGCAAGGGAGTTTGGTCAGTAAGAGGCAAGATTTTTTGCTGTTGTTTCATTCTTTCTTTTTTTTTAATTTTGTACAAATGAAAGGAACAAGACTGATAGCAATGAGGACTGTAATTTCCTTCCAAAAAAAAATCCTCAAGCTCACTCAAGCAGTGGCAGTGTAGATTTGCCTTCTAGAACTCAGTGTTTGCACTTCACCGTTTGTCAGAGGCTCCTCTCCTGCTAGTGTTTGTGTCAACCCTGTGTAGGGCTGTCCAGACGATATAGCATGAACCTTGTCCTGGGTTCAGCATAGCAGTCATCATTTTTTTTCCTTCTTGGTAGCTGGTGCAGTGCTGTGTTTTGACTTTTGGCCTGGGAACAGAGCTGATAACAATGATGTTTTGGTTTGGCCAAGGACTTTGTGAGCATCATGCTCTGCCAGGGAAGAGGGGAAGCCGGGACGAAGCAGAGACAGGACACCTGACCCAAACTGACCAAAGAGGTATTCCATACCACAGCACATCATGCTCAGGATGTAACTGGGAGCTACCTGGAAGGGCTGGGGGACTGCAGGGTTGGAGGAGGTATCGGTCGGTGCTTGGTTGGGCTGGGAGGGGGGCAAGTTATCAGTTGGCTGGTGGTGAGGTGATGTATTCTCTTCCCTTGTTATTTCCTTTATCATTATTATTATTGGTGATTTGTGTTATACCTTAGTTACTAAACTGTTCTTATCTCAACCCGTGGGAGTTGCATTCTTTTCAATTCTCCTCTCCATCACTCTGGGAGTAGGGGAGGGAAAGAGGGGGGGGAGTGAGTGAACAAGTTGCCTGACTGGGTTTAAAACCACGGCAAACCTGTAAGTGATAATCATCAGTACAGTATTGATTTAATGATTTGTCTTGGTGGAAACGTTATTTAATTCTCAGCTGCCTGTTCAACTAGTTGAATCAGAACAGTCCTATCTCTCTGCTGTATACTCTTTATTAATGCACCTCAGTGTCTGATCTTCAGTAAGGAAGGAGGCACATCTGTTTAGTGTGGACCAAAAGGATAACTACTCCTTAGGTCAAATTTCTGTTCTGCTCTGATGTGGCTTCTTCAAGAGTTCTGTTGTTTCAGAGAGTTTGTCTGGTTCAGCATTGTACACTGGTAGGAAGTGCCTCTTCTATGACCATATCCTCAGGTGCCAGGCCCTGTCTTCGCTGCACTGCACAAATACTACAGGAAGAAAAAGGGGCTTGATTGAAATGGGGAAAGGGTGTGGGGTGTGATAACTTGCTCTTAGGAATCACTGCAGTTAGGTGCAGCTTATTTTCTTAAACCTGCTTCAGATCCTGATTTGACTGCTGATGGGTAGTTGACAGTTAAGATGTATCAGTCACAGGAAAAGGTGAAATATATGCATGTTTCCACATCAGGCTGGTTTGGATGAAGCTGAAGTTTGAGAATTAGAACTTCCTAAGTACAGGCTTCTTAGGTGTTATTTGGTAAAAAAATAAGGTACTGGAGTTCTTGTTGTATGATTTTGGGTATGGTTTTTATTAATGCTTTGGGTACAGTGTTAATGCAAACTTCTTTTCACCTTTTTTTTTTCATTTTCATGTTTTTCCTAGCCATATTCATTTCTAGGCAATTCTTGATATAACTATATCAAGATCAGTTGTTTCTAAAACTTTTTTCAAAGCATAAACTGGTTTCTATTACCTTCTTCCAGCCATGCCGAACTCATTACTGAAAATGCTTCCTTCGCTCTTATTTAGCTAGGGTTATTTCATTCTTTTTTGATTTGAGCTTTAAGCCCTGGAATCATCTAGTATAAAACAAACTGTTCTAAGGTCAATTACAAAATTGAGGACATACTGCTTGAAAATAGTTGTTTTCTTTACTTGAATTGTTTCTTTTCATTGCAAAGCCTCTCTAATAGTAGCTAGTACTGTACACTCTATATTAAACTGATCTATTCAGTAAACAGCAGATACTGCTGCAGAACGGAGCAGATGGAGCTGTTCGAATGTTTTGTCATTGAAGATGTTTTCAGTGTATACCCTAATGTTTTGCCTGCTCTGTTTAAAAAACAAAACCAAAAGCCCAACAATAAAAAGCTGTAGTGTATCTTTGAAATTACTGTGTTCCTGGTTAGTTGCAGCTGTACATTTAGAGCTGTGGCTCGGTCCTGTGTGGTCAATTACAGAATTGCTTTAGTATAAACAATCCTGACACTTTAAGGTCAATGCAAAATAATTTTGCCATATGAGATCTTTGGTTTGGTGCATTTGCCACTCATTTGCTTTTTGACAAACTTAGAAGGATCTGTAAAATCAAAGAAAATTTTCTCTCATTCAGTGATACAGTCTATGAATTACAGGCAAATTTGCAAACTACATGTCCTCCATTTTAAGATAAGGATGTGATGTCAGTGTTCTAATCTATCTTTAGAGACCCATTTGTGCATCTTTTTTCTTTGCAGCCTGCTGGGAAAGCTGGAACATTTAGAAAATTAACTCTTTAGAAAAACAGCCCACTTACCTACAGGCTTAAACACTGTTCCCTAAAATCATGGGAGATAATAGCAGAAAAGAAATTTTGTATGTAAAATTTAAGAGAAAAAAATACATTAAAGGAAGTAGTTATTCAAGATTAGCTCTTCATCTCCAGTATCAGAATGTGAAAGTGGGAAGGTGTGGTAATGTGGAAAAGGAGAAATTTGCAGCAACTCTCTGCCAGAAGTTTGGAAGGTGCATGACATAGTCATGAGACGGGCTCTGTGCATAAACTCTGCTCTGAAGCTGGGGAATCCACTAATCTAAGCTTTCTCTGATAAAGGGATTTACTTTTGCAGAGCCTTACACAAAGAGCAATCAGTATACCTGTATACCCCAAAATACACCAGTGTAGGGGTAGAGGTTCATTCTTTTTTTTTGTTTTTGTTCTTTCCTGGAGAATACATTATGTGTCATAGGCTATAGGTATCTTTCATTTACATTTGTATTGCATGAAGCTGTGATTCTTGACCCTGGGAATGGAGTAGCCTCTTCTCCTGGATCAGTGCATACTCTTTGTTATGGCAGCTTCCAGGGAAAGACCCTCTCCATAGGTCTCTTGCTGTTTGCTTGCCACCCGCCCTATCTGCCTTGGAAGACTGCAGAGCTAGTGAAAGAAAAGGACATAGAGAACAGGCTGCTTAGGATGCTCTTGCACATCCTGATGTGTATAATGGTATTGAGCTTAAGCAGCTTGTCTGATGGTAGTATATTCTGCGTCCCAAAAGGCAGACAGGCTCTTCCCTTTGGCATTGAATTTGGACCAATAGATTTTCTCCTGATGTTAAAACCAGCATGTACAATGTGAAAGCATTTTCCACTCGTGCTGGCCCTAAGGGTACATTCTCATTTTAAATCGAGACAAGGTTTTTCTTAGTAACAGAATGCATTAAAATGAAAGAGATTCTCCAAGAGTTATCATAATAAGGAAGTCTCTGGCACTGTGCAGAACAGGTGCCTGGACTGCAGGTCAGACAGAACCAGAAGGTTCCTAAAACATTAGTGTTTGAGATGGTCTTTGATACTATGCTAATCAGAAGTAGCTAGCAAGCTCTCTGTTTTTCCCTGGGGAAGATAGCTTGTGTTTGAAAAACAACAAGGTGCTTGGTGACAGCCAGCATGGCTTCACTAAGGGGAAATACTGACTGACCAATTTGGTGGCCTTCTATGATGGGGCAGGAACTGATGGACAGGGGTAGAGCAGCTGATGTCATCTACCTGGACTTGTGCAAAGCGTTTGACACTGTCCTGCATGACATCCTTGTCTCTTGGAGAGACATCAATTTGATAGGTGGACCACTCGGTGGATAAAGACCTGGCTGGATGGCCGCACACAAAGAGTTCTGGTCAACTGCTCAATGTCCAGTTGGAGACCAGTAACAAGTGGTGTCCCTCAGGGAACGGTGTCGGGACTGGTCTTGTTCAACATCTTTGTCGCTGACATGGACAGTGGGATTCAATGCGCCCTCAGCAAGTTTGCCCATGACACCAAGCTGTGTGGTTTGGTTGATACGCTGGAGGGAAGGAATGCCATCCAGAGGGACCTCAACACACTTCTGAGGTGGGCTGATGCCAACCTTATGAAGTTTAACCATAACAAATGCAAGGTCCTACACCTGGGTCAGAGCAATCCCAGGCACAGCTACAGATTGGGTAGAGAAGAGATTCAGATCAGCCCTGTGGAGAAAGACTTGGGGTGTTGGTTGATGAGAAAATGAACATGAGTCGGCTTCAGTGTGCACTTGCAGCCCAGAAAGCCAACTGTATCCTGGGCTGCATCAAGAGGAGATGACCAGCAGGTTGAAGGAGGTGATCCTGCCCCTCTACTCTGCTCTCGTGACATCTCACTTGGAGTATTGTGTACAGTTCTGGTGTTGTCAACATGAAAAGGACAAGGAACTGTTGGAACAAGTCCAGAGGAGGGCTACGAGGAGGATCAGGGGTCTGGAGCACCTCCTGTATGAAGACAGGCTGAGAAAGTTGTTGCTGTTCAGCCTGGAGAAGAGAAGGCTGTGTGGAAACCTCATAGCAGCTTTCCAGTGTCTGAAGGGGGCCTATAAGGATGCTGGGGAGTGGCTCTTCATTAGGGACTGTAGTGATAGGACAAGGGGTAACAAGTTAAAAAAACAGGGGAAGTTTAGATTGGATATAAGGAAGAAGTTTTTTACTGTAAGGGTGGTGAGGCACTGGAATGGGTTGCCCAGGGAAGCTGTGAACGCTCCATCCCTGGCGGTGTTCAAGGCCAGTTTGGACAGAGCCTTAGGTGACGTGGTTTAATGTGAGGTGTCCCTGCCCATGGCAAGGGGGTTGGAACTGGATGATCTTAAGGTCCTTTTCAACCCTAACAATTCTGTGATTCTGTGATTCTGTGTTCTGGTTAAACAAAATCCTAAGATAAGCCTTGGTTAAGAATTAACTTTCATAACAACTAAATTTAAAACTATGGATTTTTTATCATGAAGATATTGATGTGGTTTATTACTTTGGGCAGCTACTTCTTAGAGAGGATTTGACTCTTTCAAGTGTATTCCTAAAAATAAAATGAGCTAATTCTTCAAAGTTAACCAGATTGTTCCTCTTATTATATGCATTTCTTAAGCAGTATTTTCTCTTCTTCAACCTGTAATAGGTTGCCTTTCCTGTTGTGCACCATTTGTCTTTTGCATACTTTGTGTGAGTCATATTAAAGTAAAGCAGTTGCCAGAGAGACTAGATAGAAGGCTGTGTTTCTTGAAGCAGTTTTAATCCTTGATGGGGTGTGCACTATGTTCAGCCTTACAGGAAAAAAACACAAGATTGCCATAATGCACAGACACTCTCACTGTTGTCTGCAATCCAGCCAAGTGAGCTCTTGTCTGTACTGAAAGGGGGGCCTCTGGAAAGAACCTAAGAGTGGGACTGCATAAAGAGACAAACCTAGATGCCACGCAAGTCCTACTCCCCTCCCCACATATGGCTGGTTATCTCAATGGTCCTTAGTCTCAACCTTCAGAGGACTTTTGTGAAATTCTTGTAGTCTAAATAATGACCTTCACTGTGCTTTAAGCCCAGCCGTGCTTAAGAACCAGCAGCCAATTAGTGACCCCCTGGGTGGCATGGGGAGGAGAATCGGAAGAGTGTAAAACCTGCAGATGGAGATGAGAACAGTTTAATAACTAAAATAAAGTACAACATAGTAATAATGGAAAGAAAATCATCAATAACAATAATGATGTTAATGGGAAACAACAACAAAAAGGAAAGCTGAAACAACATACCTGGAACAATTGCTCACAACCCACTGACGGATATCAGCCCAATCCAAGCATTATCCACCCCTTATTCCATACCATTTATATTATGCCTATGACAATGACCTACTCATCATGTGTAATGATGAGTGTAAATTTCTGCCGCATGGGTTGTGTACATTCAGCTTCCTCTGGATCTACGGGTGTTTCCCTGGCATCCTACTTATGACATCACTTCTAGAAGGGATAATTCCCTCAGGAGCTGAAGGCCTTTCTCTGTCATGGTCCACTTGGCTGGGCAACACATAACATTGTCCTTGTAGAGATACTTTTCTTTCACAGCTAACAAGAGCCACCTCCAGAAGCTGGGGATTTGTTTCTCTTTCACAATCACTTTGTCAATTCCCCCTTCCCTAGCCAGTGATCAGAGCTGCTTGGCTTCCTTACCTTCTAGTTTGCAACTGTTGGCCCCAATGTCCCAGCATTGGAGCATCCAGATGATGATGTGCTCATCCAGAAAATGGCTGAAATCATTTCACATATTCTGCAGCTCAGTCAAGGACTGGAATTGAGAAGTTACCTCTTGTTCTGCCTCTTCCTTTGCTTCTTGTAATGGATCCTTTAGTTCTGGTATTGGCCCTTCTTCATCTTCCTTCAAGGAATGAGTTGTTTTTTTGTTTCCATTTCCTCTTGCATATAGGGGCAACTGATACTGACTCGGGTTGGTTCTCTGCTTCAATTATACTGCCCATCACCACAGTCTGCCTGGTGGCCATGCTTGTTGTCAGGGTCTGAGTAGCTGCAGTACTGGTCACAGGAATTAAACCAGCTGCAGTATTTATTGCCAAAGTTTGAATGGCCACCCTACTTGCCACTGGGGTTTGAATGCCTGCAAGTGCTTGTTATGGGGGCAAAAATAACTGTGGTGCCTTTTGCTGGAGTTTGAGTAGCTATGGCACTGGTCATCAGAGTTTGAATAGATACAGCACTTGTGGAGATTGAAGTGGCTGCAATGCTTGTCATCATAGCCATAGTTCTTTCCACTGGGATTCGACTAGCTATAGTGAGTGTGTCAGGGGGTGCACTAGCCAAAATCCTTGTCACTGAAGTCTGAGTCCCTCTTTTTTTTTTTCCTTTGAGCTGCAGTGCTTCTCCTGCGGGTTGGAGTAGCCAATTGTAGCTGTTTAGCCCTACGCAAGATAAAAACCATATTCAACAACATACCAATTCTAAGCAATAGGGCCAGGCTGGTTTCAGCATCCCAAGAATATTACAAATTTTCAAAATTCTCAAATGGTGCTGTAAATAGCTTAGGGGGGGAGATGTGGGGGAATTTCTCCTCCATTGGTTGGCTATCCAAGAAGAATAGGCAAAAGGAATGATTAGATGGTTCCCAAAATTGTAGAGGTGATGGCAATGCTGAGTACACATAACAGATCAGTTTCATGGCCAGAATTTCTGTTGTATCACATGCCACTACTATGAAGTAGAACAAAATGAGAACCTAGCTCAGACCTCAAGGGTGATAAACACCAAAACAGGGAAAGCCTACTGCAAACAAGATATGACATAATGCCACTTTGAGATTTTGGGCAACAACTGAGAAAAAATTAATCAATATTGTGACCAAAATAATATTACTAAACCAAAACAAGGAACGTTTATAAAAAAATTATTTTGACACACTCTGGTCAGATTTGTTGTTATCTCAATCCTTTGTACCCCACATTGGGCACCGAAAAGGAATTTTGTGGTTTAACCCAATCAGTAACTAAATCCCATGCAGATGTTCAATCACCGCCACTTCTTTTCCACTCCCTGGACAGGATAGCAGGAGAACTGGAAGAATGTAAACCCCACAGATTAAGTTAAGTACAGTTTAATAACTAAAATAAAATAAAATATAATGATAATAGAAATAATACCAACAATAACAATAATGATAATAATGGGAAACAAAAAAAAACCCAAACAAACAAACAAACAAAAAAAAAAAACAAAAAAAAAACCCCACAAAAAAAAGCACCAAAACCCCAAAACAAATAATCCCACCACCCACAAAGAAAAGAAATCTCAGGTTTTAACAAGGCTGACCACTTAAAACAGAGGGTTAGATGTGGAGCTGATCAAAATCAAGTCAGGTCAGTCCATCCCCAAAAGTAGCCTGTGTGCGGTGAAACTACTCCGTAAGTACTCCTGCCTGGCAGTCTCCAAAAGGCTGAGTGGGGTTGGAGTGTGGGGGACAGTGTGTTCCACTGTTTTTCTGTCTTTAAATTTGGCTTTTTGTCTCTTTCTCTGGACCTCTTCGCACCAAGAGGAGACAGAGGAGCAGAGGAGCTGCTGATGAGTAAAACAGGGAATTGTGTGGATTCAGTAAGTTTGAGGAAGAACTTGGAAGTGGGGAAATGGGCTTAGTGCATCACCAGTTGCGCTCATCAGGGAGGAGTAGGGGTAAAGACAAGCATATAGAGCTGCTTTTAACAGACACTGAAGTGCTCAACACCAGGTTGGAGGAAGTCTTGGGTGACACGGTTTAGTGTGTGGTGGGAAGGGGGTTGGAACTGGATGAACTTTAAGGTCTCTCCAAAAATAGTCTTCTCAGCTACGAAAAAAATTAAGTTATTAAAGGCACATTAACTGTTTCATTCTAGAAACACCTCTATTTCCCAGGTCTGACATTAAGCAGCTACATCCTCAGACATTCTTTGACCTCTTCAAGCGGACCTCTCTCCTTGGTGGCAGAGATGGCTGGCAGGTGACCTGGTGGAGGTGAATCGCAGCCTCACTATTCCCATATGGAGTCAGGCCGGCCCACCTCCCTGGCTGGGGGTCTCTGCCAGTGGCTTATTGCATCCGCTTTCCTCCAAGGAAGTCAGGTCTCTGGCGGACTGCGACTGTGAGGCAGTAGGGGAATGTGAAGCCCATCACGATGGTGGGCACCAGTTTTGCTGGTCTCTCTGGCCAGGAGAAGCAGCGTTGGACGGACAGGGCTAGTGCAGAACAAGGTAGTTCCTCTATGGACACTGGATCTACTTTAACAATTTCTCTTGTGCTGTTGTCATTGCTAAGATTTGGTGGGCTGTGTGAAGGTAGCCTTCTCTCTTCCTTTAAGGCACGCTCCAAAAGTTTCTTATTCAAGATCCTGGCAGCATTTTTTGTAAGTGTGTACCCTGGAGGAGCAGATAAGTCCTGTCTGATACTTGTCACCTCAGTCCCTTCTTCCTTTTGTGTCTCTGTCCCCAACCGGAGAGGACTGGGTGATCTGCCATGGGCATTTGTACATGGCTCCTGCACTAGGCCCAATTCTGGTCTGGGTTCTGCTGACCTGGACTGGCTGCTAGACCTGGGGCATTTTTTGAAGGTCCCATGAAAGATTCCACGATTCTCTGACGTGTGAATGTCAGTCACTCTCCACTTCTCATATGTGGCTGTGACGCCCTGTTCCATTGCCCAGGTTAAGCTGTGACCCCTCTCATGCTCCACCTCTGGATGAAGGCACTAAGGAAAAGCAGCTCATGAGGGACCTCCCTGAGCTGGCTGGACAGAGGCTGGTCACCCCACGGCAACTCCCAGAGCACCCCTAGGTGCCCAGTGGCCATGAGCACAATGCTGCTGCCATGGCAGCCACTGTGGAGACTCCCGTTGTGACGGGGTACCCCACGATAAGCTTGGGCTATTTAAGGAGTGAGAGCCCTGCAGTAACCAGTGCAGAGGAGACCCCTCCCTCAGGAGGCTGCATCTCCTCCCCTGGCTGCCCTGCGGATCCAGGTACATGTTACACTGAGAAGAGAAAAGAACAACTCCCCAATTTCATTAAACCATACAGATTGAATGTGCCTTCAGCAAATTTGCCAGTGATACCAAGCTGTGTGATTTGATTGATATGCTGGAGGGAAGGGATGGGATCCAGAGGGACCTTGACACACTTGAGAGGTGGCCAATGCCAACCTCATGAAGTTCAACAACGCAAAGTGCAAGGTCCTACACCTGGGTTGGGGCAATCCCAGGCACACATACAGGTTAGGCAGAGAAATGGTTCAGTCCTGCAGAGAAGGACTGAAAGGGTGTTGATCAATAAGAAAATGAACATGAGCTGTCTTCAGCGTGTGCTTGCAGCCTGTGTGTTGGGCTGCATCAAAAGAAGTATGACCAGCAGGTCAAAGGAGGTGATCCTGCCCCTCTGCTCTCATGACACCCCTCTTGGAGTGCTGTGTGCAGTTCTGGTGTCCTCAACAAGCACCCTGTCCAGGAGGACATGGAGCTGTTGGAACATGTCCAGAGGAGGCCACAAGGATGATAAGGGGCAGGAGAAACTCCCGTACGGAGACAGGCTGAAAAAGTTGGGGCTGTTCAGCCTGGAGAAGAGAGGCTGCATGGATACCTCAGAGCAACCCTCCAGTATCAAGAATGCTGGGGAGGGACTCTTCATCAGGGACTGTAGTGATAGGACAAAGGGTGATGGGTTCAGAATTAAACAGAAGTTCAGGTTAGATATAAGGAAGAAGTTCTTTATTGTGAGGGTGTCATGGTTTAACCCCAGCTGGTAACTCAACATCAGCAGCCTCTTTCCCACACCCCCTTCTTCCTTCCCTCCGCTCCCAGAGAGATGGAGAGGAGAATCACAAGAATGTAACTCCCACTGGTTGAGATAAGAACAGCCCAGTAACTAAGATATAACACAAAACCACTACTGCTACCACCAATAATAATAATAATAATGGTATGGGAAATAACAAGGGAAGAGAATACAACGGCTTACCACCTGCCTGACCCGAGCAGCGATCTCGGCCTCCTGGGTCACTAGCCCTGTTTCTATGCAGGGCATGACTTGCTGTGGGATGGAATACACCTTTGGCTAATTTGGTCAGGTGTCCTGTCTCTGCTTCCTCACAGCTTTCCATGCCCCTCCTCACTGGCAGACCATGAGACTGAAAATTCCTTGATTGGAGTAAACATTACTCAGCAACAGCTAAAAACATCTGTATGTTTTCAGCATTGTTTTCAGACTAAATTGAAAACACAGCACTGCACCAGCTACTAGGAAGGAGAAAACTGACTGCTACAGCTGAACCCAGGACAGAGGGTGGTGAGGCACTGGAACAGGTTTCCCAAATAATTGGTAAATGCTCCACCTCTGACAGTGTTCAAGGCCAGGTTGGATGGAGTCTTGGGTGGTTTAGGGTGAGGCATCCCTGCTCATGGCAGGTGGTTGGAACTAGATGATCTTAAGGTCCTTTCCAGTCCTAATTATTCTATGATTCTATGATACAGAGATGTCTTTGCTGTTCCTAATTGTCATCTGACTTTTCAATTATATTTTAGTGTCCTCTTTAAACACATTTTGGGTTATGCTATAAAGGGAGGAGAACCTGTAAACAGAGCCCATCGTCCTAGTCATCTTAGGATGACTTTTTCAGAAAATGGTTTACCTGCCAAGTCTGAATCTTCTCTTTCCCTACTGCATGAAAGCACTAAAGCATATACTTTAGTTGGCATAAGCATGTGGGTAATTACTTTGCTGAATCAGGATGGACTAAAAACACATTATTAGATGTTTTGTTGAAATGTGGAGCAGAAAAAGATTAAAAGACAAATTTGTGTATGGTCAGTCCCATCACTTTTCTCGTTCAGAGATAGCCAGCTTCATCTCTCTCTTATTTGCCCCTTCCACCAGATAGTCTCAGTCATAGAAAAATATTAATGTGCCATTTCTCAAAAAAGGGTTTGCAAGGTCAGGGTAGCACCAGACTTAAAAACCATAAAAAATAAAAAAAAATATGGTCTGAGCTTAATTTAGTCTCCTGTCTTGCAATTGCACCTTCTATTTGCCTCAGTCGCTGGAATAATTCTGTAAACTCTGAGAGTAGTGTTCAAAGTGCCTTAGGTTTCTAAGATACTACTGCTTTATTGAAAGGCCACAGTAAAGTCTCCCCACGGCCTTCTCCGGGCTGAACAAATCCAGATTTCTCAGCCTATCTCCAGAGCAGAGGGGCGTTAGCCCTTGGAGCTTCTCCATGGTTCTTTGGACCAGCTCCAGCAGCTCCACGCCCCTCTTGTGGGGGAAAGGACAACATTTTCAAAGTTCAAAGGAGCAAGAACCCTGTAGAACTGGAGCTGTGTTTAAAGCTTGGTGCTGGGCTTGAAGCATTGTTCTACAGTGCACCTTAGTACTGCATCACTTCTGTCCTGGTGCCACTTATTTGATCTGACCATTCCTCAGCTGCTGTTTCAGTGTTCCACAGAGCTCATGAGGGACTCCTCAGCTCTCACGGGACACCAGTGCTGTGGGATTTCAGCAAGTGAGTCTCTCCACAAGAGGAATTCCACTCACCCCTAGGGTGTGAGATGAAGACACCCGCTGTTCAGATCCACTATGGTCTGCTGGTTCCCAGTTACTGCAGATTCTCTTGGGAGTTAACTGTGACAGGAGCTGGTTTGTCTGAGGACTGTAGCCAAAGCCATTCAGACACAGAAGCAGCTGCTTTATGCGTTGAGGCTCCTTCATATGAAAACTTCACAGGCTGGCTATTTGAGAGCAGGCATGCTGCTGCAGGAGTAGAGTGTGCTGCTTTATCTGAAGAGCATCATGCTTTAAAAGCAACACACCCCACTTTTCCATGGGTCTCACCTTCCATATGCACATAACGGATATGAAGAAATTATTTAACAGATTCCTAGTGTCCAGGGAGACTGCAATAGGATCAGGGTGGGTATCCCAGATGCCCTTAGCAACATTTAGAAGCAATCAAAACCCCATTAATTACTTTGAATTGTTTAATGTTCCAGATCTAATAGCAAGCCTTTTTAAAATCATGATTTCTAGCTGCAGTGCTTCTGTGAAACTCTTATTGCAAATGGCTGGTTAAACTTCACTTCAAGCAGCCACTTTCAGATACTTGGAAGAAGCTATTTTCTTCGGCAGGTGCTTAATATTTCCTGTCAATGAAATCTATTGAGTTTGCTTCTCATAGGGGTTGCCAAAGGTGATGACAGATTTGTGTGTCACAGGCAGCTTTTGCAGATGATTGTCTCCAGCTGTGTTATGGTGGGTTTTTATTGTCCAGGGCATGGATTCTGTTTCATTTCGTGCTGCTCCTGCATTCTGTACCCTGGCTGAAAGCTGCCTCTGAATTTATGGGCCCTCTGCCTTACTACTGGCAGAGCTGAGGATGCCATAAAAGATCATTTAAAACTCTTCCTCAGCAGACAAATCACTTTTTGTAGACCTGAAAAGGTCCTGATTGCCTTGTACTTCTGTTGCAACCTGGCAATGAAGGTGAGAAACTTGGCATGTGTGGTGGCTGATTTTTGACTCCTGTGCACTAATAGCAACAGTTCCTAGCAAGAGCTCATGATTTCCACATTTCTTGTCTTGAGTACATTAACTTTGCATAAGGATGAATCTGTGAACTAGGAATCTGGAATAAGGATCAGAGTGTCTGTCCCCATAAATCTTAGGGCCTTGTTTGTTATGAGTTTGGGCTTCTATTCCTTGTTGAAATGTAGGGTTAGGAAGAACTTTTTTAGTTCAGGGGTACAGGAAAGAAGTTGTCATATCACTTCCCTAAAGCATTTTATGTTGAATGAAGTATAGTGCTCTGTTAGTCTGGCAAGAGGATGGGCTTCTGTTTCTTGAGTTAGAGTATCTATTTTCTCTTCCTTGTGTTTCCCCCAGCTCAATGTGACTGTAGGAAGGTGACTTAATATGTCTTGGTTTAGCTTTAAAGGAAGAGCTGGCAAAGCCAAGGAAGGAAAGCAGTCTGCGGGAGAAGCCCTTCTTTGTATAAGAACAGCCCATGGTGTAATTCGGACAAGGACTCGTAGGTGATACCATAGTACAGATCAAAATGAAGCAGGTCTCTCTGATCAGGACTTAAGCATGTTGTATAACTTCTGATAGCTTGTTTAGTGAATACCAGTTATCTTCCTGCTTGTTCAGTTCAAATTACTCTCAGTGAAATCTTTGCTGTTCCTTCTTAATACAGATGAATATAGAGTGCCTTTTCCACAAATGTATGACATTCTTCTTTTCTCTGTGCTTCTGCAACTTACTCTCAGCATGCTAGCATATGCTGTTGGCACAAAGATTCCAGTTGAACAACACTGCTCCTTGCTTTTCTGCTAAGTCTAGTCCAGCTTTTGTTTCAAGGAGCTGGTTATCAAGCTCTTGTTACTGTACACAGTAAAGCTCCTAGTGAGTAAGTCTTCATGCTGTTCTCCATGCTTAGTCTTTGTGCTGCCTCTTTTCTCACCGTCTCTGTCATGGTTTAACCCCAGCCTGTAACTCAGCATCAGGCAGCCACTCAGCCACCCCCTGGACAGAATAGGGTGGAGAACTAGAAGAATGCAAAGCCACAGATTGAGATAAGAACAGCTGAATAAATAAAGTACAATATAATACTGCTACTAATAATAATGATAATGATAAGGGAAATAACAAGGGTGGAGAATACAAAACTAAAAGGGGAAAGGGAAAAAAAAAGACAAACAGTAAACACAAGTGATGCACAGTACAATTGCTCATGACCTGCTGACCCAAGCAGCGATCTGCCCTTCCAGGTACATCCCTCAGTTTATATACTGGTCATGATGTGCTGTGGTGTGGAATACCCGTTTGGGTCAGGTGTCCTCTGTCTGGTCCCTTACAGCTTCTTGTGCTCTTCCTCACTGCAGAGCATGAGACTGAAAAATCCTTGATCAGGGTAAGTAGTGCTGAACAACTAAACAATTGGTGCGTTATCAGAGTTATTCTCAGACTAAAACAAAATCACAGCACTGCACCAGCTACTAAGAAGAAAAATAACTGTTACAGCTGAAACTAGGACACGCTTAAATGCCAAGTTTATTTTAATGGCGCAGGAGCAGGCTGAAAAACACATCTGCCATTTGTTCAAATAGTTTTCACATGCTTCTACTTTAACACACAATACCATCTGTTGAGTTTTTCTGCAAATGGAATCTTTTTCTTCAGTCTGCTCACAAACCTAATTATGAATGTGAGGATTGTAGATGTTACCTTTTTACGTATACAGCCAGCATTTCTGTAAAAAACAAAATACATCTGCAGTTCTTTGTCTGAATTATTTAACAGATGGCAAAAATGCATTTCAGTTCTTACAGCTATTCCAGTGCTGTTCTTACAGCACTGTGTAGAGCAGTGTTTAGTAAGGCTAGAGTCCAGTGTTGACAGCATACCAGATCACTTAGCATGCTTTAATGCAATAGGGTCTGATCCGCAGCTCTTTCTTATGATTATTTATGTCGTAATACCTATGTTAAAGTGGATAATGAAGCCAAGATGCTTCATTATTTTAATGAGGGCTAAACTTCATGAACTGTCCTACACTTGGAGGGTGTAGGACATTTTCACAAAGAGAACTTTTGAGAATAAGGTGTTTCACTGTAACCTGTTGACCCATCTAAATCCTCAGGCTGTGAAGCCTGAATTGGTCAGACTCTTTCCTGGATATCAATCTTAGTGTTATGAAAAAAAAAACCAAAACCAACAAGATACCCTAAGGCCTTACTAAAATTCCTCCTCTTCTTCTCTGAATAATTTTTGTCTAACTGGATGAGTTTCTGTAAAGTTGCATTCAGCTGAAGTGACCAGTTTGAAGGTTTACTGAAGCATCTTAATTTTTATTGCCACCATGCTTCCTCTACCTGATCTAATCACTATTGTTTAAGCTCTAATCCAGCTATTATGTATCTGAGGTTGACATGAGAGTTGAGAAGAAGAGAGCAGATGAGCAGACTGTCAAAACCAGCTGTCAGCGTAGGTAGGAAGAGTGTGAAATTGAAGCAATAACTGGAATATCTGCATCATCTGTCCAGAGATTTTGGAGTATTTGACCAGTTGGCATCCTCCTAGCCCCAGCTGAGTGACAGGATTGAATATCAGTCAGATATCTTTGTATTTTTTCTGTATGCATGATACAACGTCAGGTGCTGGTAAACAGAGCAGAAAAAGCTTTAAAATTTGGAGGAAGATTTGAGTCTGGCAGTTGAGCCAACAAGTGATTGGTAATGACAGTAGTTACTGTATTCTGAGGACAAGAATGGTTAAGCTAATAGTTAACTTTGGCTCTTGTAGACTAAGAGGTTTATCATTAGTGTGATGTATTTGTAAACAGACAAGCAAATAAGGTCAGCAGAGGTACTGCATCACTAGATGTCATTGCTAAGTAACCCATTCCTAACAATGGGAGGTGTTAAAGAGGACAAAGAGTGTATTTTCTGGGAGAATTTGAAGTTTCACAAAACAATCTGGAAAATGTAAAAGATTTGGGATTGTAAAGCTCAACTGTGAGAAAGCCAAATTCATTCCCAGCACTCTTCTGTCATTTTCAGCCTTTGGTAGTAAGAGGCACCTGATTTATTCACACATCATCAGAAGGGGAATGAAAAACTTGGAGGAATTCTCCCAAGTTATGTAATGCTGCATTTGGTCTCTTCTGGAGTCCTGGTTTGAGATTTGCATCTAGCCCTATCTTAGTTCATCTGCTGCATTGCTTTTGGTTGATTTTGTTTCTTCCTGTTAATGTGTAAGCTCCCACTCCTTTTAGTACATTTCTTCTCTTCCTATTAAATCATTTAATCTGTCCTTTTTGACATTTTTCTATTATCTAGTCAATAAACCTTTCCTCTCCTTCAGCACCAATTTATACACAAACATTCTCTGTAAATACATTTTATGCTGTAAGTGTTAGTACAGAATTATTCTACACCAATTCATTCTGTCCTTGGATATTGACCTTCATGAGAATTTTCTTCATTACTACCTCATTTAGCTTTCTTAGCAATAGCATAAAGCAGCCTTAATGTTGACAAAGCATGATTTACCCATTTTGACATCTGAATCGGCTGTGAAAAGTTAGAAGACAATTTTCATCAATATCAAAAAGCTCTGTTCCAATCTTTGTCCTGCGGAGGAAGGAAAGTGTTAAGCAAAGTGCATATCAACTGGGGGTTAGTGGGGAGTTTCCTAGAGTTATAAGTTATGTGACCTGTGAATCTTGACAAGTCTCAACAATATGTGGAAAGAGTTGTTCTTTTCAGCACAAGAAGCTGGGAGGGACCAGAGACAGTTGTGCAAGATTCACCTGAGCAGTGGCCAGTTCTATGTCCTTCAGCATATGCAAGCTATCACAGTTTACAGTTGTCGCTGTCATGCAAGGACTGGTAATAAAAATAAGGCAATGGACATAGGATATGGGAAATTCTTTAGAACTTTTAAACTATTCTTAAAGATATTTCTACCATTGGTCATATTTGCCTTCAAACCCACTACATCTTGGGCCTAAAGGGTAATAAAGCACACATCACTCTTGTGTATATGTATTTTCTGCTTCAAAGGTTTTGTCAGGGTTTTTTTTTGGAAAACAAACTTTCTGCTTGGCAAAATGACTGCTTCATGCCTCACAGCTATTCCTGAGTATTGGGAAAGAATCTAGATGGAATTTAACTGATTCCACTGACATCTTGCTGACAGACACATTGAAAGGGCTGGAAAAGATATCATAATCTTTGGTTAAGTAAATATTTGAATCAAGATTGCTCTGAAGCAAACTGCAGAGCAGATGATAATGTAGCTCTTCTTGACTACATCAACAATCATTTTGACAGATGAATTTGAATGCTAATGTTTCATGAATAACATTTTTTTGGTGGGGGAGGAGTTGTATGCAGTACAGAAACTTATCCCCAAAATGTATCTTCATATAAGCAAACTATGAGCATTTTTCAGCTCTTTTTAACAATTTCTTAAGGAAAATCAAATCTCTTCCCTAGTCCCCTGCTTTTCAGAAATTGTACAAAAAGCAGAGAGAAGACATAATTTTGGAGTGTGACATAGCAGCATTATGGCACTGCTGATGTCTGGATGACATTTCTTTCAGGTGTTTGCTGGTTTGGGCATTATTCTGAGGACAATATTCATCTGTTGAAGGATTTCATCTGAAAATTTCTCTTCACAGTGAGTCCTCAACACTGCCAGTCCTCCTCTTCATTGTAAGGGGTGTTTGTTTTCCATGCTGCAATACCTTGAGAAGGGAACTGTCCTGGGTTCAGCAGTAGAAGTCATTTTTCTCCTTCTTAGCTGGTGCAGTGCTGTGTTTTTGACTTTCTGCAGATGCATTTTTAGCAAAGACTGGCCACGTTCCCAAGTCAGCAGGTGCCTACGTGGAGCTTGACATGAATCAAGAATGAAGAAGGATGTGCATAAGGAAGCAAGAGTAACGGTACAAGAAAGATAAGAAGAAACTGGAATGTGCTAAGATACAGAATAGCGAACTGTTAGCAAGTTTTAAAGGTTAAGTTCCTGTATGCTTATTTGATTAATTGTATACCAGTTGCTGTGTGATGCAAGAATATGTATCAAAGTATAATATACTAAGCTATTGTAGATGTATCTATTTATAATACAGCAAGCTATTGTGAGCAGATGCAGACAATAGTATAAAAAGGGTAGATGCCTTGTATTAAATGGCTTTGGTCTGATCACATTGATCTCTGACTGAGTCCATTTTTTCTGCGGCAATTTTCAGCTGGGGAACAGCACTGATAACACCGATGTTTTTAGTTGTTGCTCAGTAATGTTTACTCTGACCAAGGACTTTGTGAGCCTCATGCTCTGCCAGGGAGGAAGGGAAGCTGGGAGGGAGCAGAGACAGGACACCTGACCCAAACTGACCAAAGAGGTATTCCATGCCACAGCAAGTCATGCCCACTATATAAACTGGGGGCAGTTACCTGGAAGGGCTAGATCACTGCTCAGGTCAGGCTGGGTACCAGTTGGCAGGTGGTGAGTGGTTGCATTCTCTTCCCTTTTTATTTCCCTTATCATTATAATTATTGGTGGTAGCAGCAGTGCTTTCTGTTATACCTTAGTTACTGGGCTGTTTTTATCTCAACTCATGGGAGTTACATTCTTTTTAGTCTCCTCTCCATCCCTCCAGGAGCGGGGAGAGGAAGGGTGGGGAGTGAGTGAGCAGCTGCACTGTTCTGAGTTTCCGGCTGGGCTTAAACGATGACAGGAACGCTTGGAGGATCCTCAAGCTTATATTAGGCATGAATTGTAATTTACTGGAAACAAGACAATAGGCAGTGATCTTATGATGATCTTATGACCACAGACAGCTGTGGTCATGGAGGTGAAACATGGTCAAGATTAAGGGAAGTTTGTGAGATGTTTGCGGTGCAGCACAGTAAGGAAGCATCTATTTGTGGGCTCATACTTGCTACTGTGTCTTTCAGTGACACTTAGTGACAAACACCACAGAATATCCTTTCTGCTTGGTATAGCTGCCCTGCTTGCTCCTTGGATACTGCTTCATGGGTTTTCCAGGGACCAAGCAATAGTATTGTGAGAGCACATTTCTGCAAAAATTGTCTAATGGGAATAGGAATCAAACCTGCTTCCTTTCTCATTCCTTATGACATGCAACCTGAATGCAAAAACAGGTATAAATGATCTTGAGAGTTTGGTGATAACTGACGGGTACACGAATCCCTGCAGCAACTTAACCCAAAGCTTCTATGAACTAGGAATGGGACTAGCAATTTGAAGTTGTTTGTAAGTGGAGCCAATTGAATCCTGTTGGTTTGCAAAACTGAGCTAACTAGTTTCAACTCTTTCCCTTCTTTTCCCCTGATTCTTTTGTAAAACTTATATAAAGAAAGATCTTTTACTATGGGAGTTAACATTTTTTCCTGTGTTAATAACACAGGGATGAAGATATGCCAAAAAAACCTTTAGGCATTGTAGTCTGATCACTAGTTTATTCTTTAGGTGTAAGTGATATTAGTACTGTTTGCCAAAAATATAGTGATTTATCAGCATCAAAGATTGTAAATTCTGTGAAATATTATCTAAGAAGTGGTGCATCTTATTTGGGAACTTAGAAAGGTTGGTCTAGAACTGTCTGGAAGCAAAATACGGACCAGGTAAAAAGCCTGGAAGAGGGTCTGATCCAGGACAAGGAAGAGGAGGAATGCTGTCTCTGTTTCAGAAGGAATGTTGAGTTCTATGAAAGATGCTGTTGCAGATCAGTAGTTTAATGCGGGACCCTTCAGTGTCTTTGGAAGTAAATACATTAACCACAGTGGGATACAGGTAGGAGCAGATTTGTAGAACAGAAGTGGATAGTAAAGACCTGGTAGGAGTGAGGAGGATCTTACTTTAAACTACCTTTATTCTGGTTGTATGGACTAAATGCTCCCTAGTAACAGAGTGGGCTTATTGTGCTGCCAGTGAGTAGTTTTTCTTCAAAATCTTCTGAAGGGGAATCCCTATTACAATTCTGTAAGTCCAAGTGTCATACAAACCAAAGTGGGCTCAGGACAGCTGAGGTATTTGCTTCTAAAATGCACTGCTGACCCAGGCTAATGTAGACCCCTTTCTTCTTCTAGAAATCAAACCATTCTGTAGTCCTACCTGATAAGTGGAACGTCAGCCTGGGACATGTCTGCCAGGGAGATCAGCCTTTCCGGGTTTCTTTTTATGGTAGCTGAGACATGATTTCTCCTAGATTGAGTTGCCTCTGATGCTGATCGTGAAACACTTCCAAAGAACAGCCTGGAAGGTCTTCCAGATCTTCTGATTCTGCCACTGGGAGCTAATGAATAATAAAGCATTCTAATATGCAATTTGCAGAGTGCATCTCCACTTAAGCTGCTAATGCTCATTCTTGATATCCAGGCTAACAAAACTTGGTTTTACCCAGATGTTCTGCTGAGATAAGCTCTCTTTATACTAGATTCTCAGCAGGAAAAGAAGGACATTAGTATTCCCCTATGCTGAATTCAGAATCTACTGGAACACATAATTTTTATCAAGAGTACCATTACTTTTTTATTTTCACAGGTTTCATTATATAGCACTTCAGGTCTCAGATTTGCTGAGGGGCACAGGAAATTAAACTTGCTCTTTTACACTTTATTTTTGCCATCCACTCCCTTTACTCATTGATGTAGGTGACACCAACGGGACCTTCTGAACAAACCAGGATAAATGATGGCTATTTACAAAAAAGTGAGAGTGCTTACCTGTTTGGGAGATAAGTCACCTTGGATGCCATCTGTTCTCACAGGGATGCCTGCTATTTATTCCTACAGCAACTGTGTTTTGTGCCTGTGAGAGCTCTTTAAAATCATATCAATAAAGCAGCTTTGTTGGAATCTATAAAGCATCAGAGAGGTCACTGCCCTGGTAATGTCTTCTGTCGTTTAGTGCTTGTACAGTCATCCTGGTTGGGTACCTTGAAGGGAAAGTAAAGGGATGATTTGATTGAGAAGGGATTGGCGTTTCCCCCCTAATTTTTATACAATTTTTTTTCACTGATATATCAAAATGGGCCATGGGATATTTGGTAAAAAGAAAACTTTTCCCCTCAGTGCACTTCCCAGTACTGCTTTTCTACATATGTGTGCTTACTTCCAGGTCTAATGTTCATGCCCTCTAGCAGCAAGGACATGCAGAGAGGATGTCACATCTCTTGCTTCCAAATGATAATGGAGATTTTTAACCCAGGAGAGAGGTCTTTGAGGATCTGAATGTTTTCTTTGAAGTCAGACTAGGGGCAGATTACAGAAAGAGGGGCTGCATCTGAAAACAAATTTTGTTATTTTTAGATGTGAGTGCATATCCCACCTCTGTAATGGGTGATCTGAACCCCTGCATCACTTCACATTTGAACAAATCTGCTGTTGTACAGAGGCCTGAGTTTTATGAAAATCTGCCTCTTTCTGCCACTTCTTTTCTGGGAGAAAAACACCAGATTTGCTGCAACCCCCCCCCCCCCCCCTCCCTATCTTCTGGTTAGTAGGCCATGACAGTGAGTGTCAGTGGGGTGTCAGAGCATCAGTGAAGTAATGATTATGTGAAAAAACCTTAAAACATTGTGTTGTCAGACTTTCTGCTCAGATCTCTTCTGCTGGTATCTAAACAGAAACCTGAGCAGTCTCCTCCACCAGTATAACTATAGTGTGACAGTACACATTAATGAGAAGCTCCAGAGGTGCATTTTGATGTGAAATTGGATTTATTTTTTTTTTTACAAGACTAGCCTACTTGTTTTGTTGTTTTTTTAATACTATTTTTCATTTCTTAGTAGAAGCATGTCCAGGCTGAACTGCTGTTTTTGTTTGCTACGAAAAGCAAATCCTTTGTTTAATTATTTAGGTGCCTGGTTGACAACATATGGATATCTTGCAGTGGATACAAAAAAAGAGCCAAAAAAATTATTTTTAGAAAAGGAAGATATTCTGGAAGAAATTATTTTAAACATTGAAATACTAACCTCTGTGCTGCATGCCAAAACCAAGGCCACAACACTAAATGTAGGGGGCAGAAAGATGTTCTGGATCTTGAAGAATTTCCTTCTTGAAGAAGTCTGGATCTTGAAGAATTTCCTTCCCACTTACTAGGACTCTTAACTTCAACACCTCAAGGAGGTGCCTAATGTAACAGCATATTTTTTCTTCATGCATGATGTTGAAGACCATGATAAGCAGCTGGAGCACATGCAAGGACTGGGTATTTAACTCTCTGGTACACCATGCAGGGCTTTGAGGAAGAGGAGTAGGGATAGGCAGGTATGTTACACAGAGCCATCTGATCTTCCCTGGGGAGCATGAATGTTCTAGCTGAAGGGAAAAGGTCTGAAGTACCAGAGGTGGGAGAGGGAAGAGGAAAATAATTTAGTTGCCTTGCAGAGACCTGGGGAAGACCTTAAATGTATAGACCTCAGTCTGTATGACCATGACTACAGTCATGGACAATGGGGACTAATTACTTACCTCTACTTAATAAAGTAGCACAGTTTACACATTGTACAAATTCTTCTGTTTAAATAACCATTGCTTTTTGATTAGAGCAAACGTCTGGAGTTTGATTTCCTATAGGACCTTTCTTTTAGAAGAGGAAAATGGTTTCTAAATCTGCTCTAAGGAATCCTTCTTGTTCAAAAAGAAAAGAAACAAGATGTAACCCTGACATGGCATGGCTGAAAACGTTTTCTCTTTTTTTCAGGACCATTTTAGCCATCTCCTGTTGGGTCATCTTTTTTATCCCGCTTCAGCATGGCTATTTTACTTCCTTGCTGCTTTTTTCTACCTACTTTGTTTCACAGAAATCCTTCTAAAAGGACAAGTGCTGTGTGAGCATGGACATGTTCTGCTTGTTTGGATGGAGATCCCTCTTTAGTTAACCTGCTTTTATAGAGAAGCTGAACTAGGCTGAATGGATAGTAGCAAATCTGCTTCCCTCTTTCAGTTTCAAGCTGCAGTTATTTAAATCATTGTTCAAGTATGTCTTGACCGATCTGATATTGGTAATGTTGTTACTTCCACTTATTTAACTTAGCTGGTGGGTATTCATTTGTAATTGTAATGATTTTGGGTTTTTCCCTACTAAATCTTTGGTGAAAGTTTTCGTTTGCTGAAGGAAGGGAAAAGAACTTAATGGGCATGATGGTTATACAAAACTGCATTAGATTAGATTAGATTCCTGATTTCTCTAGGAGATAGCTGCATAGGCTAAAAGCATCTGAAAATGCTGTTTAAATTATTCTTACATATTCAAGTAACACATGAAAATATAATGCTTTCTACATCTTTTATTTGTAGCAAATTTACTCTTAGTTATCATTGTTACAATTAAAGGAAGAAACTAAAATCATAATTGAATTTGGAATATATACTCCATCAGGTCTTGTCAACTTAATTTATCAACGTCTACACGTGCTATAAAATTACTGTTAAGTACTAGATATCCAGCTCAGCCTGGGTTTTATTTTAATGAACTATAGTGCATGTGAAATGAACAGGCAATTATTGTATATTCAACTATTTCCTATTCAAATTAAAGTTGCTAAGCCACTGGGAATAAAACCTGGATATTTACATAGACAATTATAAGGTTGAAAAGGTTTTGACACTTCCAGGGACTTTACAGAATTTGTCATGGGTTGTTTCTTTAATCTGCTTTCTCTGTCTTTTTCCTTCTCCCCTCTTAGTAGCAATTGTGACTAACTGCTGCACAAAATGTTCAGTGAGCTAATTAATTTTCTCCAGACAGTCCCAAAAGTCATTTTACTGTCTTCTTGTTCAAGCTATTGGAGCAAGAGTTCGTGGGAGAAAATGAGAAGAAAAGATACAGTTGTGATTTGCCTTTCTGTTAGTCCACTCAGCCACTGAAACAGAAAGGGCTGTTCTCATATCTTCAGCGATGCTAGCCACTGGTATCTGCCACATCTATCCTGTAACCCTGGAGTCTCTGCTCATCGCTGCAGCAGAGATGTGTGGGAGCTTGTTCCTGGTGTTTTCTAGATGTTCATCCCCTGAGAGATTTCTTTCCAAGCACCACACAAGCATTTGAGAACAAGACAGACATCTTTTCATTCTGCTGTGTCCAACACTGAGAAGAGAGAATGTGGGATATTTTGAAACCTTCTCTCTTCATTTCTTCATAAGAAAAGTCTTTAGAGATGAAACACGCCATTTTCAGCATCAAATTAGACATTGCTATTTTTCATTGGAAAAGCCAACAACTAAAGAGTAACTGAAGATTCCATTCTGGGCTGACATAAAATGCTTCAGTCTGCTCATTTTTGACCATTGAGTCTCCTTTGAAAAGTTCTTTGAATAAATTATTGAACTATAGGGGAAGAAGTTTCTCCAAGCTTCAGCTCCACTGAAGCTCTCAGTGCAACCCATACAATGCTGCAGTCCACCAGTTTGGTTTTAAATTGCTTCTTCTGCCTTCACTTCTTTGAGTATATTGCCTCTATAAAGCAGTTTGACAAAATGTGTTTTGTATTTATGAGTACTTTGGCACTGTTTATTTCTTTCCATCAAGTACATTGTTGTGTATAAGCAAGTATTGAAAAGAAGATAGTGGATAAAAGAGGTATAAAAGTAACAGGAGAAAGTTTTTTCTTCCTTATCTTTTTTAAATGTACGTGGATATTTCAGGAGAGAACGGACAATAGTGCAGCCTACTGTTTTTTTTCAAGCTCCTTCTCAAAATAAGAAAAGATGTGGTCACTTGGAGGAATGCTAGATATTTAGATAACCTCTGTTGCATCCAGAATGTGCAAGAATTTACTGTAATCTAAAATGGATGTTTAGTAGATGCTTTATGGTCTCTTTATTTTTATTCTGTCTCTTAACTTTTCAAGAAAGAGTTACCTAAGAAAAATATATTATTATTTTTTTAACAGAAAGATAAAATTTACCAAAGTCAGACTTTCTTTAACAAAGCAGAGGAAGTGATGTTGCCTTATGTCAGTCAGTATTGTTGTAATGCCATGCTAAATAAGTCAGACATCTTGAGATCTTACCTTTATTAACCAGAAGAAAGGCCATTTTGGGTAACATATTACAGTGCATAAAATAAAGGAAAAAAGCAGCCCATCAGAGATAGAAAAGACTTCATGTTGTTAGGATATGTCTTATTAAATTATTTTGTATTAAACTCAGATTCTAATCAGATATTGACCTTTAAAATAAAAGAAATAGCCTAACTGATAATCCCTGATAGGGATAAAAAGAAATCTAGTCTTGCACTGCAACAGTTGTACTGTTTATCTGTGTAACTGATATAAGTAAATGAATTATTCCTGCTAGAGAATTTATCAAATAAAACACAGATCTTAATAGATGGTAATGTTCTTTAGTAATTTACAAATTGTTGCATTTGTTGCCCCTCTTGAGCAGAGGAATTCTGGAACGATTTACGACTTGATCCTCTTCCCATAGGTCAGTGAATATTTTGCAGTAAGACTCCAGAGCAGATTCTTAGTCATGTATTACTGTAGAGGCCTCTTCTCAGGCACAGAAAACCTTCAAGTTGTTATTTCCTTTATCTGTGGTTTTTTCTTTATTTGGTGTACTTTCTAGTTTATTTTAAAGTAGCTTATTTGTAGTAAATTTGCTATGCTAAAATGCTCTGAGGTGTGTCCTTAAATGGAAGGTGTGACTCTTCACATCTAAGTCATGGATTTGAATTGATTTCAATTAGCACAGCTTTTAATATTTGTTAGCTTATTCAAAAGTCATATCTTATTTCTAGTTAGAATCATAGAATCATAGAATAGTTAAGGTTGGAAAGGACCTTAAGATCATCTAGTTCCAACCCCCCTGCCATGGGCAGGGACACCTCACACTAAATCATATCACCCAAAGCCTCGTCCAACCTGGTCTTGAACACTGCCAGGGATGGAGCGTTCACAGCTTCCCTGGGCAACCCATTCCAGTGCCTCACCACCCTTACAGTAAAAAACTTCTTCCTTATATCCAATCTAAACTTCTCCTGTTTAAGTTTTAACCCGTTACCCCTTGTCCTATCACTACAGTCCCTAATGAAGAGTCCCTCTCCAGCATCCCTATAGGCCCCCTTCAGATACTGGAAGGCTGCTATGAGGTCTCCATGCAGCCTTCTCTTCTTTTTCAACCTATTTTCATATGGGAGGTGCTCCAGTCCCCTGATCATCCTCGTGGCCCTTCTCTGGGCTTGTTCCAACAGTTTCATGTCCTTTCTATGTTGAGGACACGAGAACTGCACACAATACTCCAGGTGAGGTCTCACAAGAGCAGAGTAAAGGGGCAGGATCACCTCCTTCAACCTGCTGGTCACGCCCCTTTTGATGCAGCCCAGGATACAGCTGGCTTTCTGGGCTGCAAGTGCACACTTCCTGCTTATGTTCATTTTCTCATCAACCAACACCCCAAGTCTTTCTCCACAGGGCTGCTCTGAATCTCTTCTTTGCCCAATCTGTAGCTGTGCCTGGGATTGCTCTGACCCAGGTGTAGGACCTTGCATTTGTTATGGCTAAACTTCATAAGGTTGGCATCAGCCGACCTCAGAAGTGTGTTGAGGTCCCTCTGGATGGCATTCCTTCCCTCCAGCGTATCAACCGAACCACACAGCTTGGTGTCATCAGCAAACTTGCTGAGGGCGCACTCAATCCCACTGTCCATGTCAGCGATGAAGATGTTAAAAAAGACCAGTTCCAGCACCGATCCCTGAGGGACACCACTCGTTAGTGGTCTCCAGCTGGACATTGATCCATTGACCACAACTCTTTGTGCGCGGCCACAGTCCTTTTGAATTGTAAAATGTTAAGACAGCTAATAAAAATACCAGTTTCAGAATGGAATTTATCAGTGACTGCTAAATCTAACATTCCTTTCCAGATAGCTTATTCTGTATTGCAGCATGGTCCTGTAATCTCTAAGTAGTTGCTTTGAACAGCTGGTGAGAATTTGGGGGAAAATTCAAGGGAGGGTTTGTTGCCTGTTGTTTAAACAAATATTAAAGACTGCTTAACTCATGCTGGTGCTTTTCATCAGTTGTAAATGCACTTTTAACTAACAGAGCACATCTTCCTGGAAATACCTATACTAAAACAAGATACAAAGAACAAAGCCAAATATACCATGCTTGCTTTCCTGGTTTTGCTCATGTAAGAAACTGTCCAGTGAGTTAAAATCTAAAGGAGAGAGGTATCTTTGCCTTCCTATTATTGATCTATTTTTAACCCCACCATCTTCATTGACTGTCCTAGGCATCTAGCATTTTAAGATTTGAGGGTGAAGGTTTCTGCAGTCATGAATTTTGTTAACCATGATCTCCTTCAGAGAAGACCTTCAGCCTTCTTATTTCCATGTCCTAGCCTTTTCTAGTTCCTCCTGGTGAGGCAGAGGTTCTTTCTCCTTAATGACTTCAAAGTGCTAAGTCATAAGCTCATTTCCAAGCATTAGAACAGAAAAGTCTAATTCATTTTCACCTAATTGGTGTAGTCTGCTTTATGTTATAGTTAGTTATTTCACTGTTGTGCTCAGCTTGTTTCTGGTTAGATGTATTGCTTCTCTGTTTAAATGTCTGGATTATGAGAGCCTGTTCTTCTAATGAGAATTCCACTGGATTCAAAAGTAGGGGAGTTTTAACTGTACTTATTAGAGTGGAAATTATAAGTATGTCTCAAAGTAAAGCTTTTCTGGAGAAACACATTTGCAAGTGGTAGTTAGCGTGGCAAGCAGTAAATTGATTTCTCTGTTCATCTACCTAAACAATAAATGTGAAAATCATGAATCATGGAAATAGATTGCTTGGGAAGACTGTGCATTCAATGAAGGTTTCTATGAATTAGCTAAGCATTTTAACTGTTACCTCATAGTTGTATGCAAGTTCTCTGTCATGTCTGTCACATGCATAACCATTTAGGTCCTTTGCTAGCTGACACAGTGTGCAAATAATTCTAAAATACTCAAACATCACTAGTATTTAGAGAGACCTAATCTATATCTTGCACATAACTCTGTGTTCCTAAATGCAATGATTTTTTTGTTTGTTTTAAGGTCTGGCTCTCTAGGGTTTGATT
This sequence comes from Pezoporus occidentalis, assembly GCF_034315485.1. Taxonomy (NCBI): domain Eukaryota; kingdom Metazoa; phylum Chordata; class Aves; order Psittaciformes; family Psittacidae; genus Pezoporus; species Pezoporus occidentalis. Next base: position 1,320,997 of record NW_026915268.1, read on the forward strand.
TTGCTGTGTTCTGGATTCTGATTTATAAGTCTGGCATTGTAAAGAAATTCTAAAATGAGTACTTATGAATGCTAGCTTTTCAAAATTTTTCAGAATTTCAGCGATAGTCTGATGTTTAAAAACCACACTTCTCAGCATAAATTAACATAAGCATGTATATCAGGGGATACTTTTGAGATAGATAGAAATTTTAGAAGCTTTTTTGTTTGCACAACACTGGTGTAGCTCATTCCTCCTGCACACACTTGTGACAAGTTTGCTCCTGTAGCTTTTCCTAGGTTTACTTTGAATACTGCTGTCCATGTTAACAGTTATTTTGAAAGACTCACAGGTGAGGGGGACTGCTTGTGAACAGGCTCCACTAAGAGGAGCATCAATTTTGACACAGGTCAGAATCAATGCTTTCTTTCTGAGGGAAGTTCTTCAGTGTAGCAGTTGCATGGCGTTTTGTAAGGTTATGGGCACTGCCATTAAATATCGCCTCTTTGATTTTTTTCATGGTAACTGTGGATAACTGTGGTTAATTTGATGACAAATACTGGTAATGAAACCACCTACACTTTCCTCTTTTCTCTTCTTTAGTAACAATTATTGGCTTGGGATTAAGACAAGTTTTCAGAAAAGTAATTCTGTCTTGAGCAGTAAATTTTATTATTAAAGGATTGTATTTCAGAGAGACAAGCACATAAAGGTACATAAAGAGACATAGTCTGATTGGTTTTACTCTTGGTCCATAGACCGATTCTCATAGGAACCTTTATCTTTAAAAATTTAGTTTATTCTGGCCATTCAAAACCCCTGATAGTCCTTTTAAATATCTAAGGAAAAATTGTCATTCTCTTTTTTTATGTGTGGAGATTGATATTAAAAATGGCTGAATAATCTGTTCTCACAACATCAGACCTTACTATCTGAAGGCAAAGGAATATTTGCTTTCAGAGTACCATCTTCTTGCTACTATTTATTGTCCCAGGACTGGAGCTGTTTTGCCTTTGTCTGAACAATCTGGTGTGAGCTAATCTGTTCTGTCATATTTTGATTAATAAACTTTACACCTTCAGGCACAGGCCAGATCTTCAGCAGCAGAGCCCAAATGAACTTGAGTACAAAGTCAATCCAGTGCACAAAATACATCACACAGTTATTCCAAGGCTTGTGCTGTGTTATAATTGCCCCTTGTTCTGTCATTAGAGCTCCCCTACAAGTCATCATTTTGAGTCAGCAGAGCTGCAGGGAACAGTCACCCTGATGGTTAGTATAGTGCTGAATAGATAATATAAATAACTCCCAGCACAGAAATCCAAAGAGCAGGTATGTACATTAAACCTAATAAAATGCGGGGTTGTTAATCTCTTCCTGACTCTAAGTTAAAACAGTACTTACAAAACTTTGAGTAAGATTGCTTCATCATTTGGCCCCTTGAAATTGTGATTTTATTCTTTTTCACTGACAGGATTTCACAAAAAAAAAAAAAAAAAAGGAAAATGGGCAGCAATTGTGAGATGAGATTGTGAAGACTTTATTGACTTCCTTAAGCCATAGAATTGCTGTCTTTGGAAGCACTGCTTTGTGTTTTCCCCATAATCTTAAAATTTTAAGTCAGCTGAATAGGTAATTAGGAAAACAAAAGTATCAGTGTTGTCCAGTATTACAGATGATGGAATTTAATTTGTTTCTGGCCCCAATCCAGTTTTAACCTGTGGCATCTAAACGCCATGTGTTGTGGTTAGCTGTTGTTCCGATGGTTCTTACTCTGCTATAGAGCACTTTGCAAACACTTTTGCATTGCCTAGCTAGCTCTCCTGGATGGTTCCTTCTTTAGTGCTCACCTCTCAGGCTTTCTAAATGAAGTACCTTCTGTTAGTGCATCCCAACGCATGCACTCATATTTGCAGACCTTACTTTCCAGAGCAGATGTGCACCTGAAGATACCTATTAGGTGAGCCTGTTTGCTTAGGTGGTCTTCACACAGCCTTCAAGCAGATGACAGGCTGGCTGTGCCTGAGCCATGTGAGCAGATTAGTGATGTTATTTAGGTACAAATTTTGATATTAAGTACAAATGCAAAGCAGTTATTGGTGAATGAAAGAAAGATGGCAGGTGGACAAAGTATCCCAACGCAACAGTGATTTAAGAACTCAAGAGAAAGGTAGGCACGATGTTCCACTCTAAGGGAAACAGAGGGCCCCATATGTCGACCTGATCAGACTCACTCAGGAGTGCTGCAACGGATGGCTACAGGCTCTTCAGAAGGGATATGCAAGAAAAAAGAGGTGGTGCAGTTGCATTGTACGTCAGGGAGCGCATTGACTGCCTAGAACTTCGTGTTGTTACTGAGAAGGCTGAATGTTTGTGGGTGAAGATCAGGGGGAAGGCCACCAAGCAGATATCCTGGTAGGAGTCCATTATAGACCACACAGCCAGGATGAAGCTATAGATTAAGTGTTCTTCAAACACATGGGAGAAGTATCACAATCACTTGTTTTTGTCCTCATGGGGGACTTCAACCTACCAGATGTCTGGTGAAAGTGCAACACAGCAGAGAAGAAAAAATCTTGGAGGTTCCTTCTTCATCAGGGACTGCAGTAAAGGGTAACAAAAGCATCTCAAGAGTTGACTGTGCTGGGGGCTGATATCAGCCTGACTGGAAGGGAATGGCAAAAGCACCCTATTGTGACTGGTCCAGAGGCTCCATGCATCCACATGTGCGACCACAACAGTGCACCGGCGGCAATATCGCACCAACCGAGACTCCCTGATTCCCATCCATCAGCTGATCCATACATGGAGAGTCAGGGGGTGATCAGCAGGACCCGCTTGCACTTTAGCAGCCCCATATGGCCAGTGCTAAAGTCTAATGGAGAATGGAGACTAACAGTAGGCTGTCGTGGCCTGAAGGAAGTCACACCACCATTGAGTGCTGCCGTACCGGACATGCTAGAACTTCAGTATGAACTAGAGTCAAAGGCAGCCAAGTGGTATGCCACGATTGATATTGGCAATGCATTTTTCTCAATTCCTTTGGCAGCAGAGTGCAGGTCACAGTTTGCTTTTACTTGGAGGGGTGTCCAGTTCACCTGGAACCGACTGCCCCAGGGGTGGAAACACAGCCCTACCATTTGCCATGGACTGATCCAGATTGCACTGGAACAGGGGCAAGCTCCAGAACACCTGCAATACATTGATGACATTATTGTGTGGGGTGATGCAGCGGAAGAAGTCTTTGAGAAAGGGAGGAAAATAATCCAAATCTTGCTGAGTGCCGGTTTTGCCATAAAATAGAGTAAGGTCAAGGGACCTGCACAGGAGATTCAGTTTTTGGGAATAAAATGTCAAGATGGACTCGGCAGCATTGTAGGGATTGGTCCATGCACTAAGAAAATGATCTCTTTCTCTTGGTCTGTGTGTATATGGATGTATATATATGGGAGAGCGATGGTGTATTGAAAATGCGGGATCTGAGCATGACATGAATGGTATGGATAATGTCCTGGGTTCAGCAGTAGCAGTCATGTTTCTCCTTCTTGGTGCAGTGCTGTGCTTTGACTTCCAGCCTGGGAACAGTGTTGGTGATACCAATGTTTTTGGTTGTTGCTAAGTGATGTTTACCCTGACCAAGGACTTTGTGAGGCTCATGCTCTGCCAGGGAGGAGGGGAAACCAGGAGGAAGCAGAGACGGGACGCCTGACCCAGGCTAGCCAAAGAGGTATTCCATACTACAGCACGTCATGCCCGGGGTGGGGGACAACTGGGAGTTACCCGGAAGGACACGGGCTTCCGGGTGGGACTCGTTTCTTGGGCGGTGGTATTGTATTCTCTTCCCTTGTTATTTTCCCTTATCATTGTTGTCGTTGATAGTAGCGGTGGTGATTTGTGTTGTACATTGGTTGCTGGACTGTTCTTGTCTCAACCCGTGGGAGTTGCACTCTTTCAATCCTCCTCCCCATTCCTCTGGGAGCGGAGAAGGGGAGAGCCGGGGAGGGGGGGGGGAGCTCGATTGCTCTCAGCCTGGCACCACTCACTGGGAGTGAGAGAACAAGCTGTCTGGCTGGGGTTTAAACCACAACACTGTCATACCCAGGAAGGTCTGTAGTTCTTTTATTGTCCGGGGTTTTGGGGTTCAGCATATTGCTTCCTTACGATCTTGTCCCGAAGTTTGTTGTCCAGTGCTAACCTCATAGCCCAGGTAAATCACTTTCTGTTTCACTACCTGAGCCTTTTTCTTAGATACCCTGTATCCCTGAAGTCCCAGAAAATTTAGGAGGCTTACTGTCCAGGTTATGCAAGCTTCTTCTGTCTGGGTGGCTATTAGGATGTCATCTACATACTGCAGTAGCTTCCCTTCTCCCGACAGAGTTTTCCAGGATTCCAAATCCTTGGCAAGTTGCTCTCCAAATCGGGTAGGACTGTCCTGAAATCCCTGAGGCAACACTGTCCATGTGAGGTGGGTTTTGCACCCACTCTTACAGTTTTCCCATTCAAATGCAAAGATTTTCTGGCTGGCTTCGTGGAGAGGGAGGCAAAAGAAGGCATCTTTCAGATCTAAAACAGTAAACCAGGTTAACTCCGGTGTCAAGCATGTTAATAGATATATGGATTTGCTACCATGGGGTAAAGATCCTCAGTTATTTTATTAACAGCTCGTAAGTCCTGTACCACTCAGTATGACCCATCAGGTTTATGAACAGGTAAAATAGGCATGTTAAAAGCAGACTGGCAGTCCTTTAACAGCCCTAATTGTAGAAAATTTTCAATCACTGGGCTAATTCCTTCCCTATCTTCCTTCTTCAGGGGGTATTGTTTAAGCCTGACTGGCTGTTTTCCATCCTTGAGTTTAATCTGTATCGGGGGTCCAGTTTTGGCCCTTCCAGGTATGTTTGTATCCCATACCCCTGGGAATACATGTTCCAGTATGTCCTCTCTAACTTTTTCCTCTGCCTGATGCATGATTAAGACTAAACAACTCTATGTATTGTTGTTCATTTACTTTTAGAGTGATCTAGCTTCCTTTGAAGGTAATGGTTGTTCCCAAATGTTCCAATAAGTCTCTCCCCAGGAGAGCTTTTGGGGAGTTAGGCATATACAAGAATTTATGAATGCCCCATTGCTTTCCCAATTGATATTTCAGTGGTTTACAAAAATATGCCTTTTCACTTTGACCAGTTGCCCCTTTTACCATAATATAATCATCCCCTACAAGCATTAAAGCTTTGTTCAACACTGAATACGTCGCATCCATATTAAATAAAAATTCTACTTCTTTTCTTGTTTCCCCTAGCTTCATTATAACTAGCGGGTCTGCTAGGGTAGGTTTCCCCAGTCCCCTTCATTCTTCTTTCACATGTGCAACCACCCTTCTTTTAGTTATAGCTTTTCTTTTTGGATGACAATTTTTTTTTGTTCTCTGGGCACTCCAAATGTTCAAATTTTTTGCATAGTGCACACTGATCTTTAAAAAGCTGGGGTCCTTGTCTCCGTCCTCCTCATTTCTCTTCTACTACTGCCACCAATCTCCACATTTCCTGCTTATAGCCTTCCTCCCGATTACTAAATACTCACCACGTAGGGTCTCTAGGTTCCTTCCCTCTGTCGGCTGTAACTTTTGAAGCTTTCTTCTAATGTCCCCAGTAAATTGTGCCAGAAAGAGGGATGATAACTGTTGTACCCCTACTTCCGATTCTGGATCTAATGGTGTGTTACGACGCATGGTATCTCTTAATCGGTCTAAAAATTCTGATGGCGATTCCAAAGGGCCTTGTTTTACTGCGTATAATGCTGACCAATTTATAGTTTTTGGTATAGCCCTCTCAACTCCTTTAACAATCCATTCCTGAGAAGCCTGTAGTCTCTCAAGTTCTGCTGATCGGTTCAGATCCCACCGAGAGCAATGCGTGGGGGAACTTTCAAGCATTGGGATACACACTTACCAAAGGCCACCTGGTTGATCAACACCAGAGGATCTGCCAACAGGGCTGGCCCAGCCCAGTCAGAACTTTTACATATTGTAGAGGGGGACAAAGTTCCCGTGGTGCATATGAAGAATTTGCTGGGGAAGACAGCCTGGGTTATTCCTGCTTCAGGTAAAGGCAAACCCACTCGTGGGATTGCTTTTGCTCAGGGACCTGGATATACTTGGTGGGTAATGCGGGAAGATGGGGAAGGCTGATGTGTACCTCAAGGGGATTTGATTTTAGGGGAAAACAGCCAATGAACTCAATTGTATGCTGTTGCCTGCTGTGTAATACTTTTATAGCTCATCAACTAGATGTCTCCAGGTCACCAGCGATTAGCCCTGACTTCCCTCCAACCATCATCCCAACAGAGAATGAACTTTGATAGAACCGGATGAGTTCCGCAGTAAAGGAACTACCAGCACCAGCAGGCAACGATCCAATACTGCACACAGCCTTTCCTGCCCTGAAAGATTGTTACAAGAGATGGAACCTGACATCATGGACCGAATGGACTCGGCAGCATTATAGGATTGGTCCATGCACTAAGAAAATGATCTCTTTCTCTTGGTCTGTGTGTATATGGATGTATATATGTGGGAGAGCGATGGTATACTGAAAATGTCGGATCTGAGCATGACGTGAATGGTATGGAGTAAGGGGTGGATAATGTCCTGGGTTCAGCAGTAGCAGTGAGTTTTCTCCTTCGTGGTAGCTGGTGCAGTGCTGTGTTTTGACTTCTAGCCTGGGAACAGTGCTGGTGATACTGATGTTTTCGGTTGTTGCTAAGTGATGTTTACCCTGACCAAGGACTTTGTGAGGCTCATGCTCTGCCAGGGAGGAGGGGAAACCAGGAGGAAGCAGAGACGGGACGCCTGACCCAGGCTAGCCAAAGAGGTATTCCATACTACAGCACGTCATGCCCGGGGTGGGGGATAACTGGGAGTTACCCGGAAGGACACGAGCTTCCGGGTGGGACTCGTTTCTTGGCGAGTGGTATTGTATTCTCTTCCCTTGTTATTTTCTCTTATCATTGTTGTCATTGGTGGTAGCGGTGGTGATTTGTGTTGTACATTGGTTGCTGGACTGTTCTTGTGTCAACCATGGGAGTTGCACTCTTTCGATCCTCCTCCCCATTCCTCTGGGAGTGGGGAAGGGGAGAGCCCTGGCGGGGCGGGGGGAGGGGTGGGGGTGGCTCGATTGCTCTCAGCCCAGCACCACTCACTGGGAGTGAGTGAACAAGCTGTCTGGCTAGGGTTTAAACCACGACACAGGTACAGACTGAATTGGGAAGTTCAGGTTAGATATAAGAAAGAAGCTCTTCACTGTGAGGGTGGCAAGGCACTGGAACAAGTTGCCCAGAGAAGTGGCAATGTTCAAGGCTAGGTTGGACAAAGCCTTGGGTGACATGGTTTAGTGTGAGGTGTCCCTGCCCATGGCAGGGGATTGGAAATGGATGATCTTAAGGTCCTTTCCAGCCCCAACTTTTCTATGATTCTACTATTCTTTGAGGGTGTGGTAGATAACTTCCTAACCCGGCTGGTGAGTGAGCCAACTAGGGCAGATGCCCAGCTAGATTTGCTGTTGACAAACAGAGAAGGACTGGTGAGTGATGTGATGTGATGTGATGATGTGATATGATATGTGATGTGTGGAGGCCGGCTTGGGCAAAGTGATCATGAAATTGAATTTTCAATCCTTGGAGAAGTCAGGAAGAAGGTCAGCAAAACCTCCACTTTGGGCTTCAAGAGGGCTGACTTTGACCTGTTTAAGATGCTGGTTGGCAGAATTCCTTGGGAAACATTACTGAATGACAAAGGAGTCCAGGAAGGCTGGATGCTCTTCAAGAATGAAATCCTTAAGGCAAAGGAGCAGACAGTCCCTATGTGCCAAAAATCAAACTGGCGGGGAAGAGATCAGCCTAGCTGAACGGGAAGATAGTGCTGGAACTCAGGAAAAGAAAGATAGCTTGTCACCTGCAGAAGAAGGGACAGTTACCCTATGAAAAGGATAAGGATGTTGTCAGGTTCTGTGGAGAGAAAGTAAGAAAGGCAAAGGCATAGATGGATCTAAATCTGGCCAGTGTCATGAAAGATAATAAAAGTACTTTTTCAAATATATGAGTGATAAAAGGAGGGCCAAGGAGAACCTCCATCCTCTACTGGATACTACGGGGAAACCTAGTGACTAGGATGAGGAAAAGGCTGAGGTACTTAATGCTGCTTTTTCTGCAGTGTTTAACAATCACACCAACAATCCTCAGGGTACTCAGTTCTCTGAGCTGGATGGCAGAGATGGGGAGCCGGTTGAAGTCCCTGTAATTCAGGAAGAAATGGTTAGTGACCTCCTGCTAAACTTATATGTATGAAAGTCTATGGGGCCATATGGGTTACACCCAAGTGTGCTGAAGGAACTGGCAGAGGAGCTTGTTAAGCCACTCTCCATTATGTATCATCCATCCTGGTCTAGTGGGCAGGTTCCAGAGGATTGGAGGTTGGCCGCCATGACACCTCTCTAGAAAAAGGGCAAGAAGGAAGACCCTGAGAATTCCTGTCAGCCTGACCTCAGTGCTGGGGAAAGTCATGGAGCAGATGATCCAAAGTGAGAACATAAACCATGTGCAGGAAAATGGAGGGATCAGGCCCAGTCAGCGCGGGTTCATGAAGAGCAGGTCCTGCATGACGAACCTCTTCTCCTTCTGCAATAAGGTGACCCAGCTGGTTGATGAGGGAAAGCTTGTGGATGTTGTCTACTTGGACTTCATAAAGCATTGGACACTGTCTTCCAAAGCACTGTCCTGGAGAAACTGGCTGCAAATGACGTGGATAGGAGGATTCTTTGCTGGGTTGGAAACTGGCTGGATGACTAAACCCAAAGAGTGATGGTAAATGGCAAAACATCCAGTTGGTGACCTGTCATTAGTGGACTCAGTGTTAGAGCCAGTGTTGTTTAATATCTTCATTAGTGATCTGGATGAAGGGATCAAGGGCAATCTCAGTAGATCTGTGGGCAAAACTGAGTTAGGTTTGAGTGTTGATCTGCTGGAGGGTAAAAAGCTCTGCAGAGGGACCTGGACAGGCTGGATCCGTGGGCTGTGGCTGATGGTATGAGCTTCAGCAAGGCAAAGTGCTGGATCCTGCACTTGGGCCACAACAACCCCCTGCAACACTCCAGGCTTTTGGAAGAGTGGCTGGAAACTGCTCATGGGGAAAGGCCTGGGGGTGATGGTTGATGGAGCTGAACATGAGCAGCTTGTGTCCAGGCAGCCAAGAAGGCCAGTGTCATCCTAGCCTTTATCAGCAATAGTGTAGCCAGCAGGACCAGCGCAGTGGTTGACCCCCTGCACTGGGCATTGGTGGGGCTGAACCTCAAATCCTGTGTCAGTTCAGTACAAGAGAGACATTGAGGTGCTGGAGTGGGTCCAGAGATAGGCAATGGAGCTGTTGAAGGGACTGGAGCACAAGTGAGGAGCGGCTGAGGGACCTGGTGGGAGTTTAGTCTGGAGAAGAGAAGGCTCAGGGGACCTTATCACCTTGTACAACTACCTGAAAGGAGGTTGCAGTGAGGTGGGGTTGGTGTCTTCTCCTAGGTAACAAGTGACAGGACAAGAGGAAACGGCCTCAAGCTGCACCAGAGGCTTAGACTGGAGATTAGGAAAAATCTCTTCCCTAAAGGGTGCTCAGGCTTTGGAACAGGCTGCCCAGGGCAGTGGTAGAGTCACCGTCCTGGTAATGCTCACAAACTGCTAGACAAGGCCCTCAGTGACATGGTTTAGTGGTGGCCTTGGCGGTCCTGGGGTAAAGGTTAGACTTGATGATCTAAAGGTTCTTTTCCAACCTGGTTGATTCTACGATTCTACATCTGTAATTCTAATTCATATAGAAAGATGATAACCTGAGACCATCAAAGTTCATCGCTTCATACACAGATTTCAGCCTCAGATAAATCTAAAGTGCTTTAGAGTTTCTGGATACATGAAGCATAACTTTTACTACATTCCTCCACCTCAAAGCTGTTATACCTTTTTTCTCTGTGAGATACAAGTGGTTGCTAAGAAGTCTTCAGTGGGTCTTAACGCATGCCAGGCCACACACACTCCAAAATCCGGCTGACAACAGCATCCACCCAGGGTTTAAACTGTCTGCACACAGTATCCTTCTTTGGGAAACAAAAAAATAGCAGTTTTGCAACAGAATCTTTTTTCATTGCCTGTATAATGCAGTGAGATTCTCTGAGAGGTGAAATCAAAACTAGTAGTACTGTTATTTATACAGGCATGGTAAGTACTGAGATAAAATTCAGTATGTGAATTGCAGTAAAATAAATCAGAAATAATGCAAAAACAACATCTAATTGTGTAACTGATATCAAAAACACAAAGGCATATGTTGAAATAAAAGTAATTTTTAATAAGAAATATACTGAAATTTATCAGGATGACTTGTCAGTTTGATATCCATTAAGTCAATGATCCCACATCTCAGTAAGAATGACTAATTATTTAAGAAATGTCATCATGGTAACAGTGTCAATTTTATAAAATGTTTCCATTTTTCATTGTTAGAATAAAGAATCCCTATGTATTCTCGTAATGACTGCCCTTTAACACTGGAAAAATGTTCTCTGAAGTATTGCTAAAGGAACAATAAATAAAAAATAGTTGTTTCCTTATCTCATTTATCAGTTGCACTTTAATCTCCACTGAGTATCTTATAAAATAAAATTGAACTGCTTTAAAAAAACTTATTAGATAACATTGACTTGCTACTAGACAGATCATTTTTCTTTTATTACAATGAGAAAATAAATCACCATGAGAATGTAACAGAAACGGGAATTTTATGATTACAGATATAAGCAAAAGAATAGATACTGAAAAAGTTGAAAACCATGACAATTGTATCTTAAAGGTTATATAGACATGAAGAAGCTTTATTTTTTCCTAAGTTGCTTTGATATCTTTACAAATAAAATTATAATTTCAATATAGTTCTTTTGTCCATAGCTGTCCTTGTTCTGTAATTTACTATTTTTACACTTTATTGTGAATATATGACTTTAACTAGTTTATAAACACATAATTTTAATAATTTTACAAATGAAAGTTCTATAGAATTCTGTTTCACTCACATAAAGTTAAGAATTTGCAAGGGCCTATTTTACTCTCGTAATGAAATACAATCTGCTTATTTCATAGCCATGTGTGATAAGAATACTGAAAAACACAACAGTATAGTACTTCTCCATGTCTTCTCAAACATGTTCACACTACAAGCACCGGGATATAAAAAGGAAAGCTTTTCTAGCATGAAGGGGTATTAGGTATCAAATTAAAATCGAGAGCTGTACAAAAGATGGCTTGTATCTGGGAGACAGGTCCTTCTTCCCTCAGCTCATTGCAGGATGAAAGTTAATAAAGCTTATAAAGTAATTCATTAACTTATCACCTTTACTCTGTCAACAATCCCACTCCTACCAAATTCTGAGCTGTGAGGAAATAGCATTGATTCATTTCAAATCATCAGACTGCATAGAATAGGAAAATAGTATTTTACTGCCATATACTGCAATTTATAACCGGTAAAGGTCTGTTGCCAAGCCGCATCTCAGATACTTCGCTGATATAAACTACAAGCTCCTTGGCTTCTGGCAGGTGAATGCAGCCTTAAAAAAGACATGAGGACAGGTAGTTCTCATCTGTAACTTCCACACCTCCACACCCAGCCCACACCATCTATATTCCATGCCACCAGCCACTGATGCACCCATGTCATGCATGACTGATGTGGCATTTGTTAGCTGACATCAAAAAACTAGACAAGGATGGTAGACGTTAAAGATGCCACCAGATCACACTCATTATAGCTGATAGATGGAATCAGACTGCTATGTAATGAGTGATTCACCCTGGAAAACAGAGATGCTACTCACTGTCATAAGACAGCTGTGGAGATTGGTCTGCATAGAAAGTGGCTGGATCACTATAAAATTTCCATTGTCAGAAGATTCTGCCTTTCAGTGCAATTCCAGTTTTATACCTGCAATTCTTAAATTCGGGAATCTCTTGCCCCCTCACAAAATATCAACAGAAACCTGGTAGCAAAAGCCTTTTAATACCAATGTGGTCATAGACTAGATTTATGCCAGACGAGAGAAGACATACTGGTACGTATCTGCTTAAATTAACCGTCAGGAGCTCAAAGGCCTAATTTCTGAGGTTTAGAGGGAGAATTTTCAAAAACTTAACAAAACAACCAAACACTTTCAAATTGCATTCCTGCAATAACAATTGAAATAAAAAAGCCTCTTCAAACATTCTTCGTTTTGCTCTCTACTGACTGAAATGATTAAAAGATGCAGAACAGGAAGGCAGCAAACATTACTAAAAGCTGCACAACACAACTTATGAAGGCTTTCCAGGAAGAAAGGGTTAAGTCTTTTTAAATACACAACATTGTGACCTCAGAACATCTAAACTCAGAACACAATCTGGAACAGGACCATGAAATTGTGACCTCAGCAGACATGAACAGGCATTGGTGTCTTCAGGGAAAGATAATTAACATCAGAGAGTATTGTATCAGCTTTACTTGACAACAACTGGAAATAGTCTTTTGATGTGTTTAAGAGCCATACATTTCAGAGCTATTTAACACTGAAAAACAGTGCCTTATAGAAATTTTAGGACTAAGCCCAAGACCTTGGTGATATTTAAAGCCCTTGCTGCCATTGAAATGAAACTCCTCAGGGCCATTTCATAAAGTTACTAAAATGTTAAAGAAAGATAAATGGAAAATAATTACATGCTAAAACTCTACTGAGAGCAAAGAAAAAAAATGTGCTACACCTATCATGTAATTCATTCATAGTACAAAATAAATTACATTTTAATAGTATTACAAATATTACATTTTTTCAGTGTGTATGGTTTATTATTAAAACAGCAAAGTGAAATAATCTGTTTAATCGAATGTATTCTGTTTAATCAAATGTTCCTTGGCTGAAAATGCAATCCCCAATTTTCTTTTTAGCTCTCCATGGAGACTGTGCCCATGGTCCGTAGTGAACGCTGCAGGTTCTCTGTGGTGCCATTTCTCCCTTGCCTCATCTGCTGCTCATTCTGCTGTTCATACCCCCAGTTAAACTTTGGAATGGGTCTAGTTGAAAATCAACTGCAATGAACAGAAAGACATGGACTGATTTTGTGAGCTTTGGACCATCCTTCTCCAAATAGCAAGCAGAAACAGGAGTACCAATTAAAATGCTGATTCAGAGAATCATAGAATGATTTAGGTTGGAAAAGACCTTTAAGATCTCCGAGTCCAACCTTTAGCCCAGGACCCCCAAGTCCACCCTAAACCATGTACCTCAGTGGCACATCTACATGTTTTTTAAATACTTCCAGAGATGGTGACTCAACCACTTCCATGGGCAGCCTGTTCCACTGCTCAGCAACCATTTTGGTGAAGAATTTTTTCTTAATAGCCAATCTAAACCTCCCCTAGTGCAACTTGAAGCCATTTCTTCTTCCCTACCTCTTGCTACATGTGAGAAGAGACAGACACTTACTTCACTACAACAGTTTTTTATGTAGTTCTGTGTTCTTAGGACAGGAATCTATTTATTTATTTATTTATTTCAGAAGTCTGGATTTTCTAATAAAAAGGTGTATGAATGCAGTAGAAAAATATTTGATAATCTTTATTTATTCACATAACTCCAATATAATTTTAAAAAATTTCCAGGAATAAATTCAGTTCTCAGATAATTTCATTTTTCTTTTCAAGATACATTTTCTAGCAGCATATGTCACAGAAAGTAAGAGTGAGGCTTTGCTGATTTCAGGGAAATTACAAATGTACTTGTACATTTATTTTGGACGTTGTTCAATTAATCTAGTTTTTTCACCAAGGCTCATTTTCATAACATACATGCTGTGCACGTACACCTCAACGAGATCTGAAGACCTAATTACGAACAACGCAACCATGCCACTACTGCATCCTAAATGACTTATTTCTAGGACAGCATCTTGGCTTAAGCAGAACTTCATGTCGTTTTAAGTCCACCACCTTGAAAGAGCTGTTCAGAAGTCATGCAGCTAATTGTGGACGTACAAAGAGTTCTGCTTAGATCGACCACTTCTGCTGGTGTTGGCATGTTTTAACACTACCTTTGCCAGAACAAACTATTAATTTATTTCTGTCACTCACATATCTCCTCCTCTGCCTTTTCTTGGACTTCATCTGTGTTCAGCCCGCTTAGCTTTATTGACCTCATGTTAGTTTTTCTATCTACAATTTCCTCTGCAAGGATATACTTTATACTGTAAACCTAGAAGTCTTCTTGAAGTACAGACAGAAAATGAGAAATTTTAAAGTTATTCTCAGTTCTGGGTGAAATTCTTATCAACATAAGATATGAAATCTTCATTCAACTGATGCCAAAGTTCTAGTAAACATCTGTAAAAGCTGTTTTTAAATTACATTAATACCTTTTAATAGTGCATTCTGTAAACATAAATGCATATTCTGCAAATCTTCAAAATCAACACATTTTAGGGCTTCACCAGATGTTCCCAGGTAGTTGAGGTTTACGGATATTAACTAGTGGCTACAACAATGGACATATTAAGTCAGCAACAAAGATTCTGTTGTCTAAGAAAGAGTAAGAGAAACCGATTTTTTCAAAAACAAATTAAAACAAACTGGCATACATGGAATAAAAATTCTAAAGAACTAGAAAATAAAATAATAAGTGAATACCTAAATGAAGTTTATTCTGTTGAATATTTTCTAAACTAAAAATTCATAATATTATTGTTTTATTACTGAGGAAATAACTAGGTGTAAACCACAAGAATGAGCTACTGCGTACCACATCAAGTAGATTAATTTTCTACTAAAGTCAGAGATTTCAGGAGTGTTGTGAAATCTGACTGCACTAACAACAGTTCAGTTATCAGACTGTTAGGCTTACACGTTGGCTACTGTTTAGTCAATCTACATATTGATTTTATATGGTGCCTGCAACAGTTCATGGTATTCTTCAATATAGCCACGAATGTCTCGTGAGCACGTTTCACCTAACCCGTAACACCCCCACACAAGCAGCAGGAGCCTCTGAGTGGGAAGGAAGATGCTCCCTGTTACTACCCAGACATTTTCACTTTCCTCTGTTCGCATTTCTATTAAATAAATGCAGAAATCCAAGTCCTCTCTCTGAGTTCCAGCTCCAGCTTCATCCTGCCACAGAATCATCTACTCATATGCTGTTTTCTAGTATGCCCTTTAAACTCACTGTACTGCAGCTGGTAAGGTCCTCCCAGCTGCTGTTTCCTGCTGCAGGAACTGTAAGAACAGTATCCAAATTTAAATCCGAATAGCTATTGGGTAAACACAAATTATACAGGCTGCCACTGGATGTAATAGTTCCTTAAATACTCTGCAAAACAGGCTTTTATGGACTAAAGATCACTTTAACGGATATTTTCCTTGGCAAGTAAAATAGACACATTACTGTCCTGTATCTGAAGTTGTACCTCATTAGATACATTATAACCCAGGAAAACACCTTCCACTACAGCTTCAGAAAGAGCTACCGAGGCTTTCTGGGAACTGACAGCCCTATCCCATCCTTCCTGAATGTTTCTGGGCACTTCAGGTTGGATTATCTAGCTCTGACCTAAGTAATCATGCATCCAAAGCCTACCCAGCTGAACTTTGACACCCTTTCTTACCAGGCCAAAGACAAATACTAGAATTAAAAACAGTGGAGAAAGACATCGTGTTAAGCATATTGAAAATAAATTCAAATGTAATTTTCTCTCTACTGAGCCATCTGATTACAGTTTCCTTCAACTCAGAGAAGTGGCACTTGGAAGCGTTGTGTCATCATTGTAAAATATTCCATTAGTAAAGTGGGTCATGTAGCAATGATCTGATTAAAAATTGCTGACATTTGGGTTCTAAACAAGCAAATATGTTAAGTCAAAAGGTGAACTACACCAGAGCTTGCCTGAATTCTAAATAGTTATCATCTGCTATCAGGAACCAAAGGCCAAGTGGATCATAGTTTCTGCTATCACCTACTTGCCTGTGATTAAATCTATGATTTCTTAGTGTCCTGGGTTCAGCAATAGCAGTCATTTTTCTCCTCTTAGCTGGTGCAGTGCTGATTTTTTGACTTTTGGCCTGGGAATAGTGCTGATAACGCCGATGTTTTTACTTGTTGCTAAGTCATGTTTACTCTGACCAAGGACTTTGTGAGTCTCATGATCTGCCAGGGAGGAGGGGAAGCTGAGAGGAAGCAGAGACAAGACAACTGACCCAAACTAGCCAAAGAGGCGTTCCATACCACAGCATGTCATGGCCAGTATATAAACTGGGGGCAGTTATCCGAAAGGGCTAGATCACTGCTCAGTCAGGCTGGGTATTGTTCAGTGGATGGTGAGCAGTTGTATTCTCTTCCTTTGTTATTTCCCTTATCATTATTATTATTATTGGTGGTGGTGGCAGCAGTGGTTTGTGTTATACCTTAGTCACTGGACTGTTCTTATCTCAACCTGTGGGAGTTACATTCTTTTGATTCTCCTCCCCATCCCTCCAGGAGCGGGGGGAGGAAGACGGGGGCAGGGAGTGAGTGAGCAGCTGCGTGGTTCTGATTTACGGCTGGGTTTAAACCATGACAGTTAGTTACACCAAGAAGATCAAATTTGCTGCTCCTCTTTATTTCCTTCAGAAGGATTGTGACCCAGAATCTGTGGTTTATTTTACATATGCCACTTATCTACCTGGTGCATGTCTTCTCTATGATCATTGGTAAGAGAGAAATCATTCTTTCATAGCTTCTTCAGGGATCTTTCAGTTCTGGTAAGAGGTATCTATTTTCTAGATATTATGAAAAATGCATTGCATCTTTGTCCTCCTGTAGAAAGGAATGACAATCCCTATCTTTATATAGGTGAGCAGAGAACCTGTATGAGATATCAGCTGTAAATATATTGATCTTGTCCCCAGAAATTGACCTTTTTCCTGTAGTCTATCCTTGCTTTCCCCATCTACGGATATAACAACCCTTTTTCTTTCATATTTGTTCCCTCAGCTCCTTTTCTTTCATTGATCTTAGTCCATTTTTCTTTTTCTTCCATGAAAAAAGCATTATTTTTTTTTTTTTTAGTTCTCTCTCTCCAACTTGGTGTAGTCATCTTCTTCTTTAACTTCACTTCAATGGCACAACTCTAAAAAACTGATAACCACAAATGGCTACGGTTTGACTTCTGCAATAAGAGAGAGTCTCCCAGGCCTCATTTGAAAATTATCTTTCTTAATGAATTTTGTAGCTTATGGTTTTCACACAGTGCTTTTCTCTCACTGTTCTAACAGATTTGGAGCAATCCAGTTCTGCATTTGTTCAATTAATGCTATGCTGCATTTCATGCTGGTCATATATTCACCTTAAGCTCTTCAATGAAATAAAAGGAAATTAAATAATTTTCTATTGCTTTAAGATTTGAAAACTTAGAAGACAGGATGAAGGCTTAATTCTGTTTCATCAGTTGTGGGAAAACTGTTTTCCTTTACATGACATCAATCCCATAATTTCTCTAGTTTTAAAAAACATCCTAGAATTATAGCTGTCGTGGTTCAGCCCCAAAGTCATGGAAAAAAACAGAGGTATATACACATTTTGCATAAAAATGAAACTAATGGATTTCATCACTTTATTGAAATAGGTGAATAACTATTCAATGGGTGGCAGAGCTTGGTGAAGTTTTGCTAATGAATTAGCATTTATGAATTTCAAGCAATAAGGTAAATTTTGCATGATAAAAAGTCCGGATGTGTGTATATGCATATATTTTATTTATTTGTTTATTTATCAAAGGTTAAGAAAACCTCTGAGCACATTCTGGCTTTAGTCAGTCACCAATTCAGGACACAGTAAAATTACACACAACCACCACAGTGCTCAGTGTCAGACAGGTTATGTTCCAACAGCCTTCCATGGGAGTGGTGCCTTCAAGGACTTATCCAAATACAACTGAAGTCAATAGCAGCGTTCCTAGTGACCTTAGTAAGTTCTATGACACTTCCATGATGAAATTAAGCAACAATCTGCAGCCTCCTTTGTGATCTATATCCAGAACCTGTTACGACTTCATTGTGGTGTCCAAGTGACAAATAGCTGTTTCTGAACAACAAAACCAGATTCTTAGAGCTGAGCTATGCAGAGAGTAGAGCACCCTGGTAAAGCTTCAGGATAGTTATACATAAACTAGAAAGCAGATTTGTGATTTTGTGTTTCAAGTTAAGATATATCAGGCACTTCTTTCTTTTAAGGTTGTTTTTGTGTGTCACCAATTTTGCAGTTTATTATTAAAGCATCTTACAAGAGAAATGGCAACCAGATTTGACACTGGGAGGCATATTAATGGCATGAAACCTTAGAATGAGCTCTCTGATAACTATTAATCAGACCAAGCTACTGCATGAGCCTCCCCTTGCTCCCCTTTGTTTTGACAAAACAGTGAATCGTCTGGCATCCTCCAACTCATTATAACAGTTTTGCAGCTGTGGATTTCCCTTCTGCTCATGAAACAAACTGCTTCTCCAAAAACTGTCACTCTGGTTCCCAAGCAGTACTTACTACTTCGTGACTCTATAATAACAAAATACATTAAAAAGTAATAAAAGCTCCTTTCTCTCAAAAAAAAAAAAAAAGTTACGTTCCTGTAGTCAGCTTTGATTAGTTCTAATCTAGCTCTCTGAAGGAGGAAGAAGACATTGAGCTCCATTATTCCAAAAGGCTTATTCCTAACAGCATTGATTCTTTTGATCTTGTATTTTAATCTTAAATTTTAATTTGAACCATAAAACTTTAATAACTGTCCTCTAGATTTCAAAGAGAACAGCACTAAGTATTTTCTGCACACTGCATATTACACATGTAAAGCCAGATTCCTTTGTATCTGCAAGAACTGTGAGGGCTGCTTATTAAATTAGTAATGACTAGCAGTCAATGGCTTTCAACCCCTCTGAGTGTGTGGTGTGCTTGAGCCAAGAAAGCTAAAATCACTGTTGTCCATGCAGACCCTTTATTTGCATAAACGTCCTGGCATTTTAAAATAATTATGCTTATAGCTTTCACATGGGAACTTGAAAAACTGCAGGATTTCCCTAATGATTCACTTATCAGGTTTCACAAGGTTTAAATGCAAAGCAATTGCTTGTGTTCTTTCAAGACCTAAAAAGCTGATAATGAATTTTATATGATACAAAGAAATATGTACCAGCTGGTGTAATAATTTCACCATACAGCTACTAAGCACCAAATTTTCTAATATGAGCCCAAGAGGAGAGAAAGTTCGTTCTGTTAAAAGGCAGTTTTTACAACCTGAACAGCTGTCGTGGCATTCTTACAAATGACAGACATCCCTATTTTGCAAATCAGAGATATAATTTTTATAGGAACAAAATAGAGAAAAAAACAACCAAACACCTGTATTTAAGTTCTCCTGGAAGAATAACTTCACAAATTACAATAATGTGTAAGCCACCTGAGTCTGTCTAATATGCTTGCCTGTGCTGCCACAGGGCAAAGGGCTACCTGTGGGAAGTGTGCAGCCTTCTGTATCACAGGCAGCTTCTGTCAGCTCATACATTGAGACAGCATCCCTGACTTTTTAGATTTTCAGTGGTCATAAATGTTATTCCCGCTGAGGGCGTAATTACACAGAACAGAAGCAACCGCATAAAAAGTTGAACTCCATTTTACAGTATCAGCTGTTTACCTACTGTTCTTTCTTTAAAAGGCCAGGAAGTTTCCTAATGATTGCAAAATGTACTACTATGAGGAGGTTAAGGCAAAAAAAAAAAAAAGATTTTTCTGAGGCAAGAAAGACTTCTTTCATTTCCAATTCCCTTTAATGTAGTTCTATTCATGAAGAAATTGCCTTACAATTTCCAGGCAATACAAAAAAGCCTATTTGGCAAATGGTTCTAGCCCTACACACTATTTTAAAATTCAATTTGCTGATTTACAAAGGCAGGGCAGCCTTATAAATCTGGCTGAGGATTTGGCCAAATTCAGGAAGCATGTTTTATGGTTATTTTTACCCAAAACTGTTGTTTTTTTTTCCTGTTCATTGCTATAAAGTAGGATTGGAAAAACATACCAATGATATTTAAGCTAGGGTGAAGAATGACATACAAGCAAGTTATTGAAACTTCTTATTGCTATACCCACTCTATGTGCCTTTACTATGCCAGTGACACAGCACTGATCTACGTACCACTGCCACCACTGCTCCCATATCATCATCCTGGTATCCATGCTTATACAGGCCAGCATGGAGGACTATGGCTGCATCTTCTCATATCCTGTAGCCTCAGGGCAGATCAAACCTTGCCCTGTCATCCACATCATTGTGAAGTTTACTGCATAAAATTCACCGTACGTTGTTGTGGAGAAATTAGAACTTGCATATGAAGAACCAAGTCAAAGTCTGAATAAAAGTATCCTTTGATTAAAAATATTCACTTAGAATAAAACCTTAAGTTAAAATCAATCTGTTGGTTTTTATGATTCTGCAAATAAAAATTACTAATTCCTGAAGTGAGCGTAACAGTTTATTTACCCGCTGTTCCAAGATATAACATGAAGGTATTGATAGGCTTGATCCCAAATCCATCTCATAGCTCTCCCTGAGGATGTCTAGGCAGAAAACACCCAGGGGGAAATTTTTAAGACATTGTAGTATCATGTTCTTTAAAAATAGAGTACTCTATGCTGTCAGAAGCTGGAAAATCCTGAAAATGGAGATGAGAAAAAGTGCAGGGGAGTTATTAATATGGATGAAGTATTAACAAGATCATAAAAATATTTGTTAGATGGTTGTGCATTCGTTGCATGCTGTTCTCAGATAGATATTGTCGTCTTATATGTCATGAGATGTTTTCACAGAAAAGGCTCAACAGGCCAGCTATTGACGATAATTTCTGCTAAACAGGAATTTCATTAGTTGGCAGTCACAGCTTTTGAAAATGGACTAAAACTTCAGATTTAATATTCAACCATTCCACCAGAGATCACCAAAAGGCTATCAAACATTGTAGTGTTTAATTGTTAAGAGTTTGAAAGGATCTAGATCCAAAATCATCCAACCCACCTGCCATGGGCAGGAACACCACATGCTAAAGCAGGTTGCTCGAGGCCCTGTCTAACCTGGCCTTGAGCACTAACACAGATGGGACATTCATAATTTCCTTGGATAGCCTGTTCTAGTGTCTCACCACCCTCACAGTAAAGAACATCTTTATTATATCTAACCTGAACTTGCCCTGTTTAAGTCTGAACCCATTACCCCTTGTCTTATTACTACAGTCCCTAATGAAGAGTCCCTCTCCAGCATCTTTATAGGTCCCTTCAGACACTGGAAGCTGCCCTGAGGTCTCCACACAGCCTTCTCTTCTCCAGGCTGAACAGCCCCAACTTTCTCAGCCCGTCTTCATACAGGGGTACTCCAGCCCCTTATCACCCTCATGGCCTCCTCTGGAGTTGCTCCAACAGCTCCATGTCCTTCTTGTGTTGAGGACACCAGAACTGCACACAGTGCTCCAATTGGCATCTCACAAGAGCAGAGTAGAGGGGCAGGATCAACTCCTTTGATCTGCTCGTCATGCTTCTTTTGATGCAGTCCAGCACACAGGCGGTTTCTGGGCTTAAGTGCACACTGAAGCTGACTGATGTCCAGTTTCTCATCAATCAGCACCCCCAGTCCTTCTCTGCTCTTCTCTGCCCAACTTGTATGTGTGCCTTGGATTGCTCGACCCAGGTGCAGGACCTTGCGCTTGGCTTGGTTGAACTTCATGAGGTTGGCATTGGCCACCTCTCAAGTGTGTCAAGGTCCTTCTGGATACCATCCCTTCCCTCTGGTGTATCAACCAAACCGCACAGCTTGGTGTTGCTGGCAAACTTGCTGAGGGCGCACTCAATCCCACTGTCCATGCTGCTGACAAAGATATTAAACGGGATCGGTCCCAACACCAACCCCTGAGGGACACCATTCATCACCAATCTCCACTTGGAGATTGAGCTATTGACCATATATCTCTGCGTGCTGCCATCCATCCAATTCTTTATCCACTGCGTGATACATCCATCAGATCCATGTCTCTCCAATTTAGAGACAAGGATGCCATGTGGGAGACATCACAAAGTTCATGTTAGCAAAACCATTTCATTCCGTTTTATCCCTATTGTGAGTATCCATAGGAGATGCTGCTAGCAATATAATTTACATTAACAGTTACAGATTAAGATAAAGATTTCCTTGTATTTCCCACTATCACAGGTTCCTTCCATCAATTAAGACCCATATACAAGTGAAACATTCACAAGTCAGTGTTCAGAGAGGCTATTGCAGACAAGCATACACCACTTTATCCAAAAGTCACTGATACATGGAAACATACATGGAGAAATACAACCCAGCACAGGCAGACAGGTTTTGAGGTTTCTCTTTTTAAAAGCCAAGATAGCATGTGAACACATGTATAAGTACTGGAACACTGGCACTGAGCTAGACTTCCAAGGAAGAGAACAGCTGCTGATACAAGATAATGGACAAAGGCAAGTTTCCAGTTGCAGCGTAGTAACCGAGAGTGCAGGAAGATTGGGTAAAATATTAATAGCTCAATTCCTCCTCAGCAATCTGCAATGTGTGTCAGAACTTCTTTGTTTTTCCTTCCCCCCCCCCCCCCCCCCGTTCCTGTGTGTTCTGACAGACTGGCTGTGCATCAACAGAATACCTGGGTGCAAAGGGGAAGGCATCCAAATTAAAGCTTGTCACAAATATCACTTCTTGCCTGTACATGTTTCATTTCATTCTGCCACATTCTTCAGCTGATGTGCAGTGCATCACTTGCATGAAAGCTGTCACTGATTTTCTATTTTCTCTTAATGCTGCTTTAATTATGCTGTATTTAAGAACATATAGGTGACAAACACAAAACAATCATGGATGAACTAACTTCATCAGTTCCACCTACCAGAAAAATATTTTTTATTGTTAACTGGACTCAGATAGAAATTTTGGTTTTTTTTTAGTGTAAAACACTGGGTTTTTTTGGTTGGTTTTTTTTTCCCCTCCAAAGGCATTCACACATAGAGCATTTTAATTTTCCACACTATACCTAAGTTGACCTTCCAGACCTTGCAAAGTAAAGTGTTTATGATTTTGGTAGGTAGGGGTGGGGGGGTGTTATGGTATTTGCTTCAATATTTTTGTAATGTTCCTATTTCTTGCTGATGTTTTTGGCATTAAAAATCACTCAAGCTGTGATGAAATATAATGATATTCACTGAACCATAGTATGGAAGGATAATTAAGTTCAGGGAGGTTATTCTAGCTCGTAATGTACACAAAGGCTTGAAAGAAAATGCAGAGGATTCTAAGTTCTTGACGTGCACCATTCAATCTCTCTTAAAAAAAAAAAAAAATAAAGTGGCACAGAGAAGACTTCACTTACGTATCAAAATACAGAATTTAATGCGTCCTGAGCCAGCAAGTCAAAACAGGTATCCAAAATGCACAAACAAAACCAACTTCTATGGTCTTCCCAGAACCACACTGTCTTTAAAATTAAATTAATCATGGAAACTCAGGTCTGTAAGAACTTTCTTTCGCTTTCCTTCCAGTAGATAAACATCCTGGCATTTTAAAATAATTAAGCTTATCACCTTTATATAGGAATTTGAAAAACTGCAGGATTTCCCTAATGATTTACTTATCAGGTTTCACAATTTTTATAGAAACCCAGTTCACCAAAGTGAACTCTGGGGACTAATTTTGCCGAAAGGTTTATAGGTCCTATTCAGATTCTTCTGGTGCTGAGTTTCTGATGAATATTTCATGTTCATTTCGACTTTGTGAATCTATCATATATGTTAAAAAACATGTGTGATCCTGCACCTGTAAGGACGTGTCTATCACATACCTCTCTTTCTCACCTATCTGGAAAACTTCAGCTCTTATCTTCAAATTCTCTGAATTTCCTCAGTAACATGATACCTGAAATGTTCTGGTTTGAGTTCACAGTATCACAGTATCACAGTATGCTAGAGATTGGAAGGGACCTCGAAAGATCAATCCCCCTGCCGGAGCAGGAACACCTAGATAATGTTACACAGGAATGTGTCCAGGCGGGTTTTGAATGTCTCCAGGGAAGGAGACTCCACAGCCTCCCTGGGCAGCCTGTTCCAGTGTTCCGTCACCCTCACTGAGAAGAAGTTTCTTCTCAAGTTTAAGTGGAACCTCTTGTGTTCCAGTTTGTACCCATTACCCCTTGTCCTATCATTGTTTGCCACTGAGTAGAGCCTGGCTCCGTCCTCGTGACACTCCCTCTTTATATATTTATAGACACTTATAAGGTCACCCCTCAGTCTCCTCCAAACTATAGAGACCCAGCTCCCTCAGTCTTTCCTCATAAGGGAGATGCTCCACTCCCTTAATCATCTTCGTTGCCCTGCGTTGGACTCTCTCCAGCAGCTCCCTGTCCTTCTTGAACTGAGGGGCCCAGAACTGGACACAATATTCCAGATGGGGTCTCACCAGGGCAGAGTAGAGGGGAAGGAGGACCTCTCTAGACCTACTAACCACCCCCCTTCTAATACACCCCAGCATGCCATTGGCCTTCTTAGCCACAAGGGCACAGTGTTGGCTCATGGTCATCCTGTCGTCCACTAGGACCCCCAGGTCCCTCTCCTCTACACTGCTCTCTAACAGGTCGATTCCCAACCTATACTGGAACCTGGGGTTGTTCCTGCCCAGATGCAGGACTCTACACTTTCCCTTGTTATATTTCATCAAGTTGTTCCCTGCCCAACTCTCCAGCCTGTCCAGGTCTCGCTGGATGGCAGCACAGCCTTCTGGCGTGTCAGCCACTCCTCCCAGCTTAGTGTCATCAGCAAACTTGCTGATAGTACACTCAATTCCCTCGTCTAAATCGTTGATGAATATATTAAAAAATACCGGTCCCAGTACTGACCCTTGAGGCACTCCACTAGTTATAGGCCTCCAACTAGACTCAGCCCCATAGACTACAACTCTCTGGGTTCTCTCCTTCAGCCAGTTCGCAGTCCACCTCACTACCTGATCATCCAGTCCACACTTCCTCAATTTAGCCGTGAGGATGCTGTGGGAGACTGTGTCAAAGGCTTTGCTGAAGTCAAGGTAGACCACATCCACCGCTCTGCCATCATCCATCCACCGTGTTATTTCCTCATAAAAAGCTAAGAGATTGGTCAAACATGATTTCCCCCTGGTGAAGCCATGTTGACTGCCCCTCATAACCCTCTTATCCTTGATATGCCTTAAGATGGCACCAAGGATAAGGTGCTCCATCACTTTCCCAGGGATGGAGGTGAGGCTGACCGGTCTATAGTTACCCGGGTCCTCCTTCTTGCCCTTTTTGAAGACCGGAGTGACATTTGCTTTCCTCCAGTCCTCAGGCACCTCTCCCGTTTCCCAAGACTTGGTAAAGATGATGGAGAGTGGTCTAGCAATGACTTCTGCCAGTTCCCTCAGCACCCGCGGGTGCATCCCATCTGGACCCACGGATTTATGGATGTTGTCGTGGTTTAAACCCAGTCAGGTAATTCGTTCGCTCACTTCCCCCCCCTTTTCTTGCCCTCCCCCTGCTCTCGGAGGGACGGAGAGGAGAATCAAAAAGAATGCAACTCCCCCGGGTTGAGATAAGAACAGTTTAGTAACTAAGGTATAACACAAATCACTACTGCTACCACCAATGATAATAATGATAAAGGAAATAACAAGGGAAGAGAATACATCATCTCACCACCAGCCAACCGATAACTCGCCCCCCCAGCCCGACCAAGCTCTGACCGATACCTCCTCCAACCCTGCAGTCCCCCAGCCCTTCCGGCTAACTCCCAGTTACATCCTGGGCATGACGTGCTGTGGTCTGGAATACTTCTTTGGTCAGTTTGGGTCAGGTGTCCTGTCTCTGCTTCCTCCCGGCTTCCCCTCCTCCCTGGCAGAGCATGAGGCTCACAAAGTCCTTGGCCAAACCAAAACATCGCTTGTTATCAGCTCTGTTCCCGAGCTGAAAGTCAAAACATTGCACTGCACCAGCTACCAAGAAGGGGAAAAATGACTGCTACTGCTGAACCCAGGACAATGTCCATATTGCTCAACTGATCTCTAACCCATTCCTCATCGACTAAGGCAAACCGCTCCGTCGACCTGACTTCATCTATGGTCTCAGGGGTACAGGGCTCTTCAGGACTGCCTGCAGCAGAGTAGACAGAGACAAAGAAGGCATTCAGTAACTCTGCCATCTCTGTATCTTCTGTCACCAGGGCACCCATCCCGTTCATCAGTGGGCCTACATTGCCTCTGGTGTTAGTTTTGTCTGCCATGTATTTGAAAACGCTCTTTTTGCTGTCCTTGACCCTTCTCGCCAGGTTTAATTCTAAGGATGCCTTAGTCCTCCTAGCTGTCGTCCTACATCCTCTAGCAGCAGCCTTATATTCCTCCCAAGTGGCCAGCCCCTCCTTCCATGACCTGTAAACTCTCCTCTTCCACTTGAGCATACCCAGCAATTCCCTATTTAGCCACGCAGGTCTCTTGGCCCTCTTCCTTGACTTCCTATGTGTCGGGATGCTCCGATCTTGAGCACGGAAAAAGCAGTCCTTGAATGTCAACCAACTATCTTGGGCCCCTTTACCTTCAAGCAGCCTTGCCCATGGGATTTCCCCTAGCAATTGCTTGAAAAGGCCAAAGTTTGCCCTGCTAAAGTCCAGGGTTGCAATTCTACTTGGTATTCTCCTAGTCCTACCACACAAGATCCTGAACTCCACCATCTCGTGGTCGCTGCAACAAAGGCAGCCCTCAACCCTTACTGCTTCAACCAGATCCTCCTTGTTAGTGAGGATGAGATCCAGCAGCGCTCCTCTCCTGGTCGGCTCATCCACCATTTGCAGGAGGAAGTTATCATCCATACACTGGAGGAACCTCCTGGACTGCGGCTGGGTTGCCGAGTGGTCCTTCCAGCAAACATCAGGGAAGTTAAAATCCCCCACGACGACCACAGCCTGTGACTGTGAGGCCGCTCTCAGCTGCCTGTAGAAGGCCTCGTCAACTTCCTCACCCTGATCCAGTGGTCTGTAACAGACACCTACAACAGTATCCCCCCTGCAAGCCTGCCCCTTAATTCTCACCCACAGACTCTCAACTCGCTCGTCGTCTGTCCCTGGACAGAACTCGGTACATTGTAGTTCCTCCCGCACATAAAGAGCAACCCCACCACCCTTCCTGGCTGGCCTGTCTTTTCTGAAAAGGACATAGCCCTCCATGACTATATTCCAGTCATGTGAGCTGTCCCACCACGTCTCTGTAATTGCCACCAGATCATAGTCTCCTGACTTAACACAGGTTTCCAACTCCTCCTGCTTATTTCCCATGCTGCGCGCACTGGTGTACAGACATTTCAGGGAGCGAGCTGAGCACACCGATTTCACCCTAGGATTATAGGAGGCCTCCCAGTCTTCATCAATTCTGGAGCGCTGCCCCACTGGGGCAAGCCCAGCTACAACCCCATCCCCCTTCGAATCTAGTTTAAAGCTCTCCAAATGAACCCTGCTAATTCGTGCCCCAGCATCCTTTTGCCTCTGTGAGACAAACCTTTCTCACTTGTCGTTGTCCAGACTGGTGCCCTATAAAACCAGCTGTTATCAAAGAATCCAAAGCCCTGCCTGTAGCACCAGTCTCGAAGCCAATCGTTTATGAACCGAATCTTCCCATTCCTTCCCACATCATCAGTGGAAGATGGAAGGAGTGAGGAGAAGATCACTTGAGCCCCAGACTCTTTCACCATCCGCCCCAAGGCCCTGTAGTCTTTCTTCATCCCCCTCAGACTGTGGGAAGCAGCTTCCTCCCCACCTGTCTGGAAGACCAGCAGCGGGTAGTAGTCTGCCGGGTGCACCAGGTTGGGGAGCGCCCTGGTGATATCCCTGATCCGGGCTCCAGGCAGACTACACACTTCCCTATGAAGAGGGTCAACTCTGCATATCAGGCCCTCTGTTCCTCTCAGAAGGGAATCCCCTACTACAATGACCCTTCTTTCTTTCTTAACAGAGGCAGTCTTGAGGTGCAAGGTCGACCCTCTTTTCCTATGTGGCCTTGTGGGCTGGCCTTGCCCCACATTCTCACCTACCTCTCCTTCAAGATCCAGGGCCTCGAACCTATTACGGACGGACACCTGGGGAAGCAGGGCAGGAGGGGGGAGGGTTTCCCACGACATCGAACTGGAACTCTCTTCCAACCCTCGTCGTCTTTTTGGTCCCCTACCTCTGCACAACAGCTACAGGGCAGGGGCTGTCTCGGGCCATCCCCCTCTGACTGAGAGGGCAGGGGGTCCTTCCCCTTTTGGGGGGTATCTCCCTAGAACCGTTCCGACTGGCACACCAGGGAGTTACTCCACCAGTCGATCTCCCTTTCACACTCCCTGATAGTCCTCAGTGTCTCAACCTCCTCCTTAAGTCTTGCCACCAGGCTAAGCAGATCTTCTACCTGCTCACACCTCACACAGGTGGAATGCTGTCCTCCCTCCCCTGGCAGCAGCAGGCTCTGGCACTCCCTGCATCCAGAGACCTGAACAGCCACGGTTTGGGACGGGGTCTCTGTCTGAGTTGCTGCAGTCACCTTACTGCAAGCTCTCTTTCTGGAGGCAACCACATTGGTCCGCAGCCTGGGACACCAGCAACAGGGGCAGCAACACGCCCTGCTTGCTCCTCCCTGAGCCCGGTGGGCAGCGGTTGCTGCCCTCTCTGAGGCTTTTTCAAGGCAAGCAGCAGGGGAGTGGTCACCGTCACCGTGGGAACGCCCCCCGCCACGTCAGCCGCTCTCTCGCAAGGGCTGCTGGGGCTTCGGGGATCGGGAGATGTCGGGGATCGCGATGTCTCTGCGCTATCCCCTCTGGTTTTCCTAACCTCCGTTGACCCTTGCGGTCGCTGAAGCATGCCGGCTGTGGCTCTAGCTAGGCTAGCTCCGATCAGCTGACTGGATTCCTTTAGAATTGGATTCCTACATTCCTTTAGAAAATGAAACTGTGATTTTAACAGCCTAGTTTTAACTGTGAGAAATACGTATTTCCTCACAGTCACAGTCAGCAGAGGAAGGTGGACTGTAACTTCATGTTTGGTGAACACCTTCATGAAGGAAACTGCTGACTGTAAAGGAACACAAGGGAATTAGCTTCTCTAAGGAAATGCATGTAGAATCATAGAATCAACCAGGTTGGAAAAGTTCAACCTCTACCCCAGGACTGCCAAGGCCACCACTAAACCACTGAGGGCCTCGTCTACGCAGTTTGTGAGCCCTTCCAGGACGGTGACTCTACCACTGCCCTGGGCAGCCTGTTCCAAAGCCTGAGCACCCTTTAGGGAAGAAATTTTTCCTAATCTCCAGTCTAAGCCTCCTCTGGTGCAGCTTGAGGCCATTTCCTCTTGTCCTGTCACTTGTTACCTAGGAGAAGACACCAACCCCACCTCACTGCAACCTCCTTTCAGGTAGTTGTACAAGGTGATAAGGTCCCCTGAGCCTTCTCTTCTCCAGACTAAACTCCCACCAGGTCCCTCAGCCGCTCCTCACTTGTGCTCCAGTCCCTTCAACAGCTCCATTGCCTGTCTCTGGACCCACTCCAGCACCTCAATGTCTCTCTTGTACTGAGGGACCCAGAACTGACACAGGATTTGAGGTTCAGCCCCACCAATGCCCAGTGCAGGGGGTCAACCACTGCGCTGGTCCTGCTGGCTACACTATTGCTGATAAAGGCTAGGATGACACTGGCCTTCTTGGCTGCCTGGACACAAGCTGCTCATGTTCAGCTCCATCAACCATCACCCCCCAGGCCTTTCCCCATGAGCAGTTTCCAGCCACTCTTCCAAAAGCCTGGAGTGTTGCAGGGGGTTGTTGTGGCCCAAGTGCAGGATCCAGCACTTTGCCTTGCTGAAGCTCATACCATCAGCCACAGCCCACGGATCCAGCCTGTCCAGGCCCCTCTGCAGATCTTCTTACCCTCCAGCAGATCAACACTCAAACCTAACTCAGTTTTGCCCACAGATCTACTGAGATTGCCCTTGATCCCTTCATCCAGATCACTAATGAAGATATTAAACAACACTGGCTCTAACACTGAGTCCACTAATGACAGGTCACCAACTGGATGTTTTACCATTTACCATCACTCTTTGGGCTCAGCCATCCAGCCAGGTTTCCAACCCAGCAAAGAACGCACCTATTCAGGCCATGAAAATATTCGTACCTTATTTTTTTATGTATATCAGACACTGCACGTAGGCCTCACTCTCTTAGAAGCAAATTATCACTTACATTTTTGAATTGAGGTTTTGAAGTGCCAAAGCAAATTTACACCAAAAATCATCATCCTAAGTATACAAGAACTCCACCATCTATCATTCAGACTCCCTTCACAGCTCAGCACACAGCTTATAGCCATGTGTCCTGCAGAAATGAAGTGTATTTCATTGCAATAAAAATGTTGAAACAAAAGTCAGGTTTCTTCAGTTTTTTAAGAGTGGAGGGTAAGTTATCTCTTTACAAAGGAGGATGATTGGTATTTTGTCAAGAATTTCCAAATCTTATTTTAACTGCTTCTTGCAGCAAGCTAAAAAGCATCAGGAATGTATGCTGTTGATCCTGACAGCAGATTCTGGGAAATAGCTTCTATAGGAAGGAAAAGAAGGAACAGGAGGGAGCACAGAGGATCACTGCGCTGCAAACTAGATCAAACCAGCACTATCATTTGTAAGGCCTGAAGTGGGGAGAGGTTTAAAGCGCGAACAAAATCAAATGACTCCCCATTCAATGTTATTTAAAAAAAAAAATTAATATCTAAAAATAAAAAATAGAAAAGTAATTTTCCCTTGCTGTTCTGCCTATTATGTCTTCACAAATGTGGGTGATGAGCTGTAAGCTAAAGGTGTATGAGGACAACTTTCCCAAAAGGCTGCTATTCTTTTGTAGATTAAATTTGCTTCTGTTGCATTTGTCTCTGTGATCTTTGCTCATTTCTGAGAAAAAATCTAGCTACTCGGACTAACAATTTTTATGGATGCTCATAGTATTTAGCTTCCAATCAGATGCATGCAGGTGCAAATTGGATGGTTAGATACACAAGTACTTTGATTAGTCTGTAAACCCATCCTGAGCCTATGAAGTCTCAGTATGGATTTTTGTAGTTGGAATTTTTGTTTTCTTAAAAGGACACTGAACCTTTGAAATTACTTCAATTAATGGTTGGCTGGGTCAGTTGTTTATGCTGACTTTTAAGATGATCTTACAAGCCTGAAACCCAGCCTGAAAACATATTGCTAAAGCTAGAAATACTTGCAAAATAATGTAACAGATAAAGCTCTGACGAAACATAATTTATTTGACAGTCTTGAAATTTTTTTCAATGACTGCACAAAAGCGTTAAATGGGAATGGCATGGGGATGGGCACTATATCAATAAGCACGAGTAAGTCTGTGAAATCAATGTTTTGGTTTTCACATATACAAAACCTGATGCAGCCAATGCTGTATAATTCCCATTAATTGCCTGGAATGACAAAAGATTTATCTTTGAAGCCATAGGGGGATAATGGAAATAGCTGCAAAGTTAACTGTGTAATATAAAAGACACTGTTCCTGAGCTGATGTGTAAATATAGGCACAGCAGATTCTCTAGAGCTTACCAGTTTTTCTGCCATAATAAAAGTTTGTTATTGACGTTTCAGCAATAGGAAGCAGAAACAATGTTGTTAGAGTGGCAAAATTGCAAAGGTGTGTATAGGTAACATATTCAACAGGTAACATCATGAACATTTTGAAAGTATATCATATTAAAAACATTGGGACTTTCAGAAGTGGTTCTCTGTTCTGCGCAGTCTGCCCTAGCACAGACTTGGGGTCTCTAATTGTCTCTAGGTATGGAATACATTGAAACAATTATAGAGACATACATAGAGTCAAAGGGGTTTCTATGTATGGAATACATAAAAATCTTTGCCTTCAGCATCTCTGTTTTTCCTTGGATAGTTACCTGCCTTCCCACTCTGGGCAACAGGCACTGGTGACAACATTTCTACCTATCTTAAACTTTATTTCACTTTCTTTGGGCTGAATATGATTTCTCTTATCTCCTGGTTAAATCAGTGCTTTGAACTGTTTTTATGCTTCACATGCTTTTACTCTGCTTGCTTCCTTCCTTGACAGTTCCTCACTGTCCTAGCTTTGTTTTGCAGCCTTTATTCTTTTCAAAAGCCTAAACTACTCACTGCATAAGATGCTCTTGGAAGGCTGAGCAAGAAGCTGCCAAAGTGCCAGTGGCACTAGTATTTTGCATCAGCATCCTGATGCGCTTGGCTAATGAGAGCTCAGGGACTGTTTTCAAAAAATGAAACCCCCAAGAAACCCTTCCTGAGACGTATTAGGTAGAGAGGGGATGGGTCACAGTCTGTATGCATTGGAATAATGTTAAGGTGTTCAGGAAAATGACAGTAAAATCCCTGTTCTGCTAGAGACTTACTATTTTGTTGTACATCAGGTGCTTACACCTTGATTTTTGTAAATGTGTGTTTAACTCTAGTGACTAATGCACTTCTAAAAATGTCCATTTTCCTGGTGAATGTTAAGACCACAGCTGAAACTGAAGCATCTTTGCTGAATCAAACTTTGCTGAATTGGCTGCTTCCCTGGAAAAACTGGGATGATGTGTTCTTCTTGTTGCTCTCCTTTGACATA
The DNA here is from genome assembly GCF_034315485.1 of Pezoporus occidentalis. Taxonomy (NCBI): domain Eukaryota; kingdom Metazoa; phylum Chordata; class Aves; order Psittaciformes; family Psittacidae; genus Pezoporus; species Pezoporus occidentalis. Next base: position 1,353,778 of record NW_026915268.1, read on the forward strand.
TATGATTCTTTTACACTAAGCTGTTCCACAGGATTTCCTGTTCAACTTAGTAGGATGACTAGTGAAAAAGTTACTCTTCCCTGCAGCTAAAGACATCTCCTCATCAGACTCTGAATATTTTTACTGGGCCCACAGGCTCTTATTCTTCAGTTATAAATAGCATATTTCACATTTAACAGCTATAAAAGCAGCTATTGCTTTTTATGCTGCCTACTTAGTCTTCTTTCTTCCCCTAGGTATGAGGTGTGAGAGACAGCATTCAGTTTCTAAGTCAGAAACGTGAAAAGAGTAAATAAAAATAAATATATGAATTGAAAATACACCATCTGTGGTACAAACAGAGCATTCTCAAATGTTAGTTAAGATTTACATAATCTGACACATGATAAAAAATGCAGTAGCAGAAAACAGAAGAAAAAGACTTTTAAGGCTAATAAACTTTGTACTGAAAAGTAACACCTGACACTTCAAAGTGAAAGAACTGATTTATTTGTTTTTTATGTCTTTAGCAGAAAACAAATCAATGGTATTTTCTTTTGAAATAATAAATTACTTGAAAATGTAGCATACATATGTAACCTACAGTGGAGCCAAGGGTGGGAGGAAGGTTTGGCATAAGCTAGGTTTTATATTTTTTTTTTCCTAAATACCACTTAAAAAAATGATTCCCAGTACTTCAGTGTCAAACTAATCTTTCTTTTATCTTTAGTTCCTGTTTGAGGAAGTAATCCTTCTAATACCCTTAGTGTGAAGGCAGACAAGCATCCTGGATAATAAGTCCATCATGATCTTGCTTTCTGTCTGTTCTTCCCTGTTTTTTAGCATAGAAGCCAAATTTCAACAACTGATTGAAAATTCTCTGTAACAAGATTTTAAATTATAAAAAAATATGACTTTGGCATGAAGGTAAGAGCACAAATGCACAACGAAGTAAGACAATATATTCAGGGAAGTTAAATAGGTATTTCTAGGTGGTGGTTATGAAAAGAGAATGAAGTGGTTTAGCATCAGTTGAAGGCATTCAGTTAGCAGTCACAGCACAAAGTCAAACGTAAATTTTACAAAACAGATAGCTAGTAAATATCCATCATATATTTAAAAGTAAGTAGATACTGATTCAATATTAAAAAAGCTAGTAATGTGGTGCGGCATCTGCAGAGATATGAATGTTTTGCCTATATACACCATAAGCAGAAACTCTTTAAAACCTTCTACAGTGAAAAGGACAGCAGAAATTGATGGGGAAAGAGGAAAAGCAGCAGATTTGGCAAGTTGCATTTTGATGAGTTATTAGACTTAAAAGTCAGGAAGCAAGAGAGCTGCAGCTGAAAGCTCTATGAACCTGCTGAATACTTTATCTTTTCAAAAGGAGCAGATTAAAAAAAAACAAAAATAAATCCTCAGTTATCTTTGGAGATCCACAGCTGTGTAAATAGAAAGCCCTTCCTCTCTGAAAAATGCTGGTTTGAATGTGCTTCTCAAAGGGTAATCAGGAGGTTGATAATGGTATGGGTGATGTCATTATTTTGTGACTGCTCACTCTGGGCTCAGTACTGATTTGATTCCACAAATGAGTCTGGCTACAGCAATGTGTCACGCTCCTGTCTGTTCGCTGGTCTCTGTGTGTACCTGTAAGTGAGCTGTGATGAGTCCCAGCTATACCTAGGGCTGCTGCTGGAATGGGTACCAGAAGAAAGATGTTGGTGCCCTGGCCCCTGCGCATAGCCGGGCATTCTCTGTGATGCAGTGCTCAGCACATGGAGCCTCTTCCCAGCAGCCTCACCTCCATGCCTTCATTCTGGATCTGTTGTCTGACCTCCCTGAGGTGGTGTTCTAGTTAAACAAAGGAGAAACAGAAAAAGACCAGAAGCTCAACCAGCTCAGTCAGTGCCCCAAAACCTGCTAGCACACCTGGGGGGATGAGGTGTGGTGGTAAAGGGAACAAGTATCACAAGTCTGAGCTACTTTTTGGGTTGTAACAGCTATGAATGTATAGGAGTATTATGAGAGAGATGCTTTGCATCTCTCTCTTAATATGTGAAGTTTTCTCTGAATACGTGAATTTTTTCCAAAATGTGAAATTTTCTCTTAAAAAGAAAAAATAAAATAGGAGGATACACTTTCATACTCAAAAAGTGTTCAGCTTTTTGAGGCTACGTTGTCTTCCAGCACTGGAGCTGGTCACCTACAGCAGAGAGCTTGTGTGATTCACAGAGGGTCAAGTAGGAGATAAGCTAGAGATAAGCAGTTGAGGAAAGAGCATACTTTTGTGGGTGTATCTGTTCATTACTTTGTATAATGAAACCTCGAGACAGGCCTTGAATGCCTGAAACTACCAAAGGAACAGAATCTGAATATCATGAGGCACATTGTCCCCATAGGCTTTTGGCCTTCGAAGTTGTATTCCTGAGCCTAGCTGCAGTTCATTACCCAGTAATGAACTTTTACTTGCTATTATAGAAACTTCTATGAATAAATTTGAGCCTGTGGGTCCCTGCTGTGGGATGCTATAAGACAGCCTTTGCTTTGATTCGTAAATATGTGCTTGGCAAAAGTGATGTGCAAAGCTGTGACAATATATTTAGAGTACATGATAGATACGGGACTCGCTGTTGTCCTGGAACTGAAGGATCATGCTTTAATAGTGAGATTAATTTAGCCAACTGAAAATATCCTGAGAAATGAGACAGAATATCCATTCCTTAATATCTCAAAGTGGGTATATTTCAAAAGATATGATAGCTGGAATAGACATTATGGGCTCACTTCAGGAATAAATTGGTAAAACCCTGTGGTTGTCAATATGCAGGGGGTCAAACTGGATATGATAATGGTCCGTTTCAGTTCCTAAAAATTGGTGAATCTAACAATTTCAGTAGAAATGCTGGCTCTGACTGTCATTTGCACTCTGACATTTTCAAATCCATATGGAAGTGTTAAGTGGCCTTAAAGCAGATGCAAAGTCTAATGGCTTTGTCTCCTTTCTTCGCTAGTATGACTGTAAAATCAGGTTGTGTGTAAATAGGAACTGAAAGCTTTAGTTCAAAGCTTGTCTGCAAGTTTTTTGGGGTAGGAGGAGAGTCAATCTCTGTCTTAGCTCCCTTCTCAGCTTCCACACTGAAAATAATATATTCTATGCTGACTGTAAAAGAAAGGTTACTCATACCTTTTTTCATTGTTTTTATTCAGAGACAATGTTTCTGACCCAGAGATTAAGCAAGATTTTAGACTTCTGGGGCCTTTTTTCACCTTGAATCTTTTCCTGTATTCTTTAAAATATTCATACTTGCGTTGAGAAGCCAAATTTTTCAAGATGATCCTACATGAATAGGATCAAGCAACTCAGGTCAAACTACTTACTTAATCACTGTATATTCTTCATGCAATTGGCAAGAAATTATATTTCATACAGCATTCTTTATAGTCTCAATGTTTAGTATTCCGAGAGAAGAAAAATGAGAGGCAAATTTCATGACCTTTTGTATCTCAGTGACCTGAAACTGGGAATGGGTTGCAATTTAAATACAGAATTCAATCCCACCTTTAAAGTATCTGTAGGGTCTTTTGAAATATGCCTGGGACATTCAGAATGGAAAGGATATAATGTAATATCCTTCCAGGGAGAAGATCTTTGAAAACTGCCATTTTCCCTTCACACATAAAGGCACTTGCCGATTAAAATTCATGGATCTGAGTAAAAGAAACTCATAATATGTTCCAGAAGCAAACCTGTTTTCCCTTTTAATTGTTTTATTTGTTCCTACTGCAGGAGAGATGACTCATGTTTCAGTTTATGCCATAAAAAATGCCAATTTTTTCTGTTTTCCTGTGCAAAAGTGTTTCACTTCATTAAATTATCACCTATTAATGACACAGCTATGCAATTTCCACTCATTATTCTTTAATAGAATGAGTTCTGACAGTCAAACATCAGAATTTAACCTAAGCACATTTTTGAGTATCACTCAGCAAAAGAATTAGGCCTTAGCAAAGGTGTGCTTTTCCTCAGTCTAAGCATGTGCTCAGCCCCATGGAAATAAAAAAAGAAGAATTACACGTCACACAGAGAGTAAATTTTAGGAACAGATAGACTTGAAAGGAGGATCTGTTTCCCCCTGGGAAATATGCTAACAAAGAGTTTTCTTGAATATACTACTTGGGCCCTGCATGTTAGTGAATGCAGTGGGATATGCCTGGCTGTTCCTGGCAGAGGAAGTTTGCATGGTGCAGGAGCCCCACTGGATGCCTGCGCTTTCCATGCTTTGGCCTCTGATAATCATTTCTTGAGAAGCCCTGCAGCTCCAGCAGCAGAATATGAAGACTCCTTACCATGCTAGTTTTCCAAATGAGGGGTAACATCTTAAAAACTGTCTTGAACTGCCTTGAACTGAATCTTGAACTGATTCAGTCAGCTGATCGGAGCTAGCCTAGCTAGAGCCACAGCCGGCACGCTTCAGCGACCGCGAGGGTCAACGGAGATTGGGAAAATCAGAGAGGAGCGCGCAGAGACATCGCGATCCCCGACATCTCCCGATCCCCGAAGCCCCAGCAGCCCTTGCGAGAGAGAGGCTGACGTGGCGGGGGGCGTTCCCACGGTGACGGTGACCACTCCCCTGCTGCTGCCTTGAAAAAGCCCCAGAGAGGGCAGCGACCGCTGCCCACCGGGTGCAGAGAGGAACCAGCAGGTCGTGTTGCTGGTGTCCCAGACTGCAGACCAATATGGTTGTCTCCAGAAAGAGAGCTTGCAGAAAGACGACTACACCAACTCAGACGGAGACCCCGTCCCAAACCGTGGCTGTTCAGGTCTCTGGGTGCAGGGAGTGCCAGAGCCTGATGCTGCCGGGGGAGGGAGGACAGCATTCCACCTGCGTGAGGTGTGAGCAGGTAGAAGATCTGCTTAGCCTGGTGGCAAGACTTAAGGAGGAGGTCGAGACGCTGAGGACTATCAGGGAGTGTGAAAGGGAGATCGACTGGTGGACTAACTCCCTGGCGTGCCGGTCGGAACAGTTCCAGGGAGATACCCCCCAAAAGGGGAAGGACCCCCTGCCTTCTCAGGCAGAGGGGGATGGCCCGAGACAGCCCCTGCCCTGTAGCTGTAGCGCAGAGGTAGGGGACCAAGAAGATGACGAGGGTTGGAAGCGAATTCCGGTTCGACGTCGGGGGAAACCCTCCCCCCTTCCTGCCCTGCTTCCCCAGGTGTCCGTCCGTAATAGGTTCGAGGCCCTGGATCTTGAAGGAGAGGTAAGTGAGAATGTGGGGCAAGGCCAGCCCACAAGGCCACATAGGAAAAGGGGGTCGACTTTGCACCTCAGGACTGCCTCTGTTAAGAAAGAAAGAAGGGTCATTGTAGTAGGGGATTCCCTTCTGAGAGGAACAGAGGGCCCGATATGCAGAGTTGACCCTCATCATAGGGAAGTGTGTAGTCTGCCTGGAGCCCGGATCAGGGATATCACCAGGGATATCGGTGCACCCGACAGACTACTACCCGCTGCTGGTCTTCCAGACAGGTGGGGAGGAAGCTGCTTCCCGCAGTCTGAGGGGGATGAAGAAAGACTACAGGGCCTTGGGGAGGATGGTGAAAGAGTCTGGGGCTCAAGTGATCTTCTCCGCACTCCTTCCATCTTCCACTGATGATGTGGGAAGGAATGGGAAGATTCAGTTCATGAACAATTGGCTACGAGACTGGTGCTACAGGCAGGGCTTTGGATTCTTTGATAATGGCTGGTTTTATAGGGCACCAGTCTGGACAATGTCAAGTGAGAAAGGTTTGTCTCACAGAGGCAAAAGGATACTGGGGCACGAATTAGCAGGGCTCATTTGGAGAGCTTTAAACTAGATTCGAAGGGGGATGGGGTTGTTGCTGGGCTTGCCCCAGTGGGGCAGCGCTTCAGAATTAATGAAGACTGGGAGGCCTCCTATAATCCTAGGGTGAAATCGGTGTGCTCAGCTCGCTCCCTGAAATGTCTGTACACCAATGTGCGCAGCATGGGAAATAAGCAGGAGGAGTTGGAAACCTGTGTTAAGTCAGGAGACTATGATCTGGTGGCAATTACAGAGACGTGGTGGGACAGCTCACATGACTGGAATATAGTCATGGAGGGCTATGTCCTTTTCAGGAAAGACAGGCCAGCCAGGAGGGGTGGTGGGGTTGCTCTTTATGTGCGGGAGGAACTACAATGCACCGAGTTCTGTCTGGGGACAGATGATGAGCGAGTTGAGAGTCTGTGGGTGAGAATTAAGGGGCAGGCTGGCAGGGGGGATACTGTTGTAGGTGTCTGTTACAGACCACCAGATCAGGGTGAGGAAGTTGACGAGGCCTTCTACAGGCAGCTGAGGGAGGCCTCACAGTCACAGGCCGTGGTCGTCATGGGGGATTTTAACTTCCCTGATGTTTGCTGGAAGGACCACTCGGCAACCCAGCCGCAGTCCAGGAGGTTCCTCCAGTGTGTGGATGATAACTTCCTCCTGCAAATGGTGGATGAGCCGACCAGGAGAGGAGCGCTGCTGGATCTCATCCTCACTAACAAGGAGGGTCTGGTTGAAGCAGTAAGGGTAGAGGGCTGCCTTGGTTGCAGCGACCACGAGATGGTGAAGTTCAGGATCTTGTGTGGTAGGACTAGGAGAATACCAAGTAGAATTGCAACCCTGGACTTTAGCAGGGCAAACTTTGGCCTTTTCAAGCAATTGCTAGGGGAAATCCCATGGGCAAGGCTGCTTGAAGGAAAAGGGGCCCAAGATAGTTGGTTGACATTCAAGGACTGCTTTTTCCGTGCTCAAGATCGGAGCATCCCGACACGTAGGAAGTCAAGGAAGAGGGCCAAGAGACCTGTGTGGCTAAATAGGGAATTGCTGGGTATGCTCAAGTGGAAGAGGAGAGTTTACAGGTCATGGAAGGAGGGGCTGGCCACTTGGGAGGAATATAAGGCTGCTGCTAGGGGATGTAGGAAGGCAGCTAGGAGGACTAAGGCATCCTTAGAATTAAACCTGGCAAGAAGGGTCAAGGACAGCAAAAAGAGCTTTTTCAAGTACATGGCAGACAAAACTAACACCAGAGGCAATGTAGGCCCACTGATGAACGGGATGGGTGCCCTGGTGACAGAAGATGCAGAGATGGCAGAGTTACTGAATGCCTTCTTTGTCTCTGTCTACTCTGCTGCAGGCAGTCCTGAAGAGCCCTATACCCCTGAGACCTTAGATGAAGTCAGGTCGACGGAGCGGTTTGCCTTAGTCGATGAGGAATGGGTTAGAGATCAGTTGAGCAATCTGGACGTCCATAAATCCATGGGTCCAGATGGGATGCACCCGCGGGTGCTGAGGGAACTGGCGGAAGTCATTGCTAGACCACTCGCCATCATCTTTACCAAGTCCTGGGAAACGGGAGAGGTGCCTGAGGACTGGAGGAAGGCAAATGTCACTCCGGTCTTCAAAAAGGGCAAGAAGGAGGACCCGGGTAACTATAGACCGGTCAGCCTCACCTCCATCCCTGGGAAAGTGATGCAACACCTTATCCTTGGTGCCATCTTAAGGCATATCAAGGATAAGAGGGTTATGAGGGGCAGTCAACATGGCTTCACCAGGGGGAAATCATGTTTGACCAATCTCTTAGCCTTTTATGAGGAAATAACACGGTGGATGGATGATGGCAGAGTGGTGGATGTGGTCTACCTTGACTTCAGCAAAGCCTTTGACACAGTCTCCCACAGCATCCTCACGGCTAAATTGAGGAAGTGTGGACTGGATGACCAGGTAGTGAGGTGGACTGCGAACTGGCTGAAGGAGAGAAGCCAGAGAGTTGTAGTCTATGGGGCTGAGTCTAGTTGGAGGCCTGTAACTAGTGGAGTGCCTCAAGGGTCAGTACTGGGACCGGTATTATTTAATATATTCATCAATGATTTAGATGAGGGAATTGAGTGTACTATCAGCAAGTTTGCTGATGACACTAGGCTGGGAGGAGTGGCTGACACACCAGAAGGCTGTGCTGCCATCCAGCGAGACCTGGACAGGCTGGAGAGTTGGGCAGGGAATAATGGGATGAAATATAACAAGGGAAAGTGTAGAGTCCTGCATCTGGGCAGGAACAACCCCAGGTTCCAGTATAGGTTGGGGAACGACCTGCTAGAGAGCAGTGTAGGGGAGAGGGACCTGGGGGTCCTAGTGGACGACAGGATGACCATGAGCCAACACTGTGCCCTTGTGGCTAAGAAGGCCAATGGCATCCTGGGATGTATTAGAAGGGCGGTGGTTAGTAGGTCGAGAGAGGTCCTCCTTCCCCTCTACTCTGCCCTGGTGAGACCCCATCTGGAATATTGTGTCCAGTTCTGGGCCCCTCAGTTCAAGAAGGACAGGGAGCTGCTGGAGAGAGTCCAGCGCAGGGCAACCAAGATGATTAAGGGAGTGGAGCATCTCCCTTATGAGGAAAGACTGAGGGAGCTGGGTCTTTATAGTTTAGAGAAGAGGAGACTGAGGGGTGACCTTATAAGTGTCTATAAATATATAAAGGGGGAGTGTCACGAGGATGGAGCCAGGCTCTACTCAGTGGCAAACAATGATAGGACAAGGGGTAATGGGTACAAACTGGAACACAAGAGGTTCCACTTAAACTTGAGAAGGAACTTCTTCTCAGTGAGGGTGACGGAACACTGGAACAGGCTGCCCAGGGAGGTTGTGGAGTCTCCTTCCCTGGAGACATTCAAAGCCCGCCTGGACACATTCCTGTGTAACGTTATCTAGGTGTTCCTGCTCTGGCAGGGGGATTGGACTAGATGATCTTTTGAGGTCCCTTCCAATCTCCAGCATACTGTGATACTGTGTGATACTCAGAAGCATGTGTCTTGATTACCCTTCAAGGGGCGTAGGTTTTAAGCATAAGGGTTCAAGTTCATTATTCACATCAAAATCCTGAGTAAGGGCAGTATTGTTCCATCCTCTATATTGGATAGAAAAGAGACTGGTCCAGACGACCTACAAGACTGTAATGTAGCTGCAGTGACAAAGGCCTGCAGTGGGTGATCTCGAGTGATGCAGATGGTCCAGATATGTTCAGAAGTGGGTTTCAGCTCCTCATTTCAAGATACAACATGTATGTGACTGGCAGTCATTGAAACATAGGACTGCAGGAAAGTCTCTCTTATCCATCTAGTGCCAGGCAGATTCTTAGACACTGGTTTATACCAGCTGTGCTTACACAATTCAGCCCACAAGGAAATGAGAAAATGTTTCATGATTTTTCTGACTGGAGTGGAACTAAGGCAAACATCTGGATTGGTGCAGCAACAAAATGAACAAAGGGATACCTGCTGGCTGGGTTTTTAAGATGGCAAGAAATAGATTTCATGGCAACAAACATCAAATACATGCTATGCTAGCTTGGAAACAGTATCTAAATTAGACTTCTATGTTTGGTGTCATGACTGACAGCTACAAATGTAAGGCAGTGGTAGATATGTGTGCCTTATAGAAGAAATCATTGTGTTGAAGGTGTTATAGTTCTTGCTATTTGTGTCACTATTATTCCACTGTCTTCATCAGATAGACAAAGGCACATTATCAGCTGTCATAGTTTAAGCCCTGCCGGCAACCCAGAACCATGCAGCTGCTCACTCACTCCCACCCTTCCTCCCCCCACTCCTGGAGGAATGGGGAGGAGAATCAAAAGAATGTAACTCCCATGGGCTGAGATAAGAACAGCCCAGTAACTAAGGTATAACACTAACCCACTGCTGCTACCGCCAATAATAATAATGATAAGGGAAATAACAAGGCAAGAGAATGCAACCACTCACCACCCATCGACCGATACCCAGCCCGACCCAAGCAGCAATCTAGCCCGTCTGGGTAACTGCCCCCAGTTTATATACTGGCCATGACGTGCTGTGTATGGAATACCTCTTTGGCTAGTTTGGGTCAGGTGTCCTGTCTCTGCTTCCTCCTGGCTTCCCCTCTTCCCTGTCAGAGCATGAGACTCAGAAAGTCCTTGGTCAGAATAAACATTACTGAGCAGCAACTAAAAACATCGGTGTTACCAGCACTGTTCCCAGGCTGAAAGTCAAAAACATAGCACTGTAGCAGCTACTAAGGAGAGAAATGACTGCTACTGCTGAACCCAGGACACCAGCCAAGCCATAAGCAAAGGGTATTTATGCATAAGCTTTCAGTCAGTTTTGAACTCCTCAGTGCCAAGCTTGTACATTAGTATTTTTGGAAGAAGCACAAAGAAAGTACCAGAGTTAAAAATGGGATCTTGAACAATGTTCTTAGATTTTTGTCATCCAGTAATCTACCAGTAGTGCCCATTAGCATGTATCCCATGAATAACCATTAAGACACCAGTGTAGGATGAGAGAAAAGAGCCTGGTTGGACATGTTCGCCTTCCAGATTTCTCTAAGAAAATTTGTCTCCTTTAGGCAGTTTGTCTTGAATGCTCTCTCACAATTATTTCCCTAGTTCCTATTTCCTTGTAGTATTTGGTAGTATTTATAAAGCTCGAGCTCCCAGGCTAATACAGCTTTGCAAGAGCCAACTAAAGTGCATTTTTCTGTTTCTCATTGTTCCAGAGAGAATTTGAAAACATGAACACAAAAAAAACCCACAAACAAACAAAAACAAACAAAAAAAAGACCTAAAAAAAGGCAAAGCAAAATAAAAGAATGAATACCAAAACCCTGAGACCTTTAAAAGCTTGCTCATATGTGGAGAAGGAGAAGAATTTTTTTATCACTTGGAGTTACTGCATTTCTTTGAAAGTGTTGTGGTTTAAGCACAGCCAGTAACTCAGAACCAGGCAGTCACTCGCTCATTGCCCCAGCTTGTTCCCTCCTGCTCCTGGAGGGATGGGGAAGAGAATCAAAAGAATGTATCTCCCACCGGTTGAGATAAGAACAGTCCAGTAACTAAGGTATAATGCAAAACCACTACTGCTACCACCAATAATAATAATGGTAAGGGAAATAACAAGGGGAAAGAATGCAACTGCTCCCCACCTGCCGATCAATACCCAGCCTGACCTGAGCAGCAATCTGGGCCTCCCACATAACTCTCCCCAGTTTCGATACTGGGGCATGACGTGCTGTAGGGTGGAACCTTTGGCTAGTTTGGGTCAGGTGTCCTGTTTCTGCTTCCTTCTGGCTTCCCATGCCCCTCCTCCCTGGACTGAAAAGTCTGTGATTGGAGTAAACATTACTTAGCAACAACTAAAAACATCCGTGTGTTATCAGCATTGCTCTCAGACTAAAGCAAAAAACACAGCACTGCACCAGCTACTAAGGAGAAAAATCACTGCTACTGCTGAACCCAGAACAGAAAGGAAGAGCCATGTTTTTCAGCAGATTGTATCACAACTGTTTATAGGACCAGTGAGAGCCATACTGAATAAAAGGAAGAAAAGATAGGCAGTGGCAAATTAAAGAAAACAAAAGGAAAGCAAAAGCAGAATCAGGTCCTAAGAAAGCTGTAATACTGCAGTATACGGTATAATAGAGCATGAATGTTAGTTCGCTTATTAACAAAAATATAAAGCAGAATGAAAAATAATTATGAATTGTTGAAGGAAACATTTGCTTCTGTCTCAGCTGACCTTTCCAGAAGCATACCAGCTCTGAACAGGTGACGGTCGAGGAAAATGATGCCATTGAGTAGAACTATTCCTAAAAGTTCTGTTGTTTTTAAGAGGTTGGGATTATTATTTTTTTTGTTTTAATTTAGATCCTTCAACAGACTAACATTTTTCTTTCTCTAAATAGAACAGCTCATAGGAAAAAATACTAATAGTCTGTTACACTTTTGCAAAAATCACTGTTGAACATTATTAAAATTTTATGCATTTTTTGTCTTTTCCTGTTTTCTTATTGAGTTTATTTCACAAAATGAGAATCAATGCTTCAAAAACGTTTTGAGATTTTGTAATTAAAAACAATTGTTCTAGAAGTAATAATTTTTTAAAGAAAGAGGAGCTTGCCTCTCATGAAAAGAAAGGCCAACGTGAATAATACCGTGGAAAGGAAAGATTGATTGCTCCTATGCTTTCTTCCTTGAACTTAAATTATCCATCATTCCTTTTAAAAATGCACAGAAGATAACTTTTTTTTTTTTTTTGCTTAAGACCCCCACTGAAGGTGCACATTAAACAAAAATGGGTCCATGCCTAGGAAGGATCCACAAATTCTGATTAATTAGCATACTTTGAGTGTCACCTGGTTTGTGGTTTCTCTGGGTTTATATTTGAAAGCTAAATCAGATGCTGCTTCCCAGCTGAAGTGTAACCTTATCATTGTAATTCCTTATGTGTTTTTAGATGATGACTTCTTATCATATTCTTTTTTGGATATGAAGACACTAAAGTTTAGTAATGTTTCAGTTTCACTCATGTCTGTGTCAACTGGCATTAACTTAAACTGTTAGGGTAGGAAAATGCAATATAAGTGAATTGAAAATGTCAGACTCAGAAAAGGATAGATCAGGGATGCTAGGTGAAGGAGTAGAAATGTTACAGAAAAGCTGCTTCTAAGAAGGAAGTGGACAAATGGCATTTTTCTGTCTATGAATATAACCCCTATTTTTGATAATTTAGTATACTAGAGTAATACATGAAGGATGCTGCTCAGGATATGGTAAGCATATGTTCCTTATAGAGTATTTCTTTATGAAAGAATCAGACAGTCTGTGCCAGTGTTAAATAATTTTTGTGACCAGGTGAAACTGATTACTTGACTCAGGGGTCAGTCATAGGCGCTGCTAACCCAGAAGCTGTTATTTTATGTGACCTTCCTCTTGTCTGCTACTTCCTCAAATGTTGTCATTTGAGAAACCCTCCTTACAAATTCCGCTTTGCTCTTCTCTCTGTCTTGTCTTGCTGTCCCCTGCAAGATATTTTCTGGCAGGATCTGAGATATAGAGAGGGAGGCAATATTTGGGGTACATAAGGCTGACCTCCATGGAGGGCTTCAGAGACTGACAGAGAATCTAGTGAATCTTCCTAGGAAACCCAAGTAAGCATGAACTGTTGTGATATGTATGTCTGATTAAATATTTCCACGTGATTTACCTGCATTCAAGGTAGATAATCTGGGGTCTTCCAACGTTTGGAGTGGAGTAAGCAGGGCACTGGAATGTCCTGCCTTGATGACACAATTTTCCTTGGTTTGGGAGCTGTTAGACTCTAAAGCTTTTATAGCAGGGAAACCTGGAGCTCTTTTAAGACTTGTCATGGTTTAAACCCAGTCAGCCACTCAGTTTCCATCCCCCCCCCCCCCCTTTTTTTTTCTTCCCCCTCCCCTTGCTCCTGGAGGGATGGGGAGGAGAATTGAAAGAATGTAACTCCCACGGGTTGAGATAAGAACAGTCCAGTAACTGAGATGTAACACAAACCACTGCTGCTACCACCAATAATAATAATGATAAAGGAAATAACAAGGGAAGAGAATACGATACCACTCACCGAAACGAGCCCGACTGAGCAGAGAGTGCCCTGCCGGGTAACTCCCTGTTACCTCCCCGGGCAGGATGTGCAGCAATATGAAATACCTCTTTGGCTAGTTTGGGTCAGGTGCCCTTTCCCTGCTTCCTCCCGGCCTCCCCTCCTCCCTGGCAGAGCATGATACTCACAAAGTCCTTGGTCAGACTAAATATCAGTGTTATCAGCTCTATTCCCAGGCCAAAAGTCAAAACCACAGCACTGCACCAGCTACTAAGAAGGAGAAAAATGACTGCTACTGCTGAACCCAGGACAGTATCCACCCCTTATTCCATACCATTCACGTCATGCTCAGATCCCACATTTTCAGTATACCATCGCTCTTACATATATATATCCACATACACAAACACAGACAGAGAGAAAGAGATCATTTCTTAGTGCATGGACCAGTCGCTATAAAGCTGCTGAGTCCATTCGGTCCATGATGTCAGATTCCATCTCTTGCAACAGTCTTTCAGAGCAGGAGAGGCTCTGTGCAGTGTTCATACTCGTGAATCACCTGGGCCAATAGTGTCCGTTGCTAAGACCACCCCTTGATTATGAGTCCATCTCTATGTTGCATCTCTGCTCTGATGGCCTGAAGTGCCATGGGCCCACCAGGCTTAAAATAATTCACTGTCCCCTTCAGCAGTTTCTGCAGCTTGTTGCTGGGGACTCCATACAGCTGCCTTCCATCTCCGACGCTTCTAAAGCACTGGAGGCTGCAAGTGGACTAGATACTTGTACATACTGTCCTACACACCCTGCCACTCATGACTGTCCAGCTTTGGAGATAATCTCTTGGTCCTCCTACATCATTGTCTAACCCTAGACAAGACCCAAACCCAACTCTGCTTGACTTTTGAGATCAGACAAAATGGTTGTGGGTAGAACACAGTCTGTATGTGTGCCAACATGCTGATCCCCATCACAATCAGCAGGCAGGTCCCAAGGATACCCAAAGGCCATTCAAAACCTTCAGAACTCTCAGACAATGCTGCTGTACTTGTCACTGGGGCTGGTGTAGCTGCTGTGCTTGCCGGCTCTCTTACCACCAGCTTCTCTTTTCCTGAGTCCAGATCTTCTTCCTCTGCCTTGCTGGGAAATGCTGTGTGGCCTCCTGCGTCCTCCTGGGGCTGGGGCTCCCAGGGCTCGGCGGGCGGCTGCCAGGGGATGCTCTCGGCCTCCACGGGGATGGGCTCGGCCGCGGGTCTCGGCTCCTCCGCTGCCTCCTCCCGCTGCTCGGCAGCTGTCCCCTCGCGGCCTCCGGTTGTTCCCTGGGGCCGCTCTCCCGGGCCGCTTCTGCCGCTGCCGGCTCCCTGGGCCTCTCCCCCTCGGCTCCCCGCGGCCTCACCAAGACGGAGGTGAGGACGAAGGCCAGGCCGGTGAAGAGCAGCAGGACGGCCAGGTACAAGTCCACAGCCACGTCCGTCCCGCCCTACTGCTGGAGCCCACCCGTGTTACAAGCCATTGCCATAAAGCACAGTGAGACAAGAACCTTAGCCCAAGCCCCACACTTGATAAACACTAACACAGCAAATACCGGCTCTAAGTAAGTTACAACATACCGAAACTGTGAGACCAGGACCAACAACTTTGAGAGCCAATAAATCAGCATTGTGACGAGTGACTATTAATCTGGTCAGATCTGTTGTTATCTCAACCCTTCATGCCCCACGTTGGGCGCCAAAAAGAACTGTTGTGGTTTAAACCCAGTCAGACACAGTTTCTATTACCCCCCCTCTTCCTTTCCTTCCCCCGTCCTCCCCCCCGGCCAAGACTGAATCTTACTGGTGCTTGTAGAAAAGAGGTGACATTTCACACTTGAGGCAGGTGGAAGAAGTATTTATGTGGCTTGCTGATTTCAAATGAATGATGGATGCTGTAATCTGCTCATTGGATTGAGATGTTAGAATAAAGCTCCAGGGAACACAGAATTATCTGGCCAGTGAAGCAATAAAGAGCATATAAATAATTGATGTATCATGTTTCTGCAACTTTTCCCAAGGTTTACGCCTCCACATACCAAGATACGCATTTATTATCATATATGACATTTCACATAAGTATTTAGGTACTGTTAACGCATACAAATGTATATCCAAAAGATCATACATGAAACACCATAAATGCATTACAGAAAGAAAGCAAGCAAGCTGTTAAAATTTTAGTGATAAATGTAGCTTAATATGTGAAGTTTCTTATGGGGGAAGGGGCAGGGGAAGAATAGGGGAGGGGAAGTGTTGTCAGGTCATAGGTCTTGAATCGGGAAATGACGTTTTCCTTGGTCTACATTGGGCTGAGACTGTTTTCTTTCCAGAGAAATTATTTTTGTGTCAGCAATATTCAACCTTCACAGTGGTTAGTGAAAGAAACTTTATTTGCATCTTTTGATAATCATTCCTTTTTTTTTTTTTTTTTTCACCAAGGAAACAACTGTTGCTTTGTCCATTTTGCAGAGTAAATGTATTTCATCTCTATTCATGTTCAGAGAATGTCTTGTGCAATATTATGGTGTCTTAATTTATGACCTATAGTAATAATAGCTATCATTAAAATGAACTGATTAGATTAATTGCTGTATTGCACAGTAGTATTATTATAATCACCATGGGAAAAAATGTAAATATTAGAAATCAAGAATTTTATTACTGTAACTCAAATTCAGAGTATGCCAATACTTCCTCTGTAAGCCCCAGTTGTGAGGTCTTAATAATAGAGTGATTTCAATTCATTGTTTAGCTATAATGTTATGAAAAGAGTATCTGTTTTTTTAATATTTTTCAAGACTTTTTAATTCTTCACACATTTTGAGCAATATCACAGTGGGCTGAATGTTGAGGGGAAAAAGTTTAGTCCCTGGCATTGTATTGTTAAGATTAAACTTGAGTGCTTACTTTCTGAAGTCCAGCATTTCATTTGAATGGAAGAGTTGCATTACTGCTTTTTGAGGACAGTAGATACTCACAGATGATTGTGGCCTGTATCTTATACAAAGCTATATCCAGATTGTCTTTTTATTGTTGTCATAATCTCAGACTGGATTGTGCTGTACAAAAACTGTCACTTGTACTTTGCTCATATGGAATAAATCAAGTAAAATAAATGAAGGTGAGACAAAATGTAAAAATCAGGATAGTTAAAGGCTCAAATTACGCAAAATTGGAAGTCAATGAAGTGTGAAAACCATAATACAAAATGTTCAGCTCAACTGAAACCATAAATGAGAAAAGGGTGCCCATAAGAAGAGGAACGTGCCTGATCATAGGCATGTGAACATACAGTTTTAGGTGCACATGAACAGTTTCAGGGCTCCACAGTACTTAGTGCTCCTTTTTTAGCAATTGTAGTGGTCAGTATCAATTACTAAATACTGTAAGAAAGCACTAAAATATTTTTACATTTATTCCCTAATAATCTCTTTCAATATTAGTATTTGCTAAAAAGAGAGAAAAAAAATACATTTTCTAAAGTTATAATTATCTCATAGATAAGTCGGAAGTGTTTAATGCCAACCTGCATAGGATATTTACTCAGCATTCATTCCTTACATTTTTACAGTTGAACATTTGCAACATGTTTTTAAAAATATTTTTTTCTTTAAGATAGAACAAGGTACAGCAGGCTGCCCTGCAAAATATGTCCAGTGCTTTTAAGGGGCATCATATTTAGGGCTTTTGAACTCTCAGATCTACTCTACAAGTGCTTGGCACCAGGTCTGTTTCATTCAGCAGAAATATCCAGGATTTCCAGATGTACAGCATGCAGCAGCTTGAACCAGCTTCCCAGAGGTCCCCAAATCCCAGACAAATGTTAAGCATTCTTGAATTGTGCCACCCATTTCCATTTCAAACATTCTGAGCAGAACATGGAGATGTGCAAACAGAAAGAGTCACAGAAGCTCATAAAAAATCTGAGAGGTTTTTCTTTCCTTTACCGTAACTGTATTAGGAAAGGACAAGCTGTGTATAATCGACCTACTGAGAATTATTTTTTCTACACAGCAAAATAGTTCAGATTGATGGCTTTTTTTTTTTTTGTTTGCATGCCTCTAACTGACAAGCACAAAAGTCCATAACCAGTGCATCAGGAGCATTCTCAGATCCTTCAGCCATGTTTTGTTCTTTCTGATCTATGGCTGTACTATCATTTGGAAACAGTGGTGTGCCAGATAGTACCTTACTGCTCTCCTTTTAAAGTCCACTTTTGTGAGTGACTCTGTATGAGGTCTTCAAAAATCAAGGTTTTGATTGCTGTGTGTAGCAAACAGATCCTTCCCAGCATGATTTGGGTTTACTAGAGTCCTTAAGGAGGTGATCTCTGTTCAAGCAGATGACTCATTCTGCACTTTGAGGACAAATTTGCCAAGTCCTCAAATTAAGCATGAGCTTAGACTTCAGAGTTGAGCACACCATGAAATAATTATACTCACCAACTGGAAAATAATCGTGCCATGCAGTGGTGTAAAGCCTTCTGGTTTCAGGAGATAAATTGTTTGTGAGGAAAATTCTGGTATTCAGCCATATCGGATTTTCCATAGATGGCATGTATGAACTTGTACCACATGTATGGCATAGAATCATAGAATCACAGAATCATAGAATGGTTAGGGTTGGAAAGAACCTTAAGATCATATAGTTCCAACCCCCCTGCTGTGGGCAGGGACACCTCACACTAAACCGTGTCTCCCAAGGCTCTGTCCAACCTGGCCTTGAACATTGCCAGGGATGGAGCATTCACAACTTCCCTGGGCAACCCATTCCAGTGCCTCACCATATCTAATCTAAACTTCCCCTCTTTAAGTTTGAATCCATTAGCCCTTGTCTTATCACTACAGTCCCTAAAGAAGAGTACTTCCCCAGCATCCTTATGGGCCTTCTTCAGCTACTGGGGCATCTATGATGGTTCTCACCATGTCTTTCATATACCTTCATGTGGACCGTTATTGTTGTGATTTGGAAGAAAATACTAGCTTTTGTGTGAGTAATTTCTAAATGTGTATGTACTCTCAATTTCCTCAGTTTCTTCTATGCATCTTTTCAGCCTTAAGTTATGTTATTTATGCATTGGATTTTTGCCCTGGTTTTCATGGATATAAATTTGATTTTGCAAGTTTGAAAATTTTAGAGGACATTAAGTCAGGATAAAGACTGAATGCAGATGTTTTGATAAATAAGCCATCTTCCCTAAGTCGGGGAGAGCACAAAGTGCTTTTACAGAACACATTTTTACGTTCTGTCAGTGAGCAAACATAGTGAGCTCTTTGAAACAGGGATGGTCTTTTGGCTGGTTGTTTCATGCATGCATCAAATAGAACGGGAATGCGACAGTAGGATCAGTTCTGCCAATGACAGGAATGGAAATGATGGTGATAATAATTAGGCAATTTCCTTGTGCTAACACAGTTTTGCAAATCCTATTGAGACTCTGGTCATATGTAAAAAGAGGCGCTGTGGGAGTGCAATGAGACTGACATTAAAGAAGTTGCAAACCTGAAAACAAGGGAATGATCACAACCTTACTTTGCAAGGAGGCAGTAATGAAGAAGCAGAAAATTCAGACCATCACACAAAATATGTGTTTAAGGTGCATGATACAAATCAAGTTCTTTTGTCCCTGATGCTGACAATCTTGATGTTGAAACCTGTTATGGTTTAAATCAGCAGGCATAAATAGTTGATCCCGAGCCTGTCCCTGAGCATCAATAGGTCTCTTCCAGGTGTCTCCCCCCAGTTTATACAGTGAGCATGACTGTATATGTAGTAAGACATATGCATATATATATGACACATATATATATGACACATGCTGAGGTATGGAATACTCCTAGTTTGGGTCAGTTGTCCAGTCTCTGATTCATTCCAGCTTTCTGCTCCCCTCCCTCAGAGCACAAGAGACTGAGAAGTCCTTGATCAGGGTAAGTTGCTGCTACTGAGCAACAACTAAAACATCGGAGTCCGACCAGTGTTGTTCTCAGACTAAAGCCAAAACACAGCACTGCAACAGCTACTACAAAGAAAATTAACTTTATCCCAGCTGAAACCAGGACAAAACCAAGCAAACTGACCTTCAGTTTTGTGCCTTGCTTTTCCATTTCAATCACACAGTTTGTGAAGACTTATCTCATCTTTTCCTAAATTACAGATCAAAGCATAGTGGCAAAAGATGAGTACTTTGACAGCATGTGTGAGATGAAGATAAACAGTGATAAGATGCTTCATATAACAACTCATCTATTGTCTTTGAGTATAAAGACACTCTCCTGTTTAAAAAAACCTCTAAAATAGGTTAGTAAATTGATAATAAAATCCTAAAATAAAGCAAAACCTATTGCAAAGTTATGGCATCTCAAAATTGACTGTAAAGAAGACTTTTTATAAGCAATTTCACTATCACTCAATAAGTAAGTAGAACATATTTGATTTAGCTGTGCATTTTCAAATTGTGTTATCTGACAAACTTAGTACAGAGTACATAATTAAATCAAACTACTGTATTTACGATAATGAATGCTACTTTCACCATATTTTAAGCCTCATATTAAACAGATGTTTTATTTTTTATAGCTGCATTTGACAGCATTTTTTTATCCTGAACATAAATCTGTCAGAAATTCTATTTGTACTAAAGTCTTACATGTAGTATTTTGATTTTTAACTGGCAAATTTGTGCAGGCATTTTATTTTCCAACAAAAGTACCTTTAAAGAAATTCTTCGCAATTACCTTTTTTTTATTGTATGGCCTCATTAACAATATAAAGCAGGCTTTAAAGCACTTAAAATTTTGGCATTTATCAAAATGTTATATATTCCACAAATAAAAGCTTTCTCGATATGCAGCCCCCTCACACCTTGTAATAGGTGCTTGCAATTGATAGAGTGTGAATGAGGAAAAGCACAAAAATTGTGAGTTGAGATCAGACAACTTGGAACTGGCTGTGGCGGATGAAAGCACTGGTATTAAGGCTAACTTTATTAGGTGGCAAATAAGTGGAAAATAAGTCATGGAGAAGAAGAGTAAAACCATGAGAAAGCCCAAACATGGCACTGTATTTCCTATCTAAATATAGAAGTGAGGGTTCTGACACTTTTCAGGAATTGCCTTACATCTTCCAAGTGCAGTCACTGTACCATAATCCATGACAGTTACTGTTCATTGCTAATTAATTATTCATAATGCTAGTTTTTAATTAACCCACATGCTGGACTGCTAACCTGTTTTGCTAGGGAAGGAGGGGAATGTTGTGGATGTATCTGTACAATACTGAATAACGGGATTCAGAGAGTCATATTTCTGTCCTACAGATACAGAAAATCATCTACTTACGATACTTTGGCACAAGATCTTATCTTCCATGTATCATCAGAAATAATGAATGTAATGAAATTACTTTTGGACATGATGCAGAAAACAGTATTAAAAACATACGTACTCTCATTGTAATTGCAACAGTCATGACTCTCTGGTTATTTTATTTGCTGAAAATAAAAAAGTGAAACAGCTTGGAAATTCCTGGACAGTCCCTTTGGCTTCTACAGTCCCAGGCTACATTTACCACAGGAAGATAATTTAAAGTAGGGGAAAATTATTCATTTCAATAGAAATTGTGTGTGTTTTGCTTTCATAATGCTTTTATCCTCTGTAGGCTGAATAATCTGGGAGTGTAGTGAATAATCAGGGACCTGACTGAATGCATATTACGGTTACTGGAAACACTTGTTGATTTAATGTGGACTTTGATCAGGCCCTGAGAGCAAGGGAAAAGCCCTGTGCAGGAGATGAGGGCTTGCTTTCTTTCTGATGCTCTAGAATGTGCAGAAATACACACCGGGGAGCCTGGAGAATACACAGATAGGTATGCGGAATAGAGGCTTATCTGAAAACAAGTCCAAGAAGAGGAAGATTATATTAATCATAAAACAATTTGAAAAAGCAGTGTGCCTGTAAATCAGACACTACATGTTATCCTTTATCCGTAGAACTGATAGTGGGAGGAACACTTATATGTCCTTGTCTGTAAAGTTTGCATTTCTGCCTCGGAGTGGAACAGGTCTTTGAAACCTCTGAAACAGTGACACCCAAGTGGTGATTATTATGGGCTAAATTGTCTTCATTCAGTTTCATTTGATCAAATTAATGCTCTTTTTCTTAAATACTGCTTTAGGAAATGAAACAATTAATGCTATTACTTTGGGGCCTTGAGTACAGGTGTTGCAGTTCCAAAGACTGGATGATGTCAAAATTTACTGCCTATATTGTCTGAAATATTAATATTTCATTCTAAATACATTGGTTAAGGCCTGCTTTTCACAGTACGGCATAATCTAATTAACATGCTTTCCTAAATAATTTTAAGTTTAGTGCTTTAGTGAAAAGGTGGTGACACATAATTCTCAGATTCATCAAGCAAATGAATTGTGCCAATTATTTAAATTGTGCTTTAAATCACTTGGGCCATAACTCTGCAGTTAATAACTTCTACACCTTGCTTTTGTTAGAGACACCTCCCTCCCCATATTTTGTTTCTTATCTTTACAATTCTGCTTTGTACACTGTTCCTTCCAAAATCAAGTGTTTGCTATAAATTTGACAAAGAGGAACAAACATGATGAGTGCAGGTGGCCAAAGATGATTGCAGGTGGCAAATGGGAGTTTGAAGTGTGATAGATACAATATCAAGGACTATTCAGTCATTATCTGAAGGAAATATTTAGATATCAGTGGTGGGGTATGACAGTTTTATTCTACTGGATGAATAATCAGAAATCTTACTAATGGCTGATGCAGGCGATTTAAATAACACTTCTGTTCATGTACACAGTATCAAAGAAACGGATAAGAAAGCAGTCGTGGGACAAGGTGGACAAGTGCTCTGTGATCTGGAAAAGCTGAACAAGAGCCAATGGAGGGAGTGACCCCAGCCTGCTAGTGAGTGCTGGCACAGGCCAGCCCTAGAGTGTGCAGCCAGAAAAGAAGAACAGTTACAGATTTATTAGAAATAGATCTCTCAGTTTTACTCAATAGGAAAAGCCTTCCTGAAGTCAGGAAAAATTAGTTTGCTGTCCTTTAAAGTACATTGGAATGAGAGAGGCCCGTTGTAAGTCTGGCTCTGGAGGTAGTTGGAAAAGCCTCCTCTGTATCTGTTGTCTGCAGCAAAAGGAAGAATCAAAAATCCAACCACAAAACAAGGTCAAATAGTAGTGGCCAGCCCTTCTGACCCTTACCAAGCTCAAATCTGCTAAAAGCCACAGCCAAAAAATGGACCAACAACACTGAGGCACAATTGAAATACGGGTCACAAAGGCAAATTGCAAGAGTTCTAGGAAGTAATTCCTAAGAAGACGTTAACTAATGAATTAGGTATTTTAAAATCTCACAATTCTTAGCTGGCCTAACAGCAGGTGATTGTGATCTGGTTTCAAAAATAGAAATACAGGTGAATTAATAAGTTTCCAGACAGCCTAGTGGGTGATCACTTCAATTTGCTGTTTGTTTCTTTTGTTCTTTCTTCTCGAGAAGCTTCCTTGCTGTTCACTGTTATCAAACATTTAAGTAAGCCAGTTATTAGTTAGACATGATAGGCTTAAATATGATACTCAGGTTTTAATCTCTGTAAAGAAATTCTCTTTGCCAGCAGAAAGGTGATGATGTATTGAAAAAAAACCTCAAAACTCACTGTGATTTGATTTCAGGGTTTTGATTGAGGCCTATGTCTAAACTGAGAAATTTGGCCAAGAATTTAGAATTTCATATACTAATTTGAGCTTCTTGGGAAATCTTCAGGAATCAATAGACATCTTTGCAAAATGTATTATTTCAGAAGCTATTTGGTACTATCAGGTTTTGATCCAATTTAAAGTTCATAATGGCATATTAAAAAATGACACATGCTGGCTTATTTGGTCAGCCCAATGGACTTTTCATCACAACAAAGTGTTTGTACTAAAACCATTGCCCTGCTTCTACAATAATTCTGTATTTTTGATTTCAATTTCTGTTGCTTTTTGTACATTTAGGCAAGGAAGTGGGATCTCGGCCATCTTGGTGGCTCTTTGCCTTAGGAATACCTGAATTTGAGTTTAGTTCTATCTTTTTCAAGAACCTTTGTGTGAGCTGGTGAAATTTTAAATTATTTTTCTATTTTAATTTTTAGCAATTCTCTGAAATGGCTGAAATTTAAATAGTAAACCTGCAAAAGTGCAATTATCTCATATTGAGCAAAGGATCTCTAGTAGAATCGCTTGCAGTGTTATTTATGAGCCTTGAACACTTCAAGATATAATGTGAGTAATACTGCGCCATTTCCCACTTTATCTAGGTGCAGCATTGTTATAGTTACAGATTTTTCATTGTAATTGCATTAATGGAGGAGGGGGGAAAGGAAAGAGGAGAATGGGAGAGGTGAATGATAGGAAGGAGCCCCCTTTTGCAGCAAGAGAGAAGGGCAAAAGATTTTGATGCTCTTTCTTGGTGTCTTGGTGCTAATGTAAGATCCCATTCAGCTGAGAACAGAGAACTCTTTCATATATTTAATTGTCAGGAGCTGTTTTGTCCCTGAAAAGCAAATGTCAGTCTTGTGGTTTCAATCAGGGAGCAAGTGATAAGGACAATTCTGAAACACACGTTCTCTAGATGTGTCCCTCCCTCAGACCTATTTCCTATGTTCTGCTTACACCCACGGCATAAAGAGGGGAGAGAAGGGTAACCTGTGGCATACCTACACTAAAGACAGCACCTGTCCAAGTTTAGGATGGCACATGGCAGCACTGGCACAGGCCTGTGGGTTGGGAACTGCAGAGCAGTAAAATCCAGGTGAAAGTCAGGAACTGAGGAGAAATCCTGATTGGCAGCTTTCTGAGTGAGGTCCTTCTGGCGCACTTAACCCCTAATTTGTGAAGGAGGTACAGTTTGTCATATCAATCTCCAGAGGTTGTTGACCAATCTTGCATTGAAGAAAATGTGATCTGAAAAACCCTTTTCCCAAGCCATTTGGAATTTGGCTACTACAGCTAATTCTTTGTCAATTGGGCTTTTCCATTGCTTTAAGTAGCAATTTAGTAAGAGAACCAGTTCCAGTTCCAGCTGTGTTAAGCAAGCTTAATGACTGCTTTCTTTCTTTTCTTTTCTTTTCTTTTCTTTTCTTTTCTTTTCTTTTCTTTTCTTTTCTTTTCTTTTCTTTTCTTTTCTTTTCTTTTCTTTTCTTTTCTTTTCTTTTCTTTTCTTTTCTTTTCTTTTCTTTTCTTTTCTTTTCTTTTCTTTTCTTTTCTTTTCTTTTCTCTTTCCTTTTCCTTTTCTTTTCCTTTTCTTTTTTTCTAATGCTAGTGAGAAGGACTGCTTGCTGGTGGCTTATATTTTCAGACAACTGTTGATTATTTTCTTGTCATTTTCAGTTCACTGGCTGAGGAAAAATGGTTCTAATGAACAGTGAAAATTGTCCGTCTGGCAACAAATCCCACCCAGCTTGGGGCTTTACACAATATAGTCCCCCCAACAAACCCAGCATGCCACCCAGAGGCCATTCCTGTTTTCTCCTGGTGAAGTATATCAGCAGGACAATTCTTAAGCACTGCTTTCTCACCCTCATTCTCTTTGAGGGTTTCTCTTTATGTTCACATTGTGAATTCTTCCTCTCCTGGTCCTAATAGAGCAAGTTGGTTAGATGGTATTAGTGTGATGTGTTCATCCAGAATATAGAGAGCAATCAAAAAGTAGATGGCAGGTACACAGAATAGAAAATGTAGTTATTTCTTTGGAGCTCCACTGATTTTTGCACACATGTCAGATAGGTAATTTATAAAACAAAGTATCTCTCTGGATATTATTAGAAGTCAAAACCACGTTATACATTTGAAAATCTCTGTTAGTAAAGAATGCCTTCAGGCAGCTCAACTTTTTAATCTTGATTTTATTTATTGAACAGAATGTGAATAAGCTGTCAGCAAGATTAGAAGGAGTGAAAGGCAGAGAAACTCAGTTACCTGGATCCTTTATGTGATACTGAGGAACTACTTTATTCAGTCAACTAAACCATGTTTCTCAGAGCTGTAGGGAAGTGGGACATTGTATTGGATACTACTTTTGAATAATATAGTAGACATGTGAGTAGGAGGAGGGTTGAAAGAACAATGTGATCATGGGGAAAAACCTCAAACTTTTCAACCAGTGTTGTCAGCATCCCATGATTATTCATTAAGATGTTTCCATACTCAAGTGATGAAGTAGCTAGATAAATCTCCTGAGTGAAAGTTTCTGATTAAAAGCAATAAATTCATTAAAAGGTGCTGCCATGACTTGCAGTTGCTATCAGTCATGCATGAGTCTGTGAAATGTAACTGAATAGCAGCTTCAGTAGCCTTCAAACTTCAGAAAGAAAGTGGATGAAATCTTCTCATAAACAGCCAAGAAAAAAATGTGAATTGCATGTGGAAAATGAGAAAGCTTGCTGGGAAGGCGTGCTGTAAATAGGAATAATCCTGGATGCATCACAGATATGTGGAAAGAATAATACAAACAGACTGAGGTTACTGGTGTTTGTTGAGCCTCTAATGTGACAGCATTATTCATAGATCTTTTGGTGCTATCTAAAAATCTGAGTAATCATCAGAGATAGGACAGAGTAATGACTAAACAGACTCATTTAAAAAGGTAAAATTGCCTCTCTCTGAATGGAAGATTAATACTACTCCAAATAGCAAATGTATGGCTATGGGCCAGACATTGATCATGCTACAAGGGAACCTGTAGCAGGACCAGAACTGCTGTACCCCAAACTCATCTAGGCTAGAGTTTGCCTGGCAGCCAGTGAGGCCTGGTGTCATAGTGATCAGAGAAATACCATCTGCTTAATAAAGAAAAGACAGACTGATAACTCTTTTCAGATGCACTAGCAATTCCGTCAGCAGGCAGATGATAACTTATTTAAGTTACGCAGAATCATAGAATCATAGAATAGTTAGGGTTGGAAAGGACCTTAAGATCATATAGTTCCAACCCCCCTGCAATGGGCAGGGACACCTCACACTAAACCATGTCACCCAAGACTCTGTTCAATTTAGCTTTGAACACTGCCAAGGATGGAGAATTCACAACTTCCCTGGGCAACCCATTCCACTGCCTCACTACCCTTACAGTAAAGAACTTCTTCCTTATATTCAATCTAAACTTCCCCTGTTTAAGTTTTAACCCATTATCCCTTGTCCTATCACTACAGTCCTAGTGAAGAGTCCCACTCCAGCATCCTTGTAGGTCCCCTTCAGCTACTGGAAGGCTGCTATGAGGTCTCCACGCAGCCTTCTCTTCTCCAGGCTGAACAGCCCCAACTTTCTCAGCCTATCTTCATACAGGAGGTGCTCCAGTCCCCTGATCATCCTCGTGGCCTCCTCTGGACTTGTTCCAACAGTTCCATGTCCTTTTTATGTTGATGACACCAGAACTGTACGCAATGCTCCAAGTGAGGTCTCACGAGAACAGAGTAGAGGGGCAGGATCGCCTCCTTCAACCTGCTGGTCACGCCCCTTTTGATGCAGCCCAGGATACAGTTGGCTTTATGGGGTGCGAGTGCACACTGAAGCTGGCTTATGTTCATTTTCTCATCGACCAACACGCCCAAGTCCTTCTCCACAGGGTTGATCTGAATCTCTTCTGTGCCCAACCTGTAGCTGTGCCTCTGATTGCTCCAACCCAGGTGTATGACTGTGCACTTGGAATGGTTAAACTTCATGAGGTTGGCATCAGCCCACCTCAGAAGCATGTTGAGGTCCCTCTGGATGGCATTCCTTCCCTCCAGCGTAGCAACCAAACCACACAGCTTGGTGTCATGGGCAAACTTGATGAGGGCGTGCTCAGTCCCACTGTCCATGTCACCCACAAAGATGTTGAGCAAGACCGGTCTCAACACCAATCCCTGAGGGACACCACTTGTTCCTAGTCTCTAGCTGGACATTGAGCCATTGACCACAACTCATTGGGTGTGGCCATCCAGCCATTTCTTTATCCACTGAGTGGTCCATCCATCAAATTGATGTCTCCAATTTAGAGACAAGGATGTTGTGTGGGACAGTGTCGAATGCTTTACACAAGTCCAGGTAGATGACATCAGCTGCTGTACCCCTGTCCATCAGTTCTGTAGCCCCATCATAGAAGGCCACCAAATTGGTCAGGCATGATTTCCCCTTAGTGAAGCCATGCCGGTTGTCACCAAGCACCTTGTTGTTTTTCATGTGCCTTAGCATGCCTTCCAGGAGAATCTGCTCCAAGATTTTGCCAGGCACAGAGGTGAGACTGACTGGTCTGTAATTGCCCGGGTCTTCCATTTTCCCCTTCTTGAAAATGGGGGTTTTATTTCCCTTTTTCCAGTTGTCGGGAACTTCACGTAACTGCCATGAATTTTCAAATATGATGGACCGTGGCTTTGGACCGTGGCTTTGGACAGTGGCTTAGCAGCTTCATTTGCCAGCTCCTTCAGGACCCATGGATGGATTTCATCAGGTCCCATGGACTTGTGCATACTCAGGTTCATAAGAGGATCAAGAACCAAATCCTCTCCTACAGTGGGCCCAAGGTCTTCATTCTCTTAGTCCCTGCATCTGCCTTCCAAGACTTGGGTGGTGTGGTTCATTTGCCAGTGAAGACTGAGGCAAAGAAGTCATTCAGAACCTCAGCTTTCTCCAAATCCAGGGTAGCCAGTTCTCCTAATAGATTCCGGAGAGGGCTCACATTGTCCCTAGTCTGTCTTTTATTTGCAATGTACCTATAGAAACCCTTCCTGTTATCTTTCACATTCCTAGCCAAGCTTAATTCTAACAGCTCCTTAGCTTTCCTAACCTGTTCCTTAGCTTCTCAGACAGCATCCCAGGCTGCCTGTCCTTGCTTCCACCTTTTAAAAGCCTCTTTTTATCTTCATTGTTTCCTCAGCAGCACCTTATCCATCCAAGGAGGTCTCCTGGCCCTTCTGTTGCACTTTCTTCTAGTTGGGATGTAACTTTCCTGGGATTGTAGTAGGTGATCCTTGAATATCAGCCAACAGTTTTGGGACCCCTGCCCTCTAGGGGTATATCCCATGACTTGAACCTGAGTCATTAAAGCTAAAAAAAAGTTATATATATAGAAAAAGTTTACCTTTTATGTTTTCCCTAACTGTGTGAATCAAATTAAATTATTTTGCACTTCTGAATACATTCCCAACAAACCCAAGAGCACGTGGCCAAGGTCCTTGCATATAACACATTCTGACAATAGAGTAGCACAAGGGCTTTTCTAAGTGTCATGGTTTAAGCCCAGCTGCCATGCACCCTGCTCACTCACTCCCACCCTTCCTCCTCCCCAGAGGGACAGGGAGGAGAATCAGAAAAATGTAACTCCCATGAGTTGAGATAAGAACAGCCCAGTAACTAAGGTATAACACAAACCACTGCTGCTACCACCAATAATAATAATGATAAGGGAAATACCAAGGGAAGAGAATACAACCGCTCACCATCCGCTGACCAATACCCAGCCCGACTGAGCAGTGATCTAGCCCTTTCGGATAACTGCCCCCAGTTTATATACTGGCCATGACGTGCTGTGTATGGAATACCTCTTTGGCTAGTTTGGGTCAGTTGTCTTGTCTCTGCTTCCTCCTGGCTTCCCCTCCTCCCTGTCAGAGCATGAGGCTCACAAAGTCCTTGGTCAGAATAAACATGACTTAGCAACAAGTAAAAACATCGGTGTTATCAGCACTGTTCCCAGGCCAAAAGTCAGAAAATCAGCACTGCATCAGCTACTAAGAAGGAGAAAAATGACTGCTACTGCTGAACCCAGGACACTAAGAAATCATGTTTTGTCCTTAGCCATAAATATGTACCTATAGTAGGACACATTCCCCTAACTCTGCAGGTGTGGGTTACAGGAGAACTTGGCTCTCTAAGTGTGTGAGCATCTGCATTGTGAGTATTGCAAGGAAGGGATAAAAGTCAATAGAATTTTTATGACTTCTTTAGCCTCTAGCTAGGGGAAAAGAGGATGAAGTCTGTGAGTCAAGCAATTTTCTGTCATTAATTAATATTTCTGTTTTCACTACAGAACACTCTTTTGTGGTATGGGAGAAGTAGCTGATGACTCTGGCATCATAGATGATATAGGAAGACTGAAAAATACTGAAGCTTTAACAACCGGGAATCAATAATAAAAATGACCATTTTCATTTTTTTTAAAAATAGGAATAGCGACATACATTGCAGGAATACCAGCATATTCTCATAACAGCAGTAGCCTCTTGAACAGAAGCACAGTGGCTTCTCTCTTTTCAACTATGGAACTAATTAGCTGTTGCTATTTCCAATTTTTAACCTTGGTCTATTGGTTCATTTCATTTTTATTCTGTCTTTAATTGTAGCACATCCATCTTGGCTTTATGTGGCATCCAGGATTAAAACGCTGTGAATGAATGAAAGAGCAGACAGCAATGCCTCCAAGCTGAGCATACCCTGTGTGAAAGTTGTTTTCTATGGAATCACCGTAGCTACCCAACAGCGACAATTAGAATATACCTACTCCAAAATACTCTCTGTTAGAGCATTGGTGACTAGCTAATTACAGGCACTTTTACAGCCCACAGAGATAATAAGACTCCACTGCCACCTGAAT
The DNA here is from genome assembly GCF_034315485.1 of Pezoporus occidentalis. Lineage (NCBI taxonomy): Eukaryota > Metazoa > Chordata > Aves > Psittaciformes > Psittacidae > Pezoporus > Pezoporus occidentalis. The sequence goes on from NW_026915268.1 coordinate 1,383,856, forward strand.
AGAAGGGCTCACAATCATCCAGAAAATACTTTGTTGCTTATCTTTCAGAGGGCTGAAATCTGGCAAAGGACTTGCTTCTTTCTAAGGTTAGAGCCTTTACTTACTCACATTGTTGGCTCATCTGGTTCATGGGCTCCACTGACTGTCATTTATGGCCTGCATTATTATCTGCTGTAAGAGTATCTTAAAGAGAAATATATGTGCCAAGCTCTTTAAGTGTCAGTCTCAGAGTATTCTTCTATGTGGTCTTCTAGTGTGCTTGGATGGATCTCCATGTTATTCCACCAACCTGCTCCAGCTTATTTGTGTGTGAGCTTCGAAGCATTTCTTCTGCTTTGTTGTTGACCTGATACATGAAATTCAAAATAATAATTAAAGATAAATGCACAGGTTTCGATTAGAAACAATGGATGTTTAGCACGTGGTAACACAGACTAACACTTGAGACATGAAGTTAGTATGTTTATGCACTGTTCAAGTAGAAGATCAGAGGTTGATTAAATCTTTGCAGGAGACAGTATACGGACATTAATAAAGGGCGTGGCATTTGTATAAGGCTACAAGCTGAGGACTTTTTTGTTTGGTAACTCAGCAGTGAGGCCCTGGGCTCTAGTGCTTCTCTGTGTAAGCTGACTCCAGTGGTATCAGAGCTTTTGCCTGTATCCTAGCTATGGAATAGAGAGTTAGATCCTGAAAATATTATATAACAGGTACATGTTAATAAAAAGAGGTAGTAGAGCCTCAAAGGACACTTTTCCCACCAGCTTCTTCAAGTATTACAAAACTTATCTGGAGAAGCAGCACGGGGACTCTTGTAATAAATTTAGATTGGCCCTTGGCCAAGAGGAGTTATCACTGGGTTCAAGGATCTGGGCTTCTCATGAGGAAATAAAAAACCTTCATAGTCTCATATTTCTATCTGTACAGTTTACATTAAATTAGAATCTGTTTTATCCATTTAGCAGTCTGAATAATAAAAGCTGTATACAGCTGCACTAGCACTGTGCTATGCATTTTAATGACAAGCTCACGACTATACTAGAATTGCAACTGCAATTCAGATGTTAGTTAATGTATCCCATTTTTTTTTATTAGGGCTTCTTTTAAGTACACATGCCAGGGAGGGAGGGGAAGAGTAAATAGCATTTAAGATTTTAATAAATCTTTATTAAAGACAGTTAATGTAAGGGAAATATGAAAATTGGATGTTTTCAGACTGACAAGCATAATCATTTTGCCAAAGCATGATTCAAATAACTGTCTAAATATTTGGAGTGTCTTCTAATAAAAATACACTCAACCTGTTTTCCACACTCAGATTAATTTGAAAGCAGAAATGACATACAGTTCAAAAGAAGGCATTAAATCATAAAAGACCACATTGTTCTCTCCTGGAAATCATGATTTCGTATTCAGGCTACAGTCTTAAATGTTCATGTATTTTGCCAGCTGTTTAGCAGCTTGAGGCACTTTGCATAGTTTCAAGAAACTGACAATCAGACTTGGGCAAAGTAACATTCATTAGTGGAAACAACAAAGTAGACAAGTAAGGCAAGGGAGGAGAGAGAGGACAAAAGGAAAATGGCAAACTCCCTTCACCTTGGATTTTTCCCAAGTTTGAAAGGAGTGTATAAGAGAGTATCCTGCACCTAAGGGAAAGCCTGTAGACTGAAAACGGATAGTTACACATGGCTTGCAGGCCTCAATTTATGGGAAGAAGAGTGGGTTTTCCTTATGGTGACTTTTCCCTGCAAATACAATAAAAAGTTATAAGAATGCAGTTGTAGACATGTCAGGCTTAAAAATTACCAGCTGCTTACTGCATTGGCTAATAACAAATCTTTAGACAACCAACATTATTTATGACATAAATAGATTAAGTAGGAGGTGCCATATGTTATAGTATGTCATTTCCAAACAGAACTTTAACAACAAAGAACTTATCTGCACCTTGGCTCTACCTGTGACATAATATACTTGTTGCTTTTGGACTTTTGTTTGAATACTTATGTATTTTGTAAAGTGCTTTATGTGAGCATGTAAAGTAAGTGTTCTGAATTAAAAATGTGTCTGGTGGTTGTCTGCAAATTCAAAATACTGGATCAGTATGGCAACTGTTTACTTTGTGTTACAGCTTTGAAGGGGTTTTGTTTTTGTGGATTTGTTCTGGTCATGCATGGTGCAGTTTATTTGGGCTTTATTTTAACTTGTGTTGAGGAAGATTTTTGCTACTTAACTTACCAGCTCTAAAGTCAAGACAGAGTAATTTCGTCTGTAGGGAGAAAGTGTAAGAGCAGTTGTATGTGGTCAAGCCAAAGGAAGTCCACAGCCACCCTGAGGAGTATCAGAATAGGGTATTTGTAGTGTAAGTGAAAGTCCACAGAATTATAAAACTTACTCCTTGTCACACTGTATTGCAAAACAGCATTAAATAAGTATAATACAAAATTTGCATAATAGAATCTGCTGCCTTCAAACTATAGAAGCTGACTCCTCACATCAAGTATAAATACAAATTTAGAGTTCAGATTTTAACCAATGAAAAGCTCAGATTTACTTTTCTCATTCAAGCTTGGAGATGAGTGGTGTCTGATTTGAGGAATGTAAATTTTGAATCCCTTTAAACTAAACAGCAATTCTGTATTTAACACCTTCCATAACCTTTCCACTCCCTTTGCCTACAGAATACCGTTGAACACACACTCTCTGGTGGTTTTGCTAGGGTCTAGTTACATTTTTGATTCATGAAGAAATGTAGCTGACTCCTGAGAGCTGTATTCTTCACAAAAAGTGCCTCACATGCACCTCCTTTCCAGCTGTAAATGAGGACTGAAAAGAATACCTGCTTATCTGTCTGTCCCTGAGTCTTCCTTGTTAGCGAGCAATGTGATAAGAACTCCATAAGTCTAGTCAGTCTGTGTCTAAGACTGCCTATGAAGACAATTCCTAGCTCATTGGAAACATGGATCAAACTGCCTAAGTAGCTTTAATGTAGAGGTAAAATGAATAAAATGTACTGGGGCAGCTAATATTCAGTTATCGCTTGTTTTAACAAGGTAGAGGAGGACTCCGGTAAATCAAGAGAGCTCTTTGGAGACTGATGTAGCCAGCCATTGGATGTCACTGTTGCACTACTCAATCACTGCTGGAAGACCATTTGTCTACTAAAATTCTCTCTCTTAAGGAAGATAAATAGATAAGAACTGGGGGAGGGGATTCTGAGCTAGATTCAACCCTGCTTGTAAATTGAAGCCAGTAACTTGCAGAAGATTGAACAACACAGGCAGGGTTTTTTCCGCCAGTGTTGAAGGAGGCAGAGTCCATTAAGGCATGGAGGCAAGTAGTTGCTTGGTTGTGATGAAGAAGGGAGAAGACTGGCTCAGTGACAGATCCTGGGTTGATTCTTATTAATTTTGATGGATGTATGAAGGAACAAAGCACAAAAAGCTTTAAAAAAGAAAGAAAGAGGGACTAGGCAGTGTAGAATGCTTCTTTTCTTCCTACCTTAGTATAAGGGCACTTTCTGCGTGAAATAGGATTATATCATCATGCTTCAGTCTCCTTCACTGACAATTGATACTTTGGTTTTATTTTGTCCCCATGTGGTTATTGTACTCTTTATTTTTGATGGTGGTACAGTTTGGACCATCAGCCCCTAACTTGTTAACATGTGCGTATTATAATGTTTGTCTTATACCTTTGATCAAAGCAACGCATAAATATTTTTGTGAGCAGTAACTATTGTGGACCTATTAAGGAAGCAATAAAACATGTATAGATCTAGGAATATAAGGAAAATCAAAAGCAATGGTTAATCCAGAGTTCTACATCAAAACTCATCCCGAATAGGCTGCATTGGTTTTATACATTGTATTTGTGCAGTTGCATCTAGGGGGAGAATTTAATTTCTTAGGTTTCTATAGCTTAATGGAGAAAAATTAGTTCAAATTATCTTAGACATGATCATTATCTGTCCTAAAAGTTGGTAAATAGATACATTGAGTTATAGGGAGATATCTCTGGGTTTATCGTTAGACCTGGTTTTATTTAACAATTTAATAATCTAGAAGGCTTTCTAGTAAGCAGCCTGGCAAATAAATTCACAGGTTATATTTCATTTTAGAAGAGCTGTGAATACTTGTGAGATCAGATGATAAGTTAAAGAATTTGCAGTTACGAATATGACAGAAAATTAAAGTCATCTAGAAAGTGTGCAGAGAAAATAGTGTTTAATGTAATATGAGAGCAGTACTTCAACACAGAGTAGTGAAAAGATAGTGAATCCAGTATGATTTTACAATGCCAAAACCACTAGGATGCTTTTTTCTTTCTTGAAAGCCCCTGTGTTCCTGATGCTATAATTCTTTATTACTTTATTAAAAAACAAACAAACAAACAAAAAAAAAGAGCGAGTTTTTAGCTTCTGCTATTTAAATAAGAAAAAGAATTACCTCGTAAGACTGGTAAAAAGGGATTCAAGCAGTTTTTGAAAAGTACTGTGCTTTTTAAATCTTATCTTGGTATATTTGTGGCTTAAACTGCAAATACTACTTTGACAATGCTGATTTGTTCCACATCTGAAAAGTTGACAACAATTGACAAAAGTGAAGGTAGGTCAGAACAGGTCAGCAAAAATGATTGATTAAATGACTAGAAAGGCTGATTAAGAGAAAACAGCAAGATAAAAAAGTAAAAGCAATTTGTCAAAATGATGATAAAATACATGTATTATAAACATGTGAGAACACTGAGTGATAACTAGGTTCAGAAAATATGACAGATTGCTTTAACTATGAATAGGAACAACAAGAGTGCTACTGAACAACAAAAATTAAAATTAAATCAAAGGATATTTACCAAAGTAATGAGTAAATTATTCTAGATAGTAGAAGGAATGTAAGGGAGGAAGTAGAAATAGTTTTTGAAACTGTGCACAGGATGTGAAACCTGGCATTGGTAGGTGGATAAACTAGAGAGAGCCCTTCCAATTCCTAATCCCAGCTTCAGTTTTTTCCTCTACTAGATGCATGATTTCTGTCTGCCACCTTCAGGACCAGACTGGGGAAATACTCAGATTGGCTTGTGCCAGCCCCTCTCCTGCCATAGATATCCATCTTTCCACAACAGGACTTCCAGAACAAAATTGCGACCTTGGACAGTATCAGTGTGACATAGGAGGTGTACGTATATGCATGTTCCTTTCTCTTTGAGAGGTAAAGGACAGAGACAAACAACTCAAGTTTTGGGGTGAAAATAAAAACCTGCATACTATGAGAAAGCTAACTCAGGTATGGGGAAGCTGACATTTCGCAGGCTGTCAAAGACTGGCAAAAGAATGTGAATCTTCCCAAGAGGGAACTTTACCTGTTAATGACAAGTTATCAGTGTAGGGTACAAAATGGCATAGCCTGCGCAGGAGCATGATGGCAGTGAGAGAATTTTCATGTTTTGTGAACAAGGAACTGTTCAAGTTTCACACAGAATTAGAAATGTTGACCTTGCTTATATACAGGGATGCGAATAACTGCTAGCAGCAGGTTCTCCCTAGGTGGCTCTAGAAAACATAGGAGTATTTGTATTTAACGAATTTTTAGAGTTGACAACTCTGCCGGACAGCATTAACAGGTTTTTTTTTACTTTTAGTGTTGATGCTTTAAAAGGCTGCTTTCTGACACATGCTGATGACATTTTTCTAGCCTTACGTGAAGTGTCTTAATCGGTTCTGCGCATGTTTAAATTATTTTGCCTTCCAGTGAATTACCAAAAGCTTCACCTCCACTAATGTCCAACCATGTGTTCTTCTCTTCTGTTTTACTTCCATCTATGTGTGTTCCCTCAGCATATACAATACACAATGCCTATATACAACTTTATATTGCCACACAGACAGTTTTGTCTACAAACACAGTTGATATTAAATGTGTCAAGTAGCCTGTTGCAAAGTATAACTTGTGTATGCAAGTATAAACAAGAGGAATTCCTACATAAATGTATAATGATTAGGAAGGAACTTTTAACAGAGCCAAAGAAGATGGCAAGTGTGCATTTGTAGGCTCTGATCCATCAAAGTCCTTAAACACCTGTTTTACTTAAGAACACAAGCAGCCCAATTGAAGTTAATGGGACTATTCAGGCTTAAAAATGAACACATAGATTGAATAGTTGGATTGGAGCCAGGGATATTAACAGGCAGGAGCCATTGTATTTACAAATTGTCTTTCTCTCAGGCAGCAAGTCAGTAAAACAGGATCTGTAACACTGGGATTGACAGGGAAATGGAAGAAACAGGAAAGATGGAATAGTTCCACAGAAAGGAAGTAAAAGCCCCTGATTTTTGAATCTGCTCCCAGACACTAATCGTTTCAAAGACTGAAAGAAGCTGCTTTAAAATTAAGGGCTTGGATCAGGCTGCTCATTTGATGGCACACCTGGACTTCACATTTTCCTGCCATTAACTGTACCTTTATGATGTCAAATTAAAATTCCCTATGCAGAACATTCATGATTTATGTGGATCTATCCCAGGGCTCCTAACTGCAGAGAAGAAAACTCAGTTTGGTCAAAGGGGAACTAGGGAGTTGGCTGTTTTTCACCCAATGAGAAGTGCCTTTCTAATATGGCATTTTGCTAAAAGTGCATGTGCTGCATGCCATTCGCTCTTTACTGGCTAATGATGCACCTTCAGTCCCACTTCTGTCTAATGCTCTCTACAAGTGTCTTTGGCTCTCTCGCATGCAAAGAAAATGATGCTGATGAATAAAACAAAAGAATTTGCTGACTCTTCTGTCTGAAGTCACACCAACTACTAATGAAAATGTTAGATTTGAAGGCAACTCAACACAGAATTTCTTTTACGTGAATCACCCATTCCTATTGATAATAAAATGAAATTCCTTTCCTTACAGCGATAAATCTGAAGAATATTATGGAATGTGAAAAATGCAAGTTTGTCAGAATGTTGTCAGGTAGCAGCTTTAACTCTGGAGGACTATTTGTAAGCACAGGGAAACATCGAGAAAATAGCAATAAATTGCTTTGATACTCTGTTCTGGCAGCGTTAATAAATCAACGTGAAGGGGAGTTCTGAAGGGCAAATGTTGCTGTCAGTAGGTGTCCAATTTAATTTTACTCAAAATTAATATTTCAGATATGATAAGTGAGTTGGCAGGAACAGATTTCATGATTAATTCTATGGAGTCAAAAGTGCTTTGATGGCACTTTAATAGCAGCTTCACTGATCTAAAAGTCCCTTCAACTAACCAGTGTGCTTGAGCTCCCAAATTACATTATTAAACCTGTTTTGTTGGTTTGTAAATAATGAAATGTTTTATATTAAAAGGTGAAGTTAAAACTGATCCCAGTTCTACCTCTGTAAACTAGATGGGGATTTGACTGGAATTTACTTGGAAATGTAGCAGTTTAAACAAAATCAGGCAAAGGTCAGCCCTTTTGAGAAACAACCATAACCTATTTTGTTAGGTATCTAATTCTCTTAACCCACAGGAGAATTTGGAAGTCCTTGTTTTTTTGCTGGAATAAACCAGAGAAATGTTTGAAGGTTCATTAGTATCTAGTTAGGGTGGACTGAGAAAGTTTTTAAATGTAGAATGATGTTAATAACAAATACACTTTTTGTTTTCATAGTGAAGACCTTTCATCCCTGCATTGCAGGGACCTTTGCAAATGCTAATCAGTGAAGATTTGCAGTACCCTTGTCAAATTTAATACCTAACATTTGTATGTAAAAAACCATTCTTTTTAATGGAGTTGTCCTTTGTATTGGACATTGGCTGATATGCCAGCTTCTGAAGGAGATTCTTCTATTATTGTTTTACTGATAGAAAAACTGAATTACAAAAGGGCAAGCTCACATCTAAGTTAAATGCTGCCTTGAATTTCTAAGTATTTTACAACCTTTTGCTGATCATTTTTGTTGTAAGCCACAGAATTCTAAAATCTTGAGACAGGCTTGGTTCTAGAAATTTGTAAGAGTGAAAAAGGCATTATGAACAGAGTGTTTGGATGCATATTAAAAATGAGAAGAAGATGCATCTAAGCAATACAGATGAAAAATCATGCAGATGCATAAAATGTATAAGGAATCTGATTAACTAAAGGAATGTAAATTACCCTTATGTTTATGCATTTCTTCAAGTCAGAATATTCATTAAATGCCATAGAAACAAGGCATGTTGCTAGCTGTTTCCAAGAAGGTAGTTCTCAACCTGATTTACTTGTATTTTTGAGCATAGTATATATATTGGATTTGTGTAGAATCTACACTTTATACCCTTTGCAGCAAAGCGCTCAAAGGAACTATTTGGGTGGAGTTTATACCAGCTCATCTTTCCCAATTTTTGTATGTTAATGTTAGGACCTGGATTATGCTGGTTTCAATGTACAGCCATTAAAGTCAGGAAACATCCATAGCAAAAATAATTTCACTGGTAGCAGTAACGTGGGGGCAGAGGTGTTGGGTGCAGGGGCGCCTCTGCTTTTCTGGTTTCCCCGCTGCTCTGCGTGCTCCCTGTGGTCTGGGTCTCAGCTTCCCTCCCTCAGCAGCACCAGGGGGATGTAGAACTGCATGTCCCCACTTCACAGCATCTGCTCCTCAGGCTACATGAGGAAGACAATTAATCAGCAATCAGACATTGTAAATGGGGAAAGAAAGGCATGCACAGCTTTTAAAATGAGTGTTGCATCTCTGCTGTAGCTACGTTTTCCCTGTGCTGTGATATTGCTCCAGACTTCTGTCTGGTGCTCTTAAAACCTATCAGATTGAACAGGAACTAAGTTTTGTGACCAGTTTTGAATTGGACCCCACGTACCTTAAACCTGGGTGATAGCCCAGGGTGTCCCCTAAATATTCCTGGTGACAGCTGGGCTTGTCAGAAAGCTGTTTCTTGCACTGAACACATTTCCTCCATGTTCCTCAAGCACTTTGCCACCATGAACTCTGTTTTCTCTCCAGATCCTGGCTCTGTTTGCAGCAGATCTGAGCCCAGCTTTGCCATAGACTCACTAGTTCAGCCTTTCTGCATTGCAAATACACTGAAGACTGCCACTTTCTCTCCTGTTGGAAAGCCATTAGTAAAGAACAATATAAACCAGGCATTGTTTGACATCCAAACTCCAGCTGTCAATCATGGAAGAAGCATCATTTTAGTTTCTGAGGGGCTTTCTTATATATCAGGATGAGTAAATGGAAAGGTGAAAATGAAAAATAAATTCTCTTATATAAACGGAGCACTTGGATTATAAACTAACCATAATGCTCTGTTTCTGTTGCAACACAAAGGGACCGAAGGCTCTTATGGTAGCAGTTCTCTGTCTCATTCCTTGAAATTAATGCAGTCTTTTAATTTGAGGCTGCTTGTTTGGCAAGAGAACTTTAGAAACAGCACTTTGATGTCTTTTTGTAGCTGAGAAAAAGCCTTTAATTAGGTCACCTAAACTTAATTTTCCTTTAAACAGTTCTCTTTCACAATTCCTTTTTCCTTTCCTGTCTTTGATGTTTCAAAATATATGCCAGTGATATTTATTTATTATGCACTGGCATTAAACCTTTGTTATTAACATTTACTTATATGCTTTAAAAATGTTTAATTAAGTGTAGAAGGAGAATTATTCATTCATATTTCATTTAACATCTTACATGCTTGTCACACTATATATATATATATATATATATAGTACTCTGTGGCAGTACAGCCTGCACTGTATGGGAAAGGGTGTTACTTCTCCCAGCACAGTGGCCTTTTTGGTTTCAATTCCATTTTCAAGATGAAAATTAATTTTGACCAGTTCACTAAGAATGGACCAACTTCTGAGCTGTTAGACACAGACAGATCAGCCTAAATGTGGGAAAATATTATGGAAAAATTTCTATAGGAGCTAATGATGGTGTTTGATTGTATTATTTAACAGTTCTTTAAATATATTGTTTGGGAGGTTTAGAGAAAGAAAGTTTTGCTGCTGTGCATGTTTAGATATGCACAGTTTTGAGCTGGAGTTTATACAATTATTCTCATCCAAAGTGGGAGCAGAAACAATACCAAATGGCCTGTTAAAATGATGCAGTTAAAAGCATCCTTTTCAGCCCATGCAGTGGTACAGACCTTTACCCATGTACTGTTAATGATCTGTATTAGCAGCCCCATACTGAGCTCAGTGCTAGTCATGCCCGGATCCTTACAGAGACTGAAATTCAACTCTGGTAAATGCTGATGAATATTTGTAATGCTAGTCTGGGAGGCATCTAATGACAGAAATGGATTTGCACAAAACATTAAGCATCTTTTGTGCTTGATCTGAGGGTCTCAGAGATGAAGAAATGGTTAGTTTGGGGGATGATGTGTTCACAGGGGTTCTTCAGCTAAACCAGGAACTGGGGATTTTTCAGCAGTTGGTGTAGCAAACCAACTTTTCTCACCATGCTGAAGTATGTGTACCTGTGTCTCACCTTGTTGAGGATGTAGGGACACATGTTACCTCATTTGGTATAATAAAATAATTCAGTTGATAGAATAAAATAATTAGTAGGGAAAAAATAGACCAGTTTGGGGACAGTAAGCTGATGGTTTCTATGAATATGGTGCTATTCTGAGAAAAATTAGTAAATGGCATTCTCCCATCATTCCATCATTTTCAGATCTGTTCTACTTGGCTTTTTTTGTTTGTTGTTTTCTTGTGTTTTTTTTTTGTTTGTTTGTTTGTGTTTGTTTTTTGTTTGTTTTTTGGTTGGTTGGGTTTTTTTTCTGTTTAAGGAAAATCCTACTTTAAACCAGAAATAAGGTGAAGATCAGAGATCAGAATACATACGTGTGTCCCTTTTATATTCAGAAACATGTCTCCTTGTCAATGCTGTGTTTATGTGCCTGTTATTTTAATTTATTTTTTTTAACCATGATGTGGTGATATATCAGAATGTCAGAATTGGGTAGCTAGTAGCAGAGTCCCGTTATGTCAAGAAGGGGAGCTGTTAGGAAGAGTATCTATGCTTGTGTGTTAAAGAGTATAGAAAAGACTTATTAGTCATCTTAATGCCTCTTTTTTTACCTAAATACTATTTTTCCCTGCAGAACATTTTCCTTGTTCTCTATAGGTGTAAGTAATCCAGATGGACGGAAAGCCATTGTCACTACAATGAAACAAAAATTTAACAAAGGACAGGATCACAGCACCGTGTACTGAGATTTTTAGGCAGGTGCATGTGGTGAACAGGAAAGCATAGAAGTTTTCTATGTCTGCAGGAGATGCAGAGACAGAAAGCAAAGACGTCAGTGTGATCAGAAGCAAAGCATTATTCTTCCAGTAGTTTGGGTGGTTTTGGTTTTTTTTTGGTTTTGGTGTTTGTTTTTTGTCTTTTACACAAAGCATGATGGAGAGCAGGGGGAGGGGGGTTGTCAAATATGAGATGAGTGACATATAACAAGGAAGATTTTGTGATCCAGCCTTGGGGAAACATTGGCAGAAAAATCTGACACCTGATACATCATCTGGTACATTCCAAGGGGGGAAAAAATGTGTTCTTGGCAGTTTCTGTAAACACCTCAGAGATAAGATTTGCCTCTTGCTCAGGACGGCATGTTAGTATTGATAAAAAACGGAACTCTTACAGACACAGGGAAATTAATGTGAATTTGTTATTGAAACGCTAATGGTCTCTTTCAGTGCATCATATGTTGAAAGTGAAATCACACAATATGTTACATTTGTTTTTCTTGTTCTCACATGCTGTGATTAGACTTCACAAATAGAATCATATTAATTGTATGTCATCTTACCATCTGCAATTGAAACTCAAGGCTGTAGCTTGCAGCCTTTTGACTGAGATGCAAAAGATTTCCTGGTAGTACCTTTTTGTAAAAGAATTTACTGTCCTTGTTTTTGTAAAAAGATCTATTTTTCCCCCATAATTGTAAAAAATTTGGTAGTCCACTGAGTTATTTCTTTGCTCAGGGTTACTTTTTTTCTTCTGTCAGGTGATGAATAAGGAAAAACCTCCTGCACTGGAAGGTATTCCTAATGCTCACATTATTGATAAACTGAGGTGAGGTTCAGTGCTGTACACACTGAAAAATAAATATGTGTAAGGGAATTCTTCCTGCAGGTTTGGGATGATTGTCAACAGCTTCTTTGCCATGAAATAAAATTAGTCTAGACCATTCACAAAGACGATGGGGAAAACTGATTTTTGCTAGTATGGCTTTTCTAGCATAGATGTTGTGATATCTCTTTAGAAGATTACTTTGGAAGTTCTGATACATAACTCTTACTATTAACAAAAGAAAGCAGCAGATCTGTTTGACAGCCCACACCAAGATGTGGCTTAGTTGTACAGTTTACTTCCTTGTAAAGTAATACCATGGAGCTTCTAAAATTCCTGTGTGCTAGATATATTTGAACGATGGATATCAATTTTTATTCATAGCACACTTTTATTTGTATTTTCAGCTCTAAGGATGAACCAAGATGAGACTTACATGTCTGGGTTCTTGCTAACCTTTTTGTGTTTTGTGCAGTCCTTCATACCTGTGCAAAAAAAAACCCAAACAAACAAAAAAAAAAACCAAACCACCCAGTGCAGTGGGTTTGATCTCCAGGGCACAAACAGGTAAAGCAAGACAATTTTCAGACAGCTGCACTGAGTTTACACCTTTGCTAGAAAGTTGTTGAGGTTTCACTAACTGAAAAGGTATGAAAACCTGTTGGGTGTAAGATGCTGCCTAGTGAAGGGTCCCTGACTTGCTGCTGACCTTCCATGAAGCCAGCATTTGTACACTGCTCAAGTGGATACGAGTTTCTCCCATTCAGATTTAGTAGTAATTATGTACAGGATGTTAGACACTTCACATAGTCTCAAGCATCTGCACCAACATAAAAAACAGTAGAGAATTTAATTTGTAATCAGCACTGATGTGCCTGATTTGCAGTATGGCCTTGAGTTACCCTTACACAGGCTTTTAGCAGGCTTACCTCAACTTGGCTTACTACCTAATGCCTATCTGATATGTTACTTCGGGGTAATCACTGTAAGACTATGTGAATCCATAATTTCTGGACTATTTTTATAGCAGCCATTGTTAGTGAGATTCTGTGAAATAAATAATCAACAGTACTCTTTAGTTCATACTCACTTATCTTATTTCTAATAAGTACTTGGGACCTTGCAACTAATAAATCATTGATGACAAAAAAATGACAGTATCTGCCCAGTATCTTTCATCTTTCATGAAGGAACTGTCATCTAATTGACACCTTTAGTCTGAAGTTTCTGAAACTGTGTTGCTCTTAATAAATGCTAACTAAGCATTAACCTGTCATTGATCTGTGCATGTTAATGAAAATCAAAGCCAGCACACAAAAAAGCAAAGGAGCACTTCAGATTTGCATTTTGCTCTAAAGTGCTCTGATTTTTGCAGAATAAAGCAGCAATGCTCAGTGACAGGCAAAATAATCCTTGTATATCACTACTGGCAATTAAAGTGGCATAACTGAAAGAAAGGCTGCTTTCAGGATAGGATGGCTGCTAGTTTGGTCCTCAGATGTAGTCAAAGTACTAGAGTGTTAAGGGATAGGTGGTTTTATTAATTGCTGTACTCACAAAATTACTGTATATTTGTCTTGATGTTCTAGGGGGATCCTGAATGTCTTAGATAACAGCTGCTCTTTCTTTCTTACCTCTGCTGCCTCTCTCTTACCAGGGCTTTCTGCTGCATAAACATTTGATTCAGCATTCAGCATAAGCAAGGGTAAGAAGTCTCTAGGAAATGTTAACTAGGTTGCAGGCAGAGAAGTGTTTTTTTTTTTCCTAGAGAGCATTAGCCACCACTGAGATAGGAATTCTGAACTAGTAATGAAAGGGCTGGCTGGCCAGCTGCCCTGCTGCCACTGTGAATGAAAGCAGAGGAAACTACCAGTGGCAGTAGCAGATTTTACCTTACGTTCTATTACTGGTTATGCTTTACAAAATAATATTGAGGTCTCAGCCTAAACTAGCCAAATGATGCTAGAATACCTGCAGTGAAACACAGTGTACTGGCAAACTGTACAGCAAAATAGGCTTTATTGCTGTCTCTTGTGCTGATTACTTAGAGGAATAATTTGTTCCATTTTACATCTGTCCACAATAAAGCTTTTGCAAACATGACTGATAAATACTGCAAAACCATAGTCTCAGAGAGTGTAATTTTAAAGAGTCAAAAGGTTTTGTTATACCTATCCTTATTACTGTTATTCAGCTCTTACAACCTGTAAACCAACTGGGCAGAGAGAGAGTACTGGGAAGAGGAGAAAGGGGCTCACAGCTGAACAATTGTAGCAGCTAAGAAATTTATTTCAATTTCTGTCTGCCTCTCTCAATCTTACTTGGTTAAAGTGCTGAAGAGGAATATAGTTGTGAAGTATGATATTTAAGGAAATAAGCTGTATGTGGCTATTTAAAGTGTCTTGTTTTTCATACAGATTCATTCCACTTCACCACAAAAGAGAGATTTTAATTAGACTTTTGAATACCATTAGGAAAACCAAATACCAATACTTTACTACTTATATATGACTTAATGGAAAATTGCTGAACTAATTAGGTTCTAACAGTGTCAATGACTGTCATTTCTTATTAATAAGAAATAAATTTAATGCAAGACCATATAAAAAAATGTTACTGCCTGCTTTCCTACCCTTAATATAAAGCATTTTTAATGTACTTAAAGTAATTTTCTTTTCCTGTTCCATGGAGTCAGGTGGCACTGCCGTATTTTGTATCACTTTAGCATAACTGGCATACTATTTTCAAGTGGATCTAGTCAGCAGGTAGAATCTTTTAAATATAGTAAGTGGGTTTTACATTCTTAGAAGTATTGCAGCAAACATTATGATGTTATAAAAGACAGCAAAAATAAAAATTTATCTCAACATTTGTAGAAAATCTGCTGAAGCAGTCAGGTACATGGAAATTAACAAGCAGCTACAGAAAAGTTTTTCACTAAAAATACGATTAATGGAGGAAAGTGTGCTGATAAGTAGGGTAATACAGTGATGCAATTATAAAAAGAAGTCTGGACACCTCTGCTGCTGTCAACGGTTCACAGTGATCTTGTTCAAAATGTGAATCGTATATCAGGTGACACATCAAAATGTTTCTGAACATTCTGAAACAGCCCCAGGCTTTGACCTTTCAAAATTCAAATCTAGACTGCAGAAACATGACTGTAAAAATTGCAAATGACTTGTGTGACTCTAGCAGTAGACTAAGAAGTAAACTATGTTTCAGCGTAGAAGAGACCAAAAATATTGTAGACATTTGTACAAATAATTTGAAACATGAGCATAGCTACAAATTGAACTTCATTGAGATGCTTAAAAATCAGGGTTCTATATAGCTTAAAGAAAAGTACAGTATTCATTGTAGTTCTGGGTAGAAAGGTATGCTAACACCTCAGAGCTGAATCACATGCATCAGTACATGTACTGTACATGCACATGTATTGTAGGAATTCTTTTTTGAGGTTTATATCTGCATCAGTTATTTAAATAACTGTACTTCACAGCTGACAAAAATGACCCTAAAAAACCTACCTGGTGGGGTGAGTGAGCTCCTTTTTGTTTTGTATTATGTAGTGTTCAGCTGTTTGCCAAGCACATTCACTTGTGCGAGCTTGCAGGATAAAGCTGCTGCAGGATTGAAGCAATTTTAACATGACAGCCTTCTGAAATTCACTCACTCCTGGTTTCTCCTTGTTCTTGTCCTGATTCCCATGTAAGCAGCAGATGCTGGAGGGTTCTATAACCTTGTCTAAACATAAATGTTGCATCACTTTCATGATACTGGTGTAGTTTAATCATTACTATCATCTCAGACCTCACAGCAGATGCAGTTATTCTGGTAGAGGCACACCTCTAATGCATAACCCTTTCCTGTATGACTAAAGGAATAAACCGTATGGTGTAAGGTCCATTTGTTGCTGTGCCATCTGTCATTATACGAATTACACCCTAACTTAGTTATAGTTGATCTATATGACTGTACAAGCAGAAAATACAGCTGTCTAAGGAAGGAAAAATAGAAAAGCCAATTCAAATCAAAGTAGATAAAGCAGAGTGCTAAAAAGCGATGGGCAGCAGAAATTTGTCTTTGCAGAACTATAAAAAAATTGTGTATTTGTGTCCACTATCATGATTCAAAGGCCATTTGTAGAGACAGCCTCATTGAGCTCCCTGATGCAAGCCCTGTTGGCAGGATTCAGGGCTGCTTTGGGTCTCACCTATGTGAACAGAGACAACTTATTTCTCTGCACAGTGCCAGTGTGTAGGGAGGTGGCAGAGGGATGAGCTGCAGCCTCCTGGTGCACATTCCTTGAATGCCTCCTATTCTTTATGAAAGAGTTTGCCTCATGGCAATATGATACTCACATCATCTGTCACATTACCCTCTGCATCATGTGGACTTGTGCAGGAAATGTTAGCAGCACTCATAGAGGCCAGTAATCAACAAACAGCAGTGGAAACAGCTGTGGTGTAGTCTTGGCATTCGCAGGCCTCAAATTCCAGTTTGACTTTGTCAAAACTTTTGAGCTTGTATAGAGACTCGCAGGAATGCATGAATCCTGTCTGAACAACCTCCTTCTATTTTGTGTGCTAGACCCCTAGAAGCCAAGCAGGTGGTTTAAGTCTCCCAGGTAAGTTACATATGAGGACAGATTTTTATCACTGTTTCTTTTTTGATGCCCTTAGATATTGCTGAAATAAAGCTATAAGAAGGTGGCTTGGGTCTCTTACAGAAGCACAGAATGGTATTATTTATTTTATCATTTACTCGAGCTTAAATTAGAAGCAAAATGAGAGAGTAAAGGAAGCGAGAATTTAAATCCTTTTTCCAGTCTTTTGGTTTGCTCCTATGGTCCTTCAGCCTTTATGTGCATGATAAAGTGAGCACTCTGTACAAAAAGTACTTAGCCCACAGACAAAACACCAGGTTAACTCATGACAAATTGAGCTGTCCTAGCTGCAAACATATGATTCAATTCCTAAAAGTGATTTAGCTTGGCCCCAACAGTAGCCCTGGATCTAAATGCCCAGTGCTCTCTAATGCCTGCTTCTGTACATAGCCTGTTTCTTCAGCTTCCCAGTACTCTCTCTTATCTCTTGTACATAGCTGCTGCCATACAGTTAGTCTCCGGCAAGCATTTCAAGCCTTAGCTGTCCTTTTCTGTGTGTGTAGTATTAATGATGCCTGGAGGAACCAGTCTGAGCAGGGGGGAGTACATGGTAGGTCAAACTCTGGCTCTGCTCTCCCTGCTGGTATGCTGCTTGGCACCTGAGCCTCCTCGTATGCAATATACTTGTGATGAGGGGAGAGCAGGATATATGCCCTGAGCAAGGTGGAAGCAGGAAGAGAATTGTGGTATTCCCAGGGCTTCTCAGGAAGTGGGATGGGAGCACTGACCTGTCATTAGGCTCTCAGGATTGTGTCTAGGGCATTAAATCTTGTTTGAGTATATCACTCTTATGGCTTTTCTCTCACAGTTTCTTTGGCTTCCTGTATCTCCTGTTTTGTTTTCAGATAAAGAACTGAAATACCATGGAGACAAACTCCTTATAAACACCAAGCAGACAGGCAGGTCAGCAGGTTTTCAGCACATTATTTTACATGACTTATTGAATAGAAGCATAGTGAAGGCTGGCAAAACATCCAGTTATACTGAAGCCAATCAATTGTCTCATGCGGGGAATAGAGATAATTCTGTTCATAATAAAAGAAGCAGCAGCTCTCTGAGAAACCAAAAGTGACATGCTGTGTAATGCATCTCTCTGTTACAATTTCAAAATCAGAGGGATAATTTAGTTATGTTCTGTCTTTATTTGTGATGTTCTGAACAGCAGCAACTTTAATCTGCCTTCCCATACCACATTTATCCCTCTAAATCAGAGATTACTAACTAGTTCATCATTAATTACATCCAAGTTAACAGGACTACTTATAAATTAAAACAATACTCCTCTCTGGGTATCACATTTTTATTTTTAGCCTTAGGTATAAAATAAAAAAATAAAAAAATAAAAAACCAAACATCTAATTCTCATGGCAACCTGTTGGTGACAGCAAAGTTACAGATAAGCATACTGTACACCCAAAACCAAGCAGAGCCCTACATATTCTTGGAGAGATGGACTCAGCAAATTTTCATTAAATTGCTTAATTATGTTTATATAAAAAGCACCTGGTTTCTTCTAATTTTAAAGTGACTGTCTGATGCAGAAATGCCTTGGTTAAGTAAAACAGTGACCGTGAAGACAATTGCAGATGCCAGGCAGGGAGGACAACTACACCTTTCTGTTTCTTTTAAGCAGGAACTAGAATTCTCATTCAGAGAGCAAATTTAACCTCAGCTTTCAAAAAGGTCATTGTGGTGACATCTTTGTGGGCAAATGAGATCACTCTGTTCAAGTGTGGCCATGAAATAGCACTTAATGTTATTGATGAGATCTAGCCTACCTGTTTCTTGAAGCCCAGCTGGGGTATAGAGGCTGTTTGCTCCTGTTGTGCTCTAAGCTTGAGAAGACACAGCACCCTCTTGAAAGATCTGAGTGGATGTCTGGAATGGGAGGTTTCAGGAATGGTTATTTGCTTATCTAGGTAATATCCTGTAGAAAAGTGTCCAAATGTAGATGCAGTTAATTGATAAAATAAGTTAGTAGGATTAGTTGTGTGTGTATTTCTACTGAAAGAGAAAAGAGACCAAGGTCTCTGTTTAATATTATTCCAGGGGAGAAACTGTGCCCTCTGCACTATTGAGTTCATGGTGTCCAGGGAACCAAAATTGTTCGTTCATTTATTGAAGTCTGAGATGATGCCAAGAGTCAAATACTGAACAAATGTGGTTGCTTTGGCAAGCCTCACTTGATGTTTGAGTATTAAAAATAATATTATTAATCAGGCTCCTTTCCCTCTCTTCTTTTTCCTCCACCTCCAGCAGAAATAAGCTGTTTTGTTCAGACCCACTGAATCTAAGCAGGATTTTAGGAGTGATATCTAGCTAAACACAGTCACAAAAAGGTTTATACAAGCTACTATGAATAGAAACCAGCAAATGTCATAAAGCTGTAGCTGTAACATGTTAGTTGGCTATAGATTGGATTATTCCTACCTTTCTGCAGGAAAACAGATTGTAGTGGATGTATTTGTAGTTAATCATGAAAGATGTAAAAAAACAAGTAATGAAACTTTGTTTTGGGATTTGTTGGGTTCATTTGGTTTGTCTTTTTTTCCTGTGCACAGAGATACAATAGTGTAAGTGGCAAAAATCAAGTTATTTGCTCCTTTAATTTTGTCTGATCAGCTGTAACTCTAGATTATCATAGAGATTTCCTGGAGATGAATCATTCAGTCTGCTTAAGAAAATGAGAAATGATTAATACCAATTTTCTGTTGAGAAAGCCATGTTTAGTTAAACTGCAATTTTCACCTAATGAAAGAATTTGCCAAAATCTGGGCTGTTGTCCATGAAAGGGAGAGAGGCTGAAAAGCAAAGCTTGTTTACTACTAGCAAATACCTATTTTTGCTGTCGATTGGGTCTTTTTATTTCAAGCTGGACAAAACTTTAAGATGTGGTTTCGTAAGCTTTTTGCAGCAAATCTGTGGCATTTCAGGAAAATCAGGGATCATAGATTCAGATTAAAAAAAAAACCTTAAATTTTTGTCATTTTTCATCTTCTTTGTGCCAGTTTGAGCAGGTTTGGTTATGTGTTTCTCATTCCTGCTGAAATAGAATTTGCTCCCATTTTCTCACTGTGCTAGCCTGCTGTAGCAAGGCTTGAATTAATTTATTGAAATTAATTCAAGAAATCAGGATATATTGAAATTAATTCAAGAAATCAGGATATCTTTGAATCACCTCATAGCCATATTTTCACTAACCGTCTCAGAAGGAAAAGAAAAAGGGCAAAAGGCTTCCATTTTCCTCTAAGGATGGGAATTTTGGAAACATCTGACTGATGTATCAACATGCCTTCAGTGCCTTTATGTTATTCAAAGTGTAAGCTATGTTTTGTTGCAAAAAGCCTGTGTCTCAGCTTTATTTGTAACGACAAGAGAGCAGATTGGAAAAACTACAGTGATTATTTTTGTGTTTGCGTTTGCCAGAAAAAAAAAAAAATTGCAGATTGTTTTAAGAGGTACTGCAGGTGAGGCTTTGCCAGTAGGGCATTTTCACAGTGAAATCCTCCACGCTTGTGGGATAAGTGGGAGCTGGCTGTCCCTAACTTGGCTTTGTATCAGTGAAGCTTGCAATATTCTTTTTGCTAACACCAACCTGCATGGAGACTGTGCCTTAACACAAGAAACACTTTTTTTTTCCAAAATAATTTGTAGGTTCAAGGTACTGTATACCTATATGAAGTTCTTCTGTGAAAGTTGCATGTAAGCAGGAGGTCTTTGATAATCACCTAAGGTTGCAAGCCAAACCTTACCTAGTTCTGCTAAATAGCTCAGATTAGGTGATAACACAGTAATGACGACAACTTTTCACTGAGTCTGCCTTGACATTTTCTGTTCTTTGTTTTGTATTCCTGAGGGATGGAAATATATTCCTTCTTTCCTCTGGGTTTGCAATTAGGAACAGGGCTGCCTGAAGAACCGCTGCTGCACAGCTCTGTATTGTACAGTCTAGTAATTTTAGTCTTCTTTGGGAATTCAAGGGGAAACCCGAGGTACCAGATCTGTCAAGCACTTTTCATGTAATAAGCTTTTTCTCAGCTTCTCAGCTGCCGAGGATGACCTACTTGATTAATAACCTTTTTAAAAGGTGGAGTCTTTATCTGTTTCATAATTTTCACTTATACAATTGGTGTCTTCCTCCTATCCCCCTTCCTTCTCCAGCAGATGAACTGTTCTGCTAAAAGGTCAATTTAACTGTCATTCTATGATCCTATAAAGGTATTTTTGTAGGCATGATGAGGTAAAGCACCATGTAAAGATGTAGATGGTCATATGTAATGGGGATCTGTTTAAAGGAGGATTGACTGTTGAAGCAGGTTGCTGAAGCAGATAGCTGTTAGTTCACAGGGGCATACACACGTAAAGAGAAAATACATGGATGCGTATGTATAGCTTTGTCAGAGTGAAACTGACTGATGGAGACACTGTAGATGCTAAACAGACATCAACTTGGAGGGCTCACTGGAATAGGAATTACTGGCAAATCCAGGTGCCCATCTCAGAGGCTGCCCCTCATCATGTCCTGTTGTGATGCGACACTGCACTACACAGCAAAATGCAGTGCAATCTACCCTATTGCCTCTGGAAGAGGAAAATAAACATTTGCTATCAGTTGGATAGCAAGTCTTCTATCAGCTCTTACGGTGTTTCTAAATGGTTAAGAGGGTAAGTGTCCATGGTTTAACATGTCTGTTCTGATAACATAAACTAGTGTGTGGGTAAAGCAAGTTATTTCTCTCTGCATTGGAGTGCTGTACAATGCGCTGGAGGTGCAAACTCTGACAAATAAACATTGGTTATAGATACAAAAGAATTATCACAGTCCATCTAAATGTAGGCTATATTCATAGAAGTTGTTTTCTATTGGTAGATTCTGGCAGTGGGGAAACATCAGATAAATGTTCTTTTCTTATTTCTCATTGTGCTGTCTGGTAGGTAAAAGAGACAATGTTTCTTAATCCTTAAATTCATGCTTGTGCCACTGGAGTCTGGGTCTCTGCTCCTGTAACCTAAATGTTCTAGCAAGGGCTGGTGACCCTAGCTGGGGAGACTGCAGATGAAGGGACCCCAGAACCGGGAAAGCCTCTGCTCCTCAGTCCTGCTCTGACAGCTGATAAGGGGCAGCATGTCCTCTTCAATTTAGGTCGTAGAGATGTATTTGGCTGCTAGTCATTCGTAGCTGATAAAGAGGAAAGCAAAGCTATGAGGAACTTGAAGAAAAGTTAGCAGGCTATTTTGTCTCTTGAAAGGGGGACTGGATTGTTTCACTCAAGACATCTGACATGCAAGCACATGATGCTCTGCCTGTTCTGCATTCAGTCTGACCTGGACACTGGACATTTATTTTGAAATAATGTGTAAAAGTCAATTCTCATGCGTACATGTTGTTGGAAAGATTCCAGGCAACAGTTTGGGTGGAACTTGGAGGAGAGGGAAGCAAAGGTAACCTGAAAAGAAAATGCTTCATCTTTTCACTCTTCATTTTTATTCGCAGAATGTATTAAGCTAGGCTTGTATGTGCTGCCAACTGGATGCAGCCTGGGCTGCATATATTTCTGTCACTGCTTTACCTCGATATCTCAAGTTTCTTTGCTTCTCCAGGTGTGTGTTGATATTTGAGGATGCTGTGAAAACCTATGGTGTGAAGATGGTACTTCAGGTTGTTTTCTTAGTGAGACAACCTGGAGACAATGTTTGAGTTTGAGCAGACCATAATTCTTATGTGTCCTGTAATATCAGATCTGGTTGCTTGGCTTTTCCAGGGTCTCAAAACCAAAAGACTATGCAAGAGGACTGTGGGAGTTACTTTGCAGTTTGATCCAATACAGTTTGATTCCTCTGTCTTTGATGAATCTTACTATGACACAGAGAATATAAAGATTGTCTTGGAAATGTCCCATTGACTGATCTGTTAAGGAGAACAAGCATGTGAAAATGCTTTGTAAAGCAGCATAACTAGGCCTCAGTGGCAGAGAACAATAGGCTTGGTTCTGCTCCAGCATCTGCCAAATCAAGGAACTGTTTTTTTTTACACAAAAAAAAATGATATAATGATGTTAGAGTGTTATCATGGGAAAATGACTGCACCTTGCTGAAGCATGACTGTAATGGTGGAGAATTACATTCCTAAAACATACAAGTATTGTAGCATAATCACTGAAACATATACTCTGTGGTGTTCTTCATAAAGGCTTTATTGCAGATCTTCTTGTATTAACATACTGTCATGAGGCCAAAACTGTCATTGCCTTCGTCTGGAGCATTCTTGAGGGGGACCATACTTTCTTCTGACCTTTTATCTAGGGCTTATAAATGAAAAAAGCACTTGACAGGATTTGTAGTCCTCATTAAATGATCATGATATTGGATTTATCTTGTCCTATAGGTAAAAACTGCTTGTCCCCTTCATTTCTTTGCAGAGAAGTTCAGATGAAGCACTCCCAGAAAAGAGCAAATGGGCATAGTGGTAGAATTGCATTCTGGAGGGAATAAGACAAGATTGTTGTAACTACTTTGCTGCTTCTCATAATAGCTAGCTGAGTAGTGTGGGTAAGAATGTAGCTGTTAGGCACTTTCATGTGTTTACTGACCCAGAATCTTCCCAAGGGCCAGCCATTTGCTGTTGAAATTAAAGCCCTTTTGACAGTGTGCTGATATATGTCATTTTAATGGCAGCAATTCATTGATGCCTGTGGCTCCAAACCACTTCTGAAGTGCCTTCTATTTTGTCATCCATGGTGATGGATGCCAGGTGATACAGAGGATGTGTACTGACTTCCTGGGAGTTGAGGGCACCATTCATATTTACATGTTGTTAAACATTTTTGGGGGAGCGTTTTTAAGTTGTGCTTTAATTATGCATTTAATAACTCACTGCATCAGCTTCAAGGAAAGGGCTTCACTTTACTACTGGAAAATAAGCATGATGGTTTGTGTACTTAGCTGTGAATTCTTAAGATGGTGCTCTCTCTGCTCTGGCTTTAAATGGGTGAGGGGCAATGGTGGCAATGCTGCCTGGAGTCCTGGCAGGTATTTCGCCCACAGCCCATCATCCTGCTGCAAAATGACAAGCATGCTCACTGCTCTTTCAGAGAGACTAAATGTTTTTGGTGGTTTTATTTTCCTCATGAAAAATTAAGGGCAATTTTCTGCAGACATATGATATCCCCATGTACGCAAAGCAAGAGAAGGTTCTTTGTTCAATATCTGTTTTGCTGTAGGCAAACTCATCTGATTGCAGAGGCTGTTACATGGGGTAGCTTGCTGGGGAAAGTTTCTGGGATCATAATATAAAAGCTAATGGGGTATGATGCTAATAGGGAATGGTTGACTTTTGGGTAGGACTTGTGGTTCCAATGCTGCTCTGACATTTTCACAAATAGCACCTCTACCAGCACAGCCAAGGAAAGCAATGCCTTGTGCATCCAGCTGAAAGGGCCGGCACTTTGAGCTGGATGGCACAAGGACATCTTGGATAAGGAGCCCACTGAATATTTGTCTTCTTAGCAGTATCATCTCTCTTCTAACAGGGTGTGGAGAGAAAAGCTGCATGCATGAAAGAGGAGGACATTTTTTCCACTGGCAGGACTCTGACATGTTGGATGATAAAATGATCTGTATCTTTTCCCCCCTCTAGGATGAACTGTACTGGAGCGCCCACATAAACTCTTCAGACTCATAATGGTTTAATTTTTCAAAAGTTAATGTAACAACATATGCATTCTCCTACCTTTCCATTTATTTTCTGTGCATTTCAAAATGAGCCCTTTCCTCTGCATTAGCATGTTCTGCCAGCCTTGATGCTTGGGGCACAAAATGAAAATTTGTTCCTTCAGCATTGTCATATAGTCATGACAAATACAACTTGGTTTAAGTGCAGGTAGAACAGAGGCTGGGTGGGATAAAGTATGTTGCTTCTGGTTTCTTGATCCCTGGTCAAGGGGTCATATCTGGACTGACATATGATCCCTCCCGATCATATCTGGACTGACATTGGTTGGCATAATGACAACCCGTTTGACATTCAGGACACAATCCTGCGACCTGGTCTGATTGGCCCCCGGATTTGGCAACTTTTCCTTTTGGGCATTGGAAGCTAAGATGACCTAGTTTGCCACAAACATAACAACTTTTATTTGCTGTTCCTAGGGGTTGCATAGCCACAGCAAATGCACCAGTTAGCATTGTTTATTGCTGTTCTAGAGAGCTTATGCAGTCTGCAGCTTCTACCATCTCTATTAATGATGCAGATTTTGGCAGAGACAGCAAAACTTTTCTACAGTCTACATTAGTGTTCTCAATAGCCAATTTTAGTAACAAAGACTCTTGCTCCTGGATGATCAAACTGCCTATCTACAGCTTCTTGCAAGCAATCTATAAA
Source organism: Pezoporus occidentalis (assembly GCF_034315485.1). NCBI lineage: Eukaryota > Metazoa > Chordata > Aves > Psittaciformes > Psittacidae > Pezoporus > Pezoporus occidentalis. The sequence goes on from NW_026915268.1 coordinate 1,408,954, forward strand.
TTGCATATAGGGCTCATCTTTCCCCTGTCTTATCGTGGTAAGAGACAGGTTTCTTTCCCATTTCTGGAATAGCTGCAATTGCCCTTAATGCTAAGCGTGCTGAGTCTCTTCAAATGTCTGGCACCATTCAAGCCTGAACCTCAGGAGCAGCAAACACACCTGCCCCCATTAGATGATCTACGCTTACTTCCAGGTGTGGATTACCCTGTTGTTGATTTTAATTCTCTAGAGCCTGCACCTCACAAAGCTCCGCCCATCTGTCCTTCCACAACAACTTTTGGGTTGGTGTTAAAATCAATGTGGCTAATTGATGGCAATCAAATGGGGTCACAGGCTGTCCATCCAAGACATTTTCCAATAATGTTTGGGTAAATGGCAGTTGTAACCCATTTTGCATCACAGGTTTTTGAACCTCGTTTACCAGTTCCCAATTGAAGGCCTGATGCGTCCCAGGCTGATTGGGCTGGACCACCACCAGAAATGCCGAGTGAGGGGTTAATTGCAACTTTTCCCCTTCCTTGATTCCGTCTAAATGCACCTTTCTCCACCCTTCTCTTATTTTACTCCCTTCATCTTCCTCTTGTTGCTCCCCACAGCTTGCAGCCACCATTGTTCTGCCTGAGCCCTTTTTACGTGAAACCACAGGTCACATATGTGGCAATGATGTTATCTTTTATAAGACCACAGTCCCCTCCTCATCAGAACTTTCTGACTCACTTTCCTCCAGCTCTGCTTCATTCTCGTCCATCTGGACTGCTATTTCCTGTTTTGCTGACTCTCCACTATGATTGGATTCCTCATTCAGGTCTCCAGTCACTAATACTCCACTGACTACCTCTGTCAGTTTTTTCACGATGCATCTGTTTTAGCTTCTCATATACCAAATGCCACGTTGATTGTATATGTACGGCCTTTGAGTCACCCCTTGTAGCACTGTCAAAGATCAGATTACCAGCTTTTTTTTCCAAATTTCACAGTCAAATATAAGCGGTGTTTCCGCGGGCAAGTCTTTACTTTTTAACCATGCTAGCAACAGTTCCAGATTGTTTCTTTCATATTTTACTCCTCGTCTTTTTAACATTTGTGGCATCATCCTAGCTATCGTCCTTTCTTCACTCGAGGTATTCGAACCCATCCTCTCTCTTTCCCTACTGTCTCTCGGCTGCTCACCTGAATTTTTCTCTGAAGCAGGTGAAGCTACACCTGGGGATTTCTGGTGTGCTTGGTTGGGCTGGCAAAATGATCAATCAGGCAAGACAGTCTCCTCTGGAGTATGCAGCCCTCTTCCACAAGTTGAGCCTTTCATTCCGCGATCACTTTGGGGTCACCATTTGAGGGAATTGAAGACATGGACTCTGATTGCAAGTTGAAGACCCTTTTACTTCAGATTACAAAGATTATATACGTTCTAGATTATGTCCACACGCTCAGAGCTACAATGCAATTGGTTAGTTGCTGCTGTCCACGCGCACAATGCCAGTTAGTCTGCCTTTTCAACATCTTCCTTTCAACCTTCTCCTCACTTCTCAGTTCCTTCTTCTACTTCTCATTTTCGTCCCCTTTGTTCTGCTTCTTTGCTCCACTTTTCTTGCTCAAGGTTAGCTCTCCAAAGAGCTAGGATTACAGAGTCTTGCTCAAAGTTAGTTCCCCAAAGAATTAAGGTCACTCAGCATACTCTGACCAAGCTCAAACTCCTCTTCTCCTACACCGTCCACCACTTTGCACTGAACTCTTTTTCTCATTCCAGTTCCCTTTTGTCTTTTCCTCCAGTCCACCTTACAGTATTGCTTTCTGCCCCATTCTCCTTAAAATTGGATTCACACCAAGGCAAACTTGAAGGCATAGAGGAGCTTGGCAGTGGATTCAGACTGACAACTGTCTTCCTGCTTGGGTTTCCCCATGCAAGGATTGTTGCTGTTGCCCAAGAAAGGCAGCAGTAGTTGATGCTATGGTCAGGGGACACCAATCCTAGCACCTTCCTCAGAGAGATATCAGGGAACCTGTTCTCTGTGTTTTTATTATCTTGTTCTTTTTCCACCTCTTTTTGACCCCTTTCTTGCTCTTTGATGGGGTGAATACATTTTAGGTCTACTTTGTAAGCGGCGAGGAGAAGCAGACAGGCCAACCCAATATGGGTGATAAGCAACTTCTACCTTATTTGTGACGCAGTTCACACATATATAGGAGTGGTATTCAGCCACTCCTTCTTGGCATAACAGTATTGGTTAGCCCCCGCAGCTTCCTCCACATTCTCCTCCCAGGTCCGGTCTCCGGCCACCTGTGGGGGCCACCCCCTGCCTTGCTTGCACAGTCCTCCAGAACTCTATGGTCCTGCTCTTAGAGTCATTCTGCAACACTACTTGTCATCTTAATACAACCAAATTAGTGTAGGCAAATGTGAAGAAGTCAGGGATTAGTCCTACCTGCCAGTGAACACCTAAACTGCTTTGTATAAGCACAGGGAATTCCCCTGCAGTTTTTCTTCAGTTGCAGACGAAGACATGCTGTCTTCTCCATGCCTGCATTTTGTTCCATGTTTTCTCCATGTCTCTCAATAAAACATTACAGATTTTCATTCTGGAGATCTCCGTCTCTCAGAGGCCAGAATGGCCACCTAGGGAGGTCTGAAAATTATGGGCCAATGAAACAGATTACGCTTGTTTCTTCCACGGCAAGTTTGCCTTATAACTGCTTTCTGGATTTTATCTAAAGTATGCAGATGACCAGCAGCATGACCATGTGTACACATCCTCATAATAGTTAGGCATATGGTGAAAATATGACTTAACCAAGAATTATTCCAGTTAGCCTTCCTTCAGTACTCTAGAAAGAAATTAATGGTGGCAAAAGCTGGTAATTATAGTCTGTGCTGCTTCAGTTTCAATAGCTGGTCTGGCATCCACTGGTTCAGACTGCATCCAAAAGTGTCCTGCAACCTTTCTGCTCATGGAGACAGTGTCATCAGGCTGTGCGCAACTTACCAGTTGGAAAAGACCATTCTGCATAGCTTGCATTTTGTAATAGCCAGGAGTGGTGCATTTTGTTATTTAATAATTGTTTTCTGTGTTGGCTAGACAGTGAGAATTTCAGGATGGATATGTGGGTATTGGAAAACATGTATGAAATATAGCCAGTGGAAAAGCACATTAAGATATGTGTCTCTGGCTTCATATAATTTCCATTCCCTCATCATCAAAGAATTTTGTCTGTCTCTCACAGAGGTCTTCAATAAGTCAGACAATCCTGGTGAGCTTAAACCATGTCTTTGCTGTCTACAGAGACTTGAAACATCCCAAGATTCCTCCAGAAGAGCAGTTTCATATGGATGATTGTTAGCCTCAGGCTGAGTAACAGGGTGGATGACAAAAGATTGTGTTTGCTTGTTTTAGTGCCAACAGTGCAGTTTTACCCATCTCTTCTCCGCAAGTCACGGGTTGGGCAAGCCTGCTCGATGTTGACACGTGCTATGTACCTGTGGGTTAATGGAAGGAAGAGGGTGTGTTATGTTGGCAGGAGTAGCTCTTAGGGCAAGCCTCTGTAAGAACAATGCATTACTAATTTCAGTACATGTTATGTATGTCTCTGTGCATCTAATGTCTAATGTCTATTTTGCATGTTTCTGATTTTTATTTCATGGCCTTTATCACTGTGATATCTTAGTACTGAAAGATTTTTGGCTTTGTAAGCTTTAGATATTGATTTTTCCTGTAACTGTCTTCTCTGATTCAATGAAAAAGAGAAATACGTAATTTTAACCAGGGCAACTTGTATCACAGCCAGATTCAATATTAATGTAAAAGATAGGCATACACTAAATAGTACCTTTTAATACACTTATCAACACTTTTAATGTACTTCTTTGTTCTTCAGGCTCAACCTGTGGGAGTTTTTTAAAACTTTTTTAAAAAAGAGGATGTCTTTGTCGGTGACATGGACAGTGGGATTGAGTGCGCCCTCAGCAAGCTTGCCCATGAAACCAAGCTGTGTAGTTTGGTTGATACGCTGGAGGGAAGGAATGCCATCCAGAGGGACCTTGACATGCTTGTGAGGTGGGCTGATGCCAACCTTGTGAAGTTTAACCATGCCAAGTGCAAGGTCCTACACCTGGGTCAGAACAATCCCAGGCACAGCTACAGGTTGGGCAGAGAAGAGATTCGGAGCAGCCCTGCGGAGAAGGACTTGGGGGTGTTGGTTGATGAGAAAATGAACATGAGCCAGCTTCATTGGCTACATCAAGAGGAGCGTGACCAGCAGACTGAAGGAGGTGATCCTGCCCCTTTACTCTGCTCTCATGTGACCTCACTTGGAGTATTGTGTGCAGTTCCAGTGTCCTCAACATAAAAAGGACATGGAACTGTTGAAACAAGTCCAGAGGAGGCCACGAGGATGATCAGGACTGGAACACCTCCCGTATGAAGACAGGCTGAGAAAGTTGGGGCTGTTCAGCCTGAAGAAGAGAAGGCTGCGTGAAGACCTCCTAGCAGCCTTCCAGTATCTGAAGGGGACCTACAAGGATGCTGGAGTGGGACTCTTCACTGGGGACTGTAGTGATAGGACAAGGGGTAATGGGTTAAAACTTAAACAGGGGAAGTTTACATTGGCTATAAGGAAGAAGTTCTTTACTGCAAGGGTGCTGAGGCACTGGAATGGGTTGCCCAGGGAAGCTGTGAATGCTCTGTCCCTGTCAGTGTTCAGGGCCAGTTTGGACAGAGCCTTGGGTGATATGGTTTAGTGTGAGGTGTCCCGGCCCGTGGCAGGGGGCTGGAACTAGATGATCTTAAGGTCCTTTCCAATCCTGTCCTATAATTCTATGATTCTAAATGGCATTTCATGCTGATTCTGAACACCTTAATAGGTGTCTGCTATCAGCAGCAGTGTCCTAGAGGCATGAATTAAAAACACACTGCCTACACTATTTCTGCAACCAGAAATGTGCTCATGCCTTAATGTGGACACGATACTAATCAAGATAAGTCCTTGGATATCATATATGAGTCCAGATCTCTGTAAATAGAAATGCCAGCAATGCTGGCAGTGAGCTGAGCATGAAGTCTTTTCTTTGTTGCCCACATTAAGCTGTGCTGTGTCCTCAGATGGAGATAGTGGAAATCTTTGTTTCAGTCTGTTCCTCTAGAAAACAAACTTAAGTGCTACCCAAAGATCTGGAATATTTTAAAAGTATTAGTCAACTTTTCTAACAGTTGCTATTCAGCTATTCAAGCTGAAAACAGCAAATGGCTGTAAAGATGTCAGAGATACACAGAACACCCACTGTTTGAGCTCTTTCCATTCTCATTAAAATAAGCTCTTATGGCCCAGCTAGTGCAATCATGTGATCAAACACTCAAATTAAGAGCATTTAATAAAAAAAAACATGCTGGGGAGCTTTGTTGAGGATCTTTTTAGTGTATCTTTGCATTCATGCTAAGGACATTAGAAATAATTTAGTCATTCCCTGATTATAAAAATGTTAGAAATAATGGGATCATTGCCTTATCACACGTGGGCTAATTCAGAGGCTCATTATTTATTTGTCAAGCATTAAGCATCAAATCAATTTGGCTTGATATTTGAAAGCAGGAAATTTAAGATGAAAGTTGAAGTGAAGATTAATAAGTAAGATTAAACCGAACAAGACAGAACAATTTTACTTGCTTGTGTCATGCCTGCAAACAGATAGATAAAGTCAGTCCTATTCTAATGTGCTTTGAAGTGGCAATATTTTTTGGAATGAGTAGTTTAGGGTTTTGGACAGAGGACTCTTTTCAATGTCTCTGCTTCAGTTTTTATGTGATCCATAGCTATGGTTACTTTGAGGTTTTAAACAAAAATACAAACCTTGGGCGGGGGGGAATCTTGAATTTTGCAAAACATTTTCCTCTGAAGTATTTTGAAGTTCTTTGCTTTGTCTGTTCTGCAGATTGGACAGCTTATGAGCCTATTTCATAGTCAGTTTGCATCTCTGTAGAAGGCAGAAGAGGCTCTGCTTCACTTTTCCAGCTGCTGCTTCTTTCAGTATTTCTGCAGAATTCAATGTACTCTTAGAGTGAGTGTTGCAGGCATGCACTGTGTCTCCACTGTGTAGTACGATGGGCTGAATCTCAGGAATGATCTTTTACAGAGCCATCCAAGAGCCCTGCCACTGCAGAACAGCAGCAGAACAGACTTGCTTCTGTGGGCTTTCTGACAGCAGAATCTTCACTGGTGTGCATAGGGACACATGGGTGGAATAAGTCCCCTGCATGTTTCATAATTTTGTGTTTGCTGAATCAATCTTATTTAATACAAACTGTCAGACAACATTACTGTAATTCATTTACATAACTTGAGGAATTTACTTCACATTAGTTTAACCTTGCAGAATGTGTAATGTGTATTTGTGCCACTGCCCTCTGTTTCCCGGAATCAGGCTGCTCACGAGTTTCTCAATTTGTGATTGATTTGTCTGCCAGATGCTAATGTGAGAGGTGAACATAAATGCTGCTGTTACAAAGATCTGATATTTGGATCTCTCTTTATTGTTCTATTTATTCAATTAAATGAACTGCTCTTTCTTGTATTTAATTCAATAAAAACATGGTTTAATTAGATTTTTTTTTCTCCTAAACCAATGCACACAATGTTGACATTGTTTTATGTAAAAATAAAAATCTATGCCTTTAAGGGGGAAACCTGTATTTTGTTCAGGCACTTTTGTGTGTATTAGGAGGTTGAAATTTTTCTACTGCATTCTCTCTTGAGACACAGCCACCATTTGAAGGTGTTGTGTTCATAGGTATACATCACTTCTGATGAGACAGTTAAATTGTTCATGTCATAAGAAAGTAGCAAAGGAAGTGTGCCTGCAGCTGTGCTCCTGTCTCTGTGGGCCATAGTTATACAAGGGCTCAATCTGAAGGTTTGTTACCCTTTTTTCTTAAAAAAGCCCTAATTCTTCTCTTTTTTTTTTTCTTCCAGTTTTCTGCAAAACCTCTCAGTATTGGGTTTTGTGCCAAATATAAAAGAAAACCCAGATCCTCCCACTTTCCAGGTTTTTTTTTATAATTTTGGCATGACATGCAAGATTTATTGTATATACAGTTGAAATTGCTATTACAATTAAAGCTAATATAAAATGTACTTTAATAATTCATTAATATAATTCATGAAGGACAAGCATGGGAAAACTGGACTTCAGCCATTCTTAGGTGTGGTCTTTTGAAATGTAGGATTTATCTCCTAAGACTGAAGTTAGAACTGGAGAAGCAAAAAGGAACTTGTTTTAAGGAGAGAGGGCATTAGATGGCTCTTGCTGAAAATCTGCTACTTGTACTGCTTTTAGAGGTTGTGAGGTAGAAAGGGCCAGAAATGTGCTTGATGTGCGTTAGTTATCAATGAACGACTGAAAACAGGACATTGATTCAGAAGGAAAGAATACCATCTTGAAACAATAAAAATGAGAAATCACCTCTGCACTTACTCCAAATTTTTCAAAAACTTGAAGAGGATCCATTTTTGACAGCATCTCATCTTCTCTCACCTCTGTGGAGACACTATGCTTTCTCTTCTCTGGCTTCTCCCCCCTGTGGTGCTTGGATGGGGACAGGTGGGTTGGCTCTGAGGCAGGAAAACAGATTTTCCTGACCTGGGAAAAGCAAGAAAGCTCTTAAGCCTTTACCCCAAACGGTATCACTGTGTTCAAGTAAACATTGTCTGCAGCTACCTGAAGGAAGCCTTTTAATTTTTGTCCCTTAGCTACATAAGTGGGAGGCTAGCTCCTGTTTCAGTTATGGCATGAGCAGAGTGGGTCATCCAGAGAAAGTCTGCCTCTGATGTAGAATTAAATTCAAGAGAACCTCTTAATGACTTAAGTGTAGAACCAACTTGATATTTCAGTGTTTTACAGTCTGATTGTTTCCTTGGCACAGGAGAAGAGGACATGAAGCTTGTTTTAGCCTTGTGTCCTGACCCGTGATGTCTTTCCATGCCATTCATTTCTTCCTTTCCACTGGTGGCAAGTTCAAGGATAAGCCCAGGCATTCAGAACAGGCTGAAGGTTTTGCTTTAAAAACACCTGATCTGTTTTGTGGAGGAGAAAGAAGATTGAGAGGCAGTGTCTTCCCCAAACTGCCAACTGGCAAGCTTTCCTCCTGCCCACCTCTGCTGCTATCGTAGCCTCCTTCCTTGAAATGCTGCACAAGGAGAAGACTAAGTAGGAAGGTAGAAAAATAATTCCAGAATATGAGTAGGCTTCTTTTTCTGGTTGAAAAGAAAAAAAATCTTTGCTTTTCTAATTTTGGAACAGCACTTGCTTGAATCCTCTTATCTTCCAACTGCATGCCCTTCCCTGTCCAGTTTGACTACTGAGATACTGTGAAACCCTGCTGGAAACCTGCAGTTTAAATCATTTCTTTTTTTCCTTTCTCCTTTGAGGGGACGATAGTAGTTGTTGAAGGAAGTAGGAAATCAAATCCAGGCACAGGAGAGATGAGCTGTTAAAATTTTATCATAATAGCACTCCCACAAAGGGGAGTGAAGATAAACTCTTCCTAAGAATAATGGCAATACATATAGGAAAGTCATAAACTGATGAGTCTGTACGACTCTTGTAGGGGCTGTCTATATAGGTACTGCTAAGGGTGGCTCCTGTTCACATTTGCTTCAGGGACAGTCTGGAGGGGAATTTGCCTCCTAAATGCAAAAGAGGCACAGACTGTCTCTACTTCTCATCCTTAAGAGTTCCCGATTTTAATTGCTGTCAACACATCCTACTTATGTTGTTTGCAGGTTTGATGCTGGAATGATAGTGCCTTATTTAGTGTGTCTTCAAGACACCAGCTATAGTAGGATCAACAGTTTCTGACTGAAGATTTAATTACAGAAAATTAAAGGGAACATTAATAACTGCATCTTGGATGTGATCTTCAAACTCTGAAGATCAGCTCACACATTTAAAACTTATTAATGTGAAGCCTGAAGTAAATTACTGCCAGATAATAGCCAAATAGTGTCCAGAAATCAGTTCTCATGTATCTCTTTTCTGTTCTATTTATATCTTTTCCTAATAGACACACACACACAAACCCCGCACACCTCCCACACCCCCTGCTTCCTCATACTACTTGTTGCATCTGTTCTTGAATTCTGCCTTAATTTAGATCTCCAAATTTGCTGCTCCATGTGGAAGTTACGACCTGGTCAGGACTTACAAGAGAAAGCTCACAGAGGACTCTCTTTAGTGAATAAGTAGTTCCATTGTCCCTAGTTTGATTCTGAATTAGGAGTAGTGGTTGCTGTCACTAGGAGCATGTAATTTTCTAACATTTACATAGCTGGTTATTTTTAAATGTCTTTACCATATCAAAGGAAAAGGAGTTGGGGCAATGTAGCTGGAAGGGGATTCTTACACCATTGCTGGTAGTCTGAGGTGACTCCTGGACTTGCTGCCCATGCAGTGAAAGGGACCAGCCTCCCAAATTAACCAAGTTATGTTCTTAACCATTAATTGTATGAGTCTCACACTCTCTTTCCCTTCAAAGACTATTGAGGACACTTGGAGTGCTGTGTGGCACTTACTTTCAGATAAAATACTCCTTTCCAAAATTACGTCATAGCTCCTGTGTGTGTCCTGGGTTCAGCAGTAGCAGTCATTTTTCCCCTTCTTGGTAGCTGGTGTAGTGCAGTGTTTTGACTTTCAGCTCGGGAACAGAGCTGATAACAAGGATGTTTTGGTTTGGCCAAGGACTTTGTGAGCCTCATGCTCTGCCAGGGAGGAGGGGGAGCCAGGAGGAAGCAGAGACAGGACACCTGACCCAAACTGACCAAAGAGGTATTCCATACCACAGCACGTCATGACCAGGATGTAACTGGGAGTTAGCCGGAAGGGCTGGGAGACTGCAGGGTTGGAGGAGGTATCGGTCAGAGCTTGGTCGGGCTGGGGGGGGCGAGTTATCGGTCGGCTGGTGGTGAGATGATGTATTCTCTTCCCTTGTTATTTCCTTTATCATTATTATCATTGGTGGTAGCAGTAGTGATTTGTGTTATACCTTAGTTACTAAACTGTTCTTATCTCAACCCGTGGGAGTTGCATTCTTTTCGATTCTCCTCTCCGTCCGTCCGAGAGCAGGGGGAGGGCAAGAAAGGGGGGGAAGTGAGCGAACGAATTACCTGACTGGGTTTAAACCACGACAGTGTGCTATTAGTACATTATTTGTTTTTATGAGGAATGGATTATTCTTTTTATTACTTTGAAGATGTAAAGGCTGCCATTCATTCATATTGGCTTCTTAGAAAATTGAATCTTGAACTTCCTATTATGCATAAATGAAATACTTTAATGAGACTTTATTTTCAAAGCATGATGAAGTATGAAGCCATCATTTTCCTTCTGACTGCTTCTTTATCAGTTTTTTCTTTCAGTTATAAAAAAACAGTAGGAGAACAAAAATTCTCTCTTTTTTTTTTTTTTTTGACTGTTCTTTTTGTTGATTTGTTCTTTGAGGGTGAGTATAGAGAATCGGGAAGTCATCCATGTCTTGCTACAAAAGTTTTCTCATGCTTCCTTTTCCTGAGGTTGTCGAAGGGGATCTTTTCTGGGTAAAACTTATATTTAATAAGCTTGAATCTTCACTATAATCTCATCACTTTCTAATTATTTTTCACTTAGGTATTTTCCATAAATATTGACATGACCTTTCAGAGGGTTTTTTTCCCAGTATACTTGTGAGAGGTTTTTAGTTTTTAGTTTGTTTTTGCCCATCTGATTTTTACCTTGGAAATAGAATATGCCCTTGCTAAGTTTCCACATGTGTTAGGGTTACAATAAAAGCATTTCAAGGGAATATGTTCTGCTTAAGGAAAGAGGTTAAACTTTCATGATGGGCTGGTTGTGGCAGTAGGAGAGCCATTTAAATTTTTTGTCACTCCATTTTCTTATTACGCTTCAATTGATGACAGTTTGTTTGCTTCATCTTTCAGATTATCTTGAATTCTTATTTTCCTGTTTACCAGCTGAACATGTTTCTTTGTAAATAGAACATTCTTGCACTTATGTCAATGGCTCTTGAATTTTCAGAGTGTCTATTAGAAGTTGGTTTCAGCTGAAGAGGTCACAACAGTATCACAGATGCACAGATTGCTACTCGATTAATACAATTATCAACAGGGAGAAATTATTAGTAGAGTGCTTGCATCTGAATATAGCATTTTATTTTAATGCAGCTTGAAAAGCATATTTTAAGGAGGAAAATTTCACTTGAAAATGTTCCCAAAAAAATGTTTTTTGCAAATCATAGCAGAAAAAAAACATTTAACAATTTTTCTGTGTTTCAGGAAGTCTAATGGGGTTTCTGCGTTTCTCTAAATACAGCAACTGGACTCAAGTCTATTATTTCTTTTTAATGTTATAAAAGCCAGTGTTATATTACTTAGTGTTCTTAAGACTTTTACAAGGAAGATTTTTATTATGTTACATATATAAGCAATTATGTTTGACAATTTGGAGGCAAACTTGAATTGACAGCCACTTCGGCATCCTCACCAATAAAAACATTAAGCCTATTAAAAAACGTTTGTTCTGTAATTTGCTTTTTGTAAACTTTCAGCTCTGCCACAAAAGCCTCTTGTCTCCTTCGCAGCTAATTTTCTGCAGAATATTTGAGATGAAAACTCTTGTAGTAGTTAGTTTGTCCTGTAAGAAAGGTCTGAGTTCTGATAGTTCCAAGAAAAGTCTAGAATTATGCTGGGATTTTCAAAGAACTGTAAAACACGTTAAAAAACTTGATGTAGAAAAGCACAGCATGGTCCTGATTCAAAACCATTCCGAAGCCAATGAGAGTCTGTGCTCCCTGTAGCTGAACTGATGGAAAACTGCTCTGTGCCCTCTCTTGGGTAGATGAGGATCTCAAAAGCCAGCCTGGCAGTGTTGTGGGTGAGTGACTCAGTACATACAGCTTGCCTATGTGTTTCAGTTCTTTACCTGTGTCATGAGGTAGAATGCAAAACTATTAAACAAGTGTGAAAAAACGAATCAACTGAACCACAGAAAAGAGCTACTAATGTGCCACATGTGGTGAATTGGCCTTTCTGATTAATATTAATTTTCATATTAATTTTTAAAAGTGACCCTTTTCTTTGAAAAATTATTTAAATAGGACCCCAATTCAGGCCACAGTTTAGTATGTGATTATCAGTGAATATCATTTGAATCATATAGAGAAAAGTTCTAATTCATACTCTTGTCCTGTATGTGTGCGTGTATGTCTATAACAACAAGGTGCTTGGTGACAACCAGCATGGCTTCACTAAGGGGAAATCGTGCCTGACCAATTTGGTGGCCTTCTATGATGGGGCTACAGAACTGATGGACAGGGGTAGAGCAGTTGATGTCATCTATTTGGACTTGTGTAAAGCCTTCGACACTGTCCCACACAACATCTTTGTCTCTAAATTGGAGAGACATCAATTTGATGGATGGACCACTCGGCGGATAAAGAACTGGCTGGATGGCCACACACAAAGAGTTGTGGTCAATGGCTCAACATCCGGCTGGAGACCAGTAACAAGTGGTGTCCCTCAGGGATCAGTGTTGGGACCGGTCTTGTTTAACATCTTCATCGCTGACATGGGCAGTGGGATTGAGTGCGCCCTCAGCAAGTTTGCCCATGACACCAAGCTGTGTGGTTTGGTTGATACGCTGGAGGGAAGGAATGCCATCCAGAGGGACCTCAACACACTTCTGAGGTGGGCTGATGCCAGCCTTATGAAGTTTAACCATTCCAAGTGCAAGGTCCTACACCTGGGTCAGAGCAATCCCAGGCACAGCTACAGGTTGGGCAGAGACGAGATTCGGAGTAGCCCTGTGGAGAATGACTTGGGGGTGTTGGTGGATGAGAAAATGAACATGAGCAGGCAGTGTGCATTTGCAGCCCAGAAAGCCAACCATATCCTGGGCTGCATCAAAAGGAGCGTGACCAGCAGATCAAAGGAGGTGATCCTGCCCCTTTACACTGCTCTGGTGAACCTCACCTGGAGTATTGTATGCAGTTCTCATGTCCTCAGCATAGAAAGGACATGGAACTGTTGGAACAAGTCCAGAGAAAGGCCACAAGGATGATCAGGACACTGGAGCACCTCCTGTATGAAGACAGGCTAAGCAAGTTTGGGCTGTTCAGCCTGAAGAGAGGTCTGCCTGGAGACCTCATAGCAGCCTTCCAGTATCTGAAGGGGGGCTATAAGGATGCCTGGGAGGGACTCTTCATTAGAGACTGTAGTGACTGGAGAAGGGGTAATGGGTTCAAACTTAAACAGGGGAAGTTTAGATTGGATATAAAGAAGAAATTCTTTCCTGTTAGGGTGGTGAGGCACCGGAATAGGTTGCCCAGGGAGGTTGTGAATGATCCATCCCTGGCAGTGTTCAAGGCCAGGTTGGACGAAGCCTTGGGTGAGATGGTTTAGTGTGAGGTGTCCCTGCCCATGGCAGGGGGGCTGGAACTGGATGATCTTAAGGTCCTTTCCAACCCTAACTATTCTATGATTCTGTGATTCTATATAAACATACACATTATACAGCCATACAGGCATCTATGCAAGGCTCGTGGGTATAAACAATGGCTGTATAGTCTTTCCATAAAAAACCAAAATAGTTACTTGTGAAGTATGAAGCTATTTATCATGTGAAAAGGGGAAATAAAAAGCCCTAAATATTAAGTTTGTGGGTGGAAACATTAATTCACATATTTCTACAATGGCGGGAGGTGCCAGTTCAGCATCTTATCAGGATACCTATGTAGAGATAAAATACATTTGTGGTTGTGAGTCTTTTATGGGTGAAGCAGCTGGGGATAAGGGTAATGTGTGGACATAGATTGGTTATCTCATAACTGGATGAATAACCCTCCATCAGGGTAAAGGAATGCCTTGGTATGCATAAGTCTCAAGTAATTCAAATCAAATTAATTTTGTCACTTAGAGAGCTCTGTGGAGAATATTTTGATTTGGCCCACAGGGGAAAAATGAACGTGGACCACAAGGGCAGTGAACCCTTCACATCTCTCATTGCCTTCAACCAGACTCTTAAGTTCCTTAATTGTGATATATAGCAAGAAACTCTAATGGAGTGATTATAGCTTGTCTAACAGAAAGAAAATTGTCTGGTTTATTTGTACCCTTTTTATCTCTTGATATATTCACACAAAGTATGTTTGATTGTACTTTGAATGTTAAATGTAAGAGGTCTTTTTAAAGCTAAATCATGAATCATGTATTTGCCTCAGAAATATGCCATTCAGATTTTCTTATTGTAAGTTATGTTGGTTCTATTGGGAATAGATAAACAAAGATGAAATGCAGCATTTGGGTACTGGAAATGTTTAAAATACAGGGTGTTGCAAATACACAAATTATAGAGATTGGAACACTATTGGAATATGAGTTTGAATAATTAAGACTTTTGTGTAGATAACAATGTTTTCTTAGATATATATACACAGATATATATACACAGACATAAAATATTTTTAATTTTACGGGTGATTAGGAGCCTAATACAGTTCTTTGGATAAGAGGTCAAAAATGCAGTGAACTGTGCTTTATGTCTGCCTAGCTTGAAATCAGTCAAATAATAAAGAAGCTTGCTACGGAAGCTTGAATTGCTTTGCTTTGCACTTGATAGAGAGTGACAATTTTAATTATCAGCTACAGTGGTCTGCTCCTCCAGTCAGTGTTTGGAGCAGGCAGAGTAGCAAAGGGAGCTGGCACCAGGTGGTTCCTTCCAAGCCTTCTTCCAACTCTTCCTTCCCACATCTTCACACTGCTTGGGGCTTTCATGCTTCCATGCTCTCTCTCTCATGGACTGAAAGAAGGTGTTGCTTATGCATGTCACTGAAAATCACTCTCCTGAATCTATTTTTAGAAGAGCGGAAGAATGAATTTGTATAGAATATTATAAACTTCAGTGAGAAAATGCTCCACTCACTGTGCACTTCCAGCTGGTTGCCTTCTCTCAATATGCTATTAGATGGTCCTACTCTCAGTCAAGTTGAAAGGCAACAATCTCATCATTTCTAATTTATAAAATGTCAACAACAGAGTACTCTAATAAATGAAATTTATTGATGATCAGCTTTTCCTCCCTTTTATAATACACTTTGGCTCAATTTCATAACAATTTGATGTTTGTACATTTGTAGGCTTTATACATTTAACTAGTAATGAAAGTCATATAACAATAACTTACGGTTTCATGTGGAGGAGCTTAAATCTATTTGAGATAGTAATATAATTTGCTGATTAATTACCAATTCACTCAGTGCTTATTTTGTATCAAATAAATAATATCCAACAATCACTCAAGCACTGATGACATTAGCTCCATTGATAAAGCTAGTGGAATAAACCAGTACAAACTGTATTTATACAGGCATGGGGTCTGAAACTGGGGGGAAATAGTTTAAATGCGGAACTATAGCATCACCTGAATTTGCAGGAAAGAATGGTTGTCTCCTGGTACACTGCAAAGTGAATCAGAAAGACGGAATTTTCATGGGAATTCTTAAAGGGATTCTCCATGTCTGCCTGGAGCTGGTGTAAATGTTTAACTGTTCTCATCTTTGGTAATGGCATTAGATGATGGAGAAAACAAATATGGGGGAAGCGAAGAAAGGAAAACAGGTGGATGTTCCATGACTGCTGCTTTTCTTCTACTGCATTTAAACCAATATAAAATAACCTCCTTAGGTTGTGAGGCAGTTTGTGCTAGTGGGAAGTCTCCTCCTATGCTGTCCACTGTCCCATCTGCAGTTCTGACACTGCAAAGGGCTGGGTGATGGCCACATAGGTTGCAGCACATGTGAGCACAAGAAAGCTGCAAAAGAGACTTTTTTCCTAAGAATTGTTTCTTTAAATACAACAGTGCTGTAAACAAATCAGATATCATGCATGTGTTTACTGTGTATAAGCAAATGATAGGGCTTAAATTTCTTTGGTGTACATGCTAAATACTTAAATATTCTTAATTTAGGAATCTGGGAGTGAAAGCCTAAGTTTTAAAAAGAATGTTGTTTTGTTTTGGTTTTGTTTTCCTGGAACTTTCTATCATTTATAAAAAGCACATGCAATGCCTTTGTAATGGGGACATTATGTGTATGGCCTTTGTATGTGTCCATACTTAGAATGATCCATAGATGCAGCTGCATCAGTGGCAGCTGGAGGTGATCTTTCTTCAGTACTGAGATCAGGATGGATCTCATTGCAATGTGGTCTCTTCTGCATAATTGTTCTGATGACAATATTGAGTTAACGAGCCTCAGTCTTTTCACCAAATGTAGTATAAGGAAACCAAAGTGTGCAGCTGAGATTAGGTGTTTTCAAGTACAGAGACTTTATGGAGTCACGCCTCTGGAGTGGACCTACGTATTTTATAGTAGCTTCATTTATGTTTCTTTTAGGCACCTTGCTTAATAGGGAGAAGCATTTTTATATTTTGCTGGAGACTCTTGTTTTGCTCCTACACAGTATACCAAAGATTTCTGAACTACACCTCTCCTTGTGTAAAACGAATATGATTTTCTACAAGAGTGTAGTCTGAAGTTCACACTGTTGAGATCCACTTTTCCAAGAAGTACCGACTACGGGTGACACTTACGTTACCTCTGCAACTTCTGAGACAGCCACTTAGTTATCTTTCAGCCTTTTTCCAAAATATTCTGGGACTTCCAGTCAATTTTTGTAGCTGAAGATCAGTACCAACATGTGCATGTTATGCTTCAGAGCCATCAGAAAGATTTGAATAATCAGTATTTTAAATAATCTGGAGAAGTGATATGCATAAGCATAGATCAAGGGAAAAACCTCGCTTACTTGGTTTCTGTGAAGTGAGGTTTTACTGTAACAGCTTATAGGAGGAAAAGAAAGGGAAGAGAGCTGTGAAACCACTAATTTGCACTTTATGAATGTTTACTTGCAAAATACTTTTGTGTGTATTTGTGAACTAGATGATTAAATTATACCATATCCACCAGCAAATGCAGCTGTCAGTTGCTTTTCTGCACACAGACATAGATCACGGAAGTAAGCATGCTGGGTTTACTTTTTTGAAGGATGTGGATTTTCTATACCAGCCTTTTTCTCATTTTAGCAAAAGTTGTCATCTCTGTGGAAAATTTTTACTTGCCTAAACACTGCTGATAGGCAAAGCCCTAGAAATTCTGGCAAAGCACGTGTGTAAGAGAGAAGGGCATGAGGCCTAGGCAGGTTCTCGTGATTATCTGGGCAGTAAAGTGCTGAAAGCAGATGTGCTGAGCAGCAGTAGAGTGCTGGTCACAGGCAGACTTACTCAGTGTTGTATATTTGAGGTTAGGGAGGACTCTGTCAGGTCTGTCCACTAATAAGAGTGAGGTAGCAGAGATGACCCACAAGGTATGACAAACTTGAAGGCAAAGGTTATATTGTAGATGCTCTAATTGCCTCACTGAGCAATACAGACTGGAAAGGTAGAGAAGGACCTGCAAAAGGTCAGCTGCTAAATTCCTGTAATTCATTCATTCTCACTGAATGCTGTGGCTCTGATTTTGGAACCTGTCTGTGGGATCTGAGCACCCGGGTTTTGCTAAAAGCAAAAAGCAGCAAATAGCCATCCCCTGTAGGTGGCTGCATCACTGCAAACACGTGCTTTACAGGAGCACATGTGACTGCTTAGTTTATTCATATGCTGTGCAAAAAACCTGAAGCTGAGTTAACGAAACAACTTTACTATATTTTCAGCAAGAGGTTATGTTATCAAAAGTAAAATGACATTATAAAAATATAAGATGTAATGCATCAAATATGTATATATCTATCTTTACATGTCTTTAGGAGATTGTTAGTGTTAACACAGGTAAAGTGTGAACACAATAATCTATGTTTAAGGGGCCTTGGGGAAAAATCATTCTTCAGACAATGTCACACACATTAACTATCACCTGGTACTTTTTTGTACCTTTTGTTTTCTGGACAGATTCCAATCAGGTAGTTATATTCTTATGGTTAAAGACTTTTAAAATTTCATGTGAATGTGATGCTCATTGTTAGTTCCTCTCCTAAACTCCTGTGCAGTTTTGCTCTCCAGTATTGAATAGCATCACAGCCCTTAGCTATAATCCATTCTTGTTTATAGCTAAATGATCCTAGTAAATTTATCTGGGATGAAAGGTTGTGTAGAAATACCATGGTGATGCTACTGTTTTCATCAGAAAGTTCCCACAGATCCTCAGCTTGCCATCATCCTGGTCGCTCACTTCACACTGCTGAACCTCTATGGAATCATTACACTGTCTTGGCAAAAGTTATGAATCAGTGATAGTATGTGAAAAAAGTCCTGGTGTGTCTATCTCAAGAGCTCTGTGAGCCACCTGGTCCACTATTGTTTGCTTCCCTTGTATGCTGAAATTCAGCGCGTGAGTTGCTGTTCAGGGGTCTCTGCTTCTTGGTGCTCAGGCTACTGTTGGTAAATGGAGCTCAGCTACATGGACAGTCATGTTACCACAGAGGAAGGTGCTTGGCCTTGTAGTGACCCAGCTTAATCTGTTCACTTGGGATACATCTGTTCACAGGTACTGAAAGAGAGACGTTCCAGAACTGTAATTGAGGGAGGAAATACAGAACAAAGCAGGAAGAGCAGCTAAGTGAACAAGAGCATCTTGTGAAAGAAGGCTAATGTAGCTAATACGGATGGATATTTACATCTCAGAAAGACTGGCAAATCTGTGCAGGTTTTTAAGCCAGACCCAAATAGTAGCATCAGTCAAAATTAACAGTTTTTAACACGCTAACTGGATATTTCTATGGTTTCATAGCATACCTTAGCAGATTTCCAGACAATGTATCTCTAAATCTAGATAAACCTCCCTTACTTTGGGAGTAAGGGATGTTTAAAGGTTAGGAAGCTTTAAGATTACTTAGAAAGCTTTAAGCAATCTTGAAGCTTCTTCATGTGCATCAAGGAGAAAAAAAATTATTTCCTTCCTCATTAAATAAGCCAATGAAGAAGCATAACCCTAATCAGTTATTGTATTGAGTTCAAAGGGTCTAGATAGCATGATGCAATTTTTATAGGTTTGTATTTTTCTTCTTAGGCTTGTTCATCCTCAGTCCTTTTGCTGTTACTTTGATCTCCATAGCAACCAAAGAAATCCCAGAGTGAATCAGTGAGGTGTTTTCTACATGCTGTACAAACACAAATGAATGCTAAGCAAGTTCTGTAGCACTTTGGGGCTACAGAAAGACAAATGAGGAGGGAAAGGTATCATAAAAACTAAAGTGATTTGATCATATGTAATTTGTTAAAAGGTTTAGCAAGGGAAGTAGTTATTTGAAAGTGAAGTGGACAGCTTTGGAGCAAGAGAGGGTAAGAGAGGAGAGCAGACAAAGGAAAAGATGGGCCTGAGAATTTAAAGGGAGGGGATTAGACAGGAGAGAGGGGCTGTCTCAGTGGACCAAGTGCAGATTGATAGAGCTGTGGTTCACTCCCTTGTTTCTCTGTGAACTTCCTGGGTGACCTTCTGATACTCTCATAGCCCGTATTTCAAAGTATGGATCTGGTTAGTTCTCTGAGGCATAAATTATATTTCCAAAGCATCTTAGTTAAGGAACATCTGCCTTAGGATCATAGAATCATAGAATAGTTAGGGTTGGAAAGGACCTTAAGATCATCTAGTTCCAACCCCCCTGCCATGGGCAGGGACACCTCACACTAAACCATGTCACCCAAGGCCTCGTCTAACCTGGCCTCGATTAAGAGTATTTTAAACTTGCTTGTAAAAATAGGAGTGTTTAATGAAGCGCTTACTATTGTATTGTGGAACAGACAGGCACCTAAATGCCTTTTAAAAAACAACCAACCAATGAAAAACAAAACCCCGAAAAAAAAAAAACAGACTCATCATCCTTCTGCCTCATCTGTATAACGGGAATGATGATTATCTGTTTCACCAGGCAATTTAGTCTAAGTTCATGCAGACAACAAAACATTTCAGGTGTTGCTGTATGATGCGCAGAAATTTATCTATTATTTAATAAATATTTAAATATTCATCACTTGAAAAAATATTCTATATTAAATTATAATTAAATACATCATATACTGAATATATTACACTTATTTAAATATATTATTGAATCTGGTATTAATATAAATAAGTATAAATAATAATAAAAGACTGTGTCTCAATAAAATTGTTTATTAAGAGACACAATAATTGTAAGAAAAATAGCTGTAGTCAATGAATCAGTCAGAAATCATCCTTAAGTATCATCAGCCAGCCAGTGAGTACAGGGCAATGGTTCCAGCTGTAGAACAGCAGTGTGTGGATTAAAGGTTGTAGATAAACTTTTCATGACCTGAAGACAGTAAGAGATGACATCTGAAGTATGACATTGGCATTATTATCTTTTTATATTTCAGGTATTTGGGCTAGCAAGTGAAACCATCTCTTACTCCTAAGAAAATTATTCCACAGAGGGCTATAATAATGCAGCACATGCAAAAACAACTCTCTTATATGCAAGTTTACAATCCATTTTGTGGTTTTGTTGGAAGTTTTTTCTGAAGCTTTTGGGTGCCACGCCAGAACTTGAAGAACTGGCAGCTATAATGACTTAATAGCAAAGTGATAAATGAACTATGACTGGATATCTAAATTATGTATAAAGAAAAAAGATCAAAATCTTTGCAGAAAAACTCTCTTTCACAGGTCTGCATTTCTCAGAAGGTGGCATAAGTGCCCATAAAGTATATATAAATTTATATTATATTTATCAAAGGTCTAAACTTCACATTTCTGTTGTTATTGCTGTTGATTGAATTAACTTTCAAGACTTCAGTTTTAATTTGTTAGAACAGCAAAGTGGCATTACATTCTGCTTTTGCAAGTCTTCACCATCTGCTAGAATAGTAATGAACCAGCAGTGTAATCTTACTGTGTTTGGAACCATCCTAGTTAGGACTATTTAGAAATTAGAGGATTGATGAAATAAATATTCTGCTTCCCCTGGGCAACCTACTGAAATTCTTTCCATCACTTGAAATTTATCAGATGTAGTCAAGTTTCATGTTTCATCACTGCTGATGTTGCATGAATCAGCAGTGTTACACAGCACTTCTTCAGGGTCCTGGCAGTAGAGCTGAAGTTGGGTAGATTGACCTTAACCAGGCTGTGGTAGTGCAGAAGAAATGAAAATGCTTCTTTTTTCATTAAGGTATATGTTGAAGATATGTTGTGGATGAATGTAAAATTATAGAATGGTTTAGGTTAGAAGGGACCTTAAAGACCCTGCCACTTGCAGGGACACCTTCCACTAGAGCAGATTCCTCCAAGCCCTGTCGAACCTGACCTTGAACACTGCCTGAGATGGGGTAGCCACAGCTTCTCTGGGTACCCTGTGCCAGCTCCTCACCACCCTCACAGGCAAAAACTTCCTGATATTTTCCTAATATCTAATCTCAGTCTCCCCTCTGGCAGGTTAAAGCCATTCCCCTTGTCCTGTCCCTACACGCCCTTGCCCAAAGCCCCCCTCTAGGTTTCTTGTAGCCCCTTTAGGCACTGGAGCTGCTCTAAGGTCTCCCCTTCAGGAGCCTTCTCTTCTCCAGGCTGACCCAGCCCAGCTCTCTCAGCCTGGCTCCAGAGCAGAGCTGCTCCAGCCCTCTCAGCATCTCCGTGGCCTCCTCTGGACTTGCTCCAGCAGCTTCACATCCCTCTTGTGGTGTTGCTCCAGAGCTGTATGCAGGACTGCAGGAGGGGTCTCATGACAGCAGAGGTGAGAACCACCTCCCTCAACCTGCTGGTTACACTCTATTGATGCAGCCCAGGACATGGTTGACAAATATGGGATGACTGACTCCCAAGCATTAATGTTGGTGTTTAGTGAAATATGGGTATGCTAAAAAAATGTCTGCTATCAAAAGTTGTATTGTGTACTCTGGAAAAAAAGAAATTAGTTAGATGTTGTTCACTAAGCATTTTATGGTTAATTAGAACATTGTGAAACAAGAACCTGGAGTTTGAGAACTGGTCAATGAATAGGAAAGATAACTTGCATAGAGATAAGCAGCTTCTGTTGCAATTTGTTTGGTACACATTCTGGGAGAATTCTTTCAAATTACTCCAGAATTAAAACACTGAAGAAAATTTAAAAACTTATTGACTGATATCTTTCATTTATCCAGTGATGTGTAGCTTTCTAATCTAAGTCATATTTCCCCAGCAGCAAGTCTAAATAAGGCTGCAGATACATAAGGTTGACTGGTCTAGGAGAGGATTAACCACTCCTTGGCTTCTACAGTATTCCACTGTGAAACCAGCTGAAATTTTCCCTTTGCATTCCACTGGATTTTACATACACTGAATTATCCCAATGTATGTCACAGAAGAGCTTCCTGCGTGCAAACAGCAAACTACACCTGGCATTTAAAATCAGCATGTACCTCAAGCTGTTCTGCTGAAAATGAGAACAGGCATAAGTTGATAGCTTGGCACCCTGGTAATAGAAACATGAGTTTACGGCTCATCCGGACTTTAAAAATGGCTTGCTGTGAGATGCATCCCAGGCTCAGAATATGGATGCGCAACACAGAAAAAGTAATAAAATCCCTAATAGTATTCACGATTGTTCATATTTTTAAATGGTTTGTTCACACGTGAACCTCTTCTTTTGTATGTTCATTTTCTTCACACAAGTATCATGGCTAAAATTTTACCAACCTGGCCAACTCAGAAAGCAAACCTTAAGCTTACATGTTATTCCAGCATTGTTTTCTATCTACATTTGAAGCAGGAGCTTGATTTACAGTGATTGTTTTTTTTCCAATTATGTTGAGGAAGGAGTGTCAGCTTCACTTTTGCTGCATAAACAGTAGATTGGACTTCAGAGATCTGATATGTCAGAGAAGTTGTTTGGTAGTGCCAAATAAAAATAAAACTTTCAATAGTTAAAGGAACTTAAAAGAAAGTGCTTAGCATCACTAAATATGGCCCTTGGAAAAGATGCTGTTGGCTGAAGAACTGAATAACTAATTAAGCTTTTACACTGCTTGTTGAGAATTGCCAGTGACCTAATTGTGTCCTCCAAGCCTTGGAACCACAAGAGAGTGCCAGTATATTAACTGGTTTCATTAGGCCAGTATCAGTTGTCAGTGAGGCTTCAACATCCACTGATCCAAGTAGGGAAAGGGATCCACACAACTGTGGATATCAGACCAAATTATGCTTATTATTCAGACAGTATTCCATGTTCTAAGTGACCACTGGCACCCTTTTTGCTGTACAGAGAGTGAGATACCTGTTTGGCAGATGTCACTGTATGTTAGTTATAGTAGGACATTGCATTGCACCATTAAGTGATGATTAAAATCTAGATACAAAGAGCTTGTTATAAAGCAGATGTAGAAAGAAAGAAAAAGTAATTCATATAATTATTGAACTTTTCTACATTGGAGTAAAGTACAAACTGCAGTATTTACTTTTCTGATTAGGAAGACATGAGTGTGGTCAATGAAGATAAAAAGAAATTAAAAATGTCTATAATAAAATAAATCTTTATTTTTCATTCCAAACTGCCCCAACCCCAGCTTAGTAATATTTTTTACCCATATGAGTATGTTAGAAAGTAATTGTAACTATTTGCCATGACTAGCTGTTAGAATGAGAGTCTAGAATGAATTCTAACTAGCTGTTGGAATTTGAATCTTGTATATCTAGACATTAAAAAAGGGCTGACCACTTGACACCGTTGTAGTTCTTGATAAAGCCTGCTGCATTCGATTTGATGTGGCTGCTTAATGATTCTGCTCACCAATTTGAATATATGATGAAATTCTTGTTAGAAGCTGGCACTATAATAATGGATGACATAATAGAAGTGCCAGAAACTGTATAGAAATATTATTCAGTTAACCCCTTGTTTCAGAACACAAGTTTAAAAGACATTTTGAAATGCAGACAGGATATTTGTTTTGACCTCTGGAAAGGTACTCCTGGGGTTGTTTGGTTTTGGTTATTTTTCTTTGAGATACTGGAAGGTGATCAGAAGTGTCATAAAACAAGATACTCAGAACTGTATGCTGTATTCTGTGGATGAATTATTTTTGTACACTCTAGAATAATTGCTGTTTCTCCTCAGAGCTATATAAAAAAGGAAAATGAATGTCGGTAGTAAGGTACTGTGAAAACCATTGATGCACTTGCGGGAGAGAATTGCAGTGTTTCCACTGTCTTAGAAGACAGATTACTAGAAACCTCTTACTTTTACATCTATTTGGAAACTATGTAAAGTCATAAGCATTTTTGAGTTCTCAATCCATTCTCTCCACGAGGGTCTAATTATGCTGTATAAGGAGCCTCTTAATTCTTGCTCTGAGATGAATTTCCGTTTATGTGCCTTTGTCAAAGCTTAGGTTCCTGTTTATAGGAATGCAGCTTTGAAGATGATGGGCTAGGTTTTTTCTATCCAACTAATTTAATTTTTCCACATAGCCACATATAATATTCATTGAAATAAAACATAATTAAAAGTAGTATTTGAAAGTAACAGTCAACAGACTTAATATTGCAAAAGTTGATCCTTCTTTCCACTACCAATGTTTCTCCCTCTTCTTCCTATTTCTCAAAAAAGCTCAGTGTAGCTATGTACAATATAAGCCAATTCCACTCAAGTTCTTTTGTTAAGTCCTCACTTCTCCCATTCTATATAATGTTGATTGAACGTCCTATGTCCTCAGTGTGTCTAATGCATTAAAAAGCATAGAATGTAATGCTGTAATTATAAAAGCTTGAAGAAGCCCATTGAATGTACTTCAGGTAGCTTATCAGTTTTACCTTTCCAAATGTGTGCTATTATAGAAGCTGATTTCCCAAAGGGCTCTGTCACATGCATGTATCTTGCTGAGCATGGTTTTGCACACTAGGGTATGAATAAATTATTTCCATACCTCTAATGGACCCATTTTTTTCCCCATATTTGTCTTAGGCTTTCCTTTTCCTTAAAAGCGTTATTTTGCTGCTGAACTAAAAATGTGGAAAGAGACAAGATGGAGTATTTATATGTGAAAGGAGACAGCCCATTTGGGTCAGAAAGGAGCTGCAGCAATGTCCTATCTCTTCTCTAAACAGTGGACATTGAAACTACTAATCTGCTTGAATGTAATGAAAAGGCAGGAGAAAAAAAATACAAAACCCAACCATATGTTCATACTTAGAGAAATTCACTTAACTAATTTTTGGTGTCCCTGTCTGTGACAAGGGGTTGAAACTAGATGATCCTTAATGTCCCTTGCAACCTAAACCATTCTGTGATTCACTTATCTTTCTGTGCACGCAAGACTTTAAATATCTCAGGTCTTAAGTATTGTTACATGTGTTTTTTCAGGGAGGGGTGTTTATATAATTACAATATTTTCATATTAATTAGTGATTACCGAAGTCACTGAAATGGCTTAGGAGACACCAGCTGTTTCAAGGAAGCAATGAGGGAAGTGGGTTTCCAATTATAGACAGCCCTGGGAACAAGAAATATGAAAAATAGGAATGGACTCAATGAGAGCAGAAAAGAACGCAGGAAGGGCAAGCAACCAGATTTTTGCATTCCTGTTCAAACAGCGAACAAGAGCAAAGCAGAAGAACAACAGAGAAAAAAAGTCAGGGAAATCTCACTGGTAGCCAGTTCAAAATAAATGAAGGCATCCTACTGAACAATGTGAATTTTGGATCAGGCTCATTCCTGCTGTATTGGCATCTGGAAGTAGTAAAACAGTACCATGGCAAGGGAAGCTGGTAACACTGCTGCACGTGGAAAATGGCTTGTCTAGCTGCCAAGGCCACCTATGTCAGCAAGGGATCTAACTATGAAGGGTGGCTGCCATGGAGCTGGAACTTTGACACCATCTTCAATTTGTCATTGTATTGATTTTTCTTATGGCAGGATATGTGAATAAATCTATTCAGAAAACTGGGCATGCAGACTGGTCTTCTGTAACTTCTGCCCAGCAGGGCATTCCCCAAAGGCCAGCAACTCTTCTCCAAATTATAATGAGAAATAAATACATACATAAATAAATCTATCATGTTCTTCAAAATATCAGAGAATAGCTGCAGAATCACAGCAGTTATCTTGAACAGTGTTTCATATCTTTGTCTAAAATACAACTTGGTAACAAAGTCAGTGCAAGATTGTTCATTGATTAGATTCTTAGTGCAATTCCTCAAAATTTTCAGATGTTTGTAAATTTTGGAGATGTTCATGAATAAACAAGCTCCTGGGAAATTAAGCAGCTTAAAGCTTAGTGGTTAGTCATGACTGCAGGATACCTGTGAGATAGAGTATAACAGGAGAAAACGACTCTCTGCAGGTCTTTTCCTGGAGTTCTATCCCTGGGAAGAATGCGGCACTTCTCAGTGGCAGGCATACCAGTGCTCAGGCTTGTCTGGTTGCTGTAAGGAAGCTTTCTGAGATGCTTCTGTCTTTCTGATTGCCCAGTGGCTGCAGGAACTAATATTGGAATCTTTTGCTTATAACTACTATTCAGTATCTATAGGGTCCTCCCAGCTCTGCAAAGCTCCTGCTTTACTAAGCAGTAACTAATGCAGAGGGAGGCTGATTTAGGTTACTGCTTGCCTTGTAAGTAAACTTTAGTCCCTGCTATAAAACCAGTTTTTAACACACTTTACTAGGCTTAGTTTGGAGTTCTGCTTAAAAGCAGGTGCTTAAATATGTTGTTTTTTTCTAAGGAATCCAGTATGCCCTTGGCAGGGAGGAGAAAGCTAACCATCACCATTGGATTTGGGTGTTCAGATTCATGACTTACTCATCTTGCTGGGCCACTGAAGGCTGTAATTAAACCTTTCAGCACTTTAAAATGATTAAGTGATAAGCATTACATGGCATGCAATAAAATGAGTATTTTTATTATTTCTTATTTTGAGATTTTTAAGTCCCTGTATCTTAAAAAAAAAAAAAGAGAAAATGTAAATCTCATGTGACTATTTTCTTTACCGCCTACTCCTGTGCTTAGAAAGGCAGCTATTAGGCTTTCCACGGTTTAGAAATAGTTTTTTACTCTGGTCAAAGTTAATCTTGCTGTAGTTAAAAATGGATTACCAGACATGGAGCCCTCCTCATCACAGTCTGCATGAGATGAGCAGGAGCTCATCTCGCAAAACTCTCTCACCGTTATGTTTTACATTTTGCCTGTATTTATTTGACTCTTCCACTCCTGGCTCTTTCTATGGATTTTTAGCCTTTGACCAAACACCATGCTGTCTTACACAATTGTTGTGACAGTCCCAATAACTGCATGAGTTCACATGTTAAAACCCAGAAAAAAGTCAGAAAAATCAAGAATCTGTGGTCAAAGCAAATATGTACCAGGCTTCTTCCTGACTCTTCTATGAAAATGAAGCTCCAGTTCCTTTTTGCCTGAGAAGAATGTAATATGTCTGGGGAAATGAAAAACGGGAAAGCTAAGACTTCATTTTACTCCTTTTAAGCACAGAAAGAAAGAGGGGGAGGGAGGCCACAGCCCAAAAATATGTAGAAAAGACGTTTCATTCATACATTCTGAGCCAAATAACCACTTAATAGTGGTTCTTGTCAGGTTGTAATTTTTCAGGACTACTTATGCTGCCAAAGCTCTATGGTGCTGTAGTTAGCATCCAGGCAAACCCATAGTGCTGCATTAAGGGCAATGAACCAGATATTTAAATGTGTTATTTGGATTGTTTCAGAAATAGAAATCATGACTTTGCCAAACAGGAATTTAGGAGCAGGTGTGGTTTCCTGATGCTTTGGAAAAGGTTGCCAGAGCCTCCGTAGTGAATAAAAACAAAACAAAACAAAACCAAAAATTTTTAAATTCAGACAAGGTGACTAGGATTGAATCCATCTGAATTCACACCTGCAGGTGGTCAAGGTCAGCCTTTGTTGTTGGCTACTGAAAGGCTCATAAGGACTTAAGAAACTTTTGAAGTGGTAACTCAAAAAGCTGTTCAGTGCAGGTATTCAGGTGTGGTTTTGAGAAAACACCACTCTTCAGCTAAATCTTTTGGCCCTTATGAGGGCCTAACTGAATTTAATAAATAATTCTTGATATTTTCCTTAGTATTCTTCATTTTAAAAAAAGAATTAAAAAAAAAAGAAACAAACCCATAAAACTTAGTGTCACTCTCTGATGCAGTCATAATTTACTTATTCTAAATTCCTTTTCAGGAATTCAAGGAAAATTTTATGTCACATATGGAACAAGAAGTATAGCGTGCTGAAGAGTGAAGTCTGTTATTTTATCCATATGACAATGGCATATATTATTCATACTGTAAAACCCAAACTGCAGAAATTGATTGATGGGGCTTTACATAGTCAACTCCCAAGCAAACTAAAAATATATTTAAAAAATATACTGGTGTTTGAGTGGTTTATTCAAAATCAGATGGATTACTGTAAAATACCCTGTGTGATTATTTTTACTGCTGGGACTCAAATTACCTACATATATTTTCTCAGTGAGATTGGTAAAGTCTTAATGTATTCATTTTTCCTTCTGTTTGGGTGATTTAAAATCTGAAAAGGAGGCCCATGGGTCAATAATTTAGTACAGTCAGATGACAAGTATCTTAACCTGTTGGTTTGATTGTAGGATATTATGGAATTTTACATACTGACAACTGCATTTAGATTGTATAATCCATATTCAAAATAATTTCCAGTGGAAGGAAAAATGGCCGTTGTAGGGGAAATTAATGTCTGTGTCTGCTCCTTTTATATGGTATAGAAAGATTTGGTCAGCCTGAGAGGATAATGCGGGATGGTCCCTTGTATGAAGATGTAGGTAAACCCTGTTTGTGGGTATTATGACTGCTGTGTTAAGAGTTTTTCTTTCATATTATTTACTCAACCCCAGTAAAGAGCTTAAAAATGGAGTAATTTTAAGTCATGGCTGTCACACAGAAATTTATGGGAAAAATATCCCAAATCAAGCTGTCTCCTAAAGTATTCTTAGTGAATAACCTTATTAATAACTTAGGAAGAGATTCAAGAAAGTCTGTGCTTTTGCTACAGTAACATAATTTACTATTTGTCATAACCCTGAAGAGCAAATAAACATCTTGTCTCTTAGCCACAAGTGATGACTTGGTACCTTTGCTAGCTGAGGTTGCTTGTGTCTTCCTAGAACGCCTGAGGCTGAGTGCCTGTGTTGAACTTTTTCTTCTCTTGCTGCTCTATTTTTAGGAGACTCAGACCATTCGTGCATGTCGCACAGAGCCTGGGTAGGGATCACTTTTTGATCTGTTAGGGAAATCCATTCCACATTCTTCTTGGTTTCTTCCTCCGCAGTTACAGAACTGAGGAATCACAAAAT
The DNA here is from genome assembly GCF_034315485.1 of Pezoporus occidentalis. Taxonomy (NCBI): domain Eukaryota; kingdom Metazoa; phylum Chordata; class Aves; order Psittaciformes; family Psittacidae; genus Pezoporus; species Pezoporus occidentalis. The sequence continues at coordinate 1,438,316 of NW_026915268.1, forward strand.
AAAGTTTGTGTTTTCTAGAAACTTACTTGCTTAAACACAGAGTTCTCATTTAAGTATCAGAATACATTATCCTTTCTAGCTAACAGCCTGATTCTTAAATTAAAGCTGCGTTCCTCTGAAACTTAGCCTTCTCACAGATTCCTATGAAAATCTGACTCTCGAATTTGATTTATTTATAAAAGGGAAACAGGGAGATTATTCCCTTCTCAGTTTTGTGTTAAAATTTCTAATTTGTGTTGTCATCTAAAAATGCAGTAAATTTGGAAACACTCTATTCTTGTTTCAGAAAGACCCTTCTCCATATCTGCCTCTTGCTGGGGTCCTATTGAATCATTTGTTTTTCTCTCAAAGAGCAAAAGCAGTGAGAACAGTTCTCACTGAGATGGCTGTAAACCTGTTAATTTTAGTGTGTGATATTACACTTAAACACTGGTTTAATACAGGTGATATGCATGCATGGTTTGATCAGCCGTAACATGTGAGTAGATGACAAGGCTGTCATACAAGCCTTTATTGATCTATTCAGCATTTGCTTTTAAGATACTGTGTGTTAACTTTGATTACAGCTGTTAAATTCTCATTCCTTTTTAATCTCATCTCTCTCAGCTGGAGAAGACCTTTCTTAATTCTCAAAAAATTTCTATCTATCTGTCCCATGTATTGTAAAAAAATCATAGCATATACTGTATTTTCTCAGCATAAAGATCAGAGATGAACATGACTGAAAATCAATAGCGTTCTTGGTCTGCAGCTTTGTCATTTATTGATTTACATGTCATTTGTCTCTATAGAAAATGCAATTATTGCTTAAATACTATACAGTATGTTACTAATAGGATACAAAGTATACCACTGAGTAAAAAGGTCACACTTGCATGTAAATGGCTGTCATCCCCCAATCTCATTCTTGTTACTGCCATTATTTTGAAGAAACTATTAAGGAACATGAGACCTAGTCTTATTTCTGATGATGTTGATGGGAGCTCAGCTGTTGATTTAAGTGGCAGAAGTGGTTCCAGATCTCTGGACTTACACAGGTGTTTTGTGCTTCTTTAGTTTTATAAAGTGCAGTCGAGGCAGATCACAAAGATAATGAAGGATTTCCTACTGTAATGCAAGGCCAGCGCAGGAGCAGTGAGCAGTGATTCCATTAGTGATGTGTGTTTAGAAGAAGCTGTTGTGGCTTTCTCAAGATTATGGTATAAAGCCTAAAACCCAGATGGGAGTCTGTTCTTTATAAGCTCCTGAGAGGCATAGATTTTTCAGTGTTTGCACCTTTCTTGTTTCTTTCTCTGTCACTATATGACTTTTATGAGTAGGGTCACTGTGGTAAGCACTTTCTCCCCAGCTGACGAAGCAAAGCAGCAGAGCCAAGTGTGCATGGACAAAGCAAACAAACAAAAAGATAGAATTAATTTACATATATTTTTGCCTGTGTAGCTGAAAAATAAAGCCCTGAACAGTTCTTCCAAAACCACACAAAAAACTATGGCAAAAACACCATAAAAGAAATGATATTTTTCTAACTTCCTCTGAGCCTTTTCTGGTGATTGCTTCATTGCAATGCAGCTTTTTTAAATTATTCCAGTATCTCATTTAGATAAGGAATCTCCCTGAAGTGGCACTACGTGGCATTATACTGCAGAATACCTGGCAAGCTATAGAGAAGGAAAAATTTCATGTATTAAGACTTTTTTTTTTTTTGTAGCTTTGAAGATACTGAGGAAAATATTTACATAAAAGAGGAAAGAAAGAAGTAGGAATTTAAGAAAGATTGCTGAATTTGCTGGAAGAGCTTAATGCCCAGTGCCATGTAGAGAAACAGATTTTCACCTCTGTTATAGGAGGATGTGTAATAGCCTTAACTCTTTCACATGATAACATGGTTATTGGTTGATAAATGTGCTTGTATCTTTAGTTAGAAATTCAGTTTTTCGAAACAGAGAGGAAGGAAGTAAACAGCAATTTGGAAACAGCTCTGTAAGCTCCTGTATTGTCTGACAGGTGGTGAAAATCACGATCTTAAGGATTTTAATTTATTTATTAAACAGATAATAAAAGATTGTGGGGCTAGAATACAGTTAGTTGTAAATATTTTTGTTGCTAATAAATCTTAAAATTTGTTAGATTTCAAGATATTATATAACAATATCTTTGTTTTTTCATACATACTAATGAAGTAATCGTAGTAACTGGGAAGCTTTACAGGGTGGTAAGCACTGTGCAAGTGTATGTGGTGGAAATGAAACTGAAAGTTAGACTAATTGTAATACCAACTGTATTTGGTGATATTGTAAACCCTTTATAGTTAATGAAGATCTCACAAGCACTTGTATTACAGATGTTTCAAAACCTTGGTTTTCCTATGACAAATCATCTGTTTATCAGTGGTCCTGTGTAATTGCCAAGGAAAGGAGGAGATGACAACACTACGTGGAAAGCAGCAATTTCTGTACCACATTATATGAACTGAAGGAGGTCAGACCAGTATGAACTTGGCTAGTTTAAGCCTTATTCCCATATAAGAAACTTGGTTTCTGGATCTCACAAACTTGGAATATTTCGTTGAGCTCTAAAAAATAAACAAATTCAATTTAGTATTTTCATTTAGATTTGTCATGAAACTTTGTGGCAGAGGTTATAGAGCACAAGTCATCTGACAGACTACTAGGCCACTGAGTGACTGGTTCACCTTCAGCCAGCAAAGACAGCTGCAGTGATGGGAAAGATTATCAGGGACAGTTCATTTCAAATTTCAAAAATTCTCTTCACCTTTAAAGGTTTTTCCCTTCATAGACGTAATTTTTCATTCTACATAAGCTGTTAAAAGAGAAAAAGAAGTGTTGTAGGGCTTTACTTCCAATTTGTCTTCCATCTTTGATTCTTTTCAACCAAGGGAATTCTGGGAGTTAGCTGAGAGAAAGAGAAAAATGCCAGTGTTACCAACAACACTGATTTTCCTGAAAATAGACAAAGAGTTTTTTTCAGAGGAAGTATCTGGAATGACGATCATAAGCAAAAAAATATCAGCTGTCACTTCTGCTTTTTTAACACATACATGTTTAATCTTTAAGCTACACATACAAGAAACAAGACACACCTCCAAGGAGATTAAATCACAGTACTTTAAAATTTAAAGTAACATTAAAATAGGTGCATTAAATTACAAAAGTTGACATTTCTGATTATTTTGATTAGCCATATTGGAAAAAAGAATCTTAGCTCAAACATCAGATAGAAGTGTCAAATTCACAGAGTCCTATATACTTCTATTAATGTCAATATACTTCTTATTCACAAATGGAAAATTTCATTCAGAATGGCCAAATATTTAGAGTTAATTGGGTTCAAGCATGAATGTGCACACAGAAACACCTGAAAACTAGGCAGTGTGAGCTTGATTCCAGGAATTCCTACCCCAGTATCTTCTAATCATTGTGATTGCACCTGACTTTTATAAAGGATACTCTCTACATATGTACCCTAAATATAGATAGCTATATATCCTAAATATTCTCTATCTATAGATAGGAATTGATGGCTAAATTTTTCTCAAAGAAAATAGTTCTCACAGCCTGTGTCTGAGGTGAGGATCTGCAATGGGTTTCCCAGGGAAGCTGTGGCCGCCCCTTCCCTGGCAGTGTTCAAGGCCAGGCTGGGTGGGGCTTGGAGGAACCTGGTCTACCAGAAGGTGTCCCTGCCCATGGCAGGGGGCTGGAACTGGATGAACTTTATTTGGTCCTTTACTCAAACTCAAAAAATACCATGATTCTAAGTACTGCTATTAGGCCCAGGCTCTGGCCATACAAGCTGCTTGTGCGACTGACAAGACTGCTTGTACTGGCAGTCAGTACCTGCTGCCTGTGGGCTCAGGTGCCAGAAAGTGTAGAAATGGAGTATCAAAATGTAGTGGTTTAAGCCCCGCTGGCAACCCAGAATCACGCAGCCGTTCTCTCACTTCCCCCCCTCCTTCTCCCACTCCCAGAGGGATGGGGAGGAGAATCAAAATAATGTAACTCCCACAGGCTGAGATAAGAACAGTCCAGTAACTAAGGTATAACACAAACCACTACTCCTACCACCAATAATTATAATGATAAAGGGAATAACAAGGGAAGAGAATACAACCACTCACCACCCGCTGACCAATACCCAGCCCGACCCAAGCAGTGATCTAGCCTGTCTGTGTAACTGCCCCCATTTATATACTGGCCATGACGTGCCGTGGTATGGAATACCTCTTTGGTCAGTTTGGGTCAGGTGTCCTGTCTCTGCTTCCTCCCGGCTTCCTCTCCTCCATGGCAGAGCATGAGGCTCACAAAGTCCTTGGTCAGACTAAACATTACTTAGCAACAACTAAAACATCAGTGTTATCAGTGTTGTTCCCAGGCTGAAAGTCAAAACCACAGTGCTGCACAAGCTACTAAGAAGGAGAAAAATGACTGCTACTGCTGAACCCAGGACCAGTATCCACCCCTTATTCCATGCCACTCACATCATGCTCAGATCCCACATTTTTCAATATACCATCACTCTTGTCTCATACATATATATATATATATATATATATATACACATCCTCACATACACAAGAGAGAGACAGAGATCATTCCTTAGTCCATGGACCTATAAAGCTGCTGAGTTTATCCGGCCCATGATGTTGGGCTCCACCTATTGTAACAGTCTTTCAGAGCAGAACAGAGAGTGTGCAAGGTTGGATTGTTGCCTGTTGATGACACTACGGAACTCATCTGGTCATTGCTGAGCTCGTCTGGTTGCATCAAAGTTCATTCTCTGTTGGGATGATGATTAGAGGGAAGTCAGGGCCAGTCGATGGTGACCTGAAGACATCTAGTTGATGGGCTATAAAAGTGCTACATAGCAGGCAACAGCATACAATTGAGTTCATTGGCTGTTTTCCCCTAAAATCAAATCCCCTTGAGGTACACATCAGAATTCCCCATATTCCCACATTACCCACCAAATATATCTGGGTCCCTGTAAAAGTTCTGACTGCGCTGGGCCAGCCCTGTTGGCAGATCCTCTGGTGTTGAGCAACTAGGTGGCATTTAGTTAATGTGTATCCGAATGTTTGAAAGTTCCCCCAACCATTGCTCTCAGTGTAGTTTTTAACAGCCCAATGTACCATTCAATTTTCCCAGAGACTGGTGCATGGTAGGGGATGTGATATACCCACTCAACGCCATGCTCTTTGTCCCAAGTGTCTATAAGGTTGTTCCAGAAATGAGTTCCATTGTCTGACTCAATTCTCTCTGGGGTGCCATGTCGCCACAAAATCTTGTTTCTTCAGGCCCAGGATAGTGTTCCGGGCAGTGGCGTGGGGCACAGCGTATGTTTCCAGCCATCTGGTGGTTGCTTCCTCCATGGTAAACGTATGGCGCTTTCCTTGGTGGGTTGGTGGGAGTGTGATTTAGTCAGTCTGCCAGGCCTCCCCATATTTGTACTTCAGCCATTGTCCTCTGTACCAAAGAGGCTTTAACCCAGGACACAAAATTACAGACCTTTTCCTACATTAAAGAAAAAAATCTTCTATGGAAATGCAGGAAAAACACACTCCTAAGCAAGTGACAAATTTTACTTTGAAACTCTGGGTGTCTGAGTAAAATGTATGCCACCTTTCTTAACTGTTACAGGACTACTGATGGATTACCTTCCCTGGTTATTTACATGCTTGGTGTTTTTTAGAGAAAGCATAGTAGCCACTACTATTTTTAAAAATAATACGGATGTGTGCATATTTCTCCTCTTCTAAAAACTAGAACTTACTAAAAATAGATTAAAAAAATTAAGAAAGTGGCATTTGGCTTTCAGGTTAACAGGCTTCTCACTCTGACAGGGAGAATTGTGACACTTTTTTGAAGTTGACCTGGAACAGTGAGGACATCACTGTCGAGACTATACATTATTCAGGATCAGTATTTAGAGTTTATTAACGTAGGTTTTGACTCTTGTTATGGTCATAGCTCGTTTCCCAGAGGGTATGATATTGCACCATCTGGTGGGATGCATTTAAAGGAATTCATAATCATAAGTATGGGAAGAAGTAGCTGAGCAAAATTATGAATACTGGGAGAACGTATGTGAATAACCCTTTTCATTCACAAGGAGGGTTGTGGAATTAAAAATGAAAGGTGTAAAACCTTAGTTCGTACTGTAAATTCTGTCAGAGAGGACCATCATAATATTTGGAAACCATGCATTGTATTGATAAGCCATCTATGATGGATGATAGTAGGACTCAACTGCATAATGGCTGGATTCAGCAAACAACTTGGGCATGTTTCAGTGGGAGTGCTTAATAGGAATTCACACACATTTCTCACAGTTTGTCCTTTGTTAGAAACAAAAGCAAAACCAATTAAATATTTGTAGTTCCCCTGACTGTACAGTTAGGTTTAGGAAAAAATACTGTGCCACTGATGAGATATTTTCAAGCCAGATGATAAAAATGTAATTTTCTTTCAGTAAAGTAGTTTGAAATACCCTCTAATAAGCTGCTGGTAGAAATCATCTTCAATGGATCCCTACATTCAGTTAGAATTTCATACCAGCTTAAGTGTTTTTCTCAGCTGGAGGCAATTTCAAATGAAGAAAACAAGCAGAAGTGAAGAAAGCAAGGAAGCTTTCTGCACTGTATCTCATAATACCTCCAAAGGTTCTCTCATACCCTTTTTTGTGGAATCATTTGGTACAGTTTGTCTGTATCTGACTGTGAGCTGCAGCCATATCTGAACTGACCCCCCGCACAGAGTCACAGTTTTTTCTAAAATAGATTATCTTCTGATACATTGAAAGCAGCACTTAAAACCACCTCAGTAGTGTGAGAAACAGACTATTCCCTCTTACAGTGCTTGGTATAAGCTGAGAACATGACTTTTTTTTTTTTTTCACCTGCATTCATTCTTACAGCTGCAAGGCTGTTTTCCTGCATTTGTTTCACTTTATCATTTTTTTCCCTCTGACTTATGCTTCCCATTTCATTAAGCCCTATTTTCTATTTTAACTTTTTTTTCTCTTTATTGCCTAGTCTTCTACCTTCCTTTAGAATTTACTCTGTTTACTGATGCCCATAATTCTCCTCCTCCTGCTCCACTGTTGCTATGTTGTTACAAAGCCTTCTACTAAAATGGCAAGGAAAAGGACAGAAGGAATGAGCCAATCATGAATCAAGCAATGAAGCATGTGCCAGTGGTTTAAAGCAGTAATCTTGGCTGTAAAGCAGGATTTTAGTACCAATGACAAATGGCCAATAGATGACAGTTTAAAATCTAGTGAAGGAAGTTAACAAACTTGTTTTACAGCACCATGCATCTGCAGTTATAGCTAACCTCATATCATTCATGTTGGCGTCATGTTTATGGCTGAAAGTCTTTGATAGAGGTGAAGGCAGTGCAATTAGCAAATAAGGAGATGCCATTTTTAAGTGGCAGCACTACATACATTAAATCTTTACTTCCTCTTTCTCTTTAATAGGCATTGAAGGTATTTGGCTCATATAAAGAAAGGTATTCATGTGATAAGCAAGGTTTGTTTTGCAGAAGAATAAATCATCAATGCAAAGGATGAACCTTACCCTTCCCCCTCTCTTATGTTCACAAAAGTTCCATACTGAGACGAGGGGAGTTCCTGGAGTTTTCTCTGAATCAATACATAGTGTTAATTTATACCTGTTGCTAAGGGATGTTTGGACCTTTTCTGTAAAGGGATAGTATAAGGTTCTTTAGTTACCAAAATCTCACAATGATGACCATATGTGAAGATTTGAGCATTTACCTGTGGAAAGCACTTTAGAGAAAGTTATCTAAAAGCTTTCCTGCCCATTCTTCCCTGTACTAACTTGCAGTAGTGGTTTATATCATTTTGAACAGCATTAAACTGTAGAATAAAACTGGGTAACTGCTTTTGGGTAGTCATTTGTCAGCATAAAGTTTTACCAGTAGCATTCCTTCACTACTTTTTCAACAGGGATGTTTGTGTTAGTCCAAGTAATGGAATAGCCTTAGGGTAAGACAGCTGTAGCAGTGAGAAGAATCAAGACAAGACAATTTGGCTCTAGCCAAATTAGCACAGACTTCATGGAGCTCTGTACAGGTTTGTGAGCAATACTTCAGATCTTTCTTACTTTAAAAATGCTACACCACTACTTTGTACAGGTTTAATATATATGAGATATATGTCAAGGGAAAAACTGTATTAGACAAGTTCAACTCTCCAATTTCTCAACACTTAGCAGAAATAATTGCTGCACTATGAAGATTTAAATGGAGATTGCCACTTTTGTAATTAATTCTTTTTTGTTTTATCCTCTTTACAAATTGAAAATGGGCTTTCAATGCAGAACATTTTGAAATTGTGTGAAGAGATGGATTTGGAAATGAACTTAATTAACTACAAATTGTCCAAATCAATCAGTGTTCCATAATGCCTTTGTAATGTACAGAATTCATAACTTACTTGGGATTTGACATAATACATATGCCATAATTGCAAAGTAATCATGCTAAGAGTGTACAAAATTTAGCATTGTGCTCTACTGGGATGAAATATATATGCTTTCACACACCAGACTGGATCGGAGGCAAAAAAGGTATTTTTCCACTAACCAAACAGGGGACTTCGATAAATTAGGCATTTCTTCAAGTCTGGGAGGGCTTTCAGATATTAATAGCTAGAAAGAAAAAACTCTTTGAATTCAGTGTCCAAACAATTTGGCATTTCAAATGGTAGTGTTCTTGCTACACAGTCCATGAAGTTTGCAGCATGGAAACCATAAGCTTACATAAGAAGATCAGGGAAAATAAATCCCATGAAAAATGCTTTTCAGAATTTTTGCAGGTTTCCAGAAAGTTTTTGTAAGGTAAAGATTTTGCAGAATTGAGTCTATTGATAGCTTTGCACGTTATTTTGTTGCAGACTGAGAAGAAAATTTTCTTGAGTTTGTATTTGTCTTTTTCCACCTCCCAAACAGAGGTAGCCTTGAGGTAAGGAATCTGGTGGGCTGTCTAGTGACCTCAGACAAAATGTTTGACTTCTCATACCACATACTTGGTGTGTAAGACTCATTCTGCTGTCCTTAACAATATGCCACTGCCAGGGTCAGACTGGATAAAGCCCAGTATTGGAAATATTCTGTTTGTGATCTGCAAAGTGAAATTACGATACAAAAGTCAAGGTCAAGTACTGCAATCGATCAGTTTGTTTATTATAAAAAGGTTATTATTATAAAGAAGATAATTATTATAAAAATGATAGCGATAGGACAGATCAGAAAAAAAAATTAAAATTAAGCAAGAATGCAGAGTGCAGAGAGAGTTGTAACTGTGGATTCAAAAGCATCCCGAGGGACAGACATCCATAGTTGTGGGATAGATATCCATAGTTGTGGTGGTTGTCCCCAACAGCAATTACCTTTTTCCCCTTTTATAATACGCTGGGGGGAAGTACCTCCGTTCTTAATGACCCATACTGCTAATTCCTGGTAGATCACATGCATCCAGTTTTACTGGTCTTGCAGCCAGCTCTTCAACTGCACATCTGTCAGTTGCAGTAAGGAACAGCAATTCCTCACACCAATCCTTGAGACAATGGATGGTGGAGTCTGATCTCAGCTCCTCACACCGATCTTTGAGATAGTGGACCTCAGTTCCTCACACCAGTTTTTGAGACAATGGATGGTTGAGTCAGATTTCAGTTCAGTACCTCACACCAACGCAATAGCTTCAGCTTTGGGAGCCTGATGTGTAGCCATGGCTAACTGGCCTGCTGATATGGTTCAGAGACCATCACCCAGAACGGATGTGATGCGTGTGATCATCAAGAATGCGCATCTTCTACAGTCCACATTTGAAGGTGGCACTAGTAACAATTCAATCATATGATTATGCTGTTCAAGGCTGTATTCCAATCCTAAACTCTGTTTTCTAACAATGTTCCAGAAAGAATCACTTCTTCTTAGATCCTCATTGCTGTGCAAGGTAAGTATTTTGTATGCCTCTTAAAGAGCATCACTTTCTCTTGTCTACAGCTTCTGTGAAAATATTTGGTTTCTCACAAATTTAGTAACTTTTTACAAAAACAGGAGAGTGCTTAGGTTTTGCTTTGTGCCTTGTGAACACTTTCTTGATTCTGCTTGTGCAGTCATTCTGCTTACAGTTTCAGTATTGCTCCTATAAGCTTTTTGACTTCTTCATGCATCTCTGTGTTGTTCAGATTACATAGTTGGTAATGTAATGTAACTCATGGTGGCTCTGTCTAGCTTTGCCTATCAAAACTTACTTGATTTGAGCAGTTTTGCAGCTTGGAAATTCCTCTTTGCATTATTCTTCTACATTTCAGTCAGCATTTTCTGTCCTTATTTTTCTCCAGTCTTTAAATCTCTGATTTTCATTAAACAAAGCTCCTGATTTAAGGATTCCAAAAGCCTTCCAAAACTATATATCTGACTCAAGTCTCAGAACTTCTATGTTTCTGAAGTTACTATTTTGATTTCTCATATGAAACTGAGGTTTTCTAGAAATTTAATTCCTAGACTACAGTAGTCTTCAAATCTCTGTAACATAAGCTGGTGGAATTGAATTGTAACTCTTACATAAACCTAAGGTTTCTGACTGAATAATATTTCAATTAAAAAAAAGTGAGAGATGAATTTATAATTCTTTGTGATCTATTCATCCACAAATAGATCAGATTCTTGCCTGACTCTTTGAGCTACGGGTTTCATCTATGCACATCTGAGTTGCACAGGAAATGTCTTGCATCATCCTTCTTGCTTATTTTTACTTCCCTGTTTCAAGCCATGCTATGCGCTTTGCTTTAAAAAGCAGCGTTTGAGGTGGGGTCAATGACAAATCTCTGTTAAGAATTGCAGCTGAGTCCTTAGTATGGTGAAAAGAAAGATAAAATCATAAAATCTAGCTGAGGAAACTTGAGAAGTATGAGAGTACTGAATATCCCTTCTGAGCAAAGATCTGACTGGCTGTCAAAATTCATTCATCCAGGTGCTTTTACTAAATGGTCAGAGATCCTATCCTGTGGAAGAGTCCTTCTGACTGTCTCTGGTCATAGAATACAGCACTACCAGGAATCCAGGGCATTGCTGAGTTCTGTCCTTTCTATATCAGACTATTTCCAGTTTGCATGTGCTTTATTCTTTCATTCCTGGTAGTGATTTAGCAACCTGGTTCCTCTGATGTGATAGATTTGCTATTGGACTGTCCCTCCTGTCTTTCTCAAAGAGTGACTTCTGAGAATGTACCAATGAGCTTTAGCTGCACAACAGTTTCAAACGTGGTAGACCAAATGGATCTCTGCAGTTTGATCTGCACAAGCATTTGGATTATAATGAATTTTCAATCTATGTATGTGCAACTCATCTATGTGGGCATTGCATTTCAGGCCTCGTAAACGCAACTATAGCAGAATAAAATTTTCTAACAGCAACTGAGTTAAAAGATAAAAATAAACAGGTAGCAATGCATATGGTTAGGGGCCTTCTTACACTTTTCATTCTTTCTTTGTTCCTTGGTGTTTTAATCCATGTGTTCTTCTGACAGTATCACACTTTAGTTTAGGAACAATTTTCTTTCATTTATTTACATTGATGAGGCATTCCTCAGAATATACACATCTGTTACTAGATCTCATCATAGTAGCCTGGAAAGTTTTTTGGTCTGTAAAAAGATCAGATGCACTCATGCAAGCAAAAATCTTTAGTATCTTAATTTCAGTAAGGTGGTTTTGGCATAGGTAAAATGGCAGGGAGAATGTTGGGCATTCTCATGAGTGCTTTGGGTGCTGGCCCACTATTTGCTACCTCTGCTAGAAATTACATGAAGTGTCAACAAGTTGGTTTTTTTTCAAACTATATTTCAGAGAAAAATTATTTACCTGTGTATATGTCTGTCTCATTTGCCATCTTAAACTGAGATATAACTCATTTTTTAGAATAGAATTTCTTGCTTCAAGTCTCTACACGTTTGACCTTGCGCCTTGGAGTATCATGTCTCTATCTTTCAGCATTGAATTTATATTGCATATATATCTCTCTGTGTATATATATATAATAAAAATCTCATTGTATTCTAATGATACCTCCTCATGTCAGCCCATTTATTAGCATTGCATCTAGTGTGTATGTCAAAGAAATTGATGAAATGGTAAATAACAGCATAGATCTTAAGTGATTCCTACAGGAACTCTTTGCTTTGCTTTCAACAAATATATTTGTTTTAGCTTGGCTAGTTGCTTTACTTACAGTTCTATGCAAATATTTAAAATTTCTAGCTTTCCATTCAAATGCTGTGATGAAGTTCACATGGACGCTCTGCCATGTCTTCCAAAACGTCACTTTTGGTTTAATCTGCCTTGTTCTTTTATTAGGAAATGCTTGCTAATATCTGGGGCATTTCATATGTTGTGGGGTTACATTTGTGTTACACTGACACTGGAATTTTTAAGGTATTCTTGTGTTTATAATTTGAAATTCTGAGGATGAGAGGACTGCTAACTTAATTGAAAGGGTTTTTTGCCTTATTAATTTTATTGACCATGTTAACAGAAGCTTGATTTCTTTGGCTGGATTAAAATAATCTGAACATAGTCCTTTGTCCTTGTCATTTGGAGAACAGAGGGAGCTGTTTTATTTGCTTATGTTAATTGCTTGCTGTCTTTGATATTGTAACAGAACCCTTTGTCAACAGCAGTGGTCTTCTTGATTGTGTTCTACCAAAAGGACTACATGAAATGGTATGCAAGGGAAAAAAAATAATACACTCAGATTTGCTGACTGTTCTGAGGAAATAAATGCTTTCTAAACTATCAAACAACAACAATCGAAGAAAATGTCTTGTACTGCAACAACAATGCTACTTGCAAAGCTAAAATATATCCTCTTACCCCATATCAATACAACCCAGCAGGCTGCATAATGTTTGTGATATCTAATTCTTGTCCTCCTTTTTTCCTTCCCAAATTGACCTTTGCATGTGCTACTCATAGAGTAGATTTCTAGATTAAAAGACTAGTTTCTGTAGGATACCTTTGTACTTATAGCTCAAACAAAAATTTGGCCAGTGCCCTTTAAGTTATGCTTTTTCAGAAATCTGCTCTCCGAACGAATTCCTCCTTTCCGTCTCTTCCCCTTTCCTTCTCTCATTCCCCCATTTCCCTCCCTGTTTATTTCTCTCTCAAAAATGAGATTGCAAGGCTCTTTGATGGTATGATGCATCAGTGAGAATGCATAGTCAGCAGTTGCAGATATGAAGACCAAAGCTTATCCTACCTGACTGCTGTGGTTTAAGCCCAGCCGGATAACCCAGAACCATGCAGCCTCTCACTCCGCCCACTCCTTCCTCCCTCCCCTCCTGGAGGGGTGTGGAGGAGAATTGAAAGAATGTAACTCCCATGGGTTGAGATAAGAACAGCCCAGTAACTAAGGTATAACACAAACCCACTGCTGCTACCACCAATAATAGTAATGATAAGGGAAGTAGCAAAGGAAGAGAATACAACCGCTCGCCACCTGCCCACTGATACCCAGCCTAACTGAGCAGTGATCTAGCTCTTCCACTAACTGCCCCCAGTTTTATACTGGCCATGATGTGCTGTGGAATACCCCTTTGGTTAGTTTCGGTCAGGTGTCCTATTTCTGCTACCTCCCAGCTTCCCCTCCTCCCTGGCAGAGCATGAGATTCAGAAAGTCCTTGGTCAGAGTAAACATTACTGAGCAACAACTAAAAACATCGGTGTTATCAGCACTGTTCCCAAGCTGAAAGTCAAAACCACAGCACTGGTCCAGCTACTAAGAAGGAGAAAAATGACTGCTACTGCTGAACCCAAGACACTGACCAAACTCCCTGCTGTGTGACACAGCATCCCCTGTCAAGAGTGGGAAAAGATCCAGGAGGGAGTTAAGAAGTTAATGAAGTAAGGCCTGCTTGATTGATAGATAGAGACTAGGATGCCACCCACTAATGAAAAGAAGTGGGTAACCAGACAAGGATGGTCTGGTCAATCACATCATTTATTTCAAAAGTATCTCAGCCTCACTGAAAGCAGAAGCTAACTGCTCTTTTCCTCTCTTTTTCCAACAGTTTTCCAAAAGTTGTGCTTTCTGCTCATGTGTATTAAAAGAACCATTTTTCTTACAAGAACATTTGATAGTTTAGTCTGCAACCTTTCTTTTTTATCGCATAAAAGTCTCAGAGAATGCAGTTCTTGGGAAGAATTTTTTTATTATCTCCTTCAGAACCTGCATTTTTTCCTGGCATCATAGGAGGACAAATGCCCTCCACAAATGCTCCCAAGATATTCCATAAAACTTGTTTATTCTGTGGGATGACATGATGAGTGACCAGTATCTCTGTAGCAGATGAGCCTGACATTTTTTCTTTCTGATAAAAGATAGTCTGCGATAAGGAAGATTTTGATTGTTGGGGAAGTGGCAGATACCCCCTATTTAGAGAAGGGTTATAAAGCTGGGTATTAATGGAACTCCAGTTAGTGACTCTTCCTGCCAGTATCTGCTCTTTGCAGTGCTTGCATTGCTGTGTCCATGCTAACCTGGCCTTGAAAATGCCCAGTTGAACAATTTGGCTTCTATAGATAGAATAATGAGAGCTTCTCATAGTCCAGCCAAAATCATTATGCTTGGGTTATTCTCCAAATATTCACCAAAATGTGCACATACCCCTTTTGCCAGCTAACTATATGTCAGGAAGCTTGTATGTCTTTAGCTTGGCCCAGCCAGGATTAGCTGGCAGGATGGAGTCAGCAAGAACTGGACTGTCTGTCTGGGGCAGGATGCAAGGAAATGTAAAGTTAAATATCCAATACGTGTGATAGAAAATGCTGTCCAGGGAGCAGAGGTCAAAAAAGCCAGCAGGTAGGGTCATGAAACTGCCAAAGAGAACTGACTGTTCAAAGTGTGTAATTCAGTTATGTAGTAATCACCTTGCAAGCTATCTAGGCAGGGAGGCCAGTGACAGCAGAACAGACACATACCTGGGGTGGAGCCAAGCCTGCAGACTCAAGAGAAGTTTCCTGGGAAGCAAGTACCAACCACTTTTTGGATGGATGATAAGATGGCACTATGATATGGGCAACAAGCTGTCCAGTTATTAGGACCTGCCAGCACTTCTTCAAGTGTAGCATTGTTCCTATCGCAAATACAGAAACCTGGCTTTGCCCCTGATACCAGTAATCCTGAAAATATGAATATTTGGAATATTTAGTGTCATAAAGAAAGAGGTCCCTGTTTACAGCAGCACTGAGCTAAGTACTTGGACAGGTGAGAGTTTCCACTGACAGTCAGTGCAGCCAGCAAACAGACAACTGAGCACTGCTGTGCATGGACAAGTCACTATTGATTTAAGTGATCTTGTCCCCATAAAGGATTTTTTTTGCCACTTATTAAAAAACAAGAAGTAGATAAAGATGTGTTTCATCAGAAGAATGAAATTATTGCTGGAAATCCTTTTGCCTTTGAGCCTAATGTGTGAAAATGCAGACAAGGCTGCTTAAACAGAACAAAACAGAAAGCCAGCTAATGCCCATAAAGATTCCAGACACTGCTGTTTAGTCCTCAGAGCTCTAGGAACAGATGAAGGGCAATTCAACTGCTCTTAATGATACTCCATAGAACATATGCTTTACTTCAAAAAGCCAGCTGTTCTAAATACCATTGACACAATAATGTGCTATTGTCAGTGTCAATGTGAAACTGCACGCCATTTTATACATCTTGTGGTTTGTAAACATCAAATAGTTCATTTTGATATACAAAGGAAAGCTGACTGGGCTCACCAGTGTCGTTCAGTAACCTCATTAAATTTAATTCCATAATTATTAGTGCAATACAAGTTCAAGGAATAGTAATTCTTGTTTCAGTTTTGGTTTTAATGGGCAGAGCTACACAAAAGTATGCTAAGGTGTAAATCAGTATGTCCTAAAGAAGTTAGGGGGATAAACCTAACAGCCGCTGTTAAGAACACACGTGAAGATAAACAGAAAGCATCTACTTACAGTATAAAGGATGGGGCACATTAATAAATTGGGTTGTTTAAAAGCAAGAGAAAACCAAAGAAAAATTGCCATCAGGTGACTCCCTGCATCTCAGCTAAAGGATTTTAAATTATTTATGGGACAGACAAACATCACAAACTGCAGACAAGAAAATTCTGGCAATGGTAAATGGTGATTTTGCATGATTCTTACATTATCAATGAAATGTATGATGACAGCCTCACTGAGAAGAAAGACTGAAAGTACCAAAGAAGATGAGATATTCATCCAGAAGACAGAGTATGTAAGGAAAAAAAAAAAAAACCCAGATACAGCTCTTCATATATTATTCTTGATCAGTTTTATAATTAAGAGATTTATCACTATTAATGGTAGATTTGTGGCTTGACTACAAGTTTAAAGCTTTGACATATAGACAGAATTACTCTTTGCTGTGTTGGTAACTGTGGTAGATTTATTTATTTATTTATTTATTAGTTAGTTAGGAAAACATATTGCTCCAGGAAAATTTGGATTGGCAGTCCTTAAGTCCTTAAGACCTCACCATAGAAAACAAGTCCAAACTAGCTAATGATGGTCTTACCTTCCCTCCTACCACATCAGCTCAGTCATGCCGGTGGCAATAACTCATCTGTGAAAGATTCCAGCTGAGACTGAGCGTGTTGTCAGCAAGTTCACAGATAACACGAAGCTGAGTGGTGGAGTTGACATGCCTGAGGGACAGGATGCCATCCAGCAGGACACTGACAGGCTTGAGATAGGGCTCATGCAAACCTCATAAAGTTCAACAGGGCCACGTGCAGGGTCCTGTACACGGGTCAGCACAACCCCAGTATCAATACAGGCTGGGGGATGGAGGGATTGAGAGCAGCCCTGAGGAGAACGACTTGGGGGTACTGGTGGGTGAAAGATTGGACATGAGTGGGCAATGTCCACTTGCAGAACAGAGGCCAATCATGTCTTGGGCTGCATCCAGAGGAGTGTGGCCTTGACCTGCTAGTCAACGAAGGTGATTTTGCCACTCTAACACTGCCCTGGTGAGATCTCACTTGCAGTCCTGGGTCCAGCTCAGCAGTCCTCAGGACAGGAAAGACAAGAGGGTCCAGAGAAGGGCCACAGAAATGATCAGATGGATGGAGCACCTCTGCTGTGAAGAAAGTCTGAGAGAGTTGGGGTTGTTCAGCCTGGAGAAGAGAAGACTTTGGGGACACGTTATTGCAGACTTTCAGTTCTTAAAAAGGGTCAACAAGAAAGATGGAGAGAGACTTTTTAGCAGGGCCTGTTGCAATAGGATGAGGGGTGATGGTTTTAAAATCAAAAAAGGGGAGATTCAGACTGGAGACGAGGAAAATATTCTTTACAATGAGGGTGGTAAAATCCTGGCACAGGTTGCCTAGAGAGGTGGTGGATGCACCATCCCTGAAGACTTCTAAGACCAGGCTGTATGTAGTTCTGGGCAATCTGATCTAGATGTCTATGTCCCTGCTTATTGCAGGTGGGTTGGACTAGATGATCTTTGGAGCTCCCTTCAAACTGATACTAATCTGGGATTCTATGATTCTGTTGTTGGATGTGCCCAAAGGCAGTAAGCGAAAATCTCTTTCAAAACATTTATAGGATATATAATCACTATAGATCGGTGGAGTGAGACATGATGAAGTAACTTGTTTCATGTTAAACAGCAAAGGATTTCTCTCATTTAAAAGCAGAGGCATCAACGCTTATTAGCAGTGGGTAGGGAACAGTCACTTATCCAGTGAGCAGTGGGTTGTCAGCAAGTGCATGTGAAAACTGCGCTCCTGGATTCTGCTGTCAGGCAGTTTTCCTTTGACATGTACTGCTCCCTCCAGATGAGCTGAGTCTCTGATAAGTAGGGACAGTTTTATTAGTTATAGGCTATTTAGTTGATTCAATGTCAATTAAATTCCATGTCAAAAGGATTTGTGTAGTTTTAATAGTTCATGTACCCTGCAGAAACAAGTGGACCCTGAAAATTAGCTGGGTTTAGGCCCCTGAGAAAAAGCTATTGTCACTGTATTTTAGGGGATTACTATTTTGCAACATGAACAAAATGGACAAGGCCAGGCTGGACAGGGTTTTGTGCAACCCTGCTCTAGTGGAAGGTGTCCCTGGCCATGGCAGGGGGTTTGGAACTAGATGAGCTTTAAAGTTCCTTCCAAACCAAACCAGTCTGTGATTCCATGACAATTGCTACACAGACCTCGCAAAGTACCAATTAGCCAAAAGTTACCAATCACTTCACAGGGATGAGTTTCCTTAACTCTGTTCTAAGAAAATGCTGCTGGTAGGTATTTTGGTCTCTCCACTGGGTCAGTGGTATATCTAACCAGGCAGTGCTGAAGCCTTCAGTAACTGTGCAGAAGCTCCCAAGTAGTGGAAAACACTTGCATGTGAAATGCGAGTGCATACTGTGAGTGAATTTCTGCCCTCCCAATAACTTGACTTAAAGACCCTCAGCCTTTTCAAGGTCAAGCCCAGGCAGGAAGCTCAGATTTACTAGCCAAACGTAATGGTGTTGCGAGACAATGTCCTGGGTTCAGCAGTAACAGCCATTTTTTCTCCTTCTTAGTAGCTGGTGCAGGGCTGTGTTTTTGACTTTAGGCCTGGGAACGGTGCTGATAACACCAATGTTTTCAGTTACTGCTCAAATGTTTGGTCTGGCTAAGGACTTTCTGAGCCTCATGCTCTGCCAGGGAGGAGGGGAAGCCAGGAGGAAGCAGAGACAGGACACCTGACCCAAACTGACCAAAGATGTATTCCATACCACAGCACGTCATGCCCAGGATGTAACTGAGAGTTACCTGGAAGGGCTGGGGGACTGCGGGGTTGGAGGAGGTATCGGCTGGTGCTCGGTCTGGTGGGGTGGGGTGAGTTATCGGTCGGCTGGTGCTGAGGTGTTGTATTCTCTTGCCTTGTTATTTCCTTTATCATTATTATCATTGGTGGTAGCAGCAGTGATTTGTGTTATACCTTAGTTACTAAACTGTTCTTATCTCAACCCGTGAGAGTTGCATTCTTTTCGATTC
This sequence comes from Pezoporus occidentalis, assembly GCF_034315485.1. Classification (NCBI taxonomy): domain Eukaryota; kingdom Metazoa; phylum Chordata; class Aves; order Psittaciformes; family Psittacidae; genus Pezoporus; species Pezoporus occidentalis. The sequence goes on from NW_026915268.1 coordinate 1,457,404, forward strand.
TCCTCTCCATCCCTCTGGGAGTAGGGGGAGGGCAAGAAGGGGGGGAGTGAGTGAACGAGTTGTGTGGCTGGTTTTAAACCACAACAAACAGTAATATCAGGAAAGGGATTTTAGATGCTAAAGATTCTATAGAGAAAATAAACTCATATCACTGAATTCCGTATTTAATTTCTCATGCAGTTTATTGACATTCTTTTTCTGAAAACCTTACACATTCAACCAAATCTCTTAAGAACTGTGACAGAATTAGCTAAAAAGTTTTTTTCCATTATTTCACTCATTTTATGACTATTGTCTCAGTAATTGTTCACCAGTTCATTTAAACTAATTAACTGTTTGTTATGGTCATTTTTAGTTTGGTTTAGTTTTCTCTTAGGAATCCCTCAGTTCTTTAAGAGATTGACTTGAGTTAAATATCTTCACTATCAAGAATGAAGACAGAAGGAGAGATGAGGCTGTAAATATTTCTTATACTGCTCTTTTTATGAGCTGTAAGTTCCACTGAAATTAGGAGCAGTGGGGAATTGAATGGCTAGAAATAAATGTCGCTACAGCTGCAAATCCAACACTTTCTTTGGCAGGACTGTGCAGGGCAGGCCTGTACAGCAGCAGCAGCAAATGTGGCAGTCAGTGCTGGAGGAGAGCAAGGTCTCACTGGTGATGATAGTAATACCCCTGTGCTTACTTGTGTGTTGTGCTCTCCTGTCTGAAAGAACATCAGATGGGTTATTAGTAGAGCTTGCTGCAAATGGGGTTGACAGAAGATAGGAGGCCCTAATGCAAGTTTTAGAAAGGTCAAAGATTTTTTTTTTTTGTCACAGTTCATTTATTATTTCTTGAAGACCAAGAGAGTTGTGGTTAATAGCTCAGTGTACAATTTTAGACCAGTAACAAGTGGTGTCCCTCACAGGTTGGTGTTGGGACCAATCCTGTTCAATATCTTTGTCCACGTCATGGAGAGTAGGATTAATGTGCCCTCAGCAAGTTTACTTATGACACCAAGCTGTGTGGTTTGGTTGATACACCGGAGGGTAGGGATGGGATCTAGAGGGACCTTGACAAGCTTGAGAGGTGGCCAACGCCAACCTCATGAAGTTCCCAGAATTTTGAGCACTTGAGATGAACTGGGAGAGAGCGTTTACAGATTTGGATGCTATGATATGTGCAAGTTTATTTTTCCTTTCACCTTATCCTGATATAAGGCGTTAATGTGAATTCCTCCCCACTACATCTCAAAATGCAGCATGCTGGAATTACTTTCTAGGTTACTGCATAGTTTTTAGATTAATCTTCCATGGTAGTTTAGCTTATACAAATGAGCAAAGTTTTGAAAAGCTCTGATTACCTCAAATAGACCATCTTTCAAAGGGAGGTATTCATTTTAAAACAATAAGCTTTAGGATTTACCAGTCAAATCCATTCTCCTGGGTTCAGCAGCAGCAGTCATTTTTCTCCTTAGTAGCTGGTGCAGTGCAGTGCTGTGCTTTTGACTTCCAGCCTGGGAACAACTCTGATAACACCAATGTTTTTCGTTGCACTCAGTAACTTTTACTCTGACCAAGGACTTTCTGAGTCTCATGCTCTGCCAGGGAGAAGGGGAAGACAGGAGGAAGCAGAAACAGGACACCTGACCCAAACTAGTCAAAGAGGCATTCCATACCACAGCACGTCATGGCCAGTATATAAACAGGGGGCAGTTACCCAGAAGGGCTAGATCACTGCTCAGTTGGGCTGGGTATTGGTCAGTGGGTGGTGAGTGGTTGTATTCTCTTCCCTCGTTATTTCCCTTATCATTATTATTATTGGTGGTAGCAGCAGTGGGTTTGTGTTATAGCTTAGTAACTGGACTGTTCTTATCTCAACCCATGGGAATTACATTCTTTCAATTCTCCTCCCCATCCCTCCAGGAATGGGGGGAGGAAAGGGGGGGAGTGAGTGAACGGCTGAGTGGTATTTAATTACCGGCTGGGCTTAAATCACAACAGTACTTTTTGGTGCCCAAGGTGGGGCATGAAGGTTGAGATAAGGACAGATCTGACAGGAGTGTGTCTAGTCATATGTGTGATACGCCTTCATTGTTTTGGATTAATAGTTGCTCATCACAGTGCTGATTTACTGGCTCTCAAAGTTGCTGGTGTTGATCTCACAGTTCCAGCATGTCGTACCTTACTTACAGCTGGTATTTGCTGTGTTAGTGTTTATCGGCTGGGGGCCTTGGGCTAAGGTTCTCATTTCACTGTACTTTATGGTAATGACTTGTAATACAATAGAATCCTTGATAATGAAATTGATCTGGCTTGCGTTCCCAGTGTGGTCACCACCTCTATACTTTGGGAGGTATACAATAGAAGTGTATAGCAATTACATAACTTTTTTCTTCACTTCAGGTGGTCAGCCTATGAGGGAGACATTCCCACACACCCTACTGACAAGTACAGCAGCTACTCAAACTGACTACAACAGATAACACAGCTACTCCAACTCCAAGCACAGCAGCTACACCAGCCCCAGCGACCAGTACAGCAGCTACTCAAACTCCAAGAGCAGCAGACAGTGCAGCTACTCCAGCCTCAGGCACAGCAGCTACACCAGGCCCAATGACAAGTACAGCAGCATGTTTTGAGAGTTCTGAAGGTTTTGAATGGGCTTTGGGTACCCTTGAGACCTGCCTGCTGATTGTGATGGGGATCAGCATGTTGGTGCACGCACAGAGTGTGTTTTACCCACAACCATTTTGTCTGATCTCAAAAGTTAAGCAGAGTCAGGTTTGGGTCTTGTCTAGGATTAAACAACGATATAGGAGGAGCAAGAGATTTTCCCCAAGGCTGGACAGTCATGAGTGTCAGGGTGTGTGGGACAGTATGGGCAAGTATCTAGTCCACTGGGCCCCTCCAGTGCTTTGGAAGCGTTGGAGATGGAAGGCACCTGTATGGAGTCCCCAGTGACAAGTTGCAGAAACTGCTGAAAGAGAGGGTGAATAATTTTTAGCCTGATGGGCCCATGGCACTTCAGGCCATCAGGGCAGAGATGCAACATAGAGATGGACTCATGATCAAGGGGTGGACTTAGCAATGGACACTATTGCCCAGGTTAATCATGAGTGTGAAACATGCTGCAATGAAGCAAGCCAAGCAGTTAAAGCCTCTTTGGTATGGAGGACAAAGGCTGAAGTCAAATATGGTGAGGAGTGGCAGATTGACTACATCACACTCTCTCCTTCTTTGAAATACTGTTACAAGAGATGGAGCCCAACATCATGGACCGGATAAACTCAACAGCTTTATAGGGATTGGTCCATGCACTAAGGAATGACCTCTGTCTCTCTCTCATGTATGTGTGGATGTATATATATATATATATATATATATATGAGACAAGAGTGATGGTATATTGAAAAATATGGGATCTGAGCATGATGTGAATGGAATAAGCATGGAATAAGGGGTGGATACTGGTCCTGGATTCAGCAGTAGCAGTCATTTTTCTCCTTCTTAGTAGCTTGTGCAGTGCTGTGCTTTTGACTTTTGGCCTGGGGACAGACCTGATAACACCAATATTTTTCGTTGCTGCTCAGTAATGTTTAGTCTGACCAAGGACTTTCTGAGTCTCATGCTCTGCCAGGGAGGAGGGATGCCGGGAGGAAGCGGAAACAGGACACCTGACCCAAACTAGCCAAAGAGGTATTCCATACCACAGCATGTCATGCCCAGTATATAGTTGGGCTGGGTATCGGTGGGTGGTGAGTGGTTGTATTCCCTTCCCTTATCATTATTATTATTGGTGGTAGCAGCAGTGGTTTGTGTTATACCTTAGTTACTGGGCTGTTCTTATCTCAGCCTGTGGGAGTTACATTCTTTTGATTCTCCTCCCCATCCCTCTGGGAACAGGTGAGGAAGGAGCAGGGGAGTGAGCAAACAGCTGTGTGGTACTGAATTACTGGCTGGGCTTAAACCATGACACCATTTAAAGAATTTCAGTTCCAATTAGTATAAAGTATTATCAGGTTGTTTTTTGAGCCAAGGCCAATTCAAATGAAATTTTGTATTTGCAACAGAATACAGCAGAAAAATATAAAAACAAAGCTGTCATCACATAAAGCTTGTTTATCTTTGCAGCACTTCATGCAGACTCTGCACAGAAGAAAATTCCCAGAGATTATATCTCCCTGGAAGATAAATATGACATTTTTTTCTGTAAATATTAGAATTAAAAAAAAAAAAAGCACGCACTATAGGTTTTACTAGTGTGTCTGCTGTTACATTTTTTTGTGGGCCTGTAGTAGAACTCAGGTAGCAAACCAGCCCTGCTTAGGAAGCGAGCATTCCTATTACAGTTTCAGGATAGCATCAGTACTGTTGCTCTTGAATGGAAACAAGAGTTAATGTAATCTTAATAATTAAAAATAACCTAGTAAAGAATTTTTCTAGAGTTCACCTTTTTTCAGAAGCTGAATTTCAGTGGTCATAAAGAGTTAATGTTTATGGTAAGAGCCTCTTGGTTAATTATATGTTGAGCTTTTTGATAAAAATAATAAAACTTTGATGTTACACCATTACAAAATTCAACGCTCAGACAAGTTCAGAGAGGCATCTCAGGCATTGCCACTTAAAAGCCACATCAGCCAAGATAGCAGGATGCTGTTTACCGTTAGGGTAGATATAACATGTACATACATATGTAATCACTGTAACAAACACATCCTTAAAATGTAGTGGGTTTGACTATACTGATTTTACTATATTTTTGTCATTTATCTGGGAGTCCAACGTCACTGGACATACAATTCATGAAAGGGAAAATACAGAGAACTTGAACTCTCTATGGGAAATTTCAGTACTATGTACTGTAAACACATCCTCTGAGTATGATGAAATAGTTAAACTCTTGTTTCAAATTCTAGGTCACACTATTTTCAAATCTCTCTAATCTCATATTCTCCTTTCAATTACAAATTCCTCAAGTGACATGGACTAAGCCAAGGGAAATCTTGGAATTTATTTAGTATGGTTTTATTAGCTTTACTGCAGGTTGAGGTTATGATCTCGTGTGTTGGAGACATTCAATGTTGCCTCCCTCAGGATTTATTCTCTTTTAATGAACAGTGAGAGACAATATCATGGTTGATGGGTTTCTGCAGTTAAAGGTGTGTGTCATTATTATTTACTCTGTATTATTTATACTGCAAGCTTCTTGGAGGCCCAAGTGCCATGCACTAGGCAGTGTAAAAATACAGGTATTATCTGTATTTTCTGGCTGCCTTTCCTGAGAACAAGAGATAAAGGCAAGCCTTGAAAGGTGTGTGTCAGACTCCTTCAATACTCAGTAAATTCACTAAAGTCTCAGAAAAAAAAGACATCATGAAGGGACAGTGTCTAGAACAGAGTGAATCTGAGCCCTGCAATACTTGATTTAGTAATAAGTTTAGATTTGAATGTCATTATTGGAAGTTTGGCCTACTCAGTACAGCATTTACAAGGAATGTATTTCTTTTGTGTAACAAGCAATAGGCAGTTAAGTAATTTCTAAGTGCCAGGCATGTTTGTTTAGGTATATGTTGAAGTGTCCTCAACAGCAATTTTTGCTCCTGTTGAAAGAAATTAAGAAGGACTTTCTGTAACAAAAATGCCAACTGAATGCATACGTATCGCATAAAACCTTTGAATTTTCCACCAGCTCTGATAGTGAGAGGCACTGAATACAACAAAGGAGATTGTAGTGAGGTGAGGGTTGGTCTCTTCTCCCAAGTAACAAGTGGCAGGACAAGAGGAAAAAGCCTCGAGCTGCACGAGGGGAGGTTTAGACTGGAGATTAGGAACACTCTCTTCCCCAAAGAGTGCTCACGCATTGGAAAAGGCTGCCCAGGGCAGTGCGGAGTCACCATCCTTGGAAGTGTTCAAAAACTGTGTAGAAAAGACCCTCAGTGCCATGGTTTACTGGTGGCCTTGGCAGTGCTGGGGAATGGTTGATTCTATGATTCCATGAAAGGCAAAGACCAAGGAAAACATCTTTGCTTTGTTTCAATCACAAAATAAGCCATGTTCTCTAAATACACTGAATTTAATTCAGTGAGTGAGCAAATACATCAGAATAGTATGACTGAATCATCATAGTGGTTAGTTGTTTTGTTGTTTGTTGTTTTGTTTTGTTTTTTTAAGAGGAGTGGAACAGAATTTTATCCACTGGTTAAGTTCATAGGTTTGTCTGTCATGGTAGGTATTTTTTGGTCTTTCTAAGTAATGACCCAAGTTCTTCAGTTGCTATGGCTCAGTATTCCTGAATACAAATTATCTCCAGGAACTATAATCATCGAATCATAGAATAGTTAGGCTGGAAAGGCCTAGTGCATGCAGAAAGGCCCTTAAGATCATCAGAGGAGCAGGATCACCTCCTTTGACCTGCTGATCACACTCCTTTTGATGCAACCATATGGGTGTTTTCTGGGTTGCAAGTGCGCACTGAAGCAGCTCATGTCAAGTTTCTCATCGACCAACACCCCCAAGTCCTCTTCAGGCTGCTCTGAATCACTCTTCCACCCAACCTGTAGCTGTGCCTGGGATTGCTCCATCCCAGGTGTAGGACCTTGAACTTTGCATTGTTGAACTTCACGAGACAGGCTGAGGAAGTTGGGGCTGTTCAGCCTGGAGAAGAGAAGATGCATGATGACCTCAGAGCAGCCTTCCAGTATCTGAAGGGGGTCTACAAGGATGCTGGAGAGCTTCATCAGGAACTGTAGCGATAGGGCAAAGAGTGATAGGTTTAAACTTAAACAGGGGAAGTTTAGGTTAGATATAAGGAAAAAGTTCTTCACTGTGAGGGTGGTGAGGCGCTGGAACAGGTTGCCAAAGAAGTGGTAAATGCTCCCTCCCTGGCAGTGTTCAAGGCCAGGTTGTGCAGAGGCTTGGGCAGCATGGTCTAGCGTGAGGCGTGCCTGCCCACGGCAGGGGGTTTGGAAATAGATGATCTTAAGGTCCTTTCCAAGCCCAACCATTCTATGCTTCTATGTAACGAGATATATGACTCCGGGAAAGCTAAGAACTCTACAAGTTTAAAAATATTTTTCCAATAATTTCTTTTTTTGGATAGCAGATTTTGGTATTTTTTTAAATCAAAACAATGCACTTTAGGAGTCCTGCCTCAAAAAAAAAAAAAAAAAAAAGAGGAGTCAGGAATGCAAGCTTATGTACACAGCGATAGATACATGGCTAGAAATGTACTTCAAGCTGACACTGACTACAGGTATTTCATTTGTGTTCACTCAGACATGTTTTCAGCCCTTTGGACTATGTGTTATAAAGTGTACCCATGCCATGCACAATCCTGAGAGATTAATGCAGTTGGTCTCCTAATGATCTGCTTATGAAAGTCCAGTGAACTTTCTCAAGATGTTTCTTTCACTGTCAAGAATTGATTCCTGTAATCATAACCTCCCAGCTGGCACATCAAAGATACAATCAAATCTGGCAGCTACACTATTGCGCCACCAATACAACCCACTCATTGTCCTACAAAAGCTAAGCTGTCATTTTGATTATCAATACAGTTATTTTTTTTCTTTAGTTAATAGATTGATTCCTTTAACATTGCAGAGTGGAAGAAATAAACTTCTTGCAGTTCAATAGCACGGCACATTTTTTTCTTGCTTTAGACAATCCTGATAAATGCTGTTTTGGATTGATTATCTTACTCAACAGCTCAGGTAGAGACAGCAGAAACCTCGGTATTTAAAAAATGTTCTTCCATCCCTGCCTTGTTTTTTGGTGGGGTTTTTTTGGGGGTGGTTTTTGGTTTTTTTGTTGTTTTTTTTTTGGTGCCATCTTAGTTTACACTGTCTACTTGCCATTAAAATGCCTTAAAGTTTTCCAGTAGGCATTAGTTTGGCCATTAGAGTCTTGCTGCTATAATTTTTCTGTGTTATGTTGGCATTACATTCCAGTATTTAAAAAGCAGCGTCAGAACATCCCAGGTTCACAGATCAAATTAATTTGAAAGTTGGATGGAGCTCTGAAAGCTATTAATGGAAAACTGATCCTGAAAGATAAAGCTCATTACCTAGGAATGCATAACTGGAGTACTACCTCAGCACAGGTCTACTCTGTGTCCTTTACAGGAGTAGTCACCAAACTTGCAAGGAATTTTTATTTAGATATTTTCTTTTGAAAGATCATTAGAGGACATTACAGAGTGTTTGTATGCAAACTGTTGAAGAATCTTTTCAGTGTTTGAGGGAGAAAAAGAAAATCCATCCAGAATTTTCTTGCTAAAGAATGAACTCACTGAATAAAAACTGCCTGAACAGTCATTATGGGGCCTCACTGGTGCATAGCTGCTATCCACCTAGATAGAAGAGATCCAAAGAAGCATCAGCATGGCTTTGAGCAGAGGGCATCACTTTGAAATCTCAGGAGAACTACAGAGTTCTGGGGTTTATGCTGTGTGAGCAAGTTTTTCTGCTGTGCTTCTCTGTCAGCATTTCTGCTGTGTATGAGTCTGTGTGTGTATCTTAACCTCATCCTAGATGCAATTGAGAAGACATTTTGTGTTTTGCCTGCCACTCAGATGTGTCATTGAATGTTATTACCTCTACAGGTGTCCAATAAGAACTAGTGTCTGACTGGAGTTTCTTTGGCTGAAATACTCAGGCTAAAAAAGGAGGAACCATTACAGCCTATTACATGTGAAAGGAACTTTCTCTGTACTCTGTAAGTGGTACAATTTGTTTAAGAACTCTACCCACGTGTGCCCTAAATATTATCATTATATCATTAGTGCTTCCCCAAAAACTTAGTTACAGCTTCTTTTCTAATACTTGCACTATGACAAAAATAGAGCCATTATGAAACTCCAGACTTTGAAATTAAACCTCTGCTTCATTGACAAGGATCTCATTCTAACTGTTATAGGGCTTTATGCCTGCATGATTTAGTAAAGCACATATTTATATATATAACAATAAAGCACATGGGAACTACATCCCTGTGTAGTAGCATCTGGAAATTCACATATATATGCCAGACAAAGTGTGCACACAGATCAAAAAGAGACTATACAGGCATTTCATTTAAGTATTTGAGAGGGTACAACAGATTCAGATGTATAGGAGGAACATATGAAACAGCATTAGTTGGTTATGGTCTTACAAAACATGTGGCATGTGCTTTATTAAAATTTTTGTGGGCATCATAGTGTGGTTTTAAGAGGTATTTGAAGATATATAACGATAATTTGGTGGATATTTAAGGGACCTCTTCCCAGTGTGAGAGCAATAGGGAAGAAAGTGTTTGTTTCAACTGTAACAAGCAGATAAAAGATGCTGGGGTCATGGGCTTACCTGAGGCAGGGTTTGACCTCCTAATACTCAGGAAGAGCCAAGTCAGATAGACACAGGCCAAGGAGGGCTTTGAACATGCAGATAAGCAGTTCATGTTTGAGGTAACAGAGGAGGATGAGGAAGTGCCTAAAGAAAGGGCCCGTAAGAAAAATAGCTAAGCTAGGAAAACGGTGTTTTCAAAGATTAGTAGGAAAGGTTGCATAATTACCTAAATTATTATTTAAAGTAGGTAATAATAATTTATTAAATTATTATTCAATAATAATAATATTGCATAATTATTAAAGGTTGCATATCTGTTTTGCGTGTCATACAGAAAAGTTCTGTAAGGGGTTGGCATGCTCTTGATACGAGGTCCTAGAGAGCAGTTGGATTTATAAAGAATGCCCTGGGTCTCAATGAAAGCACAGGATGGGGATGCTGAGAAGACTGTAGGTACCTTATTGGTTTGTTTTATGGGAGAGATATGGGAAGATGTTAGGGATACGGGATTAAGAGCTCTCTCTTAATTTTGTAGGTAGCTCTACGGAAGTAGCACCATATAGACCCATGGAGAACTCACAGATGCAGCTCTCTCTTAGTCTCAGTAAAGACAGGTCTGGAGCGTAGAGAAGATTGACAAAACGTCATAGCTACAGCCTGAGTTGTGTTTGTGGAGGAAGCATTTGAAAGAATGTGGGACAGATCAAGGGCAGAATGCTGAGAGACTTGCTGAATGCTGAACAGAGAGTGAGGGTATGAAAGATTAGAGGTACGAAGAAGAAATATTATGAGAGATGAAATAGAAAGCTGAAAGACAGGATTTGAGAAAGAACGCGGCTGTGTGTTTGGGTTTGCTCCTTTTTCTCCTTTTTTTTCCATTGTAGGACTCGGCTCCACCATTTTTTGTGATATCTCAGAAAATCTTAAGTTTTACCTTCTGTTCAAAATGACTGACCAAAAAAGGACTGTCATGGCCACAGAGACCGTGTATTAGGGGGCCAAGGGCAGCTCAATGTCAGCCATGAATACCCCCTTACACTCCACCTTGTCCTCCTCTTGCTTCTGTTACCGCACCACAGACGCTGACTGGCTGCGGCTGGTAACCCAGAACCATGCAGCCACTCTCTCATTTCCACCCCCTTCCTCCCCCCACCTCCAGAGGGATGGGGAGGAGAATCGAAAGAATGTAACTCCAGAGGTTGAGATAAGAACAGTCCAGTAACTAAGGTATATCACAAACCCACTGCTGCTACCATCGATAACAGTAATGATAAGGGAAATAACAAGGGAAGAGAATACAACCACTCACCACCCACCGACCAATACCCATCCTGACTGAGCAGTGATCTAGCCCTTCTGGGTAACTGCCCCCTGTTTATATAGTGTGCATGACATGCTGTGGTATGGAATACCTCTTTGGTCAGTTTGGGTCAGGTGTCCTCTCTCTGCTTCCTCTTGGCTTCTCCTCCTCCCTGGCAGAGCATGAGACACAGAAAGTCCTTGGTCAGAGTAAACTTTACTGAGTGCAACGAAAACATCGGTGTTGTCAGCATTGTTCCCAGGATGAAAGTCAAAAGCACAACACTGCACCAGCTACTAAGAAGGAGAAAAATGACTGCTACTGCTGAAGCCAGGACACAGGCAAAGGGTGGATGTACATTAGGCAGCTCACTCTTACATCGAGAGGTGATTTAATTTTGTATTGTAGGACCTAAACAAATACCAAATCCTTTTTTAGTAGATACCGGGGCCCAAATTTCTGCCATACAAAAAAAGTATGCCCAGCAATGTGGGATTAAACCCTCCAAAATGCCCCTAGTGGTATCAGATGCATTGGGAAATGTTAAGGTACAAACTTTGGTACAAAACTCTCTTAGACTCCCTGGAGATAATAATTTAATCATTGTGCTAATGGTGGTGGGGGAATTTCCATCAAACCTAGACCTACCTTAAAACAAGAATTACAAGTGCTAGGAACCTTAGTCTTCTGGAAAGAACACATTCCTGATTTTTCCATAATAGCTAGACCATTATGTGATTTGTTTTGAAAAGGTGTTTCTTGGGATTGGACTCCTGTCCATGAGGAAGCCCTGTATTCATTAATATTTGAGGCCTTTAGTTATCAAGCTTTGTGCCCCATTCACCTCACTCACCCAATTCAAACTGAATGGGGGTTTGCTCAGTCAGGCCTGTCGATCCATCTGTGGCAAAAGGGACCAGAAGGACCCCCACGGCCCACTGTATTTTATTCACGTCGCTTTAAGGATGATGAAAAACACTATGCAGTATGGGAAAAGGGACTGCTTGTGGCAAGCCAAGCATTATGAGAGGCAGACCGTACCATCCGCCAACAATCAATCATACTTAGAGGCCCTTTTAAGGTACTAAAACCCATCCTACCTGGAACCCTACCCCCGATGGGGTGGCACAACATGCTTCCTTACGGAAATGGTATGCGCAGACAGAGCATTATTGTACCATTTTCGAAGTATCAGAGGGCACACCCAAAAAATAAGCTATACAAGAGTAATTTTCCATAAACCATATGGATGATCCTCCATCTCCAGTTCTACAGGTTGCCCTCATTTTCTGAACAGTTAGGAAAAGTTTGGCTCACTGATGCCTCAGATAGACATGAGGGAAAGGTATGGAAATATCAGGCTGTGGCTCTTCAGACTCAGACTGAGGAAAAATTTGTAACAGAGGGAGAAGTCAGTGCACAAGTAGGAGAACTAGTTGCAGTTTGGAGCATATTCCAACATGAAGCTCAATCTACCTTCTTCTGCTGTCTACATCTATACTGACTCTTTTGCTGCCTTTAAGGGGTCCACTGAATTGCTTCCCTTCTGGGAACAAAATGAATGGGAAGTGAATCAGGTGCCAGTATGGCAAAAGGAAAAATGGCAAGATATCCTAAGAACTGCTAAGCAAGGCAACTTTGCCATAGCTTGGGTGGCTTCCCATCAGGATGGAAGCAATCCAACTAGTCAGTGGAACAATAGATTAATTAATTCGTATGGCTCCCCTAAAAAATGAATCCATAATGGAAAATTGGGAATGATTGTTAGAATGGATACATATTAAAAGGGGGCATAAAGGTGGCAAGGATCTCTACTGTGAAGCACATGCCTGAGGCTGGCCCATCACCAGAGAAAACTGTCGTATATGCATTTCCGCATGCAACCTACGTCATAGTTGACTTGATAAACACCCTCTAGACCAATTCCCCTTACACATTAAAAGTGGGAAAGGATTATGGGACACTTGGTAGATAGATTATATTGGCCCTTTTCACTGATCCAAAGGAAAGCAATACATATTAGAAGGAGTCAAAGTTGTATCCAGGTTAGTGCATGCAGAAGCATTCACACGTGCAACAGGAGAAAATGCAGTTCAAGCCCTAAAAGGATGGTTCAGCTCCTTCACAAAACCCTGATCAATCCAATCAGACAATGGTTCCCACTTCACTGCCAAAGTTGTCCAAGACTGGGCCACTGAGGAAGGGGTCAAATGAATTTTTCACACCCCCTATTACCCTCAAGCAGAGGGGATAGTGGAAAGAACCAATGGTCTGCTTAAAAGGTTCCTCAAACCACAAAACCCAGGATGGGCAACACGAATACAGAAGGCTCTCAGTCTAGTAAATAGCAGATGGAGAAAATTTGGGAGCCCCAAAATCACAGCATTTTGCCCAGGACCTCCAACAATATTACCCACTCCTCAAGGTCCTGATCATCTCAAAACCCATTATATTACCCTGGACAACCAGTATTTGTAACGATCCCCATCGTAACAGATGTTCCCCTAGTGCTTGACACCCCACTCAATGAATACGCCCGGAAGGCAAAGGATACAGTGGGAAAAGAGTGCAAAATTAATACCTGATGGATCACCCCATCATTCTAACCTATACCAGATGCGGTTTCCTTCTAACAGGGACTGATAATTCCCTTTTATTTATTTACAAGATGAAGAGCTGCACCTAGAAGACAAGAACTTGGAATAAAGACTTTGACTGCATGTATTTGTTTATGTGGTTTGGTTTCAGTAATGTTTATAAAATGTCTGTATTATCATGGGAAAGGGGAATCTGGCTAACTATAATTTGTTTCTTTTGGATCACCAAAAGTTCCTCCGGTGATAGGACTAAGACAGTCTTAAAGAGGATCTGATTAAAACTTTAACTGCAAAATAATGTAAAGAATTAGGTGTAGGGCTGCAAGAAAGATGGCTATATGGTCACTCAGGGAGATGGAAAATCTCCAGTGCACTCTTGATAACAGGTATTCAATTCTGTGAGTTATTGTGAGAGTTATTTCTGTAAAGTACATCATTAAGACATCTTGAAACACATCAAAATCTAGGAGGATTGAAGAAAAAATATGGTAAAAAAAAAAGTAGCTTAGACCACTGGGTGATTCAGTGGTTGCATGTTTGAATGGCATAAAGTAAAATTATGGCTCCAGGTCTTATAAAACCAAGGTTGCATTCGTTACTGTAGTACAATATGTTTATACTGACACTGAAAATTGTACCAAGAGAAAGTCACAGGTGTAGCAATGCTGTCTGTTGAGATCTACACCAACTGGGCTAAAGTGTTGGTTTGTGCTCTGCTCTATTCATGACATATGGTCAGGAAACTGCCAGATTTGTAAGTGGATCTCCAAAAGGACTCCACAGCCTTCAGTTTTTAGACATGCCATTTAAGACCAACAAAGCAGATGTTAGGGTGGTGAGGCACTGGAATGGGTTGCCCAGGGAGGTTATGTATGCTCCATCCCTGGCAATGTTCAAGGCCAGGTTGGACAAAGCCTTGGGTGGCATGATTTAGTGTGGGGTGTCCTTGACAATGGCAGGGGGGTTGGAACTAGATGATCTTAAGGTCCTTTCCAACCCTAACTATTCTATGATTCTATGATAGCTCCCCGCTAAATGAAAATAATGCGTTCTTGTTACTCGGGAGAGCTGTCACTTGGGCTTTCAATCTAACAAAATGCTGGAGGACCAATGAGACTGTCTAGTTGGCCCTGGATTTCCATCCCTTTAGAACCTGACCAATTAGTGAACAATTACAGTTCCATAGCAAATGTCCTCTACGATGATACCACACCTTGGTCCATAACATAACCAGAAAGGGGTCACTTCTGTCTATCTCGTAACCAATCAAATGGAGTCTGGATGGGGGAAACTCAATGTGAGTGCACTTTTAGGCTGGGTGGCAGTGGGTATTCAAACTGCAGTAACAAATTCGCTGTTCCCGTATGGGGATGGTACAACTCCACTGGAGATTACGGGAAAACCCTGGGTTCCTGGTGGAGTTCAGACATAAATGGGGGAAACTGCACCTGCAATCATAACCCAGGATACCAAGCATGGTGGTGTCTCAACACAGTGGGATCACCTTTTCCCAAAGACCTGTACTTTGGAAATTGGAGCAAATATATGGCTAACATAAATTGGACAGGACCATTTCAAAACAGTTGTCCCAGCCTAAAAGGTCACTACTGGATATGTGGACATTATGCGTATAACCTCCGGCCTACCAATGGGATGGTTTGTGTTATAGTGGAGTGATCTGACCCTTATTCTTTTTACTTGATTATAAAAAAGGTGGTCAATTAGGTGTCCCAATTTATGATGATCTACCTAAAAGTAAACAATCCCTTGACCTCTCCTTTACTGGTAGTTCTGCAAAATGATGGGGAAATGATGAATGGTCCCCCAAGCAAATTATCAAACATTATGGGCCTGCAAACTGGAACCTTTACGAACCCATCAGTGGTGCTCAAGAACCTATCTATAATTTAAACTGTATCATTTGATTATAAGCCATTTTAGAAATCATTACAAATCAAATTGCAACAGCTTTAGTTTCACTGGCTGCGTAAGCCACTCAAATATGGATGGCAATTTTACAACATAGATTGGTCTCGATTGCTTACTAGCAGAGGAAGGATGAGTTTTTGGAAAATAAAATGATTCCAACTGTAGCCTACAAATTGATGATAGTGGAGAAGTAGTTCAAAGGATTTTGTAAAGGAATTTGTAAATTACAGGAATTTGTAGATTACAGGAATTTGTAAATTAGCACACATTCCTGTTCAGACATGGAACAGGTGGGACTTTGGTATGTGGTCCTGGCTTCCAGGAGAACCATGGACTAAAAAGATATTTTATTACTTAATTTGGGGACGTCTTATGTTACTTATATTACCTTGCTTAATTCCTTTCATAATACACTCAATTAAAAGTGCAGTTATCATAGAATCACAGAACAGTGAGGGTTGGAAAGAACCTTAAGATCATCTAGTTCCACCCCCCCCGCCATGGGCAGGCACATCTCACACTAAACCGTGCCACCCAAGGCTCTGTCCAAACTGGCCTTCATCACCGCCAGGGATGGAGCATTCACATCTTCCTTGGGCAACTCATTCCAGTGCCTCACCACCCTTACACTAAAGAACTTCTTCCTTATATCCAATCTAAACTTCCCCTGTTTAAGTTTTAACTCATTACCTCTTGTCCTATCACTACAGTCCCTAATGAATAGTCCCTCCCCAGCATCCTTATAAGCCCCCTTAGTTACCAATATACATTTTGTAGCTACCCCAGCCAATCCCTCAGAAACACAAAAATTATTGAGTATCTGCATATGTTGAAAATGAAACTGTAAGCATTGTATAAATTGAATGAAACTGTAAATATTGTATAAATTGTTTATGAATAGTTATGCATACCAGTTTCCTTTTATGTTTTCCTTTTTTTCCTTTCTTTCTTTTCTTTCTTTCCTTTTCTCTCTTTCTCCTCCCCCCTTTTTTCCTAACCCCTGTGAGCCCAATGCATGACATCCCAAAAGATCTTCTGAGCCACAGAGTGGTGTGGGACTCGTCTCTGCCTTTTTCTGTGATGCCTCAGAAAATCTGAAGTTCTACTTTCTGTTCAAAATGGCTGACCAAACAAGGACAGTCATGGCCACAGAGACTGTGTATTAGGGGGCCAAGGACAGCTCCATGTCAGCCACGAATACCCCCTTACCCCTCACCTCGTCCTCCTCCTGCTCCTGTTCCCGCACAGCGGACACTGATTGGCTGCAGGCGGCACCCACTGCAGGTACCTGGCAAGCAACAGGAGGCTCAGGGGCGCGAATTTCTAGGCCACACTCAGCAATGCTGACGTCACCGAGAAAGTGATTGGCGTAAGATGGCTCACACGGAATGACTCAGCGAATTTAAAAACTATAAGAGCATCACTGAAGAACCCATGTGTGCGCCCACCACCGATTGCTGAGGACCATCAGCAGATCCACGGGATGCCGCTGGATCAGGGTGGTGACTAGTTTTACTTTTAACATCTTTTCTCTTCCCCGTTCTCTACTTATTTTCTTTCTCCGTACATTAGATAATTGCCCTCAGGAGTGTAACTAATAAAATGACACGAGTTTGGGTTACCATTACCGTGCCTCGTTTGTGGATCTTGAATCTATTTATCAGTCAGGATTCTTAGAAACAGGTGCCCTCTATCCGCGGGAGGGTAGAGCACACCAATAAAACTACAGGCGGGCTCCAAGTGGAGATGACTGCATTGGGTTATACGCGGGCCCCACTAGGGGGCTGACTGCATTGTGGTTGCTGTCAAGGGCCGGGCGACCGTTGAAGCCTTGTGCTCCTAAATTGGAACCTAACATTCATCTCTATTTTACATGGTATTGTCGGGTCTCTTTCTGTATTTGCTTCTTGCTTAAAACTGCAGCTACTGCCTGACTGTAATCTCTTACTTCCCTAATGACATGTTGGCCCCAGGTTTTCCATATTTTCTGCATTGTTTTGTCACCCTGCATCCCTTTTTTGATATATTTTTAGCCTGTATTTCTTTCAACACCAAATCCAAATTTATTTTACTAATTTCAGAGCTCTGCTGCATACTGGCTTCCTTTGTCTACCCATGTATATTTTACTGATACTTCGCTTCCTTCCTCTTTGGCAATTTCATTAAAAATCTTGATGACTTCTTTCTTACTGTCTCTTAAGCACGGATTATCCTTCCAAGGCTGATATATAACTTAATCTCTACTTTTCTCTTCTGATGTTACATATAAGCACTACAGAATTTACCAGCTGAAAATATCCTTCTGCCTTCATTTTTGTAGCAATTATAAGATCCTGGAGATGGGATCTCTACTTCCATCCCATCTCAGGATACTAAGATGAGAGCTAAATAATAGTTGCAGAACTATTAAAATTTCTGCATCAAAAGCTTACTTCTTCACTGCCTTAAACTGCATATTCTCATTTATTTCTGTTCAAAGTGAATGCAAAATCATAATGTAAAAGGACTATTCAGGATTCAAGTTGATGGAAAATCAGGCATGAAACTAAAATAGGAAAAACAGCTGCCCTTACCATTAGCTTTAACAGAATCTGTCATTTTGTCAATGACTGAAGGAAATCTTTTTAATGAAAAAAATCACAGAGATGTAAGTAGTATGTGAATGATACCTGAAAATTGCTTGTTTTGAGGCTGACCCTTGAAACCTCAATAAACATGTTACTGGTTTTTCTAATCCAGTTGGTATTTCAGATCTCTCCTATCACAGTGGTGTTTGGGCATCTGCTTTGCTTAAATCCTGCCTGTGACTTCAGCACACCTGCATTATTTACAGTATTTTATACTTAGATCAACTCTAACACAAAAAGCGACTTGCCAAAAGCAACAGAGATCAGTGGCTGAACTTAAAAGTAAAATTGAGGAAGCCTCATCGCCTGCTTTCTCTCTACCCACTAGACACTAGTTACTCCATAAATATATGATCAAAAGATTGTTCTAATGCATGACTCTACTTGACAAAAAAATTACAAAAAATGTCAATCTCCTTGGAAGCATTTAATAAGACTGAGGTGGCAATTCTTTAATTTCAAGTCAAAATGAATGAACATGTTACTTGCCACCTGTGTCATATCTGTTATCATTCCTGAAACATGACCTGTCACAAGGAAAATATTTAGTGGACAGTACAATGAAATCATCTGTTATTTATGGGAACCTGTGAACTCTGATCGAGGAGGACTGTTGTCCAAGCTGGCTCTAAAATTAACATGAAGCCTGAGCCTGCCAGGTTGTTCTGTGCTGCCACCTACTATTTAACCATGATATGTCTGAGCACTGCCTGGGTTTAGCATCTCTGTTCTCTTCTTTTCTGCTTCTACATATAGTGTCTCACTGTAAGCAAGAAAACCAATCTAGGACCAAAAAAATAAGAGTCACGTGTTTATGAACAATTTTCTATGAGAAAATTCAACCAAAGTTCTTTTAATCAAAACATTAATCTTTCAGAAACATATCACAAAACCTACAGCAAACCTGGCTGGCATTGCATCTTTTCAGTCATTCTGAAAATTTCTCTGAAAAGCTATCAGCAAAAGGTGGTTGGGAAGAGAGGTAGCACAGATGCTGAAAACCAGTTCTAAACATGATGATATTTTTTGTTTATCTCCCTCTGTGAGTTCAGTCCTTTGAAGAGGCAATGAAATAGATTTGGCAATTTCAATCAATAAAGTGAAAATCACATTAAAGAGTATGCTGAAAATGCAACAGTGAGAGATTAAACTCCTGCACTCAAAAATTGGCCTGAGTTTGTTTTTATTTAAGGGGGCGAAAAGCTGTAAGACGTCATTGTTTAGAAATCATGCTGGATTCCTTGTTTAGGTGACAGCACAGTTTATTGTAGATTGCAGTGATCTGAACCTCAACATTAGCAATGAAGTCATGCAGATTCCAATCTGTTTTTCAGGTTGGTTTGCTGCTGACTGCAAGCAGAAAGACACTGATACCTGCTCTCATTATTTTGAGGCTGTTATTTGGGCTTTTATCTCAATCAACACCATCAGCAGGCTCTAAAATATTCCTATCAGCTCAATGTGCTAGTCTCTTCACTAGGATGTCTCCAGACATTTTTTAATATGTTGACTTTCACAGTTGTGAGTTCCAGTGTAAGCACGGATGGGATGATGGGTTTCCTCCTCTCAGCTTGTTTCTTTTGCTGTTTTTATTTGTCATTTCAACCTACACAATTTTTCCAATAAAGGCTTTTCCAAACATTTTTCTTTCCAAGCTAAAATTGTGTTGGCATAAAGTGATCTCCTGTCAGTGACTTTATCCAAGATACATCTGCTCATGTAATTCCTGGACATGGTGTTAATTAGTTTTCTCTGAAGCCTATCTTGCAGCAGATGTTTTAGGCATACCCTTTACCATGTATCCAATAGGTCAGAGACAAACTTTCCTGGGAACAGTTGTTTCTTGGGTGGTGGAGATGAAGTTTGTTACCATTTTAAGTGTTTTGCTTTTCGCAGATCAATGAAACAATGTCTCGAATTTAACTGCAACATGAAACAATTCATCTTCATCCATTAATAATATAGTGCATTAATACTGTAGGGCTCTCTGTGTTTGATGGGAATGATACAGATTCGCCTGTTGTTTTTTTTTTTCTTTTTCCTGCATAGCAATAAATATTTCGGTGTCATAAAGTGTTGATTACAGATAAGAATTATAATATCTGGGTCACTGGAACAGCATTTTCACCGCTGCCTGAGTATTTCAGGCTTTTATTGTGTTTCCATTTTTTGTGCACTGTTTTGAACAGGATTTCTTCATGCCAGGGCCCTGTGCAACACTACCCTTGCTGCTGCTCCCCTTATACAGTGGAGACGCCAAATTCGCCCAACAACTACAGCATTCAAAAATATATTGGGATGTGGCAAAGAAAGACAACAGAATGATACTGCTGAATTTAGGGATAAGAAACCAGCTCACCAGGCTGCAATCCAATCTCTGTTCCTTCCCTCAGCCACCCACACACCAGCATTTTCTCATGGCTGGCAGCTCTGAGCTTCCCAGCGCTTCCCCCCACACCCCCTCAGGACCTGCCTGTCCTGCCCCAGCTCTACTGCCTTCCTGCTTCTTTTTCAGAAGAATAAGTTATATATTAACTTCCTCAAGACCTTAAAAAGGCCTTCTTGCCTCAGACAAAGAGTAAGGAAGTCATTGTCTGAACAGTTCTTCTGCCTTATTTTTTCATTTCCTAACAGAGCCTAGTGATAGGCTTCTCCTGGTGAGCCTGGTATTCAGACTAAAAATGTACTACAGAGTGCAACTGCTTCCTGCATCTGTAGTGGACTTTCTGCTCATGACTTCAGTCAACCAAATCTTGGGAGCTTTCTGTATATAATGCTAGTTCTCTATTGAGAAATTTGGAAAAAAATAATCTTCACGTTACTCGTTTGTTCTCAGCTGTACTGGGACTGGTTGATTATTTCCACTCGACACTCCCTTGTTTCACTGCAGCAGCACAAAAAATCTGATGGGTAGATATGGTCATAAAATGCATGTTGTCTGGCAGTGCTGCCTCCAGACAGCTGTTCAGGAGAGGACCCTGCTAACTGAAGTATAAAGGATATAGAGTATTGGCAGCTACACCCCCTGCTTTACTGTTACGGTGAAGATTCTTCTCATGTTAGGTAAAGCAGTGCTGGGAACGGTGCTGTGAGAGATCTATAAGATTAAGGACAGAGAGCAGCCTTTTTCCAGAAGGGAGTTGATTTGCACCAGATAAAACATTGCATTTTTGTTCTTTAATATGTGAGAATACTGTTGTACTTAATATGCAACAGTAAGGTTATTTTACCATTTCCTGCCTTTCTTCATAAAGTACCTGAGATAAGGAGGTTGCTTTCAAGGAGGAAGGGAAAAGACAGCAGTGAATGCCATCCTGTTTACACTTAAATCACAAAACTGCCAGTCTTAACATATAGCTGTGGCATTCTGCTACTGCAGACATTTCTTCTTCTTTTCTTGCATGATAATGAAAATGAAATACTATTGCACCTTGAAAGTTTTACTTCTGCATGGGATTTCAATCATAGTGCATTTGTCCAGAAACCATCAAACCTTGAGATGAATAAAAGGTCTGTCAGCTCTATAAGCTTTAGTGCCCTATTTTCCTGTGTACCTACCTGTCTTACATTGCGTGAGCAGGCTATACCAAAGTGTGATTATTGCTACATTTATAATGTGGTGCACTCAAAATCAGAAATAGTGGATTAAAAGGAAATAATATATTGTTTGGTAGGTCTTAAAAATACAATTATTTAAACATTAAAAAAAAAAAATAGGCTAATGCAGATGTAACAAGGCGGCACACAGGTCTACTTGAACAATTGCAAATTAGCTTGAGAAATTATTTTTTTTAATAGCTCACTCTGTCTTGGAAGAAGGGAAAAACTGATGAAATAGACTTTCCTTCCACCTAGGTCTTACAGCAGCCCCTACAGCAGAAAATGCAACTTTAAAGGACTATAGTGTGCTGTAAAATTTATTAGCATATGGGTTTGCCTACAGTATGTACTAAATCTACATAATTTATGTTAGTGATGCAAAGTTGGTTTTGGTTTGTTTGTTTGTGTTTTTTTTCAAAGTCCTAGCATTTCTTTTGATTTATCAAAATGAAAGGTTTGAAAGCAGGTGTTATCGGTACCATCTCATACAGTGTAAAGGATACAAATACACTGCAATGTTACAGATGGAAAGTCGAGCAGAAATTATGAAACTACAATAGTAAAACAGCTCCTTGTTCATGTTCATTGTGAGGTAATTGCTGTGAAACATACAAGTACTTCTGAGGCTTTTTAACATAAAAATAAATTATTTATTTCAATACCAGTAGTAATATGTGTCTTTTCCCACCACATCATTATTTGAAAAGTCTGATCTCCAGGCACATGATACTATTTTGACTGATATTAAATAAGTAAACTGTTGTGGTTTAAAACCAGGCAGAGGGCTCGTTCACTCACTCCCCCCCCTTCTTTCCCTCCCCCTACTCCCAGAGGGATGGAGAGGAGAATCAAAAAGAATGCAACTCCCACAGGTTGATATAAGAACAGTTCAGTAACTAAGGTATAACACAAATCACTGCTGCTACCACCAATAATAACAATGATAAAGGAAATAACAAGGGAAGAGAATACATCATCTCACCACCAGCCAACCGATAACTCGGCCCCCCAGCCCAACCAAGCACCGACCGATACCTCCTCCAACCCCGCAGTCTCCCAGCCCTCCCGGCTAACTCCCAGTTACATCCTGGGCATGACGTGCTGTGGTATGGAATACCTCTTTGGTCAGTCTGGGTCAGGTGTCCTGTCTCTGCTTCCTCCTGGCTTCCCCTCCTCCCTGGCAGAGCATGATGCTCACAAAGTCCTTGGCCAAACCAAAACTTCACTGTTACCAGCTCTGTTCCAGAGCCGAAAGTCAAAACACAGCACTGCACCAGCTACCAAGAAGGAGAAAAATGACTGCTACTGCTGAACCCAGGACAAAAACAAAGAAAAGTAAGCCAAAGCAGATGTTTGGCAAGATCACTTTCCACCAAACAGTTTGAACTCAGTGAAACTTCAAGCATCAGTCCACAATTTTTGAGAAAACCAGAAGTATGCACTGAGAATGGCACTGGCTATGTATGTGTACTGTAGGATGTGTAAGTTAATGATAGAGTTGGATCAGTCACACGAATTGCAGATAAGCTGTTATGTTCTGCAAGGCTCTACACTCTTCACTGACAAACCTAAAATTATGCCTCATGACATCAAATGGGCATGCACAAAAGCCTGCTCTTTGTCACTGAAAGAAAAAGATAGGGACAATCTTTACCAGTAGGAAATGACAAGATCTTCACTTGCAAAGGTTTTAATAGTTATATGAGAACTTATAAAGTAGTGTCTATTTTAAGAAAAAGACAAAATCCCCATTTTGTTATTTTTTGTAAATGACTGAAATGGTAATTACATCAGGAATCGTCAATTACTTGCCAATGAAGAAGTTTCTAGGTATGTGCCTCAGCTTCAATTAGTAAAACAAGTTTGCAGTAAAAGAAGTGCAAATGCTATAGAGAGGCGCTATAGAAAATTTGTTATGAGCTGTTGAAGAAGCTCTTGTGGCAGAGTTTTAAAACTAGCGGTGGCTTTCTGAGTTCTCATTGGTAGGATGGTTGAAGGGACTGCTACAGCTCTGCAACTGCTTCTACATGCTCTTAAACATAAAAGTTTAACTTCGGATTTCAGGATTAAGTCCTAGGAAATAAATGTATAGATTCATCTGTGAATACTAATCACAGCAGATTAGTTGACATTCTGTTCAGATGTTTCTTCTAATTTCCTGATGAGAATGACTGCCTTCTCTCCTCTCAAAAGTACATCTATAATGCAATATAATGCAAATGGCCAATGATCACTTTACAACTTTGGTATGTTTATTTTTCACTCTTTGCTACTTTGAAATTCAAAGTAAATCTGATTTAAGACATTATCTGGCATTACGCTGGTGAGAACAGGGGAAGAAAAAGAAAAATTAGTCCTAAGACTCTCTGAGTACCCTGGTGGACATATAACACATAGTTAAGTCCAGATTAGTTCTGTCTGTGGTGCATGGATGTTGTCATTACCATAGATCAAATTAAATAATTGCTTCCTGAATCAGAGAAAGCTTCTGAAAGAGTATGCGCCTTTTTGTCATACTGTGAATCATAAAGTTCTGATTATCATGCCGTTTTGCTACTGATAGTGATAATTTTGGGAGAAAATTCTAATCAGAATAGGCATAATGACATGTTTTAAAGGAGATTGATGAATTCTGTTGGTTGTTCGTTTGGTCTTTATTTGATTGGGGTTTTTAAAAGACTGCTGATTCAGACCCATTACCTAGCCTAGCATATATTCATAAGTGCATATACTTAGAGATGAAGACACACTCAGTGAAGAGCTCATTCTGTTATTTCCATGTATTCACATTACACAGCCCCAAAACTGTCAGACTGTGCAAGGAATGAGGAATTGGTTTTGAAAGGGAATTACAGAGGACAGCCATCATGTGCCATGGTAGATATATCTTGCAGAATGTCTGGAGAGAACATTGCTTTAATGAAGTTGAGAATTGGAAGTTAATGACTGTTAAGGGAGAAACTTTGGAGATGCCAGTATGTGCGCTTTGTTGAATGGTGCTGAGACAAACACAGATGCTTGATGTGTTTAGTTTTAAAAGAAGAAAAAAAGTGGGGGGAGGAATGCAAAAAAAAAGTCAGATTACTTGGGTCTTCAAATTCTACCAAGTTTCAAGGTGGATTTCTTTTCTAAATGACTTTTAGGAGTCATCTCTTACTTATGAGAAGAGAAAGGTGCAATCTGGGGTTACCTAAATGCAACATTATGCATGTAAAAAAGAGATATTTCCTGGAAAACAATGTGGGGTTTGCTCAGTACTAAAAATTATTCAAAACTCTTCACAGGCTAATAGAAACCACTGGGGGTACTTTGGGATGGTGATACCACTGGATTCTGCTGCTTCATAGATCCCTCCACACCTGCATTAAAGTCAACCCCTAGATAGTATAAGTACTTAATGTGATTCAGAATAAGCAGTTTTCATATTAATGGCTTTCTTGCTGTATTGATGAAAACACTATAAATTCACTACTATAATGGGGACATCACTTAAGTAACACTGGAATTGTTAACATAGAAGCAGGTTGTTAATAAAATAAAACTGTTGTGTGCTTATGGTGTTGTCATTGTGTTAATGATTTCTGTATTAGCCACCATTGTGTTACACTAGCAAGAAGTGAACCAACCTATCATTGTAATGATAAGGTTATTTATGTACTAGAAAAGTCCTGGGACCTTCATCAGTGATATTGACGTCCAAAGGATAGACGGAAGACTGGTATATCTATTTTGACATCTGAATGTGTCACAATTTGGAATTTCAGTTTCTTCATTCTTAACTTGGACATTCGGGTATCTTAAAGGTCTATAAGATTTGAGTGTTTCTGCCCTTTAGCCCTTACTTCAAAAATCCTACCCAGACATACTGTATCTTTCCTTAGAAATGTTTTTGTCAATAATGAAAGAAATAAGAATGTGTTATTCTAACTGGAAATTTTTCTGTTGTTTGGAACTGTTGCTGATACAGCAGTGGTGAAAAAGCACTGAAAGAAGGCTTGTATAGAACTGACAAAAATATATGGAACTTGGCAGTGGTGCACACATTCCAAAGGTAAAAACAAAAGCTTACAAAAAAAAAACCAAACAAATAAGCAAACAGACAAATAAAGAAGGTAAAACTATGCCTTCAAAAAAGTGAAAGTTTAAGAAATAATTAAAGCAGATCAATGTCACAAAGAAATGCTTTTTTTTAGGGGGGATTTTATATTAAAAACATGAAGAATATAACCAGTAAGCCTTAGATAAGCTTACTGGTCTTTTGAAAAAAATGCTTGATTATTAGTGCTTGATGTTTTGTGAACATTTTCTGAAATGGTGTATTTTTGTTTTCTGGACAGCCCACTCATATCAAAAGTGACTCGTGTCAAGAAATTCCTTTCAGAGAGTGCATAATACCACTCTTTGGAAAAATAAGTTGAGTTTTATAAATGGGGAATATTCTAAACCCAGATTCACTTTTACTGCTTAATAGCATAGTTACAGGAACTCAGCTTAGCATTCAGTCTAATTCACAAACATTTTTTCAGTATTATCTGTGGAGGACCATGAGGTCCTCAGTGGAGGGCCGTAAGGATGATAAGTGGTCTGGAGCACCTCCCATATGAAGAGAGGCTGAGAAAGCTGGAGCTACCTCATAGCAGCCTTCCAGTATATGATGGGGGCCTACAATAACCTGAATGAATTGCTGAGGTGAGCAACTCAAGAGAGGAGGCTTTCAACACCAGAGGAGGGAGGGAGATCAGCGTCCAGGAGCCTCAACTAATAGCAGCAACAGCCACCGAGGGAGCCCAAGTCTTCGCCAGGCCTTGCCCAGGATCCGGCAGCTCAGCTGACCCGAGCAGGGACTCAGAGGGGGCGGTGCCCGGAGGAGCGGCACCAGCCCCGAGCGGGTAAAAACCTGCCCCAGGGAGCGCGGCGAACAGGGCGGTCGGGGCAGTTTGTGGCGCAGAGCGAGCGGGATGGTGAGCACTCGAATTATGGCCACGGCCCGCTCTGGGAGCTCTGCTCTGGCTGCCCCGGCGGTGGCAAAGCCGATGAGAGGGGAGGCTGCAGTGTAGAGAGTGCCTGCACTGCTCTGGTGAGGGAGCGGTGCACAATGGGCAGGGCTGCCCTCGGTGCTCCCTGGTGGAGGTCCTCCTGCAGCAGGGCCTGAGCTGCGGGACGCTGTCCGTAGGCTGAAAGATGCCAGGGAAGCTGAGGAGAAGCAGGAATGCTTGCTCCAGGCCCAAACTGTGCAGGGGCCCCAAGCGTCCCCTGTAGCTCATGGAGGAAAGAAGGAGACCGTTAACACAGGAAGCTGGAAAACAGTAACAACAAAAACGAAACAAACAAAAAAAAACAAACAAAACCCAACAAAAAAAAAAGGAGGAAGATGACAATTAACAGCAATGGCTTCCTCCTAAATCTGTTGTCCCCACCCAGAAACGCTTTGCAGTTCTGCAGGGAGCTAATGAGGAAACACACTCACTACGTGAACAACCGGCTGATGCACGGGTAAAGAAGATCACTGCTGATGAGGCCAGGGTGTGTGCTCACAGCCCAGAAAGCCAACCATATCCTGGGCTGCATCAAAAGGAGCATGACCAGTAGGTCGAAGGAGGTGATCCTGCCCCTCTGCTCTCATGAGACCTCACTGCGAGTATTGTATGCAGTTCTGGTGTCCTCAACATAAGAAGGACATGGAACTGTTGGAACAAGTCCAGAGGAGTGCCATGAGGATGATCAGGACACTGGAGCACCTCTGGTATGAAGACAGGCTGAGAAAGTTGGGGCTGTTCAGCCTGGAGAAGAGAAGGCTGCGTGGAGACCTCATAGCAGCCTTCCAGTATCTAAAGGGGCTACCTGGACTTGTACAAAGCATTTGACACTGTCCCACACAACATCCTTGTCTCTAAACTGGAGACATCAGTTTGATGGATGGACCACCCAGTACATAAAGAACTGACTGGATGGCCGCACACCAAGAGTTTTGGTCTGAGGCTCAATGTCCAATTGGAGAGTAATGATGACTGGTGTCCCTCAGGGATCAGTGCTCCTGCAGAGTGGAATTTATTTGTTGAATAAGATGCACACAGAAGTGGGAAAGCTATGGTCTGGTTCAGGCATGTAGCTGTTTTACAGTTATAGCTCAGAGATTTATCACAGCAGCTCATGTTGACCTATATATTGAAAATGCTCATGTTTTAAACTGATGATTAAATGTTAAACTGATGTTTGTAACTGTTTAAATATTTATGTTTGTCCTGGTTTCACCTGTAAGACTTTTTTTTTTTTTCCTTCCTCATAGCTGGTGCAGCGCTGTGTTTTGACTTGAGCTTGAGAACAATGCCAATGGTGTAGCTGTTGCTCAGTAGCCCTTACCTGATCAAGGACTTTTTACTCTCATGCTCTGCCAGTGTGAAAGGGCACAAGAAGCTGGGAGGAAGCAGAGACCAGACACCTGACCCAAACTAGCCAAAGGGGTATTCCATACCACAGCATGTCACGCCCAGTATAGAAAATGGGGGGGAGTCACCTGGAAGGCCCAGATCACTGCTCAGGTCAGGCTGGGTGTTGGTTGGTGGGTGGTGGCTGGTGAGGAAATGTATTATGCATCACTTGTGTTTATTGGGTCTTTTTTTCCTTTTGACTTTCAATTTTATATATTCTCCCCTTGTTATTTCTTTTATTATTATTATTACTGGTAATAGTAGTATTATATTGTACTTTAGTTATGAACTGTTCGTATCTCTACCCATGGGGTTTACATTCTTCCAGTTCTCCTCCCCCATCCCACCTGGGATGGAGGAAAAAGGATTTGAGCGAGTGGCTGCATGGTGTTGAGGTACTAGCTGGGTTTAAAACATGACAATGGAATAATATCACGCAGATCAGTTAATGCATTGACCTTCGCCTCCTCTCCTCATTGAAACTCGTTCATATAGAACAGACTGCTTTTTTGATCTTTTTTAAAAGGCATCTGGTGCACTCCCTGCAATAGAAGTTAATATTTACCCCAGTTTTCTATAGTGTAGCTGTACTCAATTTCTTTCCAAGAGGGAAAAAAGATTAATTCCTGCTACACTAAACTCTCTGCTCCTGAATGCTAAAAATTCAGTATGCCTCAAAAAAAGATGTATCTGTCATGTCTTCTCATAATCTTATTATGAGGTTTGCTTTGTTGAGTGCTTATTGCATTCTGTACCTCAGTCCATAATGCAGCTTTGAGGTGTTCTTAGAGTACACGTGATCATTGGGCTAAGATATTTCAGAGATCAATCTCTGTTTAATGATGATCTTTCAATTTCATCTCACTGTTCAAACATGGAATACAGTGAAGTGTTTGTGTTTTGTGTTTGTGTGTGTGTTTTGTGTGTGTTTGTGTGTTTGTGGGGTTTTTGTTTTGGGTTTGTGGGTTTTGTTCTGTGTTTGTATTGGGGTTTGGGTTTGGTTGGTTGTTTTGTTGTTTGTTTTTTTTTCCCGAAGTGCTGCCTTTTTAAGCTCTTCACTTCAGTAGAAACACCTTCCTACAAAGATTTATATGTATCTGAGTAGCTTGACTACATTGTGAGACTGGTCACAAAGTGAACGGGTGTAGACAGTTGGATGCTTCAGAAGTACTGCCTAAATAATTTTTAAAGACATAGGGAATTTCCTGAAACACAAGCATTGCTGAGAATCACAATGCCAAAGAAAGGGAATTTAAGGATGTTGAGATTGCATCATGTCAGTATTCTGAGCTGGCATACAAATGGACTGTTTGTAAGTCTGGCCTCTCAAAGTAATGTGAATAGGAGCAGCTCCGAGGAGTTCTCCTAGGCTGGAGAAGGTGGCAATAACAGCATTTTTTCCTTTGTATTTTTCATTGTAGTATGGGTAGAGATCCAGGGAGAGATGCACACTCTGAAAAATTCTCCTCTTTTTTGAAATGTTAACTGTGATTTTCTTCTTTGTTTCATTTTTAATTCAGTCAGAATTAGGTCCTTAATTCTATCAGGATCTCTAAAAATCCTAGTGTCGAGTTCAGGGGCTTTTGTAGGGATAGGTGCATATTTAATTGATGTGTCTTAGCATATCAGACTATGTGTGGGATAAATAAATAGAAGCGAATATATTTTATGCTACATCTGCATCTGTAACTGTTGTAAGTAATTTCTTGGTAGCTTGGCAATAAATGTGACTTCTGTATACTCTGAAACATTGTTTTTAAATTCACGGGTAATAATTTTTTTCCAATGTTACTATGAAACCTTAGAGGTTAATTACTTGAGATTGTTGGATTATTTTTGCTTATCTTTATTCAGCTGAGATTACATACAGTTTGAATTAGCACCGCGGTACAAATCCACTTCAGATACTGTCAATTATATAAGTCTATCAACAGCGATTTTATTGTGGGAACAATGGAGACAGAAGGCTTGTGTTCTGTGATGAATGTAGATTAGAGAGAGGTCACCCTGACATACATAATTAGTTTCAGAATTTTAAATTAATAGGTAGTGAACCCCTAAGGCATCCATACATTCAGGCTGAAGCTGAAGGATATCTGGTCCAGCTCCTGCCTGCTTTTATTAACTATAAGATGTCTTAATGCACTGCTTGTATAATGGCATAAGATATTATGGCAGGTTTACAATCACTGTAAAAACAAAATTTGCATAATACTTTGGTCATACTACATGTGTTTCCCCTTTGGAAATGTTTGCCCTATTAAATTACTATGCAAATTTCAAGTAGAAGTAGATAACTCAACCTGGTATGTCTTTAGGTGCTTTATGAGAGATAACCAGATGCTTAAATGAGTTTCTGCAAACAGTTAATTGAGATGATTTAGAGGTGTGTGAAATTGCTACCCTGTCCCATTATATGAACTGGACTAACTTAAAATGACTAAACTAAAGGTGAACTAAAAGGCGCTACCTGCAAGAACTGAATTATAATGTAGAATCCAGACTGCTACCCCAAACAGGAGCAAACCAAATCTGAGAACTGCATTTCAAAGAGCTTGACTGATCACTCCATCTCTCACAACGGATTGATGTGTTATGAGATTTGCCTGCCGCTGGCGAGAGGTCATTATAGTCATATCACATGTACTTTTCTGTCTTCATTTATAGGCTTAGACATAATACCTGAGTTTTATGAACTTTCTGAGATGCATTGAATTTCACTTTAATTTGACTTGCATTACAAATTTGTGAGTTAGATGTTTGAAGAGATTAAAGATCTGCGTAACATGTAAAGTCCCATAGGATGTAACGGTTTCAATTACTTTAATGTAGATTATTTTTCAGTTTATACAGGTATCAAACTGGTGAAAAAAATAAAGTAATTCAGTATTTCTCAAAACTGGAGAAAATGTGGCCATGCATTTCAAGGAACTGAAAATGCTGAATTGTAGTATTATTGTGTGTAGTGAAAGGAAATGTAGGAGGACAGTTTTTTTGATGATATGGGTTTTCTGTATTCTTGTTGACATTTGTAATCAAATACATTGTTCATCCTTATTAAAAATGTCTCAACAGTTACCTTTGTACCCCACAGCAAGCTTTAGTTGAGGTGTAAATTATAAATAGCTTATTAATTATAATTTTTTAGATATTTTAGTAAAGTTTGCAGGTCTTATATGAATTATGATATTCTAAAGTATCAAAAGTCCAGAATTCTGAAGATGAAGACAACTGTACAAGATTAGCTTATTGCCCTTTAATTTCACTTAAAATATTATTATTTGATGTCAGTCAGTGGCTTTTACTTAAGAAAATGGAATGTTTGACAGACAAAGCCACAGCCTTTTTCCTTTTTCCTTTTTTCTTCTTTAGAGATAATGTTATTGTATGGAAATGTCAACAAGTAATGGTTTCCTGCTGCCCCATAAATGCCATAGTAAACCAATTATTTATTTTATAATTATCTGTTTTATGGAAAATAAATACTCAAGCAGTCCAGAAGTGTCTATTTCCAAAGCAGAAGATACAGATCCTGTGACAGCCCTCTCTTATGGTGTATTTACTTACCTTATTATGCCACATGATTGACAGTTTGCAAATTGAAACATTTTGTCCATTGGGAACTGATGTAGTTGAGTGACTTTAACACAATACTGGTTCTGTTGAGTTCTTGTCTGTCCTTCTCTGTGGCCAGTTCAGACTACCTTTCTTGTTCACAGAATGTATGAAAAACCACTTCATTCTTTGTTTATCTGTGGCTTTATTTCTTTTAGCATTTTCCAGAGCTACCTGGTTTTACATTCTTCATCCTTTCTTCATGCTGTCATATTGTTCATTGGTGAGAGGAGTGCAAAGGTTCTTCTTTTTCTGTAAAGACCCTTTTTTCTGGAATTCTACTTTTAATTCTTTCTAGTTCTTTAGTAGTGCTCTGACCACACCACCCAAGTCTTAGAAGGCAGATGCAGGGACTGTGAGAATGAAGGCCTTAGGCCCACTGTAGGAGAGGATCTGGTTCAAGACCATCTTAAGAACCCGAATGTGCACAAGTCCATAGGACCTGATAAAACCCATCCACAGGTCCTGAAGGAGCTGGCAAATTAAGCTGCTAAGCCACTGTCCATCATATTTGAAAAATCATGGCAGTTGGGTGAAGTTCCCGACAATTGGAAAAAGCCCCATTTTCAAGAAGGGGAAAATGGATGACCCAGGGAATTACAGACCAATCAGTCTCACCTCAGTGCCTGGCAAAATCTTGGAGCAGATTCTCCTGGAAGGCATGCTAAGGCACATGAAAAACAACAAGGTGCTTGGTGACAACCAGCATGGCTTCACTAAGGGGAAATCCTGCCTGACCAGTTTGGTGGCCTTCTATGATGGGGCTACGGAACTGATGGACAGCCGTACAGCAGTTGGTGTCATCTACCTGGACTTGTGTAAAGCCTTCGACACTGTCCCACATGACATCCTTTTCTCTAAATTGGAGAGACATCAATTTGATGGATGGACCACTGGGTGGATAAAGAACTGGCTGGATGGCCGCACGCAAAGAGTTGTGGTCAATGGCTCAATGTCCAGCTGGAGACCAGTAATGAGTGGTGTCCCTCAGGGAACAGTGTTGGAACTGGTCTTGTTTAACATCTTCATCGCTGACATGGACAGTGGGATTGAGTGCGCCCTCAGCAAGTTTGCCGATGACACCAAGCTGTGTGGTTCGGTTGATACACTGGAGGGAAGGAATGCCATCCAGAGGTATCTTGACACGCTTGTGAGGTGGGCTGATGCCAACCTTCTGAAGTTTAACCAAGACAAGTGCAAGGTCCTACACGTGGGTTGGAGCAATCCCAGGCACAGCTACAGGTTGGGTGGAGAAGAGATTCAGAGCAGCCCTGTGGAGAAGGACTTGGGGTGTTGGTTGATGAGAAAATGAACATGAGCCAACAGTGTGTGCTCACAGCCCAGAAAGCCAACTGTATCCTTGGCTGCATCAAAAGGAGCGTGACCAGTAGGTCAAAGGAGGTGATCCTGCCCCTCTGCTCTCATGAGACCCCACTTGGGGTATTGTGTGCAGTTCTGGTGTCCTCAGCATAAAAAGAACATGGAACTGTTGGAACAAGTTCAGAGAAGTGCCATGAGGATGATCAGGACACTGGAGCACCTCCGGTATGAAGACAGGCTGAGAAAGTTGGGGCTGTTCAGCCTGGAGAAGAGAAGGCTGTGTGGAGACCTCATGGCAGCCTTCCACTATCTGAAGGGGGCCTATAGGGATGCTGGAAAAGGACTCTTCATTAGGGACTGTAGTGATAGGACAAGGGGTAATGAGTTAAAACTTAAAGAGGAGAAATTTAGATTGGATATAAGTAGGAAGTTCTTTACTGTGAGGGTGGTGAGGCAATGAAATTGGTTTCCCAACGAAGTTGTGAATGCTCTATCCCTGGCAGAGTTCAAGGCTGGGCTGGACAGAGCCTTGGGAGACATGGTTTAGTGCAAGGTGTCCCTGCTCATGGCAGGGGTGTTGGAACTTGATGATTTTTAGGTCCTTTCAAACCCTAACTATTCTATGATTCTACTTACTGGCAATTGTATTACACATGGCTTTCACAGAAAAATATCTTTCATCCCTTGTGGCTATTCAGTTCCATGTATTGAGTACCACATACAAAAAGATCACAAAAGAGGATGGAATAAAAAAACTAGGAAAAATATTTATTTACACACTGTGTTAGGAAAACACAAAAATCTATAAACTACACATAGTAAGAAGCACCTGGGAAACTTTCCTATAAAAATGACTGGACCTGTAGAAACACATCCATTAACTTCTCTATATGTGTTTTGAAGAAATATATAAGAGCGGAACTCTGAAGACTTTCACATGAATTTAGAGGAATCTTTATGTAATTCTTCCCTGAAGATAATTTCTTAAAAGTTCTGTAATTTGCTCCATAAACAGCACATTTTCATTTTTCTTCCCTGCTCTGAAGCACAACTATGTAGAGGCAGCTAAGGCACTTCTTCCAAAGTGAGAGAGAATGAGGAAATGAAATAAACTAATTTCATACTTTCATAAATTTAAAGCTGCCTTAATTTTTCTTTTCTTGGAACTGGTCATCTTTATTTACCTTTTCTCTTTTTTCTCCCTGAAATCTCAATTTTGATTGTGCTTTGCTTCTACTCTTACTTAAATCCAGATAAAGTCTTTCAGGCTTCCCTGAGTTTTTCCAGGTTTCTGTCACTGAGACTAACATATAAAGTCTTCTCTTGTTGACATTTTATGTAATGGAGGAAAAGCAGAGAAAACAGAGCATGGGAGAGAGGGGAGAAGCAAACAGTACAAAGCTAAACCATCACAAATTTACAATGACAACTAATATACATTTTCTAACATTATTTTTTTTCTTGTCAGAGACTTCGAATTCTCAGCTCTGCATTAAATATATATTAAAAAAGAAAGCCTGACACAGGAAAATTTGTTATGATAAAAAATTCTAAAATGTAATAACTCTTGTTAATATATCACGGATACTACAGTAACAGGAAAAAGAGCTGCCTTTTTCAACATCACTGCTCTAAGTATGTATTTTTTACTTCAGTCACAATTTCCTGCTGTTCCAAACATGCCATAAAATATGCAGGGATCTGGGGAATTAATTAGGTACATTTCATTTCTCCTTTAGCTAATCCCCTCTGTTCTCTTAGTTTAGGAAGCTGATCACACCAAAGACTGATAGGCACAAGAACCTTATTTACTTTACAGAAGGTTCTGCAAATGCCAGTAAGATGTTGGCCTGTGCTTAAATTTTCTCCACTTAGTCCTTGGGATAGTGGCATCTGAATGTGACCCTTGAAATCAAAAGTATTACTGCACTTGGAAAAAGCAAATAAGAGTAGATTAATAAGAACAACAACTATGGTAACTTAACAATAAACCTTTTCTATGGCCAACTAGTCTCATCTTAAAGTGCCTCAGAAAGCATGCAAAACATCATTTAAGATAAGCAGCATGAAGTGTGCCCATTTCAGTTCCAAAAATAATTACAGTGAAATATCCTCACGTTTTCTGAATGAGGTTGCAGTTAATTAAATTGACTTGTTTTCAGTACATTTTTAACCCACTTTTTGATATCAAATCATTATTAGAGAATTGGAAAAATTATGCATCTATACTGTTACTGACAATGTTGAGCTCGCACCTAGATGTGAGCTATGTCACAGCCGCTCTCTCTTTTGACCATACTAAAAAGGTCAGCAGCAGGCTCTCATTTGGTTCAGCTCAGTGAGGCCAGAAATGGAAGAGTAAGCTATATGTGAATGGCTACTAAGGGGAGGAAATGACAGGTACTCATTTTGTCCAATATCACCTGGGGCAGTTGCTTCATGGTTGTAAAGAAAACTGTTTGACTTGGGTGAGGGATAGCTGGCGGAATAATCATATTGATTTTCTTGAGGCTTGTTTTGCTGTGCCTATATTTTCAAAACTTCAGGACAGGGATTATTGAGGAACTAAGTATAGAACCTGTTTTTGTAGTTTTGAAAGGCTACAGAAGAAAGAAAATTAGGCAGAATTCTAATGATAAGAACAAGCTCCCAGTGCATCCCAGCCTTTCCTGTTCCACAGCTGTAGGGTGACTATAGAGTATTATTGAAAAAGGCCAGTCTCCTTGCCAGTACTATCATCTTGTCTTACTATTACTGGTTCAGTATCCAGTTCAGGTCAGCACAGTGGTGTCTTTTGTAGTATTTAATTTATCTGTTTTCTTTTTTACATCCATTGTGTCATTCATTATGGCAGAAGCCCAGCTTTTTGCACCACTGGAAAAACATGTTGACTTAAAAATATACATCTGGTTGAAGATGCGTGGAAAGCGTGAATAAAGTCTCCAAAATAATTTTCTTGGAGGCTTTTTGCAAAAGAGAAAATCACATTTCCTCTAACTCATTTCTTCCCAAGTCTTTTCCACTGCAATTGTGAAATGCTCAGAGACTCTTAACAGCTCTGAAGCATTAATATATTCACTTTCATAATTGCAGTGAAACATGACAATTTTTTTTAAGTGAAATATTCACATTAGGTTGTTATAGGAGACACAAAAAGAAAGATTTGTAAGCAGTTGTCTCTCTTTTAATAATTTCTGACATATATCCAGAACACTTTGCCTGATAAATGTGAAATACCAAAATGCACTTGCAGTGTTTATGATGGTTCTGAAGCTTGTGTAAGGCTTCTATGCTGGAATTTGACTCTTTTTTTTTTTTTCTTAAGTCAATTGAGTGATTCTCCAAAAATGAAACAGCGAGCCTGTATAACTTCTCTTCTCTGTATTGATCTTTCCTTAGAGCCCAGGGAAGAATTTTTATCCTATGGTTCATTAGTGTGGCAACCACTTAGACATTTATCTGGAGAGAATAATGATGTCATCTGACATGCTATCAAATCACCTGTTCGATTTTCCATATTTGGAAAAATAGCTTTTCATTGTCCTTCCTGACCTCAAGTAAGGCTGGAGCTAATTATGCCTAGCTAATTTCCTTTGTTTTATTAGTAAAATAGAATACTTAAAGTGTACAATCTTCTTTGTTAATGCTGTGCCTAGATATTAGGCAACTGTAGAAGTGCTGAGGTTTAAAGAAATTAGCTGGCATACGATAACCTAAGGTCCAAATAACTCTGCTGTTTTATTGTGCTCTCAGTAGTATTTTGTAAAGTTCGCTCTAATTCAAGTAAGCAATCAGACACCTTTGAAAAAGTCTACTACTGTTCTTGAAAAGCTGGAGTATTCCCAGATTTAATGACAAAACACATCTTCATTGGAATCCTTCTGAGCCTCACAGAGCAGTGTTTGCTCTGTAATCCAGGATTGGCAACTACCTTTGAAAATCACTGTTCATCTCTTCAATTCAAGTGATGTGGCTAAAAAGCAGGAGCACACACTTTATGCAATCTGTCAAAGATATATAAGACATCAGTGGCAGGCAGTGTTGTTTGTATGTTCATGGACATGTAAAGGAATAACCAACCACCTGTCTAATCTTAATGGAATTTTGTCACCAAGCTACTTAAATATTGAGTGAAAATTCTAGTTTTAATTTCTCCTCTTCTACCAAGAGATTGTGATACACAGTGATATGAAGCCCTGAATAAGGACTTTTTATTTCACATTGGAACCAAGAACATTGTTAGCGTGTCAGAAGGTGTCTGGCACAAGAGCAATAGAAAGAAAAGAAACTGTCAGCAGTGTTGTGACCATATTGGTTACATGGAACTTATCTTCCTTTTATATTTTCTCCTGTCTAAAATAATGCTAATATTTTTTTTCGCATTTGTTTGAATAAGAGGATGTTTAGCAGTTATACAGTGGAAACCTGAAACATGGAAAACATCCTCCTTTTTTTTCTGTAATAATTTAGTACTCTGAGGATAAAACATACATTTCTTGAATGTTATTTTCAATTAATTCCATATTCAAAAATACCCCACTGGCTTTCAGAGAGAGTCTATTTAATTTCAGTGACTTTAGATTAAACCTTTATTCATGTGACTGAAACATGTAGATGCCCAGACATCTAGCAGAATGACTTCACATTGTTGATATTTGTTTGCTTAGTTTTCAAAACAGGCTTTTTATATGAAGGTCTGTTATTATGGAAGTAACTGATAGTGCTGCTCAAAATGTTTCAGTTATAACGGGGGTAAAATGAACATGTTATTTAGAAATGCTTCTCTGTCAGTAAATCTATTTGCATAGAAGATTCATCCAACTTTTTTTCCTTCATGGAGGTAATAATGAAAAAGAATTTAGAGTCCAGAATCCCTAAATCTTGAGCTGTCTCCTGTCCCCCTGCCACCCACCCCACCCTACCCCCGCCCAATGTCAGTTAGTAATTTCCAGTTTTAAGATTTCAGTCTTCACAGCAAAATCTGATAATTATTGTCTTGGGTTTAGGCTTAGAAATTGGGGTTTTAATCTCTGGATTATGTGGCTACAAACTTTGAACTGAGTCTGTTGGCCTTCTAACTTGCAAAATTAATCCATATTATTTAAAATATATTATTAATATTCAAAAGTTTCAATAGGACATCATTTGAGTTGTTCAGAATTACATTTCAGAATTTCTTTTCAGCAGAAATTTTTGATATTTCATGTCCAATGCAGTAAAACAGTTTAGGAATTTCTGAGTTTTCTAACTTTTTTTCTGGAATAAAAATTCTGGAATCCTATTTTGAGAAATTGAAAGAACTGCTTATTTTCCAGAGTGGGGTGATAAAACTTCCTATTTCCTCACTAGCTTCACCTATGGAAGGAGACACATTCTGTAAATACTTTCAACTTTCTAATCAGACTGAAGCTCCAAATGAAATATTACTAAATTAATTCAGTGATCAAGGTGAAACTCATAGGACTGTTAAAAATAAGAAATGAAGTTTGCTTAGCCTTGATATGAAGGTGAGGGTTGAGAGTCATGAGAAGACTCCTTAAAGTCTCCTTATTCAGTTTTGTAGTCTTCATCTAGTATCAGGAAAAAGTTGTATCTCTTGTTAGTAACCCTCTTTGCCTGAATACATATCTGTGTATACTTCTGTGGATCTTGAATACTCCACCCCAACATCTTTATTCAGATTTTGAATTATTTTATTTTTCAATTGAAATATTAATAATGATTCTTATTTTAAAATCCTAAATTACACACAACACAATTTAAAGAGTTTTATGGATTGTTAAATTTTCTAGTAATGTCTGACATTTGCGAAGTAGAATATGGAAAACTTAAAATATCTATACAGTTAATTCTTCAGTCTTGTAACAGAGGTACCTGATCATGAACATTTCCTGATGATTAATAAATAAATGAAGTTAATGGCCCTAGGCTATATCAGCTCCTCCCAGGTGGTCATTAATCCCCAGGAAACCTCCTGCCTAAGATGTCATTGCTTAATAAGACCATTAGGGTATTGCATGTTGATTGCATTACTACAACAAGGAGATGATAAAATTACTACCAGGATCAGCAATGTAAGAGTAAAATGACCCCAATATATATAATGGTTTTAGCTGCAAGCAGCCCTCAAATAACATTATGTTCCTATGTGAACTAATATTCCTTGATTGAAACATGAAGGAAACAGTCTGACCAAAGCAAGGAATATACAAGTCAATAGATTTCGGTATCATAACTCCAAATTAAAATGTGCAATTAAAATGTGCATTTGATTCCAACCCTAAAATAGGACCTGAAATGATTAGTTGAGATGGTATTATAATTGAATCCAGTGACATTTTTTCAGGTTTATGCTCTGCATAATCAGAAGTGATTACAGACCTATCTTAAAAATCAAGCTTCACAAGTGAGGTTACATGATTTCTTTCCAGGGAGTGTCACATGCCCCAAACAAGATATGACAATTGGGAATTAAACCCCAAACTTCTTTCTTTTTAAGAAATAAATACATAAACAAGGAAATGCTTCCTTTTCATTGATGCAAGAATCTATTTGTGACCAAGCCATGTACATTTAAATGCATCTAATTTTCATACAGTTGTATAAAATAGGCAGGAATTCAGTGAATAGGCAGGAATTTTATTGTAATCAGCCTAGACATGTTTTCTATCCCTAAGTGTGGTGTTTTTTTGCTAAATGACTGCTGTAAGTATAGGTGATTAAACAGCTGAAAGACAATAGCAAGGTCTTGGTTGGTTCAGGGCTAAAGTGTACATATACCCAGCTTGCTCATAATGCTAGTGAAGCTTGAAAGGGGGCTGATGCAGGAGGCTGTATGCTAATCAAGCTGTTGCTTTAAGTGAATAAGTCTTCAGCTCAGTTTCAGTTAAGGAGGAATCAAAAGCAGTTAGGTAAAGACAGTTGCTGGCAAGAGAATAAGGAATCTACATATAATCTGATAATCAAATAACATGAACTCAGGGGTGTTTTTAAGTCAAAGAAGCTTGAAAGGTGGGCAAGGAAGACTATAATCACATCTTTGCTTCAAAAGACAAGGAACACTCTGGTTGCATCTTAGTTTTATTTTTTATTTAAACATTCATTTTTGGCCTTTATATTTGAAAAGTTCTCTATGATCTATGTCTGAATCAGAAAATATTGTCTTGGTTTTGGTGGTGCTTACTGTCCTGACAGAGTAATTCTGAGGGTAAGTAATACATTGGCAAAGAAAGTTAAACCTTAACACTCAAAAGATTTTTCCTGTTTTCTCAACAAGAAAGTTGTTTGCTTGTGTTTTTTTTCCTCAACTTGGAAATTATACTTTCTTTTTTTCTTCAGAAAATAACACCACCAAGGAAGACGTAGTGTCAGATTGAACAGTTAATCAGAGTTTTCTTTAACTTAATGTTTTATTTGAAAGTTCTGAGTTCTGACACTGAATTTGATAAGCTCTAACATAAATTTGCTTAAAAAAAATCTGGGTTTGCATATCCTCTGGTAAAATACCTTGCCCATCTCTACTTAATATGATGACTAGCTTAACAGTATCTAATCTCTATTTGTTAGTTTGCCATCTGTTCATTTTGGACAGTATTTCATATGTGTCTCACAAAGGTATTGTGAAATCTGTTTCATCCAGATTTTACAGCTGGTCCTTGGAGCCAAGTAACCAGAACCAATCAAGTGCATAGAACAAATATTAGAAAAGTTTTTCCTCTTTAATTCTAATAAGATGGTATCTACATGTGGAGCTTTATAGTATAGGATATCAGAGTGGTCTGTTCTGCATATCCAGTTTTGAAAAAAAGGTTATGTGTACAGTTTATTAGTGGGTTTTGTGAACTGATAGACACACCATCCAGCAGTGGTCATTTGGGACATCGACTTCTTCAGATGCAGACAAGCATTTCTTGAAGCTTAGCCCCTTATCAATAATTTCTTCAGGATGTTCAAGATAGCACTGATAGTTTCTTCCTCACACACATGTCCTCACTTTAGGAATCCCAGATCTTTCATAATCTTGGAAATTAATGTTGAATGGTAAAGTTAACTAGAAATATGCAAATAAATAATACTACAATAACTACTTGCTACTGATATCTGATTACAATAATGTTAGTGGCATGTTAAAATTTGTTATTTTGAGGCCACAATGAGGTGTGTAATATTTGCATTTATCAGCTATAGCTCTGGTTACTTTGTTTTTCAAAGATGACATCATCTACCTGGACTTGTGCAAAGCATTCAACGCTGTCCCACATGACATCCTTGTGTCTAAATCGGAGAGACATCAATTTGATGGATGGACCACTCTGTGCATAAAGAACTGGCTGGATGACCTCACTGAAAGAGTTGTGGTCAATGGCTCAGTGTCTGGCTGGAGACCAGTAATAAGTGGTGTCCCTCAGGAATTGGTGCTGGGACCGACCTTGGTCAACATCTTTGTCAGTGACATGGACAGTGGGATTGAGTGCACCCTCAGCAAGTTTGCCCACGACACCAAGCTGTGTGGTTCGGTTGATATGTTGGAGGGAAGGAATGCCATCCAGAGGGACCTTGACACGCTTGTGAGGTGGGCTGATGCCAACCTCATGAAGTTTAACAATGACAAATGCAAGGTCCTACACCTGAGTCAGGGCAATCCCAGGCACAGCTACAGGTTGGGCGGAGAAGAGATTCAAAGCAGCCCTGTGGAGAAGGACTTGGGGTGTCGGTCAGTGAGAAACTTAACATGAGGAGGCAGTGTGCACTTGCAGCCCAGAAAGCCAACTGCATCCTTGGCTACATCAAAAGGAGCGTGACCAGCAAGTTGAAGGAGGTAATCCTGCCTCTCTGCTCTCGTGAGACCTCACTTGGAGCAATGTGTGCAGTTCTGGTATCCTCAATATAAAAAGGACATGGAACTGTTGGAACAAGTCCCAAGGAGGCCACAAGGATGATCAGGACACTGGAGCACCTCCCGCATGAAGATAGGCTGAGAAAGTTGGGGCTGTTCAGCCTGGAGAAGAGAAGGCTGTGTGGAGACCTCATGGCAGCCTTCCACTATCTGAAGGGGGCCTATAGGGATGCTGGAGAGGGACTCTTCATTAGGGACTGTAGTGATAGGACAAGGGATAATGGGTTAAAACTTAAAGAGGAGAAGTTTAGATTGGATATAAGGAGGAAATTCTTTACTATAAGGGTGGTGAGGCACTGGAATGGGTTTCCCAACAAAGTTGTGAATGCTCCTTCCCTGGCAGTGCTCAAGGCCAGTTTGGACAGAGCCTTGGGTGACATGGTTTAGTGGGAAGTGTCTCTGCCCATGGCAGGGAGGTTTGGAACTTGATGATCTTAAGGTCCTTTCCAACCGTAACTATTCTCTGAGTCTATGAAACTGGCAATTTGAATAAAATATTAAAAGTATTTTTTATGTGCTGTTACGAATTGGCAGTATTTTTCATTCTTTCAGAAAGGTTTGAAATTATAGCATCAAAGAAAAAATCAGGTTGAAGAGGATCTCCAGAGACCGTACCCAGTCCAACTGCTTGTTCTAAGCAGAGTCACCTTTGAAGTGCACAAAGCCTTTTCTAGTTGAATTTTGAGATACTTAAAAGATGGAGAATCTGGACAGTCTTTACAAGTGCTTAGCCATTCTTGCTGTGATTTCCCCTCTCCCAATATCCAGTTAGAATTTTCCTTCTTTGTTACAGCTCAACTCTTGCCCTGTGTCCTTTTGGTGTGCATCTGCAGGTGCTTTACATCTGTGAGCTAAATGAACCTGTCTTCCCCACGTAAGTATCTTATTTACCCTTTTCTGGAACTCAGTTTCTCAGTCTTTCTTTACTGGGGGACCAAAAATAGGACACAGTACTTCAGGTGTGAACTTCTGAGTGCTCAGAGGAGGGGAACAGTCACTACTTTCAACACTTTAAAGGTCATTATTGAGAGAATCATGTTTTCAGATCTGATTTTTTCTTTTTGTTTGGTTGGTTGTTTGGTTTTTTTTACTATATTACTTCATCTAATATATTTCTATCGTAGAGTTTAATAAATATAAACAGGCATATAAACACACAAGCAATTAAACTTGAGCAATATACTAACTTCTTGCACAAAAATACAATGTAATTACGCAAACACAATGAAGGATAATAGGATTTTACAGAATTCAGATTTAAAGAAATTTCATTATCTGTCATCTAGAATTGTCCTTTGCTACCTAAACTGAAAAACAGAGGAGGAGGATAATGAACAAAAAAAGAAATATCTTAAACTAATCTGAAGTAACATATTTCTCATTTTGATGGAAAACATTTTTCTCAAACTAATGGTTTATTATTGATTTCCCTGTAAATCCTGTACTTGAATTACCCTTACTGCAACAATATATTTTAAAAATCTTAGAATTTATTTGTTATCTCAAATCTGCAACCTCTGTGTTTTGCTTAGTATTACAGCACCAAGTGTAGCCTATACACACTTTTTTTTAAATCATTAAACATTCTGAATTTGATTTGTATTTAGAAAGTAGCTCAAATCTTCACAATGATGCTTGCAATTGCTGACTTAAATGAATTTTGACTTTATTGTATGTTTTCCTGTGACAAGATGATTACCAAATTGTTGCTTTTAGAATTAATCAATGGAATTCTTTGACATAAAATGTCGTTAAGACTGAAGTATGTAGAATTTGAGAAAGGGTAGACATGATGTAGTATTCTACAGTTACATCTGGAAAATTAAAGCTAACCAACTACTCAGTA
This sequence comes from Pezoporus occidentalis, assembly GCF_034315485.1. Taxonomy (NCBI): domain Eukaryota; kingdom Metazoa; phylum Chordata; class Aves; order Psittaciformes; family Psittacidae; genus Pezoporus; species Pezoporus occidentalis. The sequence goes on from NW_026915268.1 coordinate 1,500,872, forward strand.
ACACACTGAAATTCCGTGTGTTGTTAGATATTTCTGTAATTGTGATGCATGTATTGTCTTATCCCTTCACCCTAAATATCACAAAGGAGACAAAATCCAGGACTACATGTATCATTGTTCTGATTCTACCAGCAAACATAGCAGTATTGCAATGTATAAACTATTACTTGAAGGTCAGTATTTTTTCTTAGACTGGCTAATGCAGTAGTTTTCAAATTAGGCTCTGACTCTGTGTTGGCCTTCAGGTTAATTAATTTTTTTCTTGTGGCAGCATTAATCCTTTTCCTCCAGTGGCTCATTTTTCACATTTCCAGTACTGATAAAAGACTGCAGTATGTTAAAAATCAAGACACTTCAAATTATATGTACTAGATGGTATAATACTTGATAGCATGGCACAAATATAATTTAATTTCATTTTATCTTGCAAAAATACTCAGCACAGAGTAGTGTTAAATTGTTAATTCAGGGTTGGTAGTGTCTCAGCTGGGGTTAGGCTTCCTTAGAGCTATGCTTATATATGCCAGCTGGAAAACTAGACTGCAAATGCAGCCTGTTTTCCTGATTTCCCAGTGACTTGTTTTACGACCTTTATCAAGGCAAATTTCTCCATCAGTTAATTCCAGTGTGTTACTTTCCTAGTGGTTTCGTATGTAAAGAACAGAACTGAATAAGTGTTTCAGTAGAATCTGGAGGAAGGTAGGAAATAAGAAATAGTGATTTCTACTCCTCTGATCTAAAAATTTATTAGCACACACTAACTTAAAGGCTGTATGTGCAAAAGTACATACATATATTAAAGATGTATCTCTAGAGCAAATTGATATGTTCATTTCTTACTGTTACAGGAGTAAATCTCTTAGAAAGTTAAACGTAGTAATGAAATTAAAAAAAAATACAGCTGAAGCAATTTAGTGAAGTCAGTGTGAGGTCTTCTTGCAATGGAGGCAGGATTGGGTGGACAGAGCTTTTCTTAAATGATACTCCCACTGATTTAAATCCTAAGGAAATAAGATAATACTCAAAGTCAAGGTTCTCTGCACCACTTGCATCCTAATAGTGTTAATTTAAATTTATGTAGTTCATATCTTCAACTGCCTTTTTATACGTGAGTTTCACCCTATGCGAATTAAAAAATAAATAAAAATTGTCAGGATCTGAAATTAAATATCTGTCAAGGAATTTTTCAGTTTCTCTTTTTAGTACATTTGATGAAGTTGCGTGACTACTTCCCATGAAGATAATGAATTTATGCCCGTGCTTTACAGGGTTCTCCATCTGGTTAGAATAGCCTTTCATATATTCTAGATAGCTGAATACAAGCTAAGTAAGTTTTTAATCACTTAGTCACCTGACAAAGAAGTGTGAAGAAATGCTACCATTAGTTTCTTTACAGCAAGTTAAAAGAGTTGATGGTTGTTCTGGTCATACTGAAATAAATTGAGTAAAAATGATCAGCTATTTTAGAACCTTGAAGTCACAATTGACCCTAATAATGGGAAAACAGGTGGAAAAGATGAATGGTTTCTGAATTTTGATTACTTCCAGCTAAAAGCTCCCTATAGGCATTCCACAGGAAGATGCATATATCGCAAATAGCACGGTAAAACTCACATAGTGAAAAAAATTGAGAGATTGATATTGAATGGTCAGGATCGTAACTGAGTCTTCAATTCTGCTTTCCATTTATAATGATTGTTACTATATAGATCTTGTTCCATTTCTTTTTATTAGGATAATGCTTTTCACATTTCCATTAAAACCACATTCAGAGCTATTAGTGGATTGTTGTTATCCTTTATTGTATCAATTAATGGAGCCAACATGCAAAGAAGAGGATGTAAATGAATCTTACATGTGAGACAGTGTCCTTGTAGACTGATTTTCTTATTCCCTAAATCCTTAACAAAGGCGTGATTTCGGATTATGAGGTTAAGTGCTGAGAAAGAGAAAATACATATTTAGGAGAATCTTTCAGTTTCATAAAAGGACCAGTCCACATATCCTTTATCTTGACAGAACTATGGAAGTATTTGAGTTGGAAGGGACCTTAAAGACTATTTAGTTCCAATCCACATGCCACAGGCAGGGACACCTTCCAATGGATTGGGTTGCTCCAAGTTCTGTCCAACCTGGCCTTGAACACTGCCAGGGATGGAGCAGCCTCAGCTTCTCTGGGCAGCCTGTGCCAGCTCCTCACCACCCTCAAAATGACAACTCTTTTGTAATACCTCATCTCAGTCTCCCCTCTGTCAGTTTAAAGCTGTTTGTCCTTGTCCTATGACTTGTAAAAGTCTCTTTCCAGCATTCTTGTGTTCCCTTTAGGTACTGGAGCTGCTCTAAGGTCTCCCCTTCAGGAGCCTTCTCTTCTCCAGGCTGACCCAGCTCAGCTCTCTCAGCCTGGCTCCAGGACAGTTTCTGGGCTGCAAACAAACATTGCCAGCTCATGTTGAGCTTTTCATCAACCAACACGCCAAAGTCCTTCTCTTCAGTGCTGCTCTGAATCCATTCTCTACTCAGCCTATAGTTATGCTTGAGATTGTTTTGGCACTCATGCTTTGTAAGATCTGTTGCAAAACCCAAGCAACATTCTTAGATGGAATTACTTCCAGATCCAGTCAAATTTTGTCTGAAGAACAGTGGTGTTTGCTTTCCTTATTGATAGACATGAACTCAGAATGGCTAATGCTGTCTACATTTGCATGCTTATTCTTCTGCTTCTGGTTTTAATAGGTGTATCTCAGGTTTGTGAGGGTTATTTTAAGCACAAGGCCAAGATATTTTATAGAGGTAGGTAGGCAAAGATCAATAGAGTATGTTCAGTTAACTTGTGTGCACGTGAATCTCAGCTTTTGTCAGAATGGCACCTAGCAGAACAAAACAGTTTGCCAGTGTCCATCATTATTATACTTCACATCCCTTTGAAGAGTTGGAAGCCACATGGTCTACATTATAACAGGTGTGTGCTGAACATGAGAGAAAGTCTAATGTGCACCTGGAGATAAATTAAAGCTGTTTAAATTAAGGCATTTCAGAATCATCTAATGTTTTCCTTTTACTATGCACAAGGCTGCATTCCAGTTCCAGCCACAGATCTAGGTCACCATTTTACTCACCAGAGACTGTTTTTATTGAGTTGCACTGGCATATTTCAGACTTACACAAGCCATCATCCAAAATATACAGGGAGTTTTGATGAAATAAATAAGTACCTGTGACAGCATATGCAACATATAGAGAAAACAATGAAAATCCCTCTTTCTCATACCTGTTCTCATATAAATCAAGAACAACTACAATGAAACTACTGGAATCCCATCAGTGTAAAGTTAGTATAAGGAGAGGGGAATTAGCTTATATGAGCTCAGTGTAAGTTATTATAATCAAATGCTGGAGAGCAGTTAGATAGCAGTAGTCTGGAGAGCATTAAGAAGGACTACAGAGCCCTGAGAAAGGTGGTTAGGGGCTCTGGAGCTCAGATAGCTTTTTCATCAATACCCCAGGATAAAGGGATAAAGGGGAGGACCTTAAAAAGGCTAGGTGGATTTTGCAGGTTAATAAATGGTTAGAACAATGGTGTCATAGTCAGGGGTTTGGGTATTTAGAACATGAGACTCAACTTGGGAGCCCAGGTCTACTGGGGGCTGGTGGAGCTGGTGACAAGGAAGGGGAAGAGTAGTTTTGGTAGGAGGCTTGCCAAGCTGGTCAAGAAAGCTTTAAACTAGACGTGTTGGGGGGGGGGGGGGCATCATTCCATCCCAACGCACCCAGTCAGTTGCCAGCACCTGTAATAAATGCTCAGAACGATACAGATATTTAAGCTGCTCCAGCCAATGAGCATTTGGAGTTTGGCTCAGATGCCTCTATATACACACCGGTAGTATGTGTGCATGGCTACAGGGATATGATTATCATTGACATCACAGCAACATGGTGGAATGGCTCCTACAATTGGAGCGTTGGAATGGAAGGTTGCAGGCTCTCACTGGAGGCTAAATATTCAATGTAACATAGTGCAGAGAGAAAGTACACATTACCACCTCAGTTCTTGTCTCACATTAATTTCTCATTGTACTTTAAGTGTATTGGTCAATTTGAGAAGGTCATGGTGTTGCCTTTTTAATTCTCCAATTTCGTTGGCTCTTGAAAGCAGTGTAGACTTTTGACTGCACTGAAATGGGAAGAATAGGTCAAAGATGTAGTGTTTAAATTTAGATTGTGTCTCTCCCCATCTTCAGTATTATCTTTTAGAAACAAACTAGCCATATATTTTTCTTGTGGCCAATAATATCAGCATTACTCATGTGAAAGACCTGATCCTGATAAAAGTAAAATGACAGCCTCATGAAAACAAAAGCCACATTGTGTTTAGAAAGATAATTTGGTGGCTATTCCATAGGTGTGTCCTTTGCATAAGGAGCATGGAAACAGTCATGAAAGATGCAGTGGAATTTGGCAGCCTCATTCAGTTTAACCCAGAAGGAGATATGCCATTTTCTTTCATTTCACAGTTTTTATCTTCTTACATTTCTCAGCATTTTCAAATCTGTATGCCTTATAATCAGTCAGATAAAATACATTCCGTATTTCCATAAGACTTTGATAGCACCTGCAGATGTTTTCATGAATATGTATTTAAAGGTAGAAAAACTGATTCAATAAGCTTTAACGTTCCTAGCTTTGTATGTGTGTTCATTCTTTTCTGTTTCTTCTCACAGAGGCGATTTCTTAGTAGGTGGTCATGAGTTCATACAGGAATATGCTCATCAGAAATACAATGGTTGACAGCACACTCTCCTAATTGAACCAATCACTAAAATGGCACCAAGAAATAATGTTAAGCTTAAACCATATGGGGCGATAAAAGATAATACCATTGACTTCAGTCTCCACTGGGATACATATCATCTAGGGGATAAACATTAATTTTCAGTCCCATGGCTAAACTGACTAGATATTGTGGGGACAGTTGTGGAATAAAGATACACAATGCCCTTCTATATGGCAAGCCTCACTGGAACATTGTCAGGTGAAAGGCATAAAATAGAGAGCTATGTTGTTTGATTATAAATATCCAATTAATGGGAGTGTCTAGAATAGAGTTTTTTCTCTCTTTTGACATCATGAAAAGTATTTCTTTTTAGGGAAATCTGTGTACCAAAGCACACTCAATAGAAGCCAGAGAATTTCTGCAAAAAGCAGTACAATTCCATGCTACAAGACACAGTGCTTACATTAGCTCTGCAGCTGCAGCTGAGCCCAGTTGTTAAGCGAAGACTGAATGAATCAGAGCTCATACAGCCTCCAGTCATTTTATCCCCTGTTCAACAAATCAGTTGACTAATGACTGCAGTAATTGGACCACAGAAATAATCTAATTACCTTACACTTCACAAGATGAAGTTAAGGGATGAATGAGAAGATGCTGTGATAATTCACAGTTGATTTTGACAATCAGCACTGGTAAGACAAGTTGACACTTAAGATAACATAGTAAACTTAGAAATGTGGGCAGAAAATATTTGGGATGTTATTTCAGGAGGGTTGGATTAAATTATTTTCTCAATTTTAGGGTTTATGGCGTAAATATATAGCACATATATGTTAAAATAACAGATATTCTATTTGTCCTTTATTGGGTGTATTTATTTGGTTAAACTTAGAAGAATTGATTCATCGCTTTCCCTGGACATTCACAGCCTGAATTAGTGAGAAGATGAATGATAGGTAGGCAAGTGCTTATGGACAAAACAATTCAAAGAAAATAATAATTGTAATGAGCAACAAAATTAGTAGTAATGGAAAGGAGAACAAAGAGCAAGGTGGTAAAGTTCAGAAATTATAAAAATAACACTCAGAAACAACAAACCTAGAGTTTACTGCTGTGAATCACTGTGCAAAAAAAAAAAAAAGCAGATAAATTTCAGTGTTGACAATTATGAAATGGTACTTTTATGCAGCTTCAGAAATGCTACAGTTTTTACTAAATTAATCAGGGATCTTGGACAATTGTGGATTATTGTGCAAAAGTGCCTACCTAATTCCAGCAATGTCTGGAAAATGCAGGCACATTTTTAGGTGGTGTCCCAGTCCAATTTTGCATGGATATTTCAGATCTGTAAAAGAGATAGAGAAGAATAATGAGATGAAAAGAAGGCTGGAATGAATTCACCGTGTGGAAAAGTTCAATGAACTAGAACTCAGAAAAGAAACAACTGAAGCAAGCGCACAACAAATGTCTCTAAATGAATGCAAATAAAGAGTGATTATTCATCACCTCTCATAAAAGAAGAGCCAATGGAACTCTCATAAACCATTCTCATAACCACTGGAACTCTCATAAAGCAAATTTAAACTGAAATACTGCATTTTATATGCCATGCATAATTCAAATGTGTAACTCAGGATATTTAGTATAAAAAGAACAATAAACAATTAGACAAAATCATGGACCAGTCAAGGGCTGTTAAACACAATGATGCAGATGCAAACTCTAGCTCAGGAAGTTGGGACATTATATCGGCAGATGTATCATCTTTATTTGCTGTTTTCATACTTTTTCCAGCCTTACAAAATATTCTCCATGCTGAGACAGAATACCAGATTACACTTTTCATCTGACCTAATAAATGTGTTATAATTTTCTAACAACGCTCCTGACTGAACTGCAAAGTGGGTTAGTCCCATGCACTGAATAAGGCAAGAAAAGGTTTAAGACTGTAACATGCAGTTCCGTATTTGCACAACAAGACAATTTGTGCAAATTCAGTGACTTTATGAAATAGTCTATAGCCAGGAAAAGTGAATTCAAGCCTTTTTATTGGTTGAACCTAGGACAGGGGAGAAAAACAAATGACAAGTCCGTAGGATTCTTCTTTTTAGAAGGTCGTCTGTTAAAAGTGTGATGCTTTCCCTCAATCTTTATTGCTGAATAAAGAACTCGTATAGTGGAGTATCAGGATAAATCTGTAATGTGTTCTTCCATATATCCTACTGTTGCTCCTCATCAGTAGGAGCTTAAACTGAGATGAATTGTATTGCGAATAACAGAGGATGAAAAAGAACTGTGCCTGTTGTTTTCTAAAGTATATCAGTTTGAAACTTGACAATTAAAGACTCAAAATATTTGAAGCTCCCACTGTAATTAGAAGAAAAATTCTTGACTGGATACCCCACATCAATAATTTCTTAAGCAAACATTGGTTAACACATCAAGTACTGTAGTTTGGACGTTTCTGGATAGGTAAAAGGTGACTGTCTAAACATTGTTTAGAAAAGTCAGTTTCCTTATGTTGGTAGTTCAAGTTCAAAATTCAGCACAGAGGTGTCAGATAATAGTGCCTACTGGATAAAAGAAAAACCTTGTGAGAAGTGCAAGGATGCAGTATTTTGTAACAACCTAAGAAAGAAACAGGTTAACTTACATGAAATTAAGTATAGAACGAAATGTGAATATTATGTATTTGGGCTTCAGTCCATTCCTCATTTGTACTAGGAGGACAACTCTGTTTCATCAGTATGTTGGCTTCTTACTCAAAGCAGAAGTTGTCTGAAACTCTGTGGGCACAGATGGCATTTTGGTGTGTAGCTATGAGCTCCCTCCTTCTCTCCCTCCCACTGTTCTTCCTGTGAAACAGTGAGACCATGGCAGAGAGCAGGGAAGTTATGATCATGCACTCTGGCATTGTCTGTATTAAGCTATCAGACCCAAACCAATTCTTAAGATATCAGTTAAAACTATTTTTTTCAGAAGTCCATCACACTTTTATATATAGAAGAATTGCTATTTGCAGTTTTGAATATTTGGGTCCCTGGAGGGTTTGCCCTCAGCAGCAGTGAAACATCCACCCAGTCTCTTGCTCATTGAACTTGCTGTTCAGCAATTTTCAGTCAAAGTTCTTCCTAGGAAAGCAAAATAGTAAGAGAGTGAGGGAAATAGATATGCTAAAAATTTCCTCGGCTGTCTACTAACCTGTGCATAGAAACAATTGACCAAAAAGCTTAAATTTAGCCTAAGACACTGGGAGAATTTTGAGAAATTTTTCCCAGCTAGCCTGTACATAGTAAATTGTTTGCTAGATTAGTTGATTTGTTAAATTGAGGGAAGGATTAGAGTATATTCTACTGGTGATAAAATTAGGAAGATGTACCAAAAGGTGCTGAAAACTAATCGAAGGCTGAGACCAGGGATGGACAGTCCAAATGACTGGATTCATCTCCTGGGTAATGTCTAGATCTGAAAAAGTGATTGGATGCTAGTAGCAGTGAAATCTAGGTGGAAAAAACAGGTTAACCTTCTATCATTAGCTTTCCATTAATGTGGCATGGTTTGATTTATTACATCACCTAAAGAGCAGAGCTATTCAGAAGTGGTTAATTCTGAAGTTTATTGGCCAGATTAACTAATGCTGATGCATTAGTTTAAATTAAACCTCTCTAAGCTATCTTGGACCACTGCAGAATTCCACAGGAATGAGCCTTTCAGACCCATTCTCTGCTTAGATTATGTCCAGACACCTTTGAATTTCACCTCCTAAAGTCTGTAAAGGAGATGTGCTAAATGGCCTCATACAAGGTTACACATTATTCTTTTAAACTGTTTATTTTTTGTTTTGATCTGTGAAAGCTTCCTAGACAAGGTATCTATTTCCATGAAGAAAGTGAATATTTTGCCTTTGTTTACCTTTGCTGTACGATTTCACACACACTCTTCCAATAGATGGAAGGTATCTATTTCCATGATGAAAGTGAATATTTTGCCTTTGTTTACCTTTGCTGTACGATTTCACACACACTCTTCCAATAGATGGGATTTTGTGGCTGATTTTCTTCCTGCTTCAGTGTACAGACTTCTGATTGTGAATTGTCCTCAATTTTAAATATGGCAAACTCACTTGTAGTCTGGAGCTGACAATTAATCTCCATCTCGGTCTTGCTTTACAAACAAGGGAGAATGTTTTGTTTGCATTTTCAGACTAAAGGCAATGCTTTTGCATACTGTTTTCTTGTTCTCTTTGCAGATACTTGAGAACAAGTCTGTTGCTTTTCTTCAGTTTTTCATTTCCAGTATGAAATGACTCAATTTCCCAAAAGCTTCAGCACTCCCTTTGGTGCACAGTTATCTGAGCTGATACACAGATGATCTAGATAGCAATGAAATATTGATGTATAATGACCACATTTAGCATTTCATGCATGTGAAGGATTCCAGTAGGTCAAAGGCAGACTTCATCTTGATTTTCTTTCTTTGAAAATATAGGAATAATCAATCTAATATAAAGTTATCTGTTGTCATGATTTAAGCCCAGCTGCTAACTTAGAACCACACAGCTCCTCACTCACTCTCCCCCAACCCCTTCCTCCCCCTGCTCCTGGAGGGATGGGTGGAGAATCAAAAGAATGTAACCCCCACAGGTTGAGATAAGAACAGTACAGTAACTAAGGTATAACACAAATCACTGCTGCTACCACCAGTAATAATAATGATAAAGGAATAACAAGGGAAGAGAATATAACTGCTTATCACCCACTGACCGATACCCAGCCCAACTGAGCAGTGATCTAGCCCTCCCTGGTAACTGCCCTCTGTTTCTATACTGGGCATGATGTGCTGTGGTATGGAATACCCCTTTGGCTAGTTTGGGTCAGGTGTCCTGACTCTGCTACCTCCCAGCTTCCTTTCCTCCCTGGCAGAGCACAAGACTCAGGAAGTCCTTGGTCGTAGCAAACATTACTTAGCAACAACTAAAAAAATTGGTGTTATAAGTGTTGTTCCCAGGCTGAAAGTCTGCACTGCACCAGCTACTAAGAAGGAGAAAAATGACTGCTACTTCTGAACCCAGGACAGTATCCACCCCTTATTCCATACCATTCACGTCATGCTCTGATCCCACATTTTTCAATATACCATCACTTTTGTCTTATATATATGTGTATATATCCACCCACCCACACATACAAATTGAGAGAGATATCATTCCTTAGTGCATAGACCAATCCCTATAAAGCTGCTGAATTCATCCAGTCCATGATGTCAAGTTCCACCTCTTGTAAAAATTTTTCAGAGCAGAAGAGACGGTGTGCAGTGTTGGATTGTTGCCTGCTGATGACATCGCGGAACTCGTCTGGTCATTGCTGAGCTCGTCTGATTCGTCATTCTTTGTTGGGATGATGGTCAGAAGGAAGTCAGGGCCAGTCAATGGTGACCTGAAGACATCTAGTTGGTGGGCTATAAAAGTGCTGCATAGCAGCCAATAGCATAAAATTGAGTTCATTGGCTGTTTTCCCCTAAAATCAAATCCCCTTGAGGTACACATTGGACTTCCCCATCTTCCCACATTACTCACCAAGTATATCTGGAGCTCTGAGCAAAAGCTATCCCACAAGTGGGTTTGCCTTTACCTGAAGCAGGAATAACCCAGACTGTCTTCCCCAGCAAATTCTTTATGTGCACCACAGGAACTTTGTCCCCTTCTACAGTATGTGAAAGTTCTGATCAGGCTAGGTCAGCCTTCTTGGTAGATCCTCTGGTGTTAACCAACCAGGTGGCTTTTGGTAAATGTATATCCCAGTGTTTGAAAGTCCCACCACCCATTGCTCTCAGTGTAGTTTTTAACAGCCCATTGTACCATTTGATTTTCCCAGAGGCTGGTGCATGGTAGGGGATGTGGTATACCCACTCAACGCCATGCTCTTTGTCCCAAGTGGCTATAAGGTTGTACCAGAAATGAGTCCCATTGTCTGGCTCTAGTCTCTCTGGGGTGCTATGTCACCACAAGATTGGCTTCTCCAGGCCCAGGATAGTGTTCCGGGCAGTGGCATGGGGCACAGCGTATGTTTCCAGCCATCTGGTGGTTGCTTCCTCCATGGTAAACGCATGGCGCTTTCCTTGGTGGGTTGGTGGGAGTGTGATATAGTCAGTCTGCCAGGCCTCCCCATATTTGTACTTCAGCCATCGTCCTCCATACCAAAGAGGCTTTAACCACTTGGCTTGCTTAATTGCAGCACATGTTTCACACTCATGAATAACCTGGGCAATAGTGTCCATTGTTAAGTCCACCCCTCGATCATGAGCCCATCTATATGTTGCATCTCTGCCCTGATGGCCTGAAGTGTCATGGGCCCACTGGGCCAAAAATAATTCACCCTTATGTTGCCAATCTAAGTCCATCTGTGCCACTTCAATCTTAGCCGCTTTATCCACTTGGTGGTTGTTCTGGTGTTCCTCAGTGGCCCAACTCTTGGGTACATGGGCATCTACATGACGTACCTTCACCACCAGGTTCTCCACCCAGGCAGCGGTATCTTTCCACAGTGCAGCAGCCCAGATGAGTTTACCTCTGCGTTGATGGCTGCTCTGCTTCCGTTGCTGCAACCACCCCCACAGGGCATTTGCCACCATCCATGAGTCAGTATGGAGATAAAGTATTGGCCACTTTTTTCATCCAGCAATGTCCAAGGCCAGCTGGATGGCTTTCACCTCAGCAAACTGACTCGATTCACCCTCTCCTGCAGCAGTTTCTGCAACTTGTTGCTGGGGACTCCACACAGCTGCCTACCGATGTAATTGTAAAAATTTACTTACATAATGTTTCTTCCCTGACACATTCTCTTTTTTTTTCTTTCAAATTAGTTGTTCTTTATTGAAAGGGAACATCACAAAAGAAAATGACAAATTTCCATTACATTTTACTGTACTCAGTGTATTTGCCTGACTTTGTGATCAAAACCTAGTATCCTGTATGGAGAGTATTGCTGTCAACTTTCCCTAGACTAAACTTTAGAATTTCCATCCCTAGTGATTTTCAGGCTATCATTCAAATTGGGTACTATAATATTTGAAGTATACCAAGTATAATTTAGACAATTTTTATGCTTTTGACTATCAAAATACATGAGGCTGATAGTTTAATATCCCTTGGCTTATGAAAAAACTGCTGTGCTATAACATGAAAAGTACTGAGTTATAGAGCAGTGTTTGAAAGGCCAGATACAACTGGTGGTGTGGATCAATAAGAGTACAAAAGAAAGGACTTATTCTTTGTTCATCCATCCAAATACCTTTTTAAGTCACTGAATATTTTAAGTAAAATAAGTATGCAGGGTTTGACCAGAATTTTGTCTCACTCTTTTTATACGTAGAAAAGCAATCCTTCCTAAACAAACGGTTTAAGACTCTGCCATTCAACTATGTCTCATACATCCCTTACAAATCTTAAAAATGTAAAATCTGACAATAGTTTATGCCCTTGTGTTTTCTATTGTGTTGAAGAATGACCTTCATGCTTCTGAAAGGAGCTAAAAGATCTATTAATGAACAGAGAAATAAAGGGATTGTGGAAGGAGGAAATTAAAGCTGCTCCTGAACATTGTGTGATTCAAACTAGATACTTTGACTAAACGTAGCAATACCTCTGACTCGTATAAAGCAACCCAAGTCCTCAAGGAGAGCATATCCAGCATTTAAGATGTTTAAAATGCAGAATAATGGGCAAATTCTGAATCTTGAATATATACTTAATTTTATCCCCTCTCCCCCAACCCCCCTTTTCCTTTTCTTTTTCCTGGTCTCTTGGAAAGAATGGATATGGCTTAATCTAATCCTTGAAACTGCAAACATTTCCAGATAACTGGTTTGGTTAGTTGGGAACCCTAACTCTTTACAATGCTGGAGCTGTGATGGTAAGATATTTGGCCTCTATCAGAGAACCCAGAGACACTGTCTGTGGCAATACTTTCAATAAATAAGCTGAAAAGAAGAATAATGCTTTTACCCTGAGTTTGACTTCAGTTTTAGCAACTCTTCAGCTCTGAAAGTTTAGAGTACTGTTGCTTCACAGTACTTTTTTTCACCAACAGATGAAACTGCAAGCTACTCATACTTGTTAGAAATCACATGGAATCAGTTAATTAGCTTCCGAATTGACATGGAGGAGTATAGATCAGTCTAGCAAAACAGCTGGAAGCATCTTAACTAGCAGTAAATAAGAGCATGTTTCTTCCTTTCTGCCCTACTCTTACTCTTTTTTCATATTCTTTGTATATGATGGTGATGTATGTGTCAAAGAATAAGGAAACATATTCTACATTTATAAATGCATGAATAACAGAACTGGTAGGGGCCAGAGTGCTGCAGTAGACAAAGGTGAAGATCTAATGGAATATGCAATTAATATATGCAGCATTATTCTTTTCATGTGAGAGCATATGATTAGAAAGAAATTACATATCCAGCATGGGGATTTGGAATCAGTCCTGTTTATTTTTACCTGCCAATCATGGGCAAACTTTGAAAGATAAAAAATACAGTTTGTTTGGTTGTGCTATGAAAAAATAGGTTAGTGACAGAGGTGATATTGTGGCACCACCTATTTATTGTTTACCATGTTTGCCAGTTTAAGACACCTTGTCTTAATTTTGACTTTGCTAGTCACCAGTGATCTGCAATGCAATTTCCCATGCTCACCATCAGCTGAAATGCTGTTGGAGTTCTGAGGTGACATGGCTCACTATGTTAGAACTAAAGAAAAAATAAAACCAACCCCCAAAAAACCTCCACCACCCCTTTCTTCTTTACTATTTAAAACATTTAGAAACATTTAACTCCTAAAATTTAATTTGTGCTGTCATTTTTGTTTACCAGTTCCCCACAGGTGCTAACTTTAGTGTCACCTTTGCAGTGGAGCTCATCTTTTCCTCACACTCCAATGACTTAATAATTATTTTAATTCTGCTGAAGTATTTCAGGTTCAAACATTGCCTTACAAATGGGAGAATCTGTATCCCTTTGTGAAAAGCTTGAGCTATACAGTTCTCAAACTCTACATTCGAGATTGGTTGGTAGTGATGCAGAGGGCACCATCAGAGTCCCTTGTTTAAGTTCCTGATTGTATATCATTTGCAGACATGCTGCTTTCTGTACATTTTCTACCAGCTGGTAGACTGTCTCTGTGATAGAAAGGGAATCTCCCCTTTCCAAAGTGTCAAGTCCTCCAGCCCAGTAAGTTGCTCTTTGAGTTAAGGACTAGAGTGTGGGTTGGTTAAAAATACTCCTGTCCCTCAATACCCCTCAGCTTCCTTCTCACTTTGTAAAATTTGGTCTCCCCCAGACAGCTATACTGTCCAATCATACTTGGTTTTGGTTTCTGATTCTTTTGGAGTGTGGAGTATACAGGGATGATTCGTGTCAGCAACTTAGAAGTCCTTGTAACCATTGCACTTTGTGTGGAATTGGAACCCCTTGTGACCACTGTACCATGTGTGGAGAATATAGGAATGATCATTATTATGATAGATGTTCATGTCAATACAATGATGAAAGGGAAGAGGAGACAAAGGAATAATCCCTCTTACTCAACCACTTTACTGCTCAAAGAGAGCTTTGTTTAACTGCTTGAATGCTTTTAGGGCATTAGGTAACCAAGAGATACATCCTGTTACAGGATGTTGTGAAACTTGGGTACTAGGCAAATAGCCATATAAGGTATAGAACAAAATGCTAAGTCTGTGGCTAAGCTTGTAAGCGTTTTCCTGTTAATACGTTACCAAGAAGTTCAGCAACATCTTCACCGGAGAAAGACCCCAGCAACAAGAAAAGAACAATGGAAAGGAGCCATGTCGACATCCGGGTAAAGAAGACGATGGACTGGCTAAAACCCAAGACCGAGAAGTATAAGAGACCACACCCCAAAGATCCCGGTCTGCGTCTTTGGTGGAGCGGAGACTCCCCTGAGCATCCAGCGCTGCTTGCTTATTGCCTCTCAATATTAATCAATTGTAATAAAATAATTGAATTAGACCATGGCTGAGACGAAGTTTTTATAACAGGAGCATGACCGAATTCCTTTAAGTTTAGGTAATTCCCTAGCAATAACTGAGTCCCTTTGGTGGGAATTCGTCCTCTCTGTCTTTGTAAGTATATTCAGTTTTTCTCAAGGGTCGGAGAGAAGCGGCAGGAACATTAAATTCTCCTACCCTTACTCTCGCCTATTCCAGGTCGCTGCGGGGGATACTCAGTTGTTTTCTCAGGTGGTGGAGAGGCACTTTTCTTTGCCAGGATTTGCTCTTTCAGGGCTAATTGCAAGCAGTTAGCCTGATTCTTCTCTTTGTCTAACTGCTCCTTCAAGTTAACTACCTGGTCCTGCAGGGCTCGGACCAGGGCTGGTAAGGTTTGTGTGAACCGAGATTCAGCTGTTTGCTCTTCTCCAGCCTCTCCTGCAGCAGCCAAGCTGGCGCCCAGCGCGGCACAGAAAACCGTTTGCCTTTCCGGGCCGGAGTTTTGCGTCCTTTTGCAGGGCGCTTGCTCTGTTACGCTTTGCAAATCATGCCCGTTTCTGTTGGCCCATTCTATCCCTGGCAGAGAGTGGCGAGCCTGATGTTTCTCTAAAAGACCACGCAACACATCTGTGCCCTGAGGGGCAGCTTCACTGCTATTCATTTTTGAATGGGGCAGTCCTCTCAGGGAGGCAGCATGTTGTGTTTCAACAAAACCCACTCCTTAAGTCCCTGAGAGGGGCGCAGGTAATACAAGGTAATGGGTTGGGGTCGTTGTCCCAGGAAGGCAGCACTTTTGTTTCAACAAAGTCTACCCCTTACTCTCTGAGAGGTAACACGTAAAACCTCACACATTACGGTACTTTTCACTGCAAGGGATCCTGTCTGTGAAATACGAACTCACCCCTCTAAACAAGATAACAAGGTCTTATTGAGGGACAAAATCAATAAAGCAAAAGCAACAGCGCTGGGCACATGACCGTAGCCAGAGGCGCAAGTGATTAGCATTTGTTACAGGTTTATATACTTTCACTATTACATTAGTTACATACATATTCATAATTCTCGCATATAGGCGGGGGGATATTGTAACTAGCTTTGATTCGGAGAAAACTCCAGGAACAAACTTCCCAACAGAGTTTCAAGTTGACAAGCAGGTATTCTTTATTGCGGTGCCGGGAGACACAAGGGATAGCTCCTCCTAACGTGTGTCCCCGAATTGCTATACAGGTCATCCTTATATGGTTACTGAGCATATTACATCATTTTCCAAAAGGTTTCCGGCATGCATACAAAAATGTGGTGGTCTTTAAGGTTCGTTTACTTTTCCCAACAAGCTTAATTAACATTACAGAAATAGCAACCATCCTGGCCTTCTACTTATCAGTTGGTTTAACTGCTCTCATCCTGGACATCTGCTAGTCCGGGATACTCCCCATCCCAGGTCCTGTCCTTCTATTCTGCTTTTCTCACACCTTTTGTACTGAGGCCTGAGGGCCTGAAACTATGTCAGCTACCTCCATCACAAAGCCATCAAACTTAACATTACTTAGAACTGATTACATTTTGTACTTTTGTGCCTCCTTGTCTCACTTCAAGAATTTATTATCATAAGTCTCCTCCTCTTGGCGTCTGCACACTGCTCTGCATTGATTGTGAGCAGGGGTCTTGAGGATGAAGCAGTCTTCCTCTTGTGAGTAGGGCTTTTCAAGATGAAGTAAGCAGTCTTCCTCACAGGGTACTTTTCACCTTTGACACAGTTGGACCCCCCATTAACACACAACTAGCTATATCTGTAATTATTCTGATAACTAGCAAAGATTTAAAACAGTGTGACCTTCTTGCAAAATTTATTGCAGGATGGGCAGACAAGGAGTATCCCAAGCTAGCAGAGCCTTGGGAGGCTCTGTCTCTAAACTAACTGATAAGTAGAAGGATGGTGTGAAATAACTCATTCATGTTTATTGGGGCCACTAAATCCTGTTATCTCACCACAGACTTACAACACAAACATTGCTCTTTAAAACTACTTTAGAAGACTAGTGTGAATTAACTCGTTTAGTGGGGCCACTACATTCCACAGACTCACAACATAAACATTGCTCTCTTTCTACAACCTAAGTTAAGCTAAAAAGTACTTTAACTCTATGTTTTCCAGGCACTAGCTTTCTTTATATTAAGCTTCACACACCCCCCTTTCTTTTACCTTTACGAATTCTTTTGCTATGAACCTTTTTAACTTGTCTAGTCTTGTGTCTTTAGTGTGTTTTGTTTCTGTTATTGTAAACTCGTACAGTTATATCCACAAAACCACACCTATGATTTGCGAAAGCCAATACATTTATGTGTTTATGTCCATGACGCCAATTTAATATCAGGGTCTGACTGGAGAAAACCCCAGTGCTGGGCCCTGTTTCAGGAATGAAATTCAGATGCAAACGAGGTCAAGTACTGTAATAGGTCAGTTGGGTTATTACAAAAAGATAGTTATTATAAAAAAGGGAAATTACTGTAATAAAGGGGATAACGATGGGACAGATTGGAAAAAGGATGGAAAATGAAGCAAGGATTTGGGATACAGAGAGTCACACAGCGGTGTTCCAAGGATCTGTTGTCGGTGGTGGGAGTCCTTCAGGGTTAGTAGTCGGTATCAGAGCAGTGTCCCTCAGGAATCTGTAATAGTCGTCAGAGATGAGTGTCCTCTTGGAGGTGTCCTTCTGGAGTCGTCCCCTTGAAGGTACCCCATGGATTGTGTCTCGTGGAGTTGCTTCATGGTGATGTCTCATAGAGGGTGTCCCTCAGGGTCCATAGTAGTAATCGGTGGAGAGTGTCCTCACAGAGGTGTCCTGTAGTCATCCTCATGGCAATGGCTCCCTGGAGATGTGCCTCTTGGTGATTAATTTTTCCCTGTTATAATGAGTTGGGGTGAGTACCTCTGTTCTTCATATCAGGTATCGCATGTTACTGGTGGACCAGGTTCCCTGGTCTTGCAGGCAGCTCTTCAACTGCATGTGTCTGCAACTGCACGTGTCTGCAGCAATTCTTGGGATTGGGTAGCAATTCCTCACACCAGTCCTCTAGGTAGTAGACCAACGAGTCTTGTCTCATCTCTTTGCAGCTCATCCCTCAGGCAATGGACAGTGGAAGAGTCTTAACTCCTCCTATGGGTCTCTGAGACAAAAGATAAGTTGAATTCTGTCTCAGCTTCTCATACCAATCTTGGAGACAATGAACAGTAGAGTCTGATTTCAGATCAGTCTCTCACATTTTATTTTCAGATGCTATTACTAGTATGAACCTAAAAAGCTAGAAACATTTATATAAAATAATGTGGGCATAGACTAAATTCTGTAGTAGTGGTTATGTTTTAATAGTAACTTGTTTGTTCTTCCATACAGTATTATCTGAACCCTTTGGATGTTGACTGTGTAAATAGAGGATTAATGGTGTTTTATGATTTAGGTCATGTTTCTATGCTAGACATGATTCTGCAGTTGCTCAGCAAGGCTCTGAGGTGCAGAGTACTCCACTTCTATGAAAGCCAATGGGAGCTGAGAGCTACTGCTTTGTCTCAGAAATATTGAGCACCATGCAGCCCTTGGGTTACTAAGAGGTGTTAGAGGGAAATATATTTTTTATAACTGCATCTTGTCTTCCCAGTGACATTTACTGCCATATTACATCATAACACCTCTGTACTATGAAGTGGCAGAAAAGCAAGGGACCTCTGTAAACTAAGTTTTTAGCTCACAAGGAAGGAGGGGGTAAAAAGTCTTTAGTACCAGTGATAATTCTCAAGCTGTCTTAAACTATTTAATTTCATTATCAAACATAAAGCTGAGTGCCAAGTGCATAGTATTTCCATTATGAATAGCAATTTCTTCATAAAATCAAGTTTCCCATTAACAGATTAAACAAACTTGTAAGCAGCATCCTTAGGATGTCAAAAGTTTCTTGTCTCTATGTTTTCTGTTCTGTACATGCAGTCATAAAACTGGCATAGACTGCTATGTACCATTTTGTTTTGTTTTGTTGTTATTTAAGTTCACTGAAACAATGGCAATGTGACTGACAGCTGGATCAAGTTCAGTGTAAATATCAGCCTGGGACAAATTGCGTTTTTCAGTAGTTAATGCTTGCTATCATGTTTATACTTTTTATCTTTTCATCTTTTCAAACCATACAGAATTGGACAAGACTGTTCAAATTTCACAATAATTTCTCTTCTGGTCAAAACTAGACCTCAAAGTGACCAGGACTAGAACAGACAGGAAATCGATTCTCTTCCATTTGCAGTAAAAAATGCACAGGGCACATTGCAGGAAAGAAGTCTTTATTCTATATGATAGATGGTCATTATTACACTATGACAAGTCTGGGGGGATTTATGTGTGAAAGTGCAAGGAGTTCACTGATGGCTTTATTTTTTAGCCATTGGTGCCACAGGAATCTCGACACCTTATTGGCATTTTGCTATGAAGTCAAGGGCTTGGTCCAGTTTTTAGGTTTCTAAAGGGTATTTTGTGGCTCCATAAGTATCCAGCCATCCAGTATGGCGTCTGGGGGGCAATGGAGATGCTTTCAGGAATTGCTTATACTGCCTTCTGTTACCTAATGTATCCTTTCTCTCTTTAGTCCAAGCACCTTGGTATTCATGGGGCTACATGGTTTCCAGATTTCACAGCCATTAATGGGGCAGTATTTAATGAAGAGCTTCTTGTCATTTGGGAGCGGAGGGGGGAAGGCTCTTTCCAATAACTCAGACCATATTTAAGAAAAAACAAAAGGTTATTTTTTTTTAAAGGTTTGCTGCCTTTAGTGTCAAGGAAGGAGGCTAATAGGTTTTCGTATTAGGCACTAAAGCACAGGTTTGCATATAACCATGTATATATGTATGTATATGCATATCTGAAAAATACAATATTAAAAATTGCTATTCTTTTCAAATAACTTTGCTTCAAGCCCTCTCCCCCTAATAGTAATGAACATTCACAGATATAGACAGGGAAAATAAATGTTATCTTCTCAAAATTGCTTCAGTTCCACTATGAACTTGAAACAGGATGCATTTCCCAAGTATTCAGTATAGCTTTTGAATGTATACTTTTATATACGATTTGCCTATGAGGTAGTTTTACTTTCTGTTTGCAGCCAGCTTCACTCTTTTTCCAATGGTATCACTACTAGTAGTAATTTTACCTAGGAATTTTTTACATATACTGAAAAAGAAAGGGGGAGGAGAGGAGGAGAAGGGGGACAGGGGGGAAAGCACTGTAATTTGTGTGCAAAACTGTTTAGCAAGTATCCTTTAGGCCTAATTTCAATACAAACCCTAAAACTGAAGTGTCAGTAAGGATTTTACAGAGGTTATTAACTATATGGAAAACTGGCTGTTTATCTAGTTGGTTACCTAGTAGTCAGAAGGAGAAACTTGAACTATGTTGCCCCTTACTATGTAGAAAAGTAGACCCACATAGATTACCAGTTCCAGAAGGCAAAACAGAACTCCTGCCAGCTGCAAAGATGGTGTTCCTCTCGCAGAGGAGGCGTGGTCCCCAACAACAGTTATTGGTGCAAGTCTTCTGTGAGGAAAGCCTGATGAGTTTGTCCGTCTGTGTTTAAGGCTTGTCTGCATGCTGGAGAATAGCACAGCACATCCTCGCAGCTCTTCATCTAGAGAGTGATGTGGTGCACTGGTAGAGGGCTTTGTCTTTATTCACAACACATTCAGTGTCTCTCGGCAGGGGAGGAAATAACACTCCTGCCTGGCAGCCTGTCCTCTGCCATCGTCTGCAGAATGAACTCTAACTCACCGTTTAAGAGAAGGAGGGAAAAGTAGAGAGAGGAAAGGGATTTGCTCTCTGGCTTATTCATACATTAGCTCTCTGTAAAGGCACAAAAAAGAAGGAGCAGCATCAGCAACCTTGCAAGCAGTGACTCTGATTCCAATTAATATGGTCTGAACTACTTTGAGAAGCCAATTTATTGCTTACACATATAACGCTTGAGCTTTGCTGAATACTGGATGTGCCAAGCACACCTTTGCTTCTGATTTATGCATAAAGACTTGCGTCTTTCAGAGAAAAAAACCTTATCAGGAAAGATTCAACCAAGGCAGGTAAGAGATTTCTACGTAAGTGTCACCTTCTACATTGTTAACATATGTTAACAAATGCTGCTGTTGGCTGCAATGCCTGGCTGTTGTTGAGCAATTAAAACTACTGCATTTGTCCTTATGTTATGTTGTGTTAGCTTTGAGGAAGTTTAATCCCAAGAACATCTTCAATATACTTTAAAGATGCAGTTTAAATTTTTCTTAAACATTAAATATTCTAGTGAATTGTACAACTTAAAAGTTGTTTTGAGTGCAGTAGTATATGTTTTGAGTGCAGTAGTATATGTTTTGAGATAAATCTTTTGCTAGTTCTCTATGATGTTTAATAATGAATTTGTATAATTTAAAAAATGAATTTATTTGCTGTTATGCTCTGATTCATTGGATTAGTGCACCAGTTTTATTAACTTTTCTAACAGATCTTCCCAGACAGCCCTAAATGATCTAACTGAATAGTTTTAAGAGTTTAGTCATGCTTATCCCACTTGCAGAAATATGGTTATTAGCTCTTGCACATGGTATAGATGTTAGGGATTTTTTTATTGTAAAATGTGTTGTTTCGCCAACATGCAATTCAGTAAAGGTAAGGAAAGTAATAGGATGATAATATTACAAATATAGTCTGTGCCCAATAATGTGAAGCAAAGTATGATTTGGTTATAATTCAGTATTGTGTAAATAGCAGCACTGTTGATACTTAGCAGGCCAAAAAATAACAGAGCACTTTTTTGGGAGGGGCACAGAGAACCAGTGCTTGCAATCTTAACACTGTAGTTGTTGGAGACAGTAACTGAGAAAAATGTATTGGCAAAGGTTTCGTGTCTCTGAAGTTTATAAGATGATAATGTTTTAGGTACTAATCTTGTGTCTCATATATAATTTTTGGAACTCTTTGTGCTTAACATGAAAAGTAGTCCAAATGAATCACTGTTATACGATGAAGGGGGAGAGATAAGAAAACTAGAAGAGGATGGGTAATAAAAACTGATCTATTTAAAATTTAAACATCTGAACATTACATTTAAACATCACTTACTCTAGTAAGTGCATAAACAAGACTTTTCTGAAATACTTGGTGCTGACCTGTGACTTTCTTATTTTCCATTTCACCTGTTAGCAGCCTTTTACTATGGAGTTGTTCCTATCAAATTATTTCATACACAATATTTTCAATGCTAACAGACTAAGGCCTTTTGATGATATTTCCTGTAGTTTTTAATTTAATATAGTCATACTACTCCTAATCAAAGTAGACTCAGGCCAGCTCTCAGAGTGCACGTGGTCTTGGGTTTTATCTAGTAGCGATTTACAGAAAGAATGTGAGGAATTAAAAACGGATGAATTTCATTGCTTGTCTGGACTTTTGTATCTTTTTTTCAGTTGGGTTATTTTAGTTCTGAGAAGATGTGGAAACTCCATGTAGAAAATAAGCCTTTGCATGAAACAGTTTCCAGATCTGTGAGAAGCCAAAGACATGGATTTTCAAAATGTGGTGATGCTATGCAGGGAGAAAACAGCTGCTTTGAATTTCTGGGAGAAATGTTAGTCTGAGTAACAGAATGAATAAAAAAATCTGGTGCACTTTCCTAATAAGTTATTGCCTAAAATCTGTAGGCTCAGAAATTTTATTTGTCCCAAAGTCAAAGAATAAAATGTTTGAAAATGCTTGAGAGTTGTTTTTCACAATTTTAGATCTCTGGGCAGGAGACAGCTTCTTCAATTAGATCCCTCAAATGAAAAAAAATCAATGTAGCTCCAGTGACATCGAAGAAGAAACACTTATTGAGGATTTGGCTTTTGCAGAACAAATAGTATTAGGATGCTAATGCTGCCTGCATGGTTTCTACAGGGATGATAGTGGTGTCTGAATTGCTGTGCACTACAGGGCTGGGTGAACTGTGGTCTAGCAAGGATGTTTGAGGAGTGTAAGGACTGAATGAGGAGCTCAGGATGGCAACCGGTAAGTGTATTTACACAGAACACCATTAGATTCTGAGTCCTATTCTGAGCAACTTTGTTTCCTTAGGAAATGGGTAGAAGAGAAGCTGAGGAAGGTTGAAGGCAGCTTAGCGCAGCTCTAACAATCTCAGGACTTTCATATGCTCCCTGAAGGTGGTCCCAGAACAAATATAGTGATACAGGAAAACTGTGCCATGTATCATTAGAGTAAACGCTGTCCAAGAAGAGACTCAAACCAGTCTGTTGGACATACCAGTTCAGAGAAGTCTGTGATCCTTGGTTAGTCCTGGAGTATGTCTCCTGAGCACACTGAAGGACAGACCTAGGCCAGCAAAACACATGGTGTTAATCACATTTGCAATGTCTGAGGGAAATGTTTATTTGTTATAAAGCATTCTTCTATCTTTAAATTGAAAGCACTAAACCAGCAACAGCTTATGTCAAGTTAATATTTGGCCCAATTTATAATGGGAACTGTTGCTTGTACCAAATGTGATCAAACTTCCAATATTGTTACTCCCCTCTGTGGTCTCTTGGGATCAAAACATGAATACAACATGTGTCTTCTAGTAGCTGTGTCTGGAGTAGGGAAATGAACAGTTTAGAGCACTTCTGCCAGCCCTGCACCAGCCAAGAAGGTCCCTTTGCTTTCAACAGAGAGAATTTTTTGTTCTCCTTTGTCTTGTCCTGTCCTGTCACAGTAGGAATAATGCCCACTGCCTAGCCTCTGAGGAAACACACATTCCTCAGCCCACCACCTTCTTCCCACTTCCAGGAGTTACATTACAGTGTTTGTCACTAGCATTTTTCAAAGTGTTGTGGTCCATTGTTAGAGAACTGACACTTATGAATTCCTGTCACTTTAAAGTTTGCACTAAGAATTGCTTGAGAATACATTTTTTTCCCATACAGCACAAGTTTGGAGGCTTTTTCAGCTGAATGCTTTTATACAGAAAATACATTTGTTTATTTGCTTAGCCAAATGAGCACTAATGTATACGTAAAGATGCAAGTTAAGAAGACCTTGATATTTCCAATCCAGGCCTTTTGGTGTGATAGTGAATATACGTGTTTCCTGATCTCCTGCTCCTGTTATACACAAACCACTCCAAAAGCTCAACCTTCTCTGTTACACCATTTATGACATTGAAGGCACTTTGTCTGGTATTGTATGGTGTTAGGAGAGTTGTAGCTCATTCTTTGGGTGTTTCCCGTGTGTTTACCTGTTTTATGTTTGCTAAATTAGACAAAGGAACATAATAAAAGCTCAGTGCCTTCATATGCAGCTTTGCACACCCTCAGTTAAAATGTAAAGCCTTTCAAGAATATTTAACTAATAAGGTTGATTGGGAAGCATGTCTATTCCAAAACCTATTTTCCTTTGACCCAAGGATTTCTGACTTAACATTAATCTCCTATTTCATCATGAATTATATTTCTTCTTGAAGAAACATACAACCTTTTAATTAACTGAGATACATTTTGCAGAATGGAATCATTCAACACCTTCAAAGCATAATTGATACAAAAAAATCTAGGAAAGGGCAAACCCTGCTGCGGTCACCAACAATGATAATTTCTTTTATAAAGACAGAAGACTTTCTTGAAAAAAGGTCCATGTGGCTTGCCTGAAGCATCAAAATCAGGAAAGTCTAAACTTGCAGCTCACATCTAAATTTTTCTCTCCTGCAATATATTTTATTTAAAGACTTTTTGGAATTGCTTTCTTGTTTCTGGTATTTTGATTTTTTAGAATGTAATTATAAAGTTTAGACAGGAAGGATGGTATTTACCTCACTGACATTTAGCCAGGTTATTATTCTAAGATGGCCCTGTAGTTTGCCTTCTTTAGTCACTGGAGAGGCATGCACCAATAAAAGCAGTTCAGCAACTGGAGTCTAAGGTACATGATATGAATAGACTCAGAAAGTTCCCTATTTTGTGCCACTGACTAGAGAGCCCAGATACCTATAGAGAGCCTAGATTGTAATCTTAGATTATACATCTAGCTTTAAGCAGTCAAATAAAGTAGTAGCGCTAGATGTATGTCTGTAGGCCTGTGAATTAAGTGCTTGTTCTAATGGGCTTGGGTCTGGATTAAAAATGCTGTAGGTGATGCAGATACAAATTTTCAACACGTGTGGGGCCTTCTTCAGTACATTCCTGCTCTATAAACCAGTTCTTGTTAAAACCAGGCTGACTGTGATGCCCAGATTGACTCCACAACTTGTTAAAGTTGTAAAGTAGGTATGCTTTTTATTCAGTGCTGAGACACACGGGGATAATTCCTCAAAGTCATGTGTGCCTCAGTGTTGTTTCCCTCTGCATTTATTCTCTAAAGTTATATATACTCATAAGGTTGCACAATATGCCTATACATATTCATGTCCTATCCCTGCTTCATATTATAATGAATTAGAAGGTCCTTTGCGCCTGCGCAGTGCCCCCTCTGGTCATGGGCAGGGGTCTCAAGATGAAGTAACTGAGTCTTCCTCCTGTGGGTAGGGGTCTTGAAGATGAAGTAAATGAGTCTTCCTCTTCTGGAGCTTTTCACGTTTTAGTCTTCATGTATGGTCTTAGGGTTTGGTCGGTGTCCCAGCCATAAACCATCTGCATCTCCCCCTTCAGGTGTCTGCTTTTCCTTATCAATAGCTGCTTATCAGTAGAATCAGGCCTCTGCTTTTCCTTGTCAATAGAACCAGGTGTCTGCTTTTCCTTATCAATGGTTAGTGCCTTTGTTCTGCTTAGTAGGCATGTTAGGTACAGACAATACTTATGTTTAAGCAATCGAATTCCTCTAACCCCCTTGTACAACCCCCCTGTACACCCCCCCTGTACATTGGTTAACCCTGTATCAACTGTTAAAGCCAGGTTAAAATTACAGTTTTGGCTGCAGACTTGTCACAATGGCATTCTGGGATGGTGAAACAGGTAAGAAGACTTTCCTTTACTGAGGTATGCTGCTGTGACAACAACATGTCTGAAAGCGCCCAGAGTAAAAACATGCACTGAAGTGGATGGAAAAAGTTGAAAAGTATGGTGGTTCATGCTAATTCAAAGTAATTTCTGATTTTGGCTTGAATAGCTGTGTTCAATAAAAAATCTCAAAACAGACAAAAGGTGCCTTTCCTTGTTAGCAGGTAAGATCCTCTTAACATTAGAGAGGACCCGGACAGTGTTTTTTCCTTTATTAGCTTAAATAGATTTCATTGTAGGCTGCTGCTGAGGTGGGTGAACCTTGTTTCCCCCGTATTGTTCCACTCCATTGTTTTCTGTGTTAGCAACAATAATACTGTAATGACTTGGGAATTTGTACCAGCTTAGAGATCTCACTGAAAATTAATCCTGTAGAAAGAATCTTATCCAGCTCCTTACATGTCTGCACATGCCTTGTGCTGATGGAAGGAGAATAGGGACAGGATCATGTGGTCAGAAGCTCAGAAAGGATAGGGTTGTACATTCCAGCTGTAGCATGGCCTTAGATTCAGAAACTGCACCTAAGATATTAGTCTCTAGGAACTGTATGCAGTCACAGTGCTTTCAGTACCATGTTTAGATTATCAATCCAAAAATTGGTATCCTGGTTCTCTCTCTAAAACTTCATGGTAGGAGCCCTCTTGGTATTTAAACAATTCACTAAGCAAGGAGATGGAATGTGCTGACTCTGAGTGCATTCACTGATATTCTAATTGATTTTTATTATCCATTCAGTAATGTGGATCTATAGTGCATGATGCATAACGTTAAGTATTCATTACACACCCTCTGACAGCCCTAAAGCTGTAGGTGCAGTGAGTGTTTCAATATGTGTTAGACACTATCGGTGTAAGGATTTAAAAAAGGCATTAGGCATGTGAAAATCATGAGTTTGGCTTGGTATCCAGAAGATTTTTATTTCAAACTGATGAATCTGGAATGGTTTCCATGTCTTTTGTTTTGGTTATTTAACCTAAACTCAAATTCTGCTTCCAAGTATTTCTCCATAACTGCTACAATCAGGAATGTTTGTTTGTTTCTATTGTCAAACCAAGACTTTTCATGCAATCACAGGCTCCAGGGAGTTGAGACTTTGAAACCTCCACACTAATATTATGAAATAAAATCTGCTGTACAGACTTACATAAGATTTAAACCAGCTTTACAGTTATGGTTCCTAATAAGTGGAGCATTGAGGCCATGATCCTTTTACACCAATGAAGTTCTATAAAATTTTTTGCAGAAGCTTCAGACCAACCTATCCTATATTTTTGGTTAAAATTAACAACTGGGAAATAATTAAAATTGTTCAATGTGTAAATGTGGTAGCAATGAGTACCTATAAAAAGGATTAAGAGAAAACTCATTGCTAGGTAATAAAAAGGCTTCACCCAGCTGGGAATGCAAGGAGATGGCAAGGTTTCCAGGTTACATAAGTACTTAGAGAACTTTCCTCATGTAGTTCTTCCAGTTTACTTGCCTGCCATCTGCCTTTAAAACCAATGTTAGATAAAGCTTTATATCACTGTTCGTCATTGTCTCTGCATTTGTGGCATTTTGGAAAAAAGATTTTCAAATTAACTGCCTGTGTTTTCCTTTATTTGGTGCAGGGAATTAAAGTTTACCTTATAGTTGCTTTGAGACTCCGATAGACTCCCAGTTAATTAGTTGCTGTTGCCAGATATGCATATTGTAAATAAAAACTATAAGGTTACTGTAGAAAGGTTGATTTAAGACCTAACAAAAAAGAAGGACTCCTGTGTGTTACTGAATGTAAGTCTGAATGTTCAGGTGACATAGAATTGGAGTAGTGGATTTCCACAGCACCCATTTCCAGTCTTTCATATAGAAATAGTACTTCAGGAAGGGATGTGAGGACAAATACTGGAGTCCCTTGGAGTTTCAAGGATGCCTGAAGGCTCTCTTAGGGTCACAGCTGCTCACTGAAGAATGACCCACACTGTGTTTAATTTTTAGAATAAAGTCACCAAATGTAGGAGACTCCACAACCCCCCTGGGCAACCTGTTCCAGTGATCTGTCACTCTCACAGTAAAGAAATTTTTCCTGATGTTCACATGGAACCTCCTATGCTCCAGTTTACACCCATTGACCCTTGTCCTATCACTGGACATCACTGAAAAAACCTAGCTCCATCATCCTGACACTCACCCTTTACATATTTGTAAACATTGATGAGGTCACCCCTCAGTCTCCTCTTCTCCAAGCTAAAGAGTCCCAGCTCCCTCAGCCTCTCCTCATAAGAGAGATGTTCCATTCCTTTAATCATCTTTGTAGCTCTGCGCTGGACTCTCTCCAGCAGGTCCCTGTCCTTCTTGAACTGAAGGGCCCAGAACTGGACACAATATTCCAGATGGGGCCTCACCAAGGCAGAGTAGAGGGGAAGGAGAACCTCTCTTGACCTACTAACCACACCTTTCTAATGCACCCTAGGATGCCATTGGCCTTCTTGGCCACAAGGGCACAGTGTTGGCTCATGGTCATCCTCCTATCCACCAGGACCCCCAGGTCCCTTTCCCCTTCACTACTGTCCAGCAGGTCAGCCCCCAACCTGTACTGGTACATGGGGTTGTTCTTCCCCAGATGCAAGACTCCACACTTGCCCTTGCTGAATTTCATCAAGTTCCTCTCCGCCCAACTCTCCAGCCTGTCCAGGTCTCGCTGAATGGCAACACAGCCCTCTGGTGTGTCAGCCACTCCTCCCAGTTTAGTATCATCAGCAAACTTGCTGAGGGTACATTCAGTTCCCTCATTCAGGTCATTGATGAAAATATTAAACAGCACTGGTCCCAGCACCGACCCCTGAGGGACTCCACTAGTCACAGACCTCCAGCTAGATTCTGCCCCATTGACCACAACTCTCTGCCTTCTTCCTTCCAACCAGTTCTTGATCCACCTCACTACCTGATCATCAAGCCCACACTTCCTTAGCTTATCTATGAGGATGCTGTGGGAGACAGTATCAAATGCCTTACTGTAATCAAGAAAAAACACATCTACCGCTCTACCATCATCCACCCACCTAGTTACTTGCTCATAGAAGGCTAAAAGGTTGGTCAAACATGACTTCCCTTTGGTAAAGCCATGTTGGCTGCTCTTAATGACCCCCTCATCCTTGATATGCCTAGAGATGGTGTCAAGAATAAGTTGTTCCATCACCTTTCCAGGGATGGAGGTAAGGCTGACCAGTCTATAATTACCTGGGTGTGGAGCATATCACTCATCCGGTGAGAAGAGCTTCTTCTGCTAATAAAAGTAAGAGAGATTTTTCTGCTCAGATGTTTCAGGAATAGGCATACATGCAGAAAATACTGTGGTTATTTACAAATAATAAGAGGATGCAATAAAAAAATGAGCTCAAATTCTCTTTGCATTATAGGATTATCTTGTCCTTATGTACAATGTAGTAACGTGTAGCTTACATACACTTTGTGGTAGTATTTTTATAAAAAGATGTCATTTGAATGAAAGTTTTTTTCAAGACACTTTGTGAAAGTTTGGCTTTCTACATCTCATTTGTGTGATGTTTGATGGACCTTAACTGAAAGATAAAGCATCACTGGAGTGTTAGTAGCTTTTCTTTGTTTGCTTTCATGAGACCTGTTTGAGCATCAAAATCTGTTCCCCGCTTACAGAAATTCATAATAAGGTTGTCAAAGTTTCACTTAGTTTCAGCAAACAGACTAGTGAGGACTGTGTAATAATTGTCTCTAGCCTTAAACTGAACCAGATCTTTGCAACACAGCTATGCCAGTTATGAAACCCAATTGCTTTGTCAATGTAGGGTGAACACAGTGCTCTCTGAAGGTGGCCTGTAAAACTGGAGAATGTTGGCTGCAAACAGCCCTTGCACATTACCAGTTTATCCTCTGTTAGCTTTCATTCCTATCTTTTATACATCCTGTTGTCCTTCATACCAGGTTTATGACCATGTACCACCAACCTATATCCGATGCTGTACCTGATAGCATTCTTTGTTAAAACAAAAAGTCACATTAAATGTTGCATTCACATGTAGGCTATATGTAATAGAATTTCTCCTAGTTTTAACATTTAATTAAAATTTAAGCAGAAATAGTGAAGCTGGAACCTTTGAACTGTCTGAACAGTACTGTGAACAGTGACTGCTTATTGGCACCTAAATATGTGTGCACACACACACATGTACATTTCTCTGGGGTAATTTTTATTGTTAGTCTCATTTTCATGATGATCTGGTTTAGGCAGACGTAAAAGTACAGGTTTTCTCTTATAAACTACACATGTTAAAGGCCAGTGTAGAAAGTCAAGCCATTTTGAACAGCTGGTGATCTTTTAAGTATGGTGGATGACATTTTACAGTTGCGGAACAGGAAGGGATTCAATAGATCATTTTCATTGTTCTTCTAAAAGGGAATTCTTCCATATTGCTGGGTAACCTCAAAGTATTTTCACAGTATAATTATAAAAGAAAAAAAGAAGTGTGTGTGCTGGGGGGAACATGACAAATGTAGAGGTTTTAAAGCAAATAGGAAGGATTTGATCTTTTTTAATTTTGTGACAGAGTTTGGGGGGTGTTTCTGGATTAACCAAGACAGGAACTCAAGGAAACAAAATTTAACTGACATAATTGACTGGTAGTATGTTTTGAACTTAAATCACTTGCCACTTCAAATAAGACTTGATGCACTTTAGTTTGGGAGAGGTAAATGGAAATGGTGATAAAGGTGATATTTTTACTTTGATAGAGGAAATGTGTCTGGCACTTGCAAATAAGGTTCTCATCTTTGGATTTTCAGAGAATCTTGAGGTGCTCTTAAAAGTAGTGGCTGTAAGTATAATGGTTTTGTCTCATTTTGGCCATGAAAGTATGAGATTTTTCCCATTAAATTGTAAATTTGGGTGCAGTAACATTTACATAGAAGAATTATTCTAGTATACCTCTGCAAACTTCTTTATTATGCCATTCACATAAACACTATTAAGAAGTGATGCATTGTTCTGCTTCATATCTGAGAGAATAGATGTGATAGACAGTCAAAGTAATATTGTAATCTGTTGGAGAATGGCTTACAGGTGGCTTGAGGAGCATATGGAAGAACGCAGAACGATGCAGAAGTTAATACTGTGGTATATGAGCTTTGTACACTATTGAAGAGAGTTCAAATTTAAATGTACAAGAGTTTGATGATAAGGATAAGTGTTTTGTAAAAGTCCTAAATCCTCTAACCCTCAAAACACTAAATACTTTCCTGTTGTACAATATTAATTGCAGTTTACAGTACAAACTAATTAGTATATACATTTAATTGACAACCAAAATTGTACTTGCAGTATTGTTTGGTAATATGATCAGAAGGATGAAGTGTTTTCAATACAAAAAGTAATAGTTAAGAATTACGGGGAAGAAGCAGCTGTCAGCCAAGAATAGGGCTGGGAGAAGTGCGTGATTTTGTGCTCAAGCATGCAAGCCATTCGCTTTTGAACGCTGTAGCTGGACCTGTCTCATTCTAGATGTCTGTTAGATCTGTGCAGGACATCTCATGAGAAGTGCTACCCACACAGTCCTGCATTTTGCTCTGTTTTTTTCACTGGGAAGAAAAACATGTATGTATTTAGGTGAACAGCACTTCAATGTGACATTCTGTGGCTTCTTAAAGGAATTAAGGGTGTACAGCATCCTGACAGAGTTGCATCATATATCCCTCTTTTCTGTAAAATGTACGCTTGGTGTGTCCATTGGTCACATAAAGCCTAAGTGACTTTGGTTTAAAGAGTAATTCCAGCTTTTCTCAAAGGATGGTGAGAATAATGGCACCTACAATACCACATGCAAACCATAAAATAGCTATTTCATTTAGCTGCCTATTCATCACAACTGTCATTTTCTTCATAATTAAAATCTGAAGAACAAGCAGCTTCCGAAGATCAGTAGTACTGTACGTTCTTAGATTGTGTTACTTGGAAAAAAGTTTGGTTTAAATGTTGAATGGGAATTATGATTTGTTTAAGAGAGTGCTACTCCTAGCTTCCATGATTTAATGTGGTTAGCCTTTCAGAAAAGCAAAGCTATATTTTAGTAGCTCAAAAACATGGTATGTGATATGTGGGACATATAGAGTATAATTACAAAACTAATGAGATGTGGCTTACCAGTGTGATTGGTGAAG
This sequence comes from Pezoporus occidentalis, assembly GCF_034315485.1. Classification (NCBI taxonomy): domain Eukaryota; kingdom Metazoa; phylum Chordata; class Aves; order Psittaciformes; family Psittacidae; genus Pezoporus; species Pezoporus occidentalis. The sequence goes on from NW_026915268.1 coordinate 1,532,862, forward strand.
ATCTGCTCCAGTAGCTCCTGTTAATGAACTGTCTGTCTATGCCAATGCTAAGCCTGGAAGGGTTTATATACTGGGTAGCTGGTTAGATTGGAATGAGAATCTCCTGATGATCTCATAAATGAACAGGATTTTATGGAAACTAAAAACTAAGTTGACTGAAAATCTATCTACTTCTTTGAACATTAAAACACATCTAGCATTAACTTGTGGAAACTATCCACTAAGTAAAGAAAGCCTTGACTGTGTCACATGAACAAGCAACAGACCCGTGCTAGAGGATGTAGGAAGGCAGCTAGGATGACTAAGGCCTCCTTAGAATTAAACCTGGCGAGAAGGGTCAAGGACAGCAAAAAGAGCTTTTTCAAACACATGGCAGACAAAACTAACACCAGAGGCAATGTAGGCCCACTGATGAACGGGATGGGTGCCCTGGTGACAGAAGATACAGAGATGGCAGAGTTACTGAATGCCTTCTTTGTCTCTGTCTACTCTGCTGCAGGCAGTCCTGAAGAGCCCTGTACCCCTGAGACCTTAGATGAAGTCAGGTCGACGGAGCGGTTTGCCTTAGTCGATGAGGAATGGGTTAGAGACCAGTTGAGCAATCTGGACATCCATAAATCCATGGGTCCAGATGGGATGCACCCGCGGGTGCTGAGGGAACTGGCAGAAGTCATTGCTAGACCACTCTCCATCATCTTTACCAAGTCTTGGGAAACGGGAGAGGTGCCTGAGGACTAGAGGAAAGCAAATGTCACTCCAGTCTTCAAAAAGGGCAAGAAGGAGGACCCGGGTAACTATAGACCGGTCAGCCTCACCTCCATCCCTGGGAAAGTGATGGAGCACCTTATCCTTGGTGCCATCTTAAGGCATATCAAGGATAAGAGGGTTATGAGGGGCAGTCAACATGGCTTCACCAGGGGGAAATCATGTTTGACCAATCTCTTAGCCTTTTATGAGGAAATAACACGGTGGATGGATGATGGCAGAGCGGTGGATGTGGTCTACCTTGACTTCAGCAAAGCCTTTGACACAGTCTCCCACAGCATCCTCACGGCTAAATTGAGGAAGTGTGGACTGGATGACCAGGTAGTGAGGTGGACTGCGAACTGGCTGAAGGAGAGAAGCCAGAGAGTTGTAGTCTATGGGGCTGAGTCTAGTTGGAGGCCTGTAACTAGTGGAGTGCCTCAAGGGTCAGTACTGGGACCGGTATTATTTAATATATTCATCAATGATTTAGATGAGGGAATTGAGTGTACTATCAGCAAGTTTGCTGATGACACTAAGCTGGGAGGAGTGGCTGACACGCCAGAAGGCTGTGCTGCCATCCAGCGAGACCTGGATGGGCCGGAGAGTTGGGCAGGGAATAACTTGATGAAATATAACAAGGGAAAGTGTAGAGTCCTGCATCTGGGCAGGAACAACCCCAGGTTCCAGTATAGGTTGGGGAATGACCTGTTAGAGAGCAGTGTAGGGGAGAGGGACCTGGGGGTCCTAGTGGACGACAGGATGACCATGAGCCAACACTGTGCCCCTGTGGCTAAGAAGGCCAATGGCATCCTGGGGTGTATTAGAAGGGGGGTGGTTAGTAGGTCTAGAGAGGTCCTCCTTCCCCTCTCCTCTGCCCTGGTGAGACCCCATCTGGAATATTGTGTCCAGTTCTGGGCCCCTCAGTTCAAGAAGGACAGGGAGCTGCTGGAGAGAGTCCAGCGCAGGGCAACGAAGATGATTAAGGGAGTGGAGCATCTCCCTTATGAGGAAAGACTGAGGGAGCTGGGTCTCTATAGTTTAGAGAAGAGGAGACTGAGGGGTGACCTTATAAGTGTCTATAAATATATGAAGGGGGAGTGTCACGAGGACGGAGCCAGGCTCTACTCAGTGGCAAACAATGATAGGACAAGGGGTAATGGGTACAAACTGGAACACAAGAGGTTCCACTTAAACTTGAGAAGAAACTTCTTCTCAGTGAGGGTGACGGAACACTGGAACAGGCTGCCCAGGGAGGTTGTGGAGTCTCCTTCCCTGGAGACATTCAAAACCCGCCTGGACACGTTCCTGTGTAGCATTATCTAGGTGTTCCTGCTCCAGCAGGGGGATTGGACTAGGTGATCTTTCGAGTTCCCTTCCAATCTCTAGCATACTGTGTGTCCTGGGTTCAGCAGTACCAGTCATTTTTCCCCGTCTTGGTAGCTGGTGCAGTGCAGTGTTTTGATTTTCGGCCTGGGAACAGAGCTGATAGTAATGTTTTGGTTTGGCCAAGGACTTTGTGAGCCTCATGCTCTGCCAGGGAGGAGGGGAAGCCGGGAGGAAGCAGAGACAGGACACCTGACCCAAACTGACCAAACAGGTATTCCATACCACAGCACGTCATGCCCAGGATGTAACTGGGAGTGAACCAGAAGGGCTGGGAGATGGCAGGGTTGGAGGCGGTATCGGTCAGTGCTTGGTCGGGCCTGGGGGTCGAGTTATTGGTCTGCTGGTGGTGAGGTGTTGTATGCTCTTCCCTTGTTATTTCCTTTATCATTATTATTATTGGTGGTAGCAGTAGTGATTTGTGTTATACCTTAGTTACTAAACTGTTCTTATCTCAACCCGTGGGAGTTGCATTCTTTTCGATTCTCCTCTCTGTCCCTCCAGGAGTAGGGGGAGGGCAAGAAGGGGGGGAAGTGAGTGAACAAGCTGTCTGACTGGGTTTAAACCACGACACTGTGATAACTGTGATACCCATATTCCCAATCCAGCCTGCGTCTGCAGCAAGACAATATGTATCATAGAATCATATACTAGTTAGGGTTAGGAAAGATCATCTAATTCCAACACCCTGCCATCGGCAGGGACACCTTCCACTAAACCATCTTACCCAAGGCTCTATCCAAACTGGCCTTGAACACTGCCAGGGATGGAGCATTGACAACTTCCCTGGGAAACCCATTCCAGTGCCTCACCACCCTAACAGTAAAGAATTTCTTCCTTATATCCAATTTAAACTTCCCCTGTTTAAGTCTTAACCCATTACCCCTTGTCCTATCACTACAGTCCCTAGTGAACAGTCCCTCCCCAGCATCCCTATAGCCCCACTTCAGATACTGGAAGGCTGCTCTGAGGTCTCCACGCAGCCTTCTCTTCTCCAGGCTGAACAGCCCCAACTTTCTCAGCCTATCTTCACACAGGAGATGCTCCAGTCCCCTGATCATCCTCGTGGCTCCATAGGCACTGATACAGGGAAACTACTGGTGTACTTAAGGGTGAAAGGAACAAAAATTGAGTATACCAGGGATCCAGCTATACCATATTTGACAACGATTAGGTATTTCAAGGCAGCACATAACAAAGATTGTGATGAACCATTACGAAATCATTTAGCTACAGAGGAACTTGACTAATTTCTTCCTAGAGCCAGCAATCATTCTGCTTTCTTATCTTGATTCCACTAATGCAACCCTATTGATTCCACTACCTCCAGGTTAGCTATTAGCAGCTGTTAGATATACAGCTTAAGTGTTTGACATTCTATGGTTATAGAGAATGGTTATCATTTAGAGCTTAAAATATAGGTAATGATTATCAAGGTCCAATATACCCCACAGCAGGCTGAACCCAAATTTTACAATAAAAATAACTTAGCAGATTGCAAAATGTCTGTCAACTTTCAGAATATTAAACCAGATTTTATATGGAAATTAATATGAAATGAAGCTGTAATCATGGTTTTACTTTCTGCTGCAGAGAATGAGTGAAGACTAATTGCTCTGTGGTAAAAAATATGCACATGTATGAATAGCTAGACAGAGTTCACTGTAAGGCATGTACTTGTGCAACTTGACATTTAAATTTTTTAAAAGATTTCCTTATCTTGTGTGTTTGCTTCAGCCACTGAATAAGATAATACTGTTCTGTTTCTGAGTATGTGAGCTAACCTCTTGTCTTCGTAACAAAGGGATAAAAAGATTTATCATTTATAAAAATGAGTATAAAGGAAGGTGGCTCATGATTTTTATCATAGGTCAGGCCATCAGATCTGCCATATTTTGGCACAGCCATATGCCACTTAAACACAAGAGCCAAAGTGCTCTTGTATGAATTAACAAGTATACTACTAATTTTATTCTTATGCATGAAGGCAAAAGTCTGTTAAATGTTTTAATCCAATCACATGAATTTGTATCTTACAATATTGCTACATTGCAACATTTAAGAAGGACTGATTTGATTACCCTGGTTTCATTAGTCACACTGAGAGGTAGGCTTTGAGGGATTTTACTTTCATAAATGGGCTTCTTTAGTTTACAGTCTTCAGCATACCAATATTTTCTTCTCCCTCTTTCCTTTGCTGTTGTATCATTGAAAATGAAATCAGTGCTGTGACAGAGCAACCAGATGTAAAGGACAGAAGATATGATTTCTCAGAGATCACTTTCTGGCAGAAGCAACACAGAGTTGGTAACACAGTTCAGGTCCTGATGTTGGCTTTGATCCTGACTGGATCTTTTTTGAAGCTTAAGTTACAATTAATAAAAATGCAATTAATAAAATGCAGAAAGTGATTGGAAATGAGGGTAAGTTATGCTGCTGGGTAGGCTGGAAAAACTATTGGAACAACAGGCTTGAGTGCTTCTGAGTTTTAGTCTGCTTGATCCAGAGAGTTTTAGAGGACACCACCAGAAACCAGTAATTTTCTACAGGATCTCTTGATAAGATTCCAAGCGAACTAGAAGGGATCTGCCAAACTCAGGTGAATTGAAGGTGCAATATAAACAAATATTTAAAATATTAATTCAAAAATTACCTTTAAAAGGTAAGAGATCATCCCAGTGCAGTCACAGCTTTCATTAGTCTCCACCTTGAACAGTAGCTTCTCAACTGGGAAAACATATTTGCAGTCTGCTCCATAATAGCCCTTTAATCCAACCAGTCTGTCTTGGAAGCCTGTGCACCACCAAAGAATCTAGAATTAAAAATCTTAAATGCATGCAGACTTGGAATTAAAATATTTTCCTGTTAACTGCATGGCTTCCATGTACTGCCCCTATTGCTTTTCTTTTTCAAACAAGAAATTACTGGGTTTTGTTGGTTTGGTTTGCTTTTGATTTGGTTTGATTTGTTTTTTTCTGTTTGATTTTTTTTTTAATCCCCCGTCTTTGTGGAAGAGAGGCAAGTTTTCTATAAAGGCCTAAACTAGCTGTGCAAAATGTGGACATCACTCATAGGTGACACCATGTCAGAAATTATAGACTTCTGTCTGATATAAGTAAGCCTTTTACCATCTACTGGACTGGTGAGTCCTTAGTTACTTGGTACTACTTGTTATATGATGTTAACATAGCCTTTCCCTGGGAGCTGGGTTGCCACAGGTCTGGCTCTAGAATAAGAGACATGCAATAGCCTACGCAGTACGATAATTTTTTTTTTTTTCCTGCGCTGTTGAAGTAGCACCAAAAGCTTTTCAAACTCTATTTAGACATACTTACTGTGGCCTTCAGGAATTCCCTGAGGAATTCTTAGTCTAGTGGTATTTTATTATGGAGAATAGTACACCAGTTACCTCATCAGTGGGCACAAGCATGCTTTTTATTATCCCGATCGTTTGCCTTGATTGTTCAGTCTGGTTGTAGTTGTAGTGTTGTCCCTGGCTTAGAAATTGATGGTTTGCTGAATACAATATAGATGACTATTTTGTTACAATTCAATTCAAAGTGTTAATGATACATGCAGTCCAAGTTAATGTAATGTTTAAGACTAATTTCACATGTACTTCAGCCATGGCATAAAATGAGGCACATGCTTAAATGCTTTTCTTAATTAGACCTTTGTTTTAGGATTTACAGAACACTTTTCCTGGTTTTCTTTGGTTTTATGACTTTTTTTTTTCTTTTAGTTTGGCACAGAATAAAGTTAAAATATTGCAAATTAAGTAAAATTGATAGAGATGGGGACACCAGGCTGGCAAGCACACATTCATTAAAAGCAGATTAGCTAAAAGCAGGCTTTGATAATCCTGTAATCAAGACTTGATACACAAACCCATGGGAATGCTACACATGTGCAGTAAATAAATAGATGATTAATTTCTTTTATTCCAATATGTGTGCCCTAGTGAGAAATTACATTTCTCCTAAAAGGTCATTTTCTTATTATCTTAAGATTGCACGTCCATTGAGGCTGCGTGATGTATAGGAAATAAAGACATAATTAGTAGTATGAAGGTAGAGTTAGTCCCCTGAGAGACAGAACTTCACACCACAGTCTCAGGTTTGTTAGTAAATACTGCAGCAATTGGCAAATATTGAAGCCAAAGGAAGGAGTATTCCTTTAACCCCCTTTATTCCTAAAATCTCACTGGAGGAGTAATGGCAATGCGTGGGAAGAGTGGAAGTCTATATAAAACAAAGAACAATGCTTAATACACAATGGGATTCTTTAGCCTCCTAGTAAATTTGATGAAGTTTCTCAAGAAGCATCTGAGGTGAAATGAAAAGAGGGAGGAGTGTTTTGTTTAAGAGATTTGAAAAGATTCATTACTAGGGATTATGCTTAATGAAACACATCCTAAGTGTGAGGCTGTGTGGTTGTTGTGCTTAATATGTACAAATTAAATCTTCTCCTGGAAATATACTAATAAAACCCAATGCATTAAACATCAGGACCAGGAAATGTTGGCTCATTAATACAATGTAAACTTATATAGTGACTTCCAATATACTGAACACAGATGTTGCCAGTAAAATAATTAGAAGGAAAAAATTACCATCCAGCAGAATATCAACTGTATTGAATATCAAAGTTTAATAAAGATTTAAAACACTAGTAAAAGTTAGGTAAAAGGATTAGTGGAGGGAAATGTTAGTTTCATTGTATTTCATGTAGCTAAACTCTGGAAAATGAAACTTACTGTTCAAAATAAGTGTTCTGAGAATACATATGAAGGAACACAGAGCATTGCTTTTTAGCTATAATATATTTATGTTTGATTTTTAAAGTTTTAAAAAGATGGTCTCATGAATAATATTTGCAGTGGGAACTGTGGAAAGTCGTACTGCCACAGGCAAAACTGTTGAAGACCAGGAGCAAATCTGGACAGTAGAATGCATTGTAAGAGGGGGGTTGCCAGGAGTACCCCATCAAGTTCTCACTTCTTGCCTGCCTTCATGTTCACAGTTACACAGACCATGCTCTCTCTAGAAGACCATATCATGATAAGTTTAACAGCTGCTGATATTGAAGACGTTATTGGTAAAATAGTATGTCAGGAAATATTTTTTTATATGTTTGGGAAGCAAATTTAGTGCTCTCAGCCTTACCTGAATTTATTGTGAATTGTAGTTCATAGGGCAAAATTAGTTGGATGCTGATGCAAAGGTTCAATAACTTTCTTTTGATGTCTTGGATGTTATTTGTTTTACCCTTGTGTTTTCTGCAGAGTCAGTATGCTGGAGGAACTGTTAGGTGAGAGTAGCTGTTATTACCATGACATATCTTAAACAGGACAAGAATTCACCACACCCCTGTTTACTCCTGCTTCTTCATAATTTTCTCTGACTATACATATTGTGCCTAATCTTCTTACCTCTCTGCACATATTCCTACTATATTGCAGCTAGTACAGGTTGTTGATAGCATAGGAGAGAGAAGTCATATTGGACTGGTTGCCAGGCTCTGTTATTTGTAGCTGTTCAAACTAGTTGTTAAATCATTCTGAAGTCACAGAATCAGAATCATAGAATGGTTTGGGTTGGAAGGGACCTTAAAGATCGTCTAGTTCCAAATCCCCTGCCATGAGCAGGGACACCTTCCTTAGACCATGTCTTTGTTTCTCTAAGTACATGCACTAACTGTATTACAACTAGCAGTTGTTACTCCTACATATGCTGTCATTGCAGCTTCTGTTTGCCACACAGACACTGTCCTTAACAGTTTAAATACTGACTTCTGACTTTTGACCACTCAATGAAGTGATGCTAGTCATCTTTTCAACTGCCAAATCTCACTGATCAGACATCCTGTTGCATGGATCAGACTCTCTCAATCGGTCTCTCTTTGCCTGTATTTGGGGTGACTCTAAATAGCAATATCTGTATGTTCTTAAAAATGTGGGCAGTTGAAGAATGGACCTTTCATTATAATTGTTTTTTGAAGGATATATAATGTTACTTCTTCTCTTAGATCTTTGGCAGACTTGGAAGGCAAAATTGTGAGTTTAGCAAGCCTTGTTTGTACCTGAAGACAGAAACCAAGGAAATGTAATAATAGTCACTGGAGAATATAGTCAACATGTCTGAATGTAAGGATTGCTGGTATAGTGATGTTAAGGAAATGAAAATTAGTACAATGAAAACATTCAGGAGGCATTGCAAGGAAGAATAGAAATGGAATTCTTTACAGAAAAGTGTGGAAATAAAACTACAGATTAAACAGGGTTTGGGAAGAGGACTCTGAGGACAAAGAAGTACCAGACTATTAAGTCCAGCAAGAGAAGGGAAGCAAGAAGTAAGAATATGGAGAAGAGAGTCCTGAAGAACAAAATTATGTTCTACAGAAACAGAAAGAACTCAGCATATGTTAAAATATACTGTTACAAAGCATCTTCTGAGCAGTGTTCCATCTGCTTTTATAAATTTTTAAATTTTCTTTGTTAGTCCAAAAAAGCACTGTAACTTTTGGGGTTAATCTAGTGGATAGAAGTGGAAGTTCGCAATTTAAAAACTGTAACCTTTATAAATTTTCAGTCTTCAGAAGCTTTAAGAAGCATTTACCAGTAAGTAAATTTTTGTCCCCTTAATAGAATGGATGACATAATAAAGTTCCTTGGGGAACTTTAAACTTACTAAAATCTGAGGCTGTAGCAGCAAAACTCAGATAAAAAGAATTAATTTAGAATCAGGACAGAAACATTGTATGAAGTGCGCATTTTGGCAAGGCTGTCTGGATGGGAATAGGTAGCAATGACTGCAAGAAATTGGCCCTAAAACAGCACTGTCAGATCTGAGAAGTCCCCAGACAGAGGTTTAGGAAAATGAAAATGTGTTGCTGGCAGGAATACTCAGAAAATTGGAATTAAGGTGCGTTTTTATAAGAACAGAAAATGAGCTCATGAAAAGCACCGCTGGCGTTTCATCTCAGTGTTGTGCTGTTTACAGAAACAGAGGAGCCTCAAATGAAGTTCCAGCAGTTGTGCAGCTGCCAACTCTATTATTTTCTAAGTATTGACATAGCAGTATTTTGATTAAACATCTCCTATTCAGTTTCCAAATACTTGCCTTTAAAACTTTGTTTCCAGACCCATCTCCTCATTTTTCACTTTGGGAACATGAGTATTTTCAGTAGATAGAGATGAAGTCTGGAGAAGTATTTAGGGTCTTCTTTTTAGAAGAGTCAAAATACTCCAACCTCACGCAAGAGAACAAGGGTTTAAATTGCAAACTTGTGTTAATGTAATTTTCTTTTGCAAGCCATTAACAAATTTGTATCAGAAAATAAACATCACTCATCACTAGTTGGTATGTTATTAAGATTGTTTATGTATTTAAAGGTGGAAAAATGTATTTTTTCCTTGTTAATGTCAGAATTGATAGCATTTACACTATAAACAGGAATTTTAGCATTGGAAAAAAATGGAACTCTGAAAATATATTAAGAAGATTGACTGACTCAGGGGATTCCCTGTGTTCATTTGCATTCTTGATTCAACTGAGTTAGGACGGCTAAATATATGGACTGCATAAATAAAGAAATGCAAAAGTTATAGAGATGATACATTGTCACTTTACACTTTTACCTCTAGCTGGGCTTATAGTAGCACCCTGAAGCTGTCAGAAGGAATTTATAAAACAGGCTTTTGATCTGCAATTTGTAGTACGCTAACTACATTAAGCTTAATAAACTAAAATACGTAATACTTAGCAAGTATTAACTAATATAATTAATATTAAATACTTACTAAACTAACCACCACTAGTTTTTCACTGATGAAGTTACTATAAGATTTAGTGACACACTCTTTGTGTTTTCTTTGGTGTACAGGGAGATGGCAGTGCAAAATAGAAAGATTAATTTTTGAATTTGGTTTGCTCCAAAAACGACCTCGTTACAGAGGGTGAAGCAGCTGTAACTACTTTATTTTATTATCTCCCTTTCTCTAGAGTTTTCTCCAGCCCCTGACATCCAAGGGTGTTGACAGAATACAAAGCTGATTTTCTCACCATTGTAATGCAGTTATTTTGATACATTCCCTTTACTGAAGTACGTAAGAGATGGCACATATCACCCTGAGGTTGTTCTCTGCCTCTGTGTATTAGTATATGTGCATGTATATGTATGTAGTATTTATTTCTCCCCTCCCATATCCAGGATCTGTAGCAGGAAGGAATAAATCTGACTGGTTTTAATGGTGGACAAAGATTATTCAGTCTTATTTCAAGCCAGAAATACTAAGATTTCTCTTGTTCTGACTCCCTCACTGATTGCTGAAGTTACAATTACTGAGTTTCCTAACATGGTGGTTGTACTTCCATTTCAGAGGCTGGCCCTGTAAGTGGCTGAAACAGATAAACAAGATAAATGCACTCCAATTCTGAGTGACTTAATTTTTTTTCTTTTAAATATTGTTATTTTTTTGTTTTGTCTTTTTTTGTGTTCCTGCTGATGAACAGTTCATTTCTCTTGTGGTTTTCCCTTTCCAAAGTCTTCCAGAAATGCTAATTTTTGCAACATTCACCTCTACTTTGAACTCCTTTCTGGGAGTTGTTTTGTCAGTAGTCACCAGAAAGCCTAATAAACTGAGTTTTCCAGGTGTTTATGCAAAATAAATGTGAGATCTGAGGATCAAGAAAAGAAGGTGAAGAAACTTCAAACGAGAGAAGTGAAGTGATTGTTATCATACTTCCTTTGAAACTGTGGATTTTAAAGCTGAAGCCAGATTAAAACAATCTAAAATGCTCCTAGGTCAACAGAAGTTATTGTGCTTCATAAAATCATTGTGGTTTGTGAAGTATCTTCTTTGAATTACCTTAAAGGTTAGCAAAGACTTGTTGCGTCCATCCTTCTTTTAAAGGAAAATATATATCTATTACAAATATTCATTACCTATTGTTGAAGATGCAGATATAGTGAAAATATTAATTAACCTTTGGAAAAAAATTGGTTTCATGCCATCTTGCCCGTACCTTTTTTATTGTCATTCAAGTGTAATTGTTATTTGGTGGGACAGAATCACTTGCTGCTCTCAGAATAACAGCAGTGCACTCCATAATGAAATAGTCTGTATTTCAAGCCCTTTCTTCTTTACTGTCTCTAGATAGACAGCTGGTGAACAAGTCATCTCTCTGCGAAAAAAGCTGCGTAACTTCAGCTCATTAAGTTGAGCAGAGTAGATTCAAGGATTCCTAGCTAGAGCAACTTTACGGATTAGGGCTTGGAGGGAATTATTATTTAATGATGTAATGTAAATCTGAATGACAGGTTACACTAGGCTAGTGCATAGTAGAGCACATGGAGAAGAAGGTCAAATACAATTTTTGTAAGTATGTTGACAGCTGTGGAGCTAAGGGGCATTATTTCATAATAGTAAGAGAAATGCCATTATAAAGATTTTTGTAGCTGCTTTTTTTCTTTTTTCTTTAGATAAAGACCCATGTCTCTTTAAGAAAGAATTGAACCAGTTGTCAGTGGGGATTTACAAAGTCCTTAAAAAACTGAAGTTGTGCTCTCGTCAGAAACTCTCTGTGTATTGTGCTATAAATAAGTGACAAAAAAAGATGACTTTTTTTTTTCTAAATTGCTGCTTCAGCTCTAGTGAGACATTATATTTTAGCTGATAAGTGCTAGGAATAATGTCTTGCATAAATATTCCACAATATTGAACAGATTTTGTGTCTATAATTAGAGCTTTGCTTTACTCACAGGCAGAATTAATTAGGGAATAATAGCTGTACTGTAATTCTTCTATTATAAATCAAGCTCTTCCACTTCTTAAAATCAAAGGTATATAAATAATTCTTTAGCTTTTCTTAAAATACTGTAAAAATAATCTGTTGAGAAGATAAATATCCTAGTATGAAATACAAGAATATGTGATCTGCTAGCCAAACTTAATTTTATGCTTAATTTACACTTGTTAGGGTCAAAAACTGTTAGGGTTCAAAACTGCTAAAACCCTTAAATGAGCAAGGATATGGAAAGAAATTGCCTGACCAGATTGAAGCGTATGTGAATGAAACACAGTGTCCTGTGTTCAGCAGTAGCAGTCATTTTTCTCCTTAGTAGCTGATGCAGTGCTGTGTTTTCAACTGTAGTCTGAGAACAACACTGATAACACCAATGCTTTTAGTTGTTGCTCAGTAATGTTTACTCTAATCAAGGAGTTTTCAGTCTCATGCTCTGCCAGTGAGGAGGGGGACAGGAAGCCAGGAGGAAGCAGAGACAGAACACCTGACCCAAACTAGTCAAAGAGGTATTCCATACCACAACACTTCATGCCCAGGATAGAAACTGGGGGGAGTTACCCAGAAGTCCCAGATCACTGCTTGGGTTGGGCTGGGTGTCAGTCAGTGGGTGGTGATCAATTGCATTGTGCATCACTTGTGTTTATTGTTTTCTTTTCCTTTCCCCCTTTTAGTTTTATGTTCTCTCCCATTGTTATTTCCATTATCATTATTATTAGTGATAGCAGTAGTGGTTTTGTATTATACCTTAGCTACTGGACTGTTTTTATCTCAACCTGTGGGATTTACATTCTTTCCATTCTCCTTCCCATCCCTCTTGGAATAGTGGGGGGAAAAAGAGGGGCGAGCAAGTGAGCGGCTGTGTCATTCTGAGTTACTGGCTGGGCTTAAACCGTGACACACAGTAAATCCTGTGGTTATGCTCTGCCACTTTTGTCATCAGAGAGAGGAAATGGCCTCCCTGTTCAACTTTTCTTCCAAGTGCATTTGTGCAATATGCAGTAGATTTTGTGTATCATTTAAAATGTTCCATTTAAAAATGGGGGTTGATCAGTGTAAAGGCTAAGGTAAAAGAACTATGGGAACAAGAGCTGCTGCAAGTCATCTGATACATTCCTAAGTGCTTACTCTTGTTCCAGCTTGCTGTCTATTTGCTCAAGAGCATCATGAGAGCTCAGCTGCTGGAATTCCTCAGCACATGCGGGTCCCCTGTACAGCAGAAGGGCCGGGGTAAGACTTGTAACTACAGAAAAAGAGGAGGAATTGTTTACCTGCCCTGAAATGGCAGTAATCAAAGCCATATTGCAGCAGCAGTTCCCAGGGGCTTTGGAGGCTCTTCTCAAGGCCTTTTTTTTCAGATGACAGATCTAGCCAAACACAGTTAGGGAGATAAAACTGCTGGCTGGTCCGGGTGCAAAGTTAAAGAGAAGAAAGTTCATTTGTGGAAGAGGGAGAGAATTGTGGTGCACTGCTTCAGCAAAAAATGGAATGTGGATTTGAACTATCTACTAGCTCTAGAGATTCATTTTATCAAGCTATTATGTGCTATGATAAAACTGAGCAACTGGAGTAACGAAAGGCTGGAGAGTAGCTTGTATAGCCTATCCAGTCTATTACCACTGTGATCTAACAGCAGCCTGACCAGAGATGCGGGTGGCCCTGTACATTTGTGTGAGGATTCAAGAACTCCTATTTTGCATTGCCACTAGCTGTAATAGTCATGGTGATGCTGCAAACAGCAGTTGCCCCCTACACTGTGTTAAGTTCTCGCTGAGAAACTATCTTTCCAAGTCATGACATGGGCAGGTCAGAGGACAGCCCAGGTGTTAACAGCTGGAAGAATGTGCTTTTCACTGATTTCTACAACGTGGGTGCATGCACTTTTACAAGCAATTGGTGTTGAAGGATCATGCCGTTATTGCCTTACTTAATTCAAATTCTGTTATCTTAGACATTTAAGATTGTCATTACAAGAATTTAGGGCCATTCTCCTCTCCCGAAACCCCAAACCTATTTAACTTTTTTACTTGTATTTTCACTTGTCTTTTTTAGATCTTTCTCTAACAGGAAAGAAAAAAAATCATTACTTTGTAGTTCAACCCTTTGCTCTGAGCACCAGTAAGCTTAACCAGGAGTCTTTTCACCAAGTCCTTTAACTGACTCTTCAAAATTCTGTAGTGGTTTTATTTCCCCTATGGAATGAAGTGGACAACTAGATCCCAGGAAGAAAAGTAAAGAGTGTAATTTTATTTAGGAAGTCAGATTTGTATTTGGCTGACCATCAAGTCATCTTTAGAGATGCACAATGTGATGCATTTTAGTAGTGTGATAAATTGATATGTTAGTAAATACATGAAACTCACTCATGTCAAGAGCAGCTTGCTCAGATGTTCTGTTTTCAAAAGCTGATGCCTCATGAAAATGCACAACAAATGTGCACATGCAACTCTTCTCATCTGACATAATGAATTAGCTTGTGAACAATGTTTTTTCTATAGTCTTCGCACACATAATGCGCATGAATTTTTTGCAAGGTATATATTGGTACAAACTTCTGAAAGTTTACTTTGAATGTCCAGCCTATCTTCTAGGTCTTTTTCTCATACATTCTTAATGTTGTTTATTAAACTATAGGTCCAGGAATTCTAGGTCAGGTTTTATTACCCAAAAGTGTAATCACCCTTCTAATATTTAACACTGCAAGTTTCCCTAGGGCAAGTGTATACTGAGGCAATGCTCAGTGCAGATGAGCTACAGGCAAGTGACTACTGACCATTTAGGGTTTTTTAGCCCACATCCCACGCTTGCTTATGTGGAGAAAGCCATGAGTCAAACTGGCTGATCTGTGCTATGCTCATTGCTTAGAGCCAGGCCCCACATGGTAGCGAGCAGCACAAGGCATGCAGTTCCTGGGATCGTCTTCACAAGTTTGCTTTTTTTTAAGTTGCTGCAGCAGCCTTGCAGAAAGGTCCTCTGAGGAAAGCCATGCTAGGAGAGGGCTGAAGAGGATACAAATCAGCCTTTTAGATTTTAAAAAGAAAGCTATACATGCCAATGAGAAGCACTTCCATTTGATTAAATATCCATTAACTGATAGGTTTGCAGTCTTCATCCTCATTTGCTGGTGGTGGATCCCATGGCCCAGTCCCTCACTGGAAATGATTCCGAGTATTGTATCAGAAAATTACTTTGATGAATTACAAGTCTGCCAGTTTGACTTTAATGGAAATTTTTTGCGAGAAAGTATTTGAGTTATGATTGTGCTGGGCTTTTAAGAATGCATGAGTGCAGTTTCTATTCTTCACATTTCATTCAGGTTTTGAGAATAGAGAGTAGTATGCGAAATATGAGCATGATTTACTAGATGCTTCAGAACAGTGATGAAAATGCAAGTGGTGTACAGGTGATATATTAGCAGAACAGATTCAGTCATAAACAATAAAGAGCACCACTGAAGGTGACACCAATTCCAGTTGTAGCTCAAATATTTTATGATCTTATGAAAACTGTTTATGTTTAGATTTAAGAATGGATATAAAATTATACTCCTAAAATGTATAGCAATGTCTCCTTATAGGATTAAAATTCCTCTCTTAAATGGGAATGCATTGCTGAAGGAATGCATCAGACTGACAGCAAAGTTATCACTACAGTTTCCTTACTGCTCTCCTAGTAGTTTCTCTTAGGATTAGTGGAGAAGTCTAGAAATCACTCATTAGCTGCTCTTGTTATTGCTGTTTTTCTAGAAATAGGGAATAATCAAAAATGCAGAACCAGAATTACTAGTTCATTTGAAAGTCCTGGTGGTAAGTTTGCCTTTTGTGACAGTCTCTGAAGGGTCTTCAGGCACATTTATTTTTGCATATATTTGCATCTACACAGAAATACATATTATTGGATTCTGCAGGCTGTATTTGTCAATCCTGACTTTCAGATCTGGAAGTTAGACACATCTGCCAGGCATGCTCATGTCAAATCTACCATGCTTGCCCTTGGCTGTGACACTTAGGAGGTTCTGTAAAGATGCGCAGCTAGGTCCAGCATCCCCTCCAAGCTCCAGATTTTCTGTGCAGGCTTTCTGCTTGAGCAGAGAAGTCTTATGCAGGTGAATAAGAATCAGAGAAATTGGTTCAATTAGTAAATTTTCCTCAATATAGAAGCAGGCATCTGTTACATTATGTAACCAACAGGTTAAAACTTTTTTCTGGTTTTTTTTTTTTTTTTTTCTAGTGGTAAATCTACAAAACTGATTTTCCTAAGGGTCACCAAATACATAAAGCACTATGTTTGGACCCCTGTAGAGTCCAGTGACTTGGAAGAAGTCAAGAAAGTCAAAGTTCTTTGTTGCATACCCATTCTTGTCACTTTTTTCTATTTTTAGATTATTTGCATCTCTCAACACTGGAAGACCAGTATCTGATTTATTACCTTCCAGACTTCTGACTGTCTGAGAAACAGACAGCTCCTTTTGTTCCCCGCTACTTTTCTGTGCCAAAGAAATGCAATTAAAACATAAAAGAATCAACTTTAGTGAAAAAAAAAGTTTTCTCTGCAATGAAGTCTATTGTAAGATGTTATACATCAACTAGAAAGTTGTTCAGGATACAATATGGTGGTGTAATCTCTGCTTGTGAGGAGGATATGGTACAATAACAGTTTTTCATGAATCAAACCCGTGAGTGCCCTGGGTTCAGCAGTAGCAGTCATTTTTCTCCACCTTAGTAGCTGCTGCAGTGCTGTGTTTTTGACTTTCATCCTGGGAGCAGCGCTGATAACACCGATGTTTTTAGTTGCTGCTCAGTAATGTTTTGTCTGACCAAGGACTTTCTGAGCCTCATGCTCTGCCAGGGAGGAGGGGAAGCCGGGAAGAAGCAGAGCCATGACACCTGACCTAAACTAACCAAAGAGATATTCCGTACCACAGCATGTAATGCCCAGTATATAAACTGGGGGGATTTACCTGGAAGGGCTAGATCACTGCTCAGGTCAGGCTGGGTATCGATGGGTGGTGAGCAGTTGTATTCTCTTCCCTTTTTATTCCCCTTATCATCATTATTATTGGTGGTAGCAGCAGTGGTTTGTGTTATACCTTAGTTACCGGACTGTCCTTATCTCAGCCTGTGGCAGTTACATTCTTTCAATTCTCCTCCCCATCCCTCCAGGAGCAGGGGGAGAAAAAAGGGGGGGATTGAGTGAGCAGCTTCATGGTTCTGAGTTACCGGCTGGGCTTAAACCATGACAAACAGGTAAAATGAATGAGGAAATGAACTCTGTTTCTAGGGTTTCCCAAAATCCTGAGCTTTAGCAGATGAAAAACATTTCCTTAAACTAGTAAGCCAATATCTGTATTTAGAAACTTGCGCTGTACATCACATACTTTGTTCATAATTTCCCACGTGTGAGCACACCTAGACATATGCAATTAGGCAGCAAATTTTGCAGTTTCCTTGCACTGAAAACAACCTGATGAGAGATACTGTTGTTAAGAATTGTGGACTTGTCAGTGCTAATCAATAAAATTACAAGACCAGTACCAAAGAGTAACATGAAATGGAAAAGGCTGTGCACATAGTTCTTAGGCCAACACTCCTGTTTTCATGCCATGCAGCTTCCTGAAGTGTTTAGTTATTCAGGCAAAATTAACATATAAATATTAATAAGAGCATGATAACCTCACCATTACAAGTGTTCAGACCACAAAACTATTTTAGACTGAATATTTAATGGCTAATCATTAGTCATTGTGATGATTCAGAATGTGCCTACTAGGCAAATGAACCCTGCAGTGCTTGTATGGTGTTGAATAAACTATGTTCTTTATGTCCTCCAAGGACAATAGAGCATGGGCCAAAATCTGTACTCTAGGATGTATTTAGATTGGTGGAGCTGCTCAGTTATTGTGATCTGTAACTCTTGGAACAGTCAGAATTATCTATAAGCTCATCAAACAAAGAATTATAATCAAAGTACATCTAACAGAAACCTGGCAATGTCCAAGGTGCCCATGATAGGTGGAGTTTGAGCTGGAATAGAATCTCCTGAACCTTCTTTTGATATGTGCAAGCTTCTTAGAAGAAAAAGACAAAACCTTAAATGACTAAGTCTCAGAAACCGAAAGCTTTTATTAGATTAATTCCTGGTGAGCTAGTTGGAATAATATCAACTTTTCATTACTTACTCTATTAACAAAGATACAGCATAGGTTTATTCTAATCACCGTTCTCTGCAAGATTCAATACAGCTTGATACGTTTGTGAGCTTTCCTGGGGCAGAGCTTGCATACCTTTAGACTGAAGTACTGCAGGACAGACAATTTGAATTACAATATTGCAAACAGGTCTATTTGGCATCTGTTTTTAATGAAATTTGGTAATTATGCTTTTGCAGTATAAAATTCACACACATGCTCTGCTGCTGGTTTTGAGGCCGCAGTTGTATATTGCATTTTTTAAATTAGTAATATGCAATTTTGCCTCCAGACTTGAAGTGAGTTCTTCTTGGAGAATGATTTCTAAGACTTCAGTATCTGATATTAAAATTGCAGAATTTTTAAATTCTGCTGCTCTTAGACCATTTTAGGCTTTGAACCTTGGATTTACAATATTCAGTTTCAAAGATGAGTCTCCTTGTATGTTAACAAATATAACTTGCACAATATATTTGGAGCACCTATAATAAGATTTGTACTGGGAAGGTCCTAATATATCTGCTGAAAATGCCAGGATGAACACTTTAGGGAGAAAAAGTGAGAACTGTGCTGGGCCTCAAATATGTTCAATTTCTTAAGTTTGTGAAATTTAAAGGTAAAGTGTACATATATCAAAGTATCACCATAAATATATTGCAGAAATTCACACTATAAATCTTACCCTGGGGGGAACAGAGAGCAGAAGTTTCTTCAAATCTGTTTTTTCCAGCCAGACTTTTATGTTGCTGCTATGGCTATGAGATCTGCAGCCTTTACTTTTCCATGAAGTATACACCTTGCAGTTAAAATCCTTCATCAAGATTGCATGCCAAAAATGGCAATAAAAATAGTAATAAAGAACTCCAGCAACAAACAAACCTGAAGAGACCACAACAAACCATCAAAACTGAGATGATTCAAAATAAATCTTTAAGCTTTCCCAGTACCCAATTGGAATTAAGAAACTTTATTTTCTTGCCAGCTACTTCTATGGCTTATTCACTGTCATATCCAACTGCCTCACTAACGTCAGGTTTTGCCTTCCCAGTTTGCTAGTCTTATTCGTTGTAAGGTGTAGGGCAGCTTGCAATTCAGCATAGCACACTGAATCTGTGTGCTAACCAGTGGCTCACCCTGCAGTATTGACATCTGTAGAGTAAACAAGGTCCTAGCTATTTGTATGTATTTTGGGAATAGGATTGTCATCTTGTATTTTGGCAATACAGTTGCATTTACTTAATGGCCCCACCTTTGTTACTCTAACTGGAACTGTTATGACATTGTTATGTTTCTGAAGAAGTGATTGAGGTGCTGAAACATAGCTGTGGTGCTGTCTTAGGCACCCAATTCATTGACACATCCTTGTCGGGCCAGCAGACACAGCACAAGACTGGCAGGAGACCCAGGCCTTCAGGTGTGGTACGGAGAATCTAAAGTGGTCCTGGCTGTGTGTATTCAGATGTGAGAATTTCCCCTTATATCTTATTCAATTAAGACCCTTGATTAAAAGCATTAGGAAAAAAGCTTCTAGTCTGAAGACATTCTGATCTGAGCTTAGCGCAGTTGTTTTGGTGCAGTGCTGTTTCGCCAAAAATTGTTCAGTGGGGTTGTGCGTGTGTTCAGTACAAGGCCTTTGCTGGGAGGTGGATGCGTGTTATTGTTAGAGAAAAATTGACTGCTACTGCTAAACCCAGGACAGCTATCTAAGGCTTCAGTTCACGTATGAATTCACAACTCTAGGATTTTAATGCATAGTCACAGACTTAAGATACAGCCTTTAAAAAGGGGTCTCTATGGAGGAACTTTTTTTCATTTCCATTTACAGAATCTGGATTAATGAACTGTAAGTGCTGGCAGCATTAATGAAAGGTGCTTCTCTTAGAGTGAAAAAAATAAAAAGGCATAACTCCTATGCCAAAGGATAATGCTTCAATTTTAACTTTCTGGAGGAAGTTACAAAGCTGCTATTAGTACTGCATGGAACGCTTTCTTCTGGTTGCTCTACATACAAATAAGAAAAAGGTATCCCTGCTTACAAGGAAAGTAAGCAACATGTAAATAAAAAATGGGACAAAGATGCAGCAGTGAGCAAATAAACAACCTGGAATATAACAGGCACCTTGCAAGTCATGCTCCTTTCCCTCTTAGTCTGTTAGAAACTTCCATAAGATGGGATTTATTCATTTTTTATTTTAGGAAAAATATTCTATGAAGCAACTTAACAGAGTGATAAGTGGTGTTTCACACAGATTTGGATGGGATTTTGGGGCCAGGTAACTCAGTGGGGGAAAATTTAGCAGCCTAAAATTTCAATGAGCTAACTGCTTTTCACAGAATTTCTTTGAAATTTAGGTTTTCAGCTCCTTGAGGCTTGTAGAGCCAACTGATGGAAAGAGAAAGAAAAATGTAAGTTGCTTAGTGTGCTTTAGACGAAAAGAAAGAGCTGGCCCAAAAGCACATGAAAATCGTAGGAAAGAAAGGGGACTTCGGGAAGAGGAATAACTGACTTGAGAAATTAAGTGGTTACAATGATCTTGGAAATGCTCTGTAAAGTGCAAGTTGAGATTTTCAAGATGAAAAATGTTTTTCCACAGGAAACATGATACAAGTCTTGCAGTTTTAGAAAATAGTATCTTAAATTAAAACACAACACATGTTTTTGTAAATGATCACTTTCTGGTAGTTAGGTACAATGTTGCATGTTGTAATCAAACACGCAGATGTGGGGGTTTTTTCAATATATCAATTGTTCTAGAAGTAGAGTCCATAGTTAGCAAATAAAAATGACTTTGTGAACCCTAAACAATAGCTGAAGCCAATATTTTTTTATTTTGTTTAGCAAGGAAAAGAAGCTACATTATATAACAATGAGTGAAACCTTTTAGCAGTTCATTTGGCCCCACTATTATAATTCTGTATGGAAATTTATGCATTGAAATCTGAATGCAAGTTTTTGTTTGTTTCACAAAGCTGGAAATATTTTCCTCAGGTGCGTTTATCTTGTCTCGTTTATTACGGCATTTCTGTCCACACTTCACTGCCAGCAAGGCCTAGAATTCATTTGTCGATCGGCATGGGTGTAAACTTATAATAAGATGCCTACAATCCAGCATTGATCAGAAGATTACAGCTTTCATCTGTAAATACAAGGGATGAATAAACTGATGGCACTGTGACTTCCTTGTCATCTCTCAATTTCACACTGCATTTGGGTGGTGTGTTTGGGGTGCCTATGCTCTCTTCATGTCTTAGATGAGATAAGCTAGCAAGTGCACTAGTTAACATTAGAGTGCTGGACTAATGTATTTGTAACAGCAACGTCTTCCACTATTCTCTTTGTGCTGTTATCTCCCCTAGTAGTCATAAAATATCAACATATAAAGGTTGTGGTCTGTGTATTTGTAGGTATGCATATGTTGAATCAATATGAAACTAGAAGTATCGTTCAAAATAGAAGAACAAGAGCAGAATCCTAGGTAAAGCCAGTGAAATGCCTTTTCATGCAGAAATTTTGGAATAAGATTAGATTTCAAATCTTGGGAAGGATTTTATTTATATATTACACAATATACCTAATATACCTGTCTAAGAGGCATACATAGAGAGAGCAAACATATTTGCATGTAGCTGTTTCAGTGCTGGAGAAAGAACTACTATAAGGCAGCATCAGTTATTCTAATACTTTACAAAACTTTACATTTTTAAGTGGTCTTTCCTCCCACTTATTTTTAAATCATTTCTGTGTAAAACCTCACAATTCATATTTGTAACAGGAAACAGCATGCTCTATATAGGCAGATAACCACCAAATCAAACTGAAAAGAATGGTTGAAAAGACATTTACAGGACTTCATTTATGATTCAGAAAAGAGAAAAGTTTCAGGCCATACTTATTCAAGACCACACTCAAGCTGTTTTAAGTAACAGTATATTACTGAGTCAAGGTCTCTGCAGTGAATTAGCAGCTGAGGTGGCAAATAAGCCTTTCAATGCTAATTTCTACTTAAACAGTCTCACAGTCGATCTTGCTTATATATTCTTTGGAGAAAAAGTATTCAAATGCCTTCTCTTCCAGATGGGGATGAGTTTCTCTAAGTGTTACATGCATAAGACATGTTATCTTTCAGGCAACTGTGCTTTCATTGGTAAAAAGCATTGGGTTCCTTTGTTGTCTGCACAGGCCATCTTTTTTGACTCTTAATGGGATGCTGAATCTGAAATCAAATACAGCTAAGAAAGGTGGCAAAGTGCAAGAAACTGCATGAAGTACCTTTGCATTTTGAATGTAAACGCCCAAGATGTGCATTTTGCAGTTTGGATGCATTTACTTCCAAATAGAAGCCTTCAATGCAGCAAAGAAATGAAATGAAATTAATTACCATTTAGTTTCTAAGAGATCTAATATATCAGAATAGTTATGTATGAATTTAAAATATATGTAGCCAATTTATATATAGCTAATACCCTGGTGTTACTGGACAGATTTCCTACCTCCAAGCCTTGCATACTTACGCAATTTGAATTTATCTTGTTTTGTGTTTTTTTGTGTTTTTTTTTTCCCCTGAAAATATGTACCACAAGAATAAGGTAGCTATCTGGCACTCCCTTGATAACAGGAAGCTTGTTACTGTGTGGCAGTAATAGCCTCTCATGATAACAATTCTTTGGCTACAGTATTACTTTTATTTACTTACCTTCCATAGTTACTGTTTTGTGTTAAATGCACTTACCTAGTTACAACTATACTCTAACTCCTGTTCAAGGGATCCCATGAGCTGCTTCAGTTCTCCTTACTTGCGAACTCAAAACACCTGATTTTGCCCATTTTTGACATTTTTGACTTGTCATCCTCAATATGTTTTTCTTAACGTGAAGGTCAAAGTGCAATTTCTGCTGATTTCCAGGGAAAGTGCCTAATTTTACTGTCTTCCAGGAGCAGTGGTTCTAGTCAGAAATGTAAGTCATTATTTTCTTCTGAAAACTATTTCCCCTAGGATTGGTAACTATTCGGTCTTAGTTCTTATTGCTTAGTTCTCATATTCTGTTTATGGACAGTGATTCTGCAATTCATTTCTAAAGATCAAATGAGTAAGAGGCTAGCTATCTCCTAAGGGGTTGGGGGTAGGACCTGCCGCTTTACATGTTTCTGGGCATTTTTTTAATTGCATCTTTTTAATACATGGCATTCCTCAAGAAGCTGAGTTCATGATACTCATTAAGTATTATGCTGAGTGAAGAGAGACATTTTAACACAGGTGAGCTAAATTACAAATTGGGATTGATCTGTGGAAAGCTTTATGCAGTTTGGGATAGAAAGAACTGGCAACACATAAAAGGAGTAAGAGAAAGCCAATAGGAAGCCATCAGACTACATTAAAGTGAAAGGGAGGATGTGACTGTTCCCAAAAGCTAGAGAGATATTGACTCAGAATGTTATAAGCAGCCAAAAGAAAGATTATTCTCTAACCCCTCGTGGATCAATGGATGAAATGTTGCTGTTTCTTGCTTACCAAAAGTTTGTAGTCCATGACTGTAATCTGAAGGCTGAATGCCATTCACCTGCTAATAATAGTTCCTAAACTTATGACAAATTATACACTTGAACAACAGAAAATTTATTTCAAATAAATCCATCATTTTCAACATAGAAATGATAATGCAAAAAGTTACTTTAAATGTTCAGTTCTCTGCTTGCATATAATTACAACATTCTGATTACTGAAGTGTCATATCTTTATACTATAAAAGTGTGGTTGCCTCTTGTGAGGTCATATGAATTAATGTTTCTGTAAAATGGCTTTTATATATGGCTTTTATAGTTTGAGAAAACACTTTATAGATGTTTTAGAACAGAAAAAAATGTGTGGACCCTTTTTATTCTTAGCAAGTACTTATGCGTGTGCAATACTATCGCTTTTATCACAGTTACCACATACTGCAAGCATTCCCGTAGCTCAGGAAATGGTAATGTTGAAAAAAGAGTGTGCATATGGTGTATAGAAATACTTGTGTTCTAAAGCACAAGTATTGGTTGGTAATTTGAAGAATATCTGAAAAAGCTTGCGGAATTTTCTTTCTCTGTGCCTTGATACCCAGCCTTGCTTGACTCCAATAAGAACAAAACTCCTACCATCACTTAAGAGAACCGGTTTCTGCTAAATAAAAATATTAGAAGAATATTTTTGTTGCCCAAAATATTGTAAATGTTTTGTGTTTTCTAGTTTGCATTATAATGGAAGTATCTCTTTTATTTTAGTTACTGGATTTTTTTTTTTTTTTTTTTTTTTTGATATTTCCATTTCTATTTAGGTTTCCTTTTTCAAAACCCAGTCTGGCTGTCATTATAAGTATATACATTTTCTTTATCATCCTGCCTGTAAGAGAGTGAGATTGTTACAAATGTACTTAATTCATGAACATAATGGGTATGCTTGGATTTTTTAAGTCTTTTCATTATTTTATTTTTCACTATTGCTGTTGATATAGCAGGCACTGTTTATGGTTATAGCATTGTCGAGCAGCCTTGTTTCAATACCTGCTGTTTGTCTGCAGCTATCTGCACACAGCTGCTGAAGGTAAAGTCCTTGAAATGAGCTTGCTTATAGTGAGAGAGTCAGCAATCCACTGCTGCCTGCTCCCACTGCTGAGTGAAGCAGGTTAAATGATTTTCCCCACCTTTTAAAGCTTATTAAAAAATACGCAGTGTTCTGAAAGACGGTCCTATTTAAATCTGGCTATTTCATAGTGAAAGTAAGAAATCTGATTTTTATTTGAAGCTTTTATAAAAGTGTTGAATTGATTGCTTGCAAGCCTGATTGATTTTAGATTTAACATAAGCAAAGCTGCGGAAGTTACACTGCCCTCCCACCTTTTCTTTTTCTGGACAAGGACATGGGAGGTGATGCATTCTGGGCTGCTCTTGAAAGTAAGATGTGACTTTGGCTCAGCAGTAGGCCTGGTGAAGAACTTAAATGTATGTTTCCAAGAAAATTCCAGCATTAAAAATTATTCTGAATTAGACTGTAATATAGATAGGAGGGGAAAAGTTGATAAAGGTCAACCTGACCAGTTTATCGAGTTACCCAATATTTTTTCTAACTTAGACTTTAAATTTTATTTTAATATTAAATTTATTCTTCCTTATGCACATATGAAAACATTTACATGAGAAACAGTGAAGATTGCCCCATTTAAAGACTGTTGAGTGTTCTCTCCTGATGCTGCTTTCTCATTTACCTATAATTTTACCTATGTCTGCTGCTTGGGGATGAAAATTTCTGTACTTGTGACCTGCTCCATTATTGTATCAGATCTATTTTACCCTGAAAAAAAAGGGTCAGAATGAGACAAAGGGAAGTCATTGCTTTTCAGTGTTAAAGATTTCATTTGAAAATTGTATAGTACTGCTTAGTTTAGATCAAGGACTTGACATTACATGAGAAAAGAGAAACCTCTCATGTTCTGCTTAGAAATCCAGACAATCTGGATAAAGTTGTGGATATTTCAAAGTTACAGTTTGCACATATTCAAGAAATACTGTTTAAGTTTTAGCTGGGATACTCCATTTTTTCTAATTAAAACTGAGTTTGTTGCAGTTTTTAATTTGGCTTATTTTCCGTATGTTCAGAATCGTGACTCTGAAACTGGACTTTCTCTGGAATACCGTTTCTAATCATTCAGACAGTATGGAAGATGAAAGCACGTGATTTCAAAATATAAGAAGGAAGAATTTGTAATGGGCTGAAGGTGGAAAGCAAGGGGAATGTATTAGGATGCAACTGAGTTGAAAGGACAATTAAAATAGCCATTACTGAAGAATCAGTTTTCTGTGTTGCATTTTCTCATCATTAGCTTCCAAAATACTGTCAGTAAACTTCAACCAGCAGTCTCCAGTCACACTGTCATTACTGTGTGAGGAAGACAAGTGTTATTCACATCCTTTAAATAGTGGTCCCTCTGAACATCTCAGAAGTCCTGTTTCTCCCTTCTCCTCAATGAAGAGCCCCATTCATTCCTCCAGATAATAACCAGGTGGCTTGTTCAGTTTATTGGAGGAGGAAGGAATGGCCCTGATGTGTTGCCACTAATGAAATATCCACCTAGAAAATGAAATACAGAAAAAAGAGGAGAGTTCATTGCATTCTGCATGGTTGCTGACAGCACAAGTAAATCTTCTGCAGGCTTCAGTCCTACATGTTCTCTATCAGGGTAGAAAGATAAGGAAGGTATTTTAGTGAATTTAAGTATAGCTACTAGCTCAATTTAAAAGTTTATAGTAAACATTTATTTGTTGCTAACATTTAGCATTGTTAAGGCCAGCTAAAACAGTATTCTCATGTTGCAAGTTTGAAGTTAGAGAGAGAAAATTGGTCTCAGCTCTGGCATTTTTCTTTCAAGAAAATCAATATGTTGAACAGATAATTCCAGTGGTTCATTTCTGCAGTTTGGGGTTGCTGTTTGGGGAATTGGTGACATAAACCATGTGATGCTCTTCCTCCTTTTTTGTAACATTGTGGCAACTTCAAAGAGTTTTTCACTTCTCATTACCAAGAAAGAAAATAGAAGTGGCAAAGTCGTATTATTAGCTAAAGATATGGGAATTTTAGATTAGTAGTTCACTTTTCCAGAGTTTTCTATTTGTTAGCATTTAAGGAAATTGTTGTATTAATGTTGTAGATACACTGAATATCCTGGGGGTATTTTTAGCAATAAAAAATGATTTAATGGATGAAACTTTTATTCTGTCTTTCTAGACGACCTATAACTTTCTCAGTATTTACTAACTAGCTACTTCTAGAAAAAGCTAAGTTTCCTCTGGTCCAAATTTTAATGTGAGATTTTTTTTTTTTTTCCTAAAACTAGTTCACTTAGATTATAGATATCAATATCAGAATTCTGGAAATACCTGAGTACCATTACCTGTGCTTGTAAAAATATGTTTTCCAAAGTTGTTTTATTTGGTTAATTTAAACACATAAAATGAATAAATACTTAATAAATATTTAATAGTTACTGTTTCTCACAAAATAATGAGAAAGGCTACTGGGTATTAAAGTAGAAGCAGTTAAGAATAAACACTGAGTTGTAATACTTCAAAATTAGTTTCCATATTCAAAAAAGTTAAAGTATATGTAAATCATACTTTATTATAATACTACTACAAAATTTGAAGCACAATATGTTTTAATTATTAGTCTTTATTAAATCTTTTCATTGTTTGACCAGTAAAATTGGATTTTTAGCTCCTAGCACTCCAGCTGTCTGAAGTCTGTAGTAGTTCAACACACAGCCATTATATAGCAAGTTGGCTTTTCACTCTTTACTGAGTTCTCAGGATTCAGCCATGCAAATAGATTTTTCTAGCTGGGCTTTCATCAGTTGAATGATCAGCCTTCTGTTTTGTTTCATGGCTTTTGAACCAGGAAATAAAGAGTAGATGTGTGACAATGCAGAATTCCCTGACAAAGTAACAATGCTTTCACGGGATTTATGGGCCTTAGCCAAAGGCAGTTAAAGTTTAAAATGATTCAGCACCTGTCGGTTGAGATTAATTCAGATTTATATAAATCCCTTCTCTAGATGCCACCACGCACAGTTATTCTTTTGACACTAATTCTGGGATGTTGCAAAACCAATTCTGGGAGAATCTAATCCAGAGGTTAACTACCAAGTTAAGAGAAAATTCTCAGCGATATTAAAAAATCTAACAAAACAAAACAAAAAAACAAACAAAAAACCACAACAGCCCCACCCCAATTTCAACTAGCTTTAATACAAACAGCATAAAACAGTAAAAATGTTATAATAATTGAGTCCAGTTTTTTCCTAAGGCTCTTCAATCTTTGGAAGTTTGAAGCAGAGTTTTATGACAAAAAAACAAAAAGAGTGGAATTAGTCATGTTTGGTGCATTTTGTTTACTTCCCATTGTGTCATGTAGGTAGCATTTTACCTAAAGAGCACAAGATTTTTTCAGAGGAATATTAATAGAAAAGTGTAGATAAATAAGCAAGTCAGAATGATAAGACAGTTATTCAATAGGAAACCTGTGGATACCAAAAGAAGAACAGCATTTAAGTCACTTCAGCTTTTTCATTTTCTTGTATATTTCTTGTCCAAGTTTTGTTTATCTTGAAAAAAACATAAATTCTTGAGAGGATCACCTTCTGTTGTGCTGCTGATACTGCTGCTAGTCAAAGAAAATTGAATGTCACAAAGATAAAAGTGGATAGTAACTCCCGTTCCTAGGGAGGGTAATGGCAGAAGAATTTTTCCTTTCAAAGCTACTTTGTTAATCACATTTCATCTCCATCTTTTCTTCTTTGATTTCTGCTCCTCTGATAACCATCTGCAAGCTTAAGAAACTGTTTATTTCTAGATAACAGTCACCAGTTCACATGTTGATACTTTTTGAACAATAAACTTTGGTGAATGGTGGAGTGCTTGGCACAGCTGGAGCAGGAAGGCACTATTAAAGGATGAGATTAAATAAGAGTCTTTTTGTGAAGTATGTTTTTGTTGCTACAGTGTGGGATTCAAATTTTATTCTCTTGGAAGTACTTGCCCACCTTCTGCCTGTGGTTGTCTGAGGGAGCAGGGAGGCTCAGGGGTTCTGATCAGCACAGTACATCTGTACTAGTAAACTAAAAATGCCAGTAAAAAGCTTTGAGTGTTTGTCATGCCATCATCCATTATTGTTGTGGTCATGGGCATGAGTTTGAGTATGGATAACGCCAAGTGGTGTGCTTCCACTTATTTCTTGAGGTGTCTTCAGGAATTACATGGGCCGTCAAGGACAGCTTCCAATAAGTGGTTCAGGTGGAGCTACACTAGTTTTGCCAGGAGGTGAGTTAAGCCATGTGGGTATAAGCTGGGTGACAACACTGGCCCTCTGTAGCAGGGAAAGCTCCTTGCCACTCTGGATAGCTGTAAACAATGTCCTCAAATCCCAGTCAGTTCCCATCATTTAGTTAAAGACAAGATTTTCAATACATTTTGGAGAGACTGTTATGTTTCAAAAAGTTTTTTCCAGTATCAATGTCAATATTGCCAATAATTTTGAGATATATTTTGTCCTTTTCATCAGATGCAGTAAACCCCATGTATCATTTTCTTCTGCCTCAAAGATTTAGGAACAAAGGGAAGTTGACTACAGTCACTGTATTTCCCCAGTAACTTTTTACAGATCCATTAACAGGACATCACTGAGTTAAAGTCAATAATGAACATGCAGATAGGTCTCCTTTGCTGTGCAGATAGGTGATCATTGCTGTTTACGTCTAAGAATATATAAAATTCATAGCTTTTCCCTTTCCTCCAGCTACCCTTGTCTTTAGCTTATTGAAGCAATGCTACTATGTTTAAACGAAGAAAGAGGGGAAGACTTAAGAAGGGAGAGTCTGTAATTCCATTGGTTAGATTTTCCTTTTGAGGGAAATGGGGCTATACTGATCAGCGTTTGGCTTCTTTTTCTATGAAAAAGGAAGGATATGCTTGCTATGCAGATCTGAGACGCAATTTTCAAGTTTTGTCATGGGAATATATAGGCTGGTGTAGAAAGAATGGTTTAGTGAATAAGTTGAGCCTAGGACTTAGGTAATCAGAATTTGCCTGTTTGGCATGAACTTCCTATGGATGTATAGAGTATCTCTGGTCTCAACCTTAAATAAAAGTAGTACCACTTGAGCTTTTTGTTTTCTGTTGTGAGGAAAAATGTATCTTAGAAATTCTGAATTGCCTTGACATTTAGATACTGGTAGTTCAAAAATTGTAGCATGTATCCTGTTGAAATAAAACTATGTCTATTCTGGAATTTTAAACCTGTCAAAAAAAAATAGACATCAAAAAGCTAAATGTTATATTCTATATATATATACTAAATATGGCTGGCCTTGATTTTATGTTAGAATTATTATGGAGTCAAGATACATCACTGGTATTTTGTGCTCCTATTTATTCATGACCATGGCATTATATTACTGGGCATTCTAGTGTTAAATTATTAACCCTCTGTAAGCACTAATACACTAAGAGATTCTTTGAAGGAGTTACAGTAATCACTGTATCTTTTAAACCATTGACTAATGGAACCAAACTGTTGCTCTCCAGTTAAAGGAAAAACAATGGGTCTTCACTTCAGTCAGACATAGTATGACAGTCAGTCCAGCAGCATAGTATATCATTCCTCACCAGTCTCTGTTTTACTGTGTTTACCTGAGAAAACACATATAGAAACCATTAACTTCATCTCATGTATTATGAAAGGACAAACTAGTTTTCCAGACACCAGTTGGTGCTTTCTCAAGTGTAAACTTGAGCCATGGACAGTGTGTTGCAGTTAGAGTGGCCAAGAGGTCAAGGATATTCTTAAGGGGATAGACTTCTGTATTGTCACCTCTGTTCTTTGTTTTTTAAAGATACAGTACACATTTCTAAGAAGTTGTTCTGGTAGAGGACACTGCCATTTTGAGAACTGCAGTAATTTTGATTTCCTACAATATTTTATTCTTCTCTTTCTTTACCTTTAATCTAAAAACAGGTATTTTGGGCCCATGTATGCGTGGAAAATAGAATAAAATTTCATATGCTATAATTTCACAATGTATTTAGGACTAATGGAGAAACAATTGAAATTTAAATGAGAAACAACACAAAAATCAGCATCTGTATTCTCAAAACAGAAATGAAAGAAAAAGGGAGAGGAACAACTGTCAAATAAACAGCTTCCGGAGTGTTGTTTTCAATGAAATCGTTCAGAAATTTTGTCATTCCCTGGACAGTTTTTCTTGCATTTTTAATTCTCTTTGGTTCTGAACATAAAAATAACACAAAAGGTTTTTGTCCCGTCTGCCAAAGTAAACTTCCAGTACTTGTAGTAGTGCTTCTGCGCAGCAGATATCTAATGCAGAGATACCCCTGAATTTATCAGGATAGTCTGTCAGAAGTGCATGCTCTGTTACAATAATTCCACCTTTTTAGAAGCCGGTATTAGAGTGAAATTATAAGGCCGGTGGAAAACTCAGAAGCGTATAGTCCGAAGTCTTCTGATACTTAAGATGCATCCTCAGTTGCCTTCATCAGGCCCTCATTTTGGCTTATACTGCAGGAAAAGTTTATTAGCAAGCACGTAATCTTCAGCTGCAATTAGAGGAAAAAAAGGTAATTAAGTATATTATGCCAAGAAAAAAAAGAAGTTCTTAGTGAGTCTCAATTGTACCAGTATCCCTACTATTCGATATGTGGTGCAGTAACAAACAGCAGTAAATATAATTACGCTATTCCTTATGGTAGCGATTTTCTAAAACATGCACATCTGCTACTCTGGAGTGATCTGCCAGCTCTGGGGAAATATCACTTAGCAAAACATGCAATGCACAGAAAGCAATTTCTGGAAAAGTTGTTTGCTAAACTAAATCCAACATGCTGGATTTAAGCAAGATGTGGATGAGAAAATCCTAGCAGCAGTAAGAGCTAGTGTACCCTGGGAGATGGCTGATAGTGTTTTATGTTTTGATTTGGACCTTTCTAGTAATGAGAAATTGTAAAATTAATCAAGAGATTTTGAGTATGGTGGAACCAGGTAAACAGCTGCAGGAGCGTCTCAAGCACACACATAACCACTTATTCCTAGTTTGTCCCCTTACACTCTCTGTACAGCTTGTTAACGGATCTTTCTTGTGATACATCCTGTCACTTAGTACCCTTAGATTCAGCACATGCTTGAAATTAGATGGAGGCCATGGAAGTTCAGTTTTGCCAGGTCAGGATGCTGGTACTGCAGTGTGCTTCATGTGCTGTGCCATAGCATTAGGGTGCCGCTGTCAGCACAGTTATCACAACACCGTTAGGATCTTGAACCCTCCTGGGAATCTGTTGTTTTTTGTTTTTTTTTAAATGGAGGCCATCCAGAAAATTCCATTCTACATTGCTGTGTGTTTCACTGACAGGATTTTAGCAAATGCCTCATGAGCACGCCAAATGATCAAAATTCTAGCTGTGCTTAAGACTGGACCCAGGTTTTGTGATAAAGCTCTGGATGGGGTTCAACCAGGATAAGATGGTTAACCTGAAACTCTCTGGGACATTTCCACAATGCCCAGACAGTGACAGGTTATTGAATGTATCCTAAGGTGAAGTGTCATCTTTTGATTAACTTCTGATATTTGTCTTACACAAGGCAATGTCATGTTAAGCATTGTTAAGCATATGCAAGCTCTCTCCCTTAGCTGGTATGTCTGCCCTGCAGATGGAAGAGGCCTAGGGAAAGACATGCTTGTGTTAGGTTTCAAATGTACATCAGTTCCTGGTTGCAGGTGGTGGTTATGCCCTGCCTAGCATTGTTTTTAGTGATGTGTTTCTGTCAAATTCCTGTGAATGTCTGAGTCAACAGTGAACTAGTGTTTAAATAGGTCTTTCTTAACAGAGCTAATTCTGAATGCAGCTAAGGAGCATTCTTACAACTGGTCTGCTAAAATGATGGTGTTTAGAGATGAGAATCTAGCAGCATGTGACCCCTTGGGTGGCTGAAGTTGTACTTGCCAGGGAAACTCTCTCAGCACCTCTGGGGATTAACTGGTTTGAGTGCAGGGCCCTGAGGCTCTGATCAATGTGATGGAGAGCTGGACTGAGGTACCATGCTCTGTTGTGTAATAAACAAAGATAATTTGTCTCCACCTTTCTCATCACCTTCATAATGCCCCATGTTTTCCCTCCTGGAAAGCTGCCTCTGAAGTGCCCCAGGTATCTTCACCTTTGGCCTCCACATGACACGTCTCCTGTTTCTACTAGGCTGATCAGCAGAGCACTCACATGCTGTATGGGGAGCCTAAGTGTTACACTGATGTTTCTGGAGGCCAGCCTAGAGGCTGAAAGTCTGCAGATTAGATGCTTAAAGTGATAGGGTTAGCTAGATATAGCATGTTTGACAAACTTCATACTGGTAAGAATAATGACTTTAATACAAGTAGACTTCTCTAGTGCTAATAGCATTAGCATAATTGTATTTCCGTATGATGGTGATGTTTGCATATACTCTGAAGGAAATCTCTTCACTGCTAAACATCTTTGAGCATGTCTGTTGCATGAAAAATGCTCGCTAAAATACTAAATCTGAATTGCAGCCAGAATTTCTCCCATTATTCAACAGAGGAAAAAACTGTAGTATTAGATTGAAGATGTCCTTGCCTTTGTTTGATTTCTTCCAAGCTTTTGTAGAAAGTGAGGGAAAGAAAAAAGGAAGTGAAGGAAAAGGAGATAGGAATTATATTGGTAGATATCATAGGACTTACAGTGCTGCCAGGAATGGATGAAAAAGCGGGTGAGATTTACCACAGTAAAAATGGAAGATCTAGAATGAAACTTGTGAGCTCTTCTTGAATTTGGAAGCAGTGCTGTTATAATTTCTTTTGCTGGTAAGTTCTGTTTACCTAGATTGAAAGGGATGGTGAGATTTAAGTGTGTTAGTAAAGAACCATGAGATTCTGAGTGAATATTATGCATGAAGTTTAAGTGCTAGATGAGTATTATGCTACAGTATAAATCAAATTGACTGTGCCATAAACTGGGAGTTTCCCCAATTCACATTCCAGTTTGTTTGGCTGGCTTTTGCATGTGGATTTAAAGCATCAGAAAGAGGCACTCTTTTCTAACACTGAGGTACATCCAGGATCAGGAGCTATGACAATCATAGTTTTAGTGTAAAATACCTGATTGCAGCAGGTGTACTATATGACAGGAAATATTTCAAAGCCACATGGACTTACACATATGCATCAGATTTCATGACTGCTATTAAACTACTTCATTTATCCACTCCATAATGGCAGTTCAAGACACATTAAATACCCTTTTTCTTCTGCTGGGATTGATGAAAGCCCTAATTCAACAGTTTCTATACAAAATCTGCAGGATCTAACAAAATGACAGAGTCACAATTCAGCATGGTATCAAGCCATCCATCTGCTATGCAGTGGGAAAAAATGGGTCTGAAAGCAACAGCCACCATTCTAAATGACTCACATTGTATTTCCTGAAAAACATGATTAAGTTGATGAATGAGATACATTTCAACACCGATGAACAAAAATATACAAATACGTATTTGTGAGGACGCCTTCAACACCTGAGCGAGGCAAGCTCAGTGTCCAGGAGCCTCAACTAGTAGCAGCAACGGCCACCGAGGGAGCCTCAAGCCCTCGCCAGGCCTTGCCCAAGATCCAGCAGCTCAGCTGACCCAAGCAGGGACTCACAGGGAGCAGCACCAGGAGGAGCGGCACCAGCCCCGAGCGGGTAAAAACCTGCCCCAGGGAGCGCGGCGAACAGGGAGGTCGGGGCAGTTTGTGGCGCAGAGCGAGCGGGATGGTGAGCACTCGAATTATGGCCACGGCCCGCTCTGGGAGCTCTGCTCTGGCTGCCCCGGCGGTAGCAGAGCCGATGAGAGGGGAGGCTGCAGTGTAGAGAGTGCCTGCACTGCTCTGGTGAGGGAGCGGTGCACAATGGGCAGGGCTGCACTCGGTGCTCCCTGGTGGAGGTCCTCCTGCAGCAGGGCCTGAGCTGCGGGACGCTGTCCGTAGGCTGAAAGATGCCAGGGAAGCTGAGGAGAAGCAGGAATGCTTGCTCCAGGCCCAAACTGTGCAGGGGCCTCAAGCGTCTCCTGTAGCTCATGGAGGAAAGGAGACCGTTAACACAGGAAGCTGGGAAACAGTAATAAAAAAAGGAGAAAGACAACAACAACAATGGGCTTTCTCCTAAATGTGATGTCCCCGACCAGAACCACTTTGCAGTTCTGCCGGTAGCTAATGAGGAAATACACACCTCGCCACATGAACAAATGGCTGATGCACTGGTAAAGATCACTACTGGTGAGGCCAGGAAAACCGGGGGATTGTAGTAGTAGGGGACTCTACTTTGAAAGGAACAGAAGCACTCATCTGTTGGCCTGACCCAGTCTCAAGGGAGATGTGTTGTCTACCAGGGGCTCAGATCAGGGATGTTGCAGAGAGGCTGCCTGGTCTTGTAGGTCCCATTGACTATTACCCACTTCTAGTGATCAATGTTGGTACTAGTGATATAGAGAGCTGTAGCCTGGAGAACATAAAGAAGGACTACAGAGCCCTGGGAGAGGTGGTTAGGGGCTCTGGAGCTCAGCTAGTCTTTTCATCAATTCTCCAGGATAAAGGGGAGGACCTTAAAAAGGTTAGGCAGATTTGCCAACTGTACCCTTGGCGGCATCAAAAGGAGTCAGCTGATCGGAGTCTCAGTCAGCTGATCGGAACTAGCCTAGCTAGAGCCACAGCCGGCACGCTTCAGTGACCGCGAGGGTCAACGGAGATTAGGAAAAAGAGAGGGAATAGCGCAGAGACATCACGATCCCCGACATCTCCCGATCCCCGGAGCCCCAGCAGCCCTTGCGAGAGAGCGGCTGACGTGGCGGGGGGCGTTCCCACGGTGACGGTGACCACTCCCCTGCTGCTTGCCTTGAAAAAGCCCCAGAGAGGGCAGCGACCGCTGCCCACCGGGTGCAGAGAGGAACCAGCAGGTCGTGTTGCTGCCCCTGTTGCTGGTGTCCCAGACTGCGGACCAATGTGGTTGCCTCCAGAAAGAGAGCTTGCAGTAAGGTGACTGCAGCAACTCAGACAGAGACCCCGTCCCAAACCGTGGCTGTTCAGGTCTCTGGATGCAGGGAGTGCCAGAGCCTGCTGCTGCCAGGGGAGGGAGGACAGCATTCCACCTGTGTGAGGTGTGAGCAGGTAGAAGATCTGCTTAGCCTGGTGGCAAGACTTAAGGAGGAGGTTGAGACCCTGAGGACTACCAGGGAGTGTGAAAGGGAGATCGACTGGTGGAGTAACTCCCTGGTGTGCCAGTCGGAATGGTTCCAGGGAGATACCCCCCAAAAGGGGAAGGACCCCCTGCCCTCTCAGTCAGAGGGGGATGGCCCGAGACAGCCCCTGCCCTGTAGCTGTTGCGCAGAGGTAGGGGACCAAAAAGACGACTAGGGTTGGAAGAGAGTTCCAGTTTGATGTCGTGGGAAACCCTCCCCCCTTCCTGCCCTGCTTCCCCAGGTGTCCCTCCGTAATAGGTTCGAGGCCCTGGAGCTTGAAGGAGAGGTAGGTGAGAATGTGGGGCAAGGCCAGCCCACAAGGCCACATAGGAAAAGAGGGTCGATTTTGCACCTCAAGACTGCCTCTGTTAAGAAAGAAAGAAGGGTCATTGTAGTAGGGGATTCCCTTCTGAGAGGAACAGAGGGCCTGATATGCAGAGTTGACCCTCTTCATAGGGAAGTGTGTAGTCTGCCTGGAGCCCGGATCAGGGATATCACCAGGGCGCTCCCCAACCTGGTGCACCCGGCAGACTACTACCCGCTGCTGGTCTTCCAGACAGGTGGGGAGGAAGCTGCTTCCCGCAGTCTGAGGGGGATGAAGAAAGACTACAGGGCCTTGGGGCGGATGGTGAAAGAGTCTGGGGCTCAAGTGATCTTCTCCTCACTCCTTCCATCTTCCACTGATGATGTGGGAAGGAATGGGAAGATTCGGTTCATAAACGATTGGCTTCGAGACTGGTGCTACAGGCAGGGCTTTGGATTCTTTGATAACAGCTGGTTTTATAGGGCACCAGTCTGGACAACGACAAGTGAGAAAGGTTTGTCTCACAGAGGCAAAAGGATGCTGGGGCACGAATTAGCAGGGTTCATTTGGAGAGCTTTAAACTAGATTCGAAGGGGGATGGGGTTGTAGCTGGGCTTGCCCCAGTGGGGCAGCGCTCCAGAATTGATGAAGACTGGGAGGCCTCCTATAATCCTAGGGTGAAATCGGTGTGCTCAGCTCGCCCCCTGAAATGTCTGTACACCAGTGCGCGCAGCATGGGAAATAAGCAGGAGGAGTTGGAAACCTGTGTTAAGTCAGGAGACTATGATCTGGTGGCAATTACAGAGACGTGGTGGGACAGCTCACATGACTGGAATATAGTCATGGAGGGCTATGTCCTTTTCAGAAAAGACAGGCCAGCCAGGAAGGGTGGTGGGATTGCTCTTTATGTGCGGGAGGAACTACAATGTACCGAGTTCTGTCCAGGGACAGACGACGAGCGAGTTGAGAGTCTGTGGGTGAGAATTAAGGGGCAGGCTGGCAGGGGGGATACTGTTGTAGGTGTCTGTTACAGACCACCAGATCAGGGTGAGGAAGTTGACGAGGCCTTCTACAGGCAGCTGAGAGCGGCCTCACAGTCACAGGCTGTGGTCGTCGTGGGGGATTTTAACTTCCCTGATGTTTGCTGGAAGGACCACTCGGCAACCCAGCCGCAGTCCAGGAGGTTCCTCCAGTGTGTGGATGATAACTTCCTCCTGCAAATGGTGGATGAGCCGACCAGGAGAGGAGCGCTGCTGGATCTCATCCTCACTAACAAGGAGGATCTGGTTGAAGCAGTAAGGGTTGAGGGCTGCCTTGGTTGCAGCGACCACGAGATGGTGGAGTTCAGGATCTTGTGTGGTAGGACTAGGAGAATACCAAGTAGAATTGCAACCCTGGACTTTAGCAGGGCAAACTTTGGCCTTTTCAAGCAATTGCTAGGGGAAATCCCATGGGCAAGGCTGCTTGAAGGTAAAGGGGCCCAAGATAGTTGGTTGACATTCAAGGACTGCTTTTTCCGTGCTCAAGATCGGAGCATCCCGACACATAGGAAGTCAAGGAAGAGGGCCAAGAGACCTGCGTGGCTAAATAGGGAATTGCTGGGTATGCTCAAGTGGAAGAGGAGAGTTTACAGGTCATGGAAGGAGGGGCTGGCCACTTGGGAGGAATATAAGGCTGCTGCTAGAGGATGTAGGACGACAGCTAGGAGGACTAAGGCATCCTTAGAATTAAACCTGGCGAGAAGGGTCAAGGACAGCAAAAAGAGCGTTTTCAAATACATGGCAGACAAAACTAACACCAGAGGCAATGTAGGCCCACTGATGAACGGGATGGGTGCCCTGGTGACAGAAGATACAGAGATGGCAGAGTTACTGAATGCCTTCTTTGTCTCTGTCTACTCTGCTGCAGGCAGTCCTGAAGAGCCCTGTACCCCTGAGACCATAGATGAAGTCAGGTCGACGGAGCGGTTTGCCTTAGTCGATGAGGAATGGGTTAGAGACCAGTTGAGCAATCTGGACATCCATAAATCCATGGGTCCAGATGGGATGCACCCGCGAGTGCTGAGGGAACTGGCAGAAGTCATTGCTAGACCACTCTCCATCATCTTTACCAAGTCTTGGGAAACGGGAGAGGTGCCTGAGGACTGGAGGAAAGCAAATGTCACTCCAGTCTTCAAAAAGGGCAAGAAGGATGACCCGGGTAACTATAGACCGGTCAGCCTCACCTCCATCCCTGGGAAAGTGATGGAGCACCTTATCCTTGGTGCTATCTTAAGGCATATCAAGGATAAGAGGGTTATGAGGGGCAGTCAACATGGCTTCACCAGGGGGAAATCATGTTTGACCAATCTCTTAGCTTTTTATGAGGAAATAACACGGTGGATGGATGATGGCAGAGCGGTGGATGTGGTCTACCTTGACTTCAGCAAAGCATTTGACACAGTCTCCCACAGCATCCTCACAGCTAAATTGAGGAAGTGTGGACTGGATGATCAGGTAGTGAGGTGGACTGCGAACTGGCTGAAGGAGAGAAGCCAGAGAGTTGTAGTCTATGGGGCTGAGTCTAGTTGGAGGCCTATAACTAGTGGAGTGCCTCAAGGGTCAGTACTGGGACCGGTATTATTTAATATATTCATCAACGATTTAGATGAGGAAATTGAGTGTACTATCAGCAAGTTTGCTGATGACACTAAGCTAGGAGGAGTGGCTGACACGCCAGAAGGCTGTGCTGCCATCCAGTGAGACCTGGACAGGCTGGAGAGTTGGGCAGGGAACAACTTGATGAAATATAACAAGGGAAAGTGTAGAGTCCTGCATCTGGGCAGGAACAACCCCAGGTTCCAGTATAGGTTGGGAATCGACCTGTTAGAGAGCAGTGTAGGGGAGAGGGACCTGGGGGTCCTAGTGGACGACAGGATGACCATGAGCCAACACTGTGCCCTTGTGGCTAAGAAGGCCAATGGCATCCTGGGGTGTATTAGAAGGGGGGTGGTTAGTAGGTCGAGAGAGGTCCTCCTTCCCCTCTCCTCTGCCCTGGTGAGACCCCATCTGGAATATTGTGTCCAGTTCTGGGCCCCTCAGTTCAAGAAGGACAGGGAGCTGCTGGAGAGAGTCCAGCGCAGGGCAACCAAGATGATTAAGGGAGTGGAGCATCTCCCTTATGAGGAAAGACTGAGGGAGCTGGGTCTCTATAGTTTGGAGAAGAGGAGACTGAGGGGTGACCTTATAAGTGTCTATAAATATATGAAGGGGGAGTGTCACGAGGACGGAGCCAGGCTCTACTCAGTGGCAAACAATGATAGGACAAGGGGTAATGGGTACAAACTGGAACACAAGAGGTTCCACTTAAACTTGAGAAGAAACTTCTTCTCAGTGAGGGTGACGGAACACTGGAACAGGCTGCCCAGGGAGGTTGTGGAGTCTCCTTCCCTGGAGACATTCAAAACCCGCCTGGACACATTCCTGTGTAACATTATCTAGGTGTTCCTGCTCCGGCAGGGGGATTGGACTAGATGATCTTTCGAGGTCCCTTCCAATCTCTAGCATACTGTGATACTGTGATACTGTGAGTGTGACCAGCAGGTCGAAGGAGGTGATCCTGCCCTTCTACTCTGCTCTCGTGAGACCTCACTTGGAGTTATTATGTACAGATCTGGTGTCATCAACAGAAAATGACATGGAACTGTTGGAACAAGTCCAGAGGAGCGTCATAAGGATGATCAGAGGACTGGAGCACCTCCCGTATGAAGACAGGCTGAGAAAGTTGGGACTGTTCATCCTGGACTGTCCACTGGCTGCGTGGACACCTCATAGCAGCCTTCCAGTATTTGAAGGGGGCTTATAAGGATGCTGGGAATGGACTCTTCATTAGGGACTGTAGTGACAGGACAAGGGGTAATGGGTTAAAACTTAAGCAAGGGAAGTTTAGACTGGATGTAAGGAAGAAATTCTTTACTATAAGGGTGGTGAGGCACTGGAATGGGCTTCCCAGGGAAGTTGTGAATGCTCCATTCCTGGCGGTGTTCAAGGCCAGTTTGGACAGAGCCTTGGGTGACATGGTTAGTGTGAGGTGTCCCTGCCCAGGGCAGGGGGGTTGGAACTAGATGATATTAAGGTCTTTTCCAACTCTAACTATTCTATGATTCTATATATGTGCCTACGTGCATGTGTGGAGTAAGTTGGTCTTCACCCTGTAAAATCCAGTGTAAGTGCAAAGTCAGAAGTGTTATTAAGAACGTTATCTAGGAAGAGCCAAGTGCTCAGTCTTACCTTGTGGTAGCATCATAGTAGCATCATAAGATGCTAATGAGCACCAGGAGATGATTGTATTAACTGTTGATCTCCTCAGCACAAGATATGTAAAACAAAAAGCCCAAAGTAATATTAGATCAAGGGATCTTGCACAGGTTTAACCAACCAAATAATTGGTTGTCATTTCATTAATAGAAGACTCTGAAATGTGTTATCTATACTTCATGTGATGATTCAGCTGCCTATAACCCCATTAAGCTATTGGCACTATGGAAATATTAATATGGACTCCTTTGGAAATGCCAAAACTGTCAAAGATGGCTCCTGCCAAAATCCTAAACTCCACTTCAGCTACTGCTTTAATTTTAGTGCTCTGAAGATTTTGATTAAAATCAGCATAGAGGTTGAGGTTAAGTTTAACTCCTGACATAGCATGGGTCATCAACAAAGATGTTTTTGGTGTGCATAATTTTTTTTATTAAGTATTGTAAGTTTCTGCCAAAATGGGTTTATAAAACACTGCTAAGAAATGTCCCTGTGTTTTCTAAATATTTGGTCTTGGCATTCATGATTTTTTTCATTTTTCTAATGCCACAGAGCACTAAAACTTGATATTTGCTCTTCTAATATCTTTTTTTTTTAAGTCCAAGGTATATGATAGAGAACAAGATTTCATGTTATGTTCTCCCATAAATATTTTCTATATTAAAAAAAAAGGCAGGGTGTTTTCATGTCATTTGACTCCCCGTCATATATGTACAGATATATATGCAAAGTTTAATGAGAATTTATGGAAAACAGGCATGTACTAAAATGTGCTATGTTCTTAAGAAATAAGAACATAGCCATTTATAATCTGAAAACTTTAATAAAAAGGGAGGCAAAATATTGATTGTTCTATGCGTTTCTTCTTAGGAAGTACACTTTTCACTGTAGCGCACTCCTTAGCGTTGCAC
The DNA here is from genome assembly GCF_034315485.1 of Pezoporus occidentalis. Classification (NCBI taxonomy): domain Eukaryota; kingdom Metazoa; phylum Chordata; class Aves; order Psittaciformes; family Psittacidae; genus Pezoporus; species Pezoporus occidentalis. Next base: position 1,574,308 of record NW_026915268.1, read on the forward strand.
TCAATCATATAAAATGATCCAAAATACAATATAAAAAGAGCAAACAGACTAATAACAGGTCTAAAAGTGAATTAAGGTCTCTTAACATTATGAAGTTTATTGCTTGAAGTTGTTACTAAAAAACTGTTATAAAAGGATATAGAATTGTAGTAGAAGTTATTTAATGAAATCTTACGACTTACCTTATTCTGGAGGTCAAGTAATATCAGCATTAAATAAAAGTGAAAATTAAATAAAGTGAAAATGTTGCTACCAGATCCAGCGAATCCAAAAAGATGGAACAATGGCTACAAAGGAGTCTCTGTAGTTCTAGTGACAGGATTACACAGTTCTGGAGTCTGCTTTCAGATAGGGTAAATCAAAACCACACCTGCACCCTGCCCCCAAAAGAAGAAAGAAAAAAAAAAAAGAGAAGGCAATTTCTTGTCATTACAATTGCTCAGCATATAGCAATTATCTGAAATTATAGGCCTGTATAATACTTCTTATCCTTGAATTCATGAAAAGGTTCCATTGGGTTTATAGCAACAACTCATATGGTTGTCATGCCTTCAATTGCTGTCAACATATAACTTGCAGCCAGCCATATATGATCAGATCAGATAGCACCAAACTCTCCAAAATGCTGTGTGTTTTCTGCTTTTCAAGATTTGTCTTTTAATGAAAAACCCAGAAATGTTGACCTCATATAACCTGATAACCTCTGAGCTCTGATAACCTCAGAGCTCTGAAAATATGTGTCAGCTCCTAAGGCAATATATAATTGCAAAGTTCTGCAGTTGAAGGTAGGCACAGAATTTGTGGTATATTCTGTCATGTAATAAATTGTCAAAGAGTTTAAAGACAGGCCATACCTGCTGATGCCTCCTCATCCTTTAAATTCGTGCTACACACTCATTACCTCTTATCTTCAATGTCTGCTTTCAATAATCACAAATATTATCTAAATAACTCAAAGGATGTAAATCTCTGCCTTGTAATTGACTGCCTGTCACCTTTAGTCATTCAGAAAGGAAGGATTTGCATAGCAGCTCTAGGCTTATTTCTGAACTATGTTGTAAATGTGCCAATTACCTACTCTGGATGCCACAGTCATTTTTTCTGATTGGCATCTGAATTCAAATTTCTCAAGCCACTTTATAGTGAAGTAAACACAATGTTAACTTTTTAGTCAAGGTAAAGAATTCCAAAACTCATGTTAGAGAAAAGGAAATTTCAAAACATAAAAAAATAGGGCCTAAGGGATGTTATTGTGTCTCGAGTGATTTAGGACTTGCTTCTTTGTCTTTGAATCCATAATAGCATACAGGTCATCAGTGCTCTTTCAGGATTTGCTACCACATATATGTTTTCATTTACGGTATTTGTTGACTTGTGTCTGTGTTCAGTAGTGTAATGCTGCAGCGGCAAAAATAGAGTTAACCCTTAGAGAAGAGCCTTGATCTGTCAAGGAAGGAGGTGAAAGGCTAGTAGATGGGAATGACAGGAGACTGGGAGGAAAGAGCAAATTAGCCAATAAAGGGGAAAAAGAAGGCCTTTGCATTCTTTTAGGATCTTTAGAGGCATTTTGTTTAAAGCTTGGGTTATTTTCCCTTCTAATGGTAATTTCAAGCTTTTTCCTTTTCTTAATAATTTAAGTCCTGGGCTAGCAAGAGCAGATCTGTATCCAGCAAGTTGTTTGCTGTGACCCAGACCTAGTTTTACCATTAGATATTTTAAAAGTACTAGAAATTTTTTTATGTTGCTTTCTGCTCTAAATCTAGATAATAGCTATGAAACATGATCTGCAGAGGTAGAACTAACCTCAATTTGCGTAGTACAGATGCTCAGGATTGCCTTTACGCTGAGTCTTACATGCACTTAATGACTTCTTCATGTTCTGTTACTGTTAAGTGATTAAAATGTTAATTTTAAAATGATTTGAATATAATTACTCTCATAAATTTGTATTTGCAGAAATAAGGAACACAATTATTTTTTTTACAAAAATGAAACAGTGTTTTCCTAGTGTCCTGGGTTCAGCAGTAGCAGTCATTTTTCTCCTTCTTAGTACCTGATGCAGTGCTGTGTTTTTGACTTTCAGCCTGGGAACAGCACTGATAACACCGACGTTTTTAGTTGCTTCTAAGTAATGTTTACTGTGACCAAGGACTTTCTGAGTCTTATGCTCTGCCAGGGAGGAGGGGAAGCCAGTAGCAAGCAGAGATAGGACACCTGACCCAAACTAGCCAAAGAGATATTCCATACCACAGCACGTCATGCCCAGGCTGTAGAACTGGGGGCAGTTACCTGGAAGGGTTAGATCACTGCTTGTCTCGGGCTGGGTATCGGTTGGTGGGTGGTGAGCGGTTGTATTTTCTCCCCTTGTTATCTCCCTTATCATTATTATTATTGGTGGTAGCAGTAGTGGTTTTGTGTTATAGCTTAGTTACTGGACTGCTCTTATCTCAACCCATGGGAATTACGTTCTTTTGATTCTCCTCCCCATTTCTCCGGGAGCGGCAGGGGGAAAGGAGGGGAGTGAGAGAGAGACTGCGTGGTCTGATTTGCGGCTGGGCTTAAACCACGACAGTACTTTTTGGCATCCAGCGTGGGGCACAGGGGGTTGAGATAACGACAGATCTGACTGGAGTGTGTCTAATCCTATTTATGATACGCATTTATTGTTTTGGATTAATAGTCACTCGTCACAATACTGATTTATTGGCTCTCAAAGTTGCTGGTGTTGATCTCACAGTTCCAGCTTGTACCTTACTTACAGCCGGTATTTGCTGTGTTACTGTTTATCGGCTGGGGGCCTTGGGCTAAGGTTCTTGTCTCACTGTGCTTTCTGGTAGTGGCTTGTAATACAATAGAATCACTGATCATGAAATTGATCTGGCTTGCGTTCCCAGTGTGGTCACACCCTCTATACTTTGGGAGGTATACAATAGAAGTGTATAGCAATTACATAACTGTTTTCCTCACCTCAGGTGGTCAGCCTATGAGGGAGACATTCCTGCACACCCTACTGACAAGTACAGCAGCTACTCAAACTGACTACAACAGATAACACAGCTACTCCAACTCCAAACACAGCAGCTACACCAGCCCCAGCGACAAGTACAGCAGCTACTCAAACTCCAAGAGCAGCAGACAGTGCAGCTACTCCAGCCCCAGGCACAGCAGCTACACCAGCCCCAGTGACAAGTACAGCAGCATCGTTTGAGAGTTCTGAAGGTTTTGAATGGGCTTTGGGTACCCTTGAGACCTCCCTGATGATTGTGATGGGGATCAGCATGTTGGCACACATACAGACTGTGTTTTACCCACGACCATTTTTTCTGATCTCGAAAGCTAAGTAGTGTCATTTTTGGGTCTTGTCTAGGATTAGACAACAGTATAGGAGGACCACCAAGAGATTTTCCCCAAGGCTGAACAGTCATGAGTGTCAGGGTGTGTGGGACAGTATGGGCAAGTATCTAGTGCACTGGGAGCCTCCAGTGCTTTGGAAGTGTCAGAGATGGAAGGCAGCTGTATGGAGTCCCCAGTGACAAGTTGCAGAAACTGCTGAAGGGGAGGATGAATTATTTTTTGGCCCAGTGGGCCCATGACACTTCAGGCCATCAGGGCAGAGATGCAACATAGAGAGGGACTCATGATCAAGGGGTGGACTTAACAATGGGCACTATTGCCCAGGTTATTCACGAGTGTGAACTCTGCACACAGCCTCTCCTGCTCTGAAAGACTGTTAGAAGAGATGGAGCACGACATTATGGACCAGATGGACTCAGCAGCTTAATAGGGATTGGAATGATCTCTGTCTCTCTCTCTCTCTCTCTCTCTGTGGGGGTATATATATATATGTATATATATGAGATGAGTGATGGTATATTGAAAATGTGGGATTTGAGCATGACGTGAATGGTATGGAATAAGGAGTGGATACTGTCCTGGGTTCAGCAGTAGCAGTCATTTTTCTCCTTCTTAGTAGCTGGCTCAGTGCTGTGTTTTTGACTTTCACCCTGGAAACAGCGCTGATAACACCAATGTTTTTAGTTGCTGCTCAGTAATGTTTAGTCTGACCAAGGACTTTCTGAATCTTATGCTCTGCCAGGGAGGAGGGGAAGCTGGGGGGAAGCCAAGATGGGACAGCTGACCCAAACTGACCAAAGGGGTATTCCATACCACAGCACGTCATGCCCAGGCTGTAGAACTTGGGGCAGTTACCCGGAAGGGCTAGATCACTGCTCAGGTCAGGCTGGGTATTGGCCGGCAGGTGGTGAGCGGTTGTATTCTCTCCCCATGTTATTTCTTTTATCATTATTATTATTGGTGGTAGCAGTAGTGATTTGTGTTATACCTTAGTTACTGGGCTCTTCTTATCTCAACCCGTGGTAGTTACATTCTTTCGATTCTCCTCCACATTCCTCAGGGAGTGGGGGCTGGGGGAAAGGCGGGGAGTGAGAGACTGCATGGTCTGATTTACGGCTGGGCTTAAACCATGGCACCTAGGAATGCCTGCGACTTTCAATGTCAGACTTCAAGCAGTAACTGTTTAGATTCATGGGGTGTATGTTGAAGTTTGCCCGCTGCCATAGCAGTGAGGTCTTACTCATTTAAACGTTTGTTTATGTGCATACAATAAAAGCATAAAAGGCATAAAAAGCAGACTTTTTAGCCAGTGTGTGGGGGGTCTTTTTAAAGAATTCAGGATCTTTTTGCTTTTCTTGAAGTTATGCAGTTGTATTAAACTTTGCATAACCACAATTCTGCTGAACTACTGGAAATGTCAGACTCTTCCTTTCAGTGTTAGGTTCCTTCCATGACAGTCACAATCTGCATGATTTCCCTGGTCTCATTCAAAAGCAAGGAGGGAAGATACTGTCTCTTCAGAGGAAGGCCTCCTGGCTGAACACAGGCAGAGTTACTTTGTAGAGGCAGCTTTTGTTTGCTGTTTGTGGCCTTTATTCCTCTTTATTACAGTATTTATTCCACCTTTTCCATTTGCAGAATCTCTGAAGATTTAATCTGGAAAAGAAACAAACATACACCAAAATGAGTTTACTGAGATAGAAAGCTGAACGAATGCAGTAGGGTTGGTGATGGAGTGCTCCCTTGGTTCGAGGCTGGCAGCAAGTCTTCAAACTACATCTGTGGCATTTTGAGGCAGATACACACGCTGTAGATGTAGTCTGAAGTCTTAAGTCTGGCAGCTCACCTTAAGTGAGTCCCTGTCAGCCTGCTGCAGTCCCTGCAGTCCTGCATGTTACTTAGGTGCCAAAGGAACTCTAAGCCTCCTGGTTCTTTGTAAAGGGGAAAAATTCAGTTTACTAAGCTGCATCCCTGGCCAGCTTCTCAGATTTATATCATCAAATAGGTCCTGAACCTAGAGAGACGTTGTCAGGTTTCCTTGACAAATAAAAATGTGTCTCTCTTTGGTTACCTCAGATGTTTTTTTCTTTTAATAATATTATTTTTCAGGAGGGCAATATTATTCTAAAATGCTTTTTAAGCCCATGTTTGAGCTTAGCCAGAGAGAGCTCAGTATGACTTACATAATGTATGGAGCAGTGGCCTCTGGAGGGCAGTGTTTCAAGCACATCATCTTTCAAGAACTCCAGAACACTACTTATTGATATTTTAGAGGAGCACAAAAGCTTGATACTCTGACTATTTTGTAGCTAATTTATTCCCTTGCTGCATTCTAGCCTAGCAACCATACTGACTGAACTTGTCACAGTTTTCACTGTGGGTGAAGCTCAGTTTTAGGGAAGGGTCCATTCTGATTGGCCTGATCTGAAATTTGCTGTGAAAGAAATGATAAACTGCAGTTCATGGGAGCAAGCTGCCTTTCCTAAAGCCTTCAAAGGGCTTATGCTTTAGCAGAGCAAGTAACAAATGCACTTCCCTTGGAGACAAGGGAAAGTTGAGAGGTATTTGGACTGCTGCTTTTTTAAAAAAAAAAACATCCCTCTCAGACCCCCTTCCACAAACCTGAAGGCATTTTTCTCCTTTTTATCAAGGAGAGGAGACACAGTTATGCATTATTCAAACACTGGGGCTTTGGTAGAAAACTGAGAAACCTCAGGAGCACCTTTTGGTTAGATTTTTAGCAAGAATGTAGGCGTTCCTGTCTTTAGGAGATTTAAGTTGTTGTTTGTCTCCAGTTCTGAGTAATTTGGTACAATGAGGACAATGCAGACTTTGGCCTTAAATAAGCGCTATTAAGATCAAGCAAGATCATGCTTATTATTTTCTGAATTATTTTCTTAATGGTCTCCATCTTATCATAAATCCTATATAAAATATTTAGAAAGTACATTCTGGTTGCTACTTTGCCAGTAAACTTGCCAGAACAATTCCTTCTACTGTTGCAGAGTAACCCTGTTTGATTATGGAGGAGGCAAACCTGCAAAAGCAGTCCTGTATTTTGAGGATTTGTTCTTTTTCACAGGACCTTTAACCTTGAGAATTTTTTCCTGCAGTGATGCTACACAAGAGGAGAAATAGGCCTGAAGCTTATAGCTGAACTTGCAATGTCAGATAATAAATAATTTCTAGTTTTCATGGTACTGTTCATCTTGTGTTTGCTTCCACATGGAGGCATATTTGTGCATGTGCGGTGCTGTTGTTCTGACTGGTTTTTGACAATGCTGTTCATTCACGTATCTCCATGCATGTTAAAGAGAATAATATTGTTACCTGATTTTAAAAGATGGTGGGAAGCTAAGGTAATGAAATACCAATGTAAGAAAAGAAGAATATTATACACACTCAAATCATGCAGTCCACCCTGCTGCTGCTATCAGTCCAGTAGCAGGGCAGCGGCAGTGGCCAAGCAGTTACAGCAGTAGTCTCAACTCTTGCCTGTTTCAACAATTGTTTCAGGAACTTACTGAGACAGTTTTAATTCAGGTTTTGGATCTTATGCTCCTTCATGGACATACTTTCCCCAGATTTGTCTAGAGTCTGAACATGTGTGTAATTTTTACTCCAGCATTCCCTGTGATTGTGAGTTTCACAACTTAACTGTTAGTTTGGGGAGGATTATATATTTTATTTAAAGTTGTTACCTGAAAGACTTCGTGGGCCACCACATGATTCTTTTCTACAGAGAAAATATGGGCAATCACTCAGTATTCACACAGTTCTTATTATACAGCTGTCAATGAGATTTTCCTTCCCTTTTATTAGGTATTTTCCAAACTGATGCTAATTACTCCATTTAGTCTTTCCTTGTATGAAATATATTCCATTTTCCAGTCATTTTCACAAATCTCTGTGTCTTTTTCTAAAGAGTTTTACTGTATCTTTCTGAATCAGGTGAGCAGTTCTGTGTATCCGAGGGATTTTTCAGAGCACTGAAATGCTTTTTTTTTCCAGCTAAAATAGTGGGAAAGGCTTTTTCATAAAAAATACACAAAAAATATAATGTCTGTAAGTGGAAGCCTCTCATAAGTTTATGTACATTCAACATTGCCCCCTTTTGAGGTACTACTATACTGCATATTTTGGAAGCCTTTATATGAGGTTTTCTTGACCAAAAGAAGTTTATTTAGAGCATTATTCACCATATGTGTAGTTGGGGTACAGGGTTTTCAAAAGCTGGAACCTAAGGGAGTAGCAGTACCAACATAAATTTTAAGGAAAAATATATGATTTTTAGGTCACCTTTTTTTTTTGTCACATGAATGGTATCTTGGGTCTGGCATGAGCACCAGGGCAGCACCACTCATTTTCGTACTCCTGTGCCAATCAGAATTTACTGCAACTGTTACTGTTACAGGAGGTGCTCACACACTTGGTCAACTTACTGCTCCTCCTTGTATTTTATCAGTAAATTTTTTCTTCACAAAAAATATAATTCACATAAAGAAAAAGAAATCTCCAAAGCAATCAATTTCTGTTACAGATATATCAGGTTTAATGGTTTTCTATCAGCTGAATTTATTTACTGCAAGTCTTCGCAGCTCTGGGCCTAGGTAAGTCAAAATGTGAAGATGTTGCTACTTCTTATCAGCAGATAATGCTTTTATTTTGAGTTTCAGACCATTTTGATATATTTGGAGTTTTTGGTTTTGGGGTGGTTTTTTTGTTTTTTGTTTTTTAGTCATGCAGAGAGCAGTACTTACTGAGAAAAGTAATGAATGAAGCAGAGAGAGTAGCCAGAAGCAGCTGTGTCACCCATTCATGTTTCCTCCACCACTATCCCAGTGGCTGGGCTACCATCTAGGGTAGTCCACTAACACTCATGAACTACTTTTCTCTAACATAGTTTCTGGATGCAAAACACAGGAAGAAATGTTTTAAGAAATACTGATAATAACACGTCCTGCATGATTCAGTTACTAGCAGTTAATTGGGCTAAACCAGTCCAAAGAAGTGGGAAAAATTTTCAAAACACAAAGAAAAATGACAGTAGAGTTAAGTAATAGTTGGGTTTTTTACATTCTCACATATATTGCAGAGCTATGGGGTTTATGCGTTATGTCTCAATGACTTGAGATTATCTCTAACTTCACATTATTACATCCCACCCTGATTCATTTCAGGGCACACTTATTGTTTCTCATTGAAGTCTGGTTCCTTACTAATCATCATGCTCACACTTTATATACAGTGTTTTCCTCTTCTAAAACAATCCCAGGGGAAGATGAAATGGTAATTACAATCACAGTTCAAACTGTCAGGAAATGGAGCAAAAATTAAAAAGCACTAAATCTGTAGCATTTTGATTGTCTGAAAAGTTCCCAACATTTGCAGCAGAGCTGCACTTAAATATATACTGAAGTGGCTTCTTATAAATCAAGTCATAATTGTTCAGCTCTAGGTTGCAGGAGCCAAATTAAATTTTCAACTTCTCTATGGAATTCTCAGCTTTGATTAAGAGCAGAGGTATGAATAATGGCCTTTCCCCATTAAATACACAGTCAGGAGAAAAAAGAAACAAGAAAATATTCAGGATACATTGTACAAAGTTGCAAAATACATATAGTATTTCTTTTAAAATGGAGATTGTATTTCAGTCCTGTAAGTATTAGACTCTCACTTACCAGAGAAGGATAATGACTCTGTAATATTGATGTCCACCTCAGATATGTCTGTGGTGCTCAGTAACATTACAGTAGTCACTATAGGGCATTTTGAAAATTATTTAGATTAAGCTATTTGTGAAGATACCGATGCAGGGTTTGTTGGTGAAAGGGGCAAAGCATTTTTTCAACAAAAGTGCCCATTAAATGGCAATGTATGTATGTATGTATGTACTTTTTGTTAAAATCTTGGATAATGAACTTTGCCAAGATCTTTACTCTTTTACACATGGAAACTGATCACAGGGAAATACATTTGATGTGCAGATATGGCTGTTTGCAAACTTCAGCAGTGTTTATCTGGTCATTGTTCTGGTTCTGTACTGAGTAGGAATTATGTTTTCACAGATACCAGAAATGTATCTGCAGGGCTTCTAGTGATTCTGTAAGTTTGGTCTTACTTACTTTAAATTGTAAAGATTTTACCATAATAATTTATGTTTACTTTAGCGAAATGTTAGAAGCCTATTATTTTTTATTGCAAAAGGGACAGTGTTACTATTATAGAGAACTTGTAAAAACTTACGTTTAAATATTTAATCTTAAACGTGTTTACAGTCCTGTAATATACTTGCTTGCTGGATGGTTCTTCTGCAAAACTTGGTTGGTGTTAAAGTAAAAAAAGTCGTGCAACATTAAGAGGATAATGTTGTGATGAGTTTGCTGTGCTCATTAACTTCTCAATATAATGCAATGTAATATTTAAGATCTTCAGTTAATCACTATTTTCTTTATCAGAAAAATCAGCAATGTAGGAATTTAATAGTCTAGAGGACTCCCTTTGCAGCTACTGGCTAATTTGAAGTCATTGGTAGATCATAGTTTTTCAAATATTTCAAATTATGATGCATATGTGCTAACACGGAAAAGCAGCACATCAGGAATCATTGCTAGAAACAGTGTAATTTTAGTGGCAGTTTTAAGAGTGTGGTAGCTTTGTGAATTAAAGTAACAGTTGCTTCATCTAATCTCATGCATCAGCATGAAAACTGATCACCTGGAGGACTCAGGTAGAGGGTAGAGGGACCGCCCTGTGTGTACAGCATTACCCAGCCACGTGTAACATAAGCTTTTGCCTGCAGACAGAATATACTTGAATAAGTGGAACAATAGTATAGCAAATCCTATGATCCTGTGAAGTGTTCAAAATAATTGATTTCTTTTCATTTCTCTCTTTTTTCTAGAAAGAATTGGAGAGTGGGGAATTCAGCTGCTTGATTCCCATGAAAGCTAACCAAGAATATTTCACTACTCGTAACATTACAGGGATTTGTAATTGATTTGATTGAGTTTAATTGATTTACTGCTTCTATGGTTATGCTTTAAAAGAGTGCCTGAATATGCACTGGAAACAAGAAAATAACTTCTCTGTGGGCTTTGTGTAAACTGCTGGGTACTTTGCTGGAAAGCTAGAGAAGTTTTTCTTTAAGAAAAAAGGATTAGCTTTTATCTCTATTAATTAAATTTTCCTTAAGACCATTTCATAATTAAAAAATATTAAGTTTTTTTTTTTTGTATTTTTATACTGTCTTAATTAACATAGGGATTCTTGAAGATATATCATAAAAGCAGGAGATACTTTAAGCTGTGAAAAAAATTGTTACAACCACGATTTTAAAACTTTATGTTTAACAGTTTAGTACCTGTTGAATGTTTTTCTTGTGCCTTAGGTTCTAGCAAATGCCATTACCAATATCAGTGTTTAATAACTTTAAACTTCTTGAAATGACAAGTTGTAGAAAGAGTACAATATTATGAAAGATAACATGTTCTTTGAAAGAGAGGGACACAAAGAAATGAAGCAAAAATATCTTTGTGTGTAGTCCTATGCACCATTTTGGTTTTGGAGCTTTCCACATACCACACAGAAACAACAAGTATTGGAAAAGAAAGTATTTAATTTCTGTAACTGTTCTTACACTTGAAATTTATGTTCTGTGTCTGATTTTTAATCATTGGCAGCTCATTTAATGAAGCAATTAATGAAAGAAGTTTAAACCTATAAGCTTCTTAATTTCAATTCTTCTCCCTACACAACTAGGTTGTAGCGTAGTGAACAGAATATCCTCACTGGAAAGTCTTCATAGCAAAGAGAAGCTCTCCTGTTGTGCCCTAGTATCTATCTCCTGTTGTTGCCTGCTATCACAGCCAGCCTTGCCCTGCACTTGGAAAGTCGAATTATTATCTACTTACAACTTCAGGCTATGACAATATCCAGCAGAGAAGGTAGAACACAGTGGTACCCACCTTGCTGCTTGAACTCTATAAAGGCCCAGCAGTGTCCACGCTGATCTAAGACAAACATCAGCCTCAGCAAGGTCATGTCTTTAGAAATTGTTCATGCTGTTAAGATTCTTAATTAACTAAATGCACAGAGAGTATTCAGCTTAACACTATCAGATCTAAGAGGTAGGATATTGTTGGCAGAGACATCATTTCTGTAAATTGCTTTTTCCCTTGACTGGATTTGTCCTGAATTTGCCAACCTTATGGTATATTTTCCTGTGAAGAGTACTGAAATGGAGAACAGGATTGTGTTTCTCTCTGTAGGATTCCTAGCAAATGAAAGTGAATCATAGGATTCTTCTACTTGATAGTAGTATATCAAACAGCAGTCAGCTTGCTGTCTTAGGTCAATAGGCACTTGTTTTTGACATAATTGTACAATTCTTGTTGCTTTATATTTGAATTAGTCTACATTGGACAAAACTGCAGTTATAATAAATGCTTATATTGGTGGAGCAAAGTGATAATAGGGAACAGCAGATTGGTAACAAGCATGGTTTGTAGTTCCTTTTAATGGCTTGCAATAAAAGAGTAGTCCTATAGACTAAGTTATAAGCTAAATTCAAAATTTTGTCATCGATGACAGAGTATTCAAGCTGGATGAGTTAAGCAGACTGTCTTCAGCCACTGTAGATGACTTGGTGTGATACCAAGTCCTTATTTTATCAGATGTGGTCAGTTAAACAGGAGTTATATTAAACGCTTATTTCTCAGTATTGATGAAAATTGAGAGATCAGTTCCGTTCCAGTGTACAGGGAGTGGAAACCAAATGTTCCCTGTTCCTTTGACTGTCACAGCAACCAAAGTGTTGTCAGGCTCTATCTTGTCAGATTCCCTGCCTACTTCAGAATTCATCCTTTTTTTGTTGCTAATTAAGCTATCTTTAATAGGTAGCACAACATCACTCATACTCAGTGAACACCCAAAGAGCTCCCAACAAGATAAGGAAAGCTCAATTCTCGCCATGTTAAGCATGTAGAAGATATCATCTACAAGCCAGTAGCATCCCTTCTTCATTGAGTGCCATGGGTGATTATGGAAAAGGAGGACTCTGTTCTTTCTGTTTCACGCAATGTTTTACAATATGTGAGGCACAATTAGCTAGGTATTGAGTCTGGAGAAAAGATTGTGCTAATGTTTGTGAAAAAAGAAGTTACCTGTACACAGCTTTGATTCAGACACCGAAATTCCAGGAAAGAGTGTGAGATCAGATACAGCATATAAGAATATGAAAATGGTTATCTTAGGTCCAGAAGTATAGTATAGTGTTATATCTCTGACAGTTGCCTCTGCTAGTTGCTGAGGAAAAAGTGAAAAACCAGTGAATGTGTGTATTAATTGGTTTACAAGGTTACTTTCCTAGCTCCTACAAGTCAGCCTCTCAGTAGCTTTCCAAGCCAGGAATGACATCTGAATATTTGATAAGCTTTGATGGAATCCTCTTCCCTATTTTTTCTGACTGTTCTTTCCAGCCCATTTAAACATTTGTCATGTCCTTTGCACTGTGGTAATGCCTTCTGGTGGCCATCTATGCACTGAGGCAAAGCACAAACTTGGTTTTGTTCTGCATGTAGCTGTAATAGAAAAATGCTATGGAACATGACACCATTAGTTGGTTGTAGGCTCTCTGTGCTCAGTGTCCAGGATTTTTGGATTGATGATGATAATATTTGCATCTCTATATTTAATGGTGCATGGACTGTGCTGTTCTGAACCCATTAGGAAAGGGTTGGCACTTCCCTTTGAGGAACTAGAACAGCTCACTGCGGGGCACCATGTGGCTGCTTAGAGCTTGGTCCTAACTGTTAGAGGTTTGGAGGGATCAAACAAATGGAATGGAAGCCCTTCTTTCCCGCAGAGATGGAGAAAGTGCCTCCTCCCAGCAGGGTGCCTTAAATGAAGGTCATTTTAGGGAAACATTAGTAAAACAACTTGGAACAAGTCCCTGTTCCAAGAATTAGCCTGCAAGAAAGCCTGGAAGTACTGATGTCTTTGTCTAAATAAATTTCAGTTTAAACATTATGCTTGTTAAATCTAGGGTCATTCTGCTCAATAATTCTTTAAAATTCCATGTATCTGATGCTTATAACTGGTGCATTAGGTGACATTTTTGATTCAGTAGGAGACATATTTGAATCAGATGGTGGGTTTGATTTACTGTAGGAGATACATGTTTTGATAGATGATGCATTTCATTCTGTATTGAATAAGCATTGATTCAGCAGGGATGTGTTTGATTTGCTGAATGAAATATTGTATCAGATTTTGATAATTTTTTCCTGTAATGCACACCTTTATTTTAATAGTTGATTAATATATTTTAGAAAGAAGTGCATAAAATTATTTTTGTAATGTTCTTCTGTTGGTGTGATTTATGGATTTTACAAGCGATAGATATGTATTTCAATATGTGCCACAGGTAATTAAAAGTGTTAATAATATATGGGCACTTCATAATCACCATCAACCAGAGTCTCATCCTGCATGCACATATGCAGTGAGAGATTTCTGTTGGAATAAATAAGTGCAAGATTTAGGGCCAAATGGTTTTGCTGTTAGGGTATTATTACTCTATTGTTGTTTTTTTTGGTTTTATTTTTGTTTTTTTTGTTGTTGTTGTTTTGTTTTGTTTGGGGTTTTTTTGTTTGTTTCGTATTTGTTTTTTTTTTCAATGACTTTTCTCCTTTTTTTTTCCAGGAACACAGTGATTTATAGAGCTTGTGGTGACCTCTAACTGTACCTGATCAAGCAGCCACACAATGTGATTTGGTGATCATTTTCAATAAAGGGCAAACTAAAATAGGTTTTGGCTGGCACCAAATTACCCTCATTTTAAGTGTTTAATTTTTACAGGACTAAAAGTTGTTTCCGTGTATGCTTTTCATTACATTTAGTACCAAGCTATGAAAACAATCATATTAGGTTCAGCCCTGCTTGACCTTTTACACATTACTACTCTTATTGAATATAAAAAAATTGCTACAAGAACAAAACTGAGCTAAAAGGATGAAATTTATTAACTGCACTCAGGTTGATGTAAGATTATATATAAGCATAACAAACAGAAATGGATAGCTGGAACAGGCTTGAAAGAGATGGTCTGAAAGTATAACTGATGTTAAAAGCCGGTGCTACCCGCTGCAGGCACTCTAGCACAGTGAGAGGCCGTGCTTCTCAGCCTTCCCATTTTATTTCTCCTTAATCTCCCTGTGGATGGAGGATTGCACTGAAACTCTGGATTTATACTTGCTTCTACTCTTGCTTCTACTTGTGCTGCTTGAGAGCTTTTGGCCACAGTGCTTTGTGCCTTAGGTCCCCAGTTTGTATAGTGTGGCAGGTAACACTGAGCTTGTTTTGCGTCTTCTGATGACAGCGTTAGGCTTTACTGTTTTAACATAAAATAATTGTCCTAAGTAAGGGGAAACTGGATGAAGAGTTCAGGTCACCTAATTCTGGATCTTGCTACCTAATTCTGATACATATATATGTATATTGCTTTAGTTTTTAAGATGAGGAATATTTTACATGTTAAACCCACAGTGTGAGATACTCTCTACCACTTCAGAAGGACTGTGGGATCAGACAGCTGCCCTCACCTCAGCTATGCCTGGCAGGATATGTAAAATAGTGATTAAATGGCTCATCTCTTCTGATATAGGTGTAGCTTCAGGTTGAGCCAACCCTGACTTCTAGGAATTATTTCTGGATTCCCCCAGGAATATGCTGCATCTAAGCCCTGCTTTCTCATGAGAAAGCTGCCTTCTTTGGAAGAGGGGAGAGCTAAGTGGCTTAAAACAGGCTGTGTGAATTCTGTTCAGGAAAAGTACTGCTACTTTATTGTGTGTTTTTCCTTTTGTTTTGTGTTCCCTTAGAACATCAGTGGATGCAGGGCTGGAAGTCATTCCTGATGCCTTTAAACCCAGCACTGAGGCATGCTGGATGAAGGCAGTTCAAACTCAGCAAGATTTCTCCCCACTTGGAATTTGCTCCTTATAGTGAATAACGTGGGAAAATGTTTTAGACCTTGTTCTCCTCCAGGCTCCGGGCCTGTTTTGGACAAGATTTGTGTACAATAAAATGTCATATGATATTGTATAATAATACATATCTATTATTTTGTCAGAAGGATGTTTTACTTTTGATATTTAGCTTTTGGAGAAAGAAATTTTGTAGTTTTCAGTGTTTGTTTCAGCCAGGTTTTCTTTCCAGCTTTTTTCCAGCTGTCACAGTGTTCAAGCACGTCAACAGTTGTGAGTTTGGATATTTAAATTCTGCCAAACCCTTTAAGTTTTTATATTAAATTTTATTAGATGTTCATAAAAGCTAAGTTTCTACAAAAGACATGAGAAAACCCAAGGCAAAAAGCCTTTGGACATGTATTGTAAACAACAATACAAGTTTTGAAACTTGTAAAAAGTTGTAATTTCTTTTCCTTCTTGAGCAGCTGGGCTGTTAAATTACCTGGGCTGTCTAATGGACAATACACAGTTAGGCTGTTGGGAATTAAGTACAAAAGGAAGCATTTGTCCTTTTAATTTTTTTCTGACTTGTTACAGCATGTAACACTTTATTATGCCATATCACATTGGTGTGATAGGCAAGTGAAACAAGAGAGCTCATACTAATTAACAGGAAAACACAGCAGTTTTCCAGTTACCAAATTAGCTTAGAGTACTTCAGGGAATTTTAATATTATGGGAAAGACAGTTATTGCTGAGAAAAGCTGTACTATGATGAAATTAAGGAAGTGAAAATCAAAGGTTTGTCTCTGTTTTCACCAAATCATGAAGTGTTCTCTTACTGTAGACTTGTATCTTGTGCCTGCTTTAAAATAAAGGACTTGCTGCAGGATCATTCAACTAGGGTACAGGAAGCAGATCTAAATATTACTTGAAAATATATTTAATCTCAGCATAGTTTATTTCAGACAGGTATCTGGCTTGATGGCCTTTATACCAGACACATTTGTATGTTGTTTATGAATGTAATCAGGGAAAACTACCTATAAATTTGTCCCGGTTCTATCACAACAATAGCATGTTGGAAACCTCAAGGAAAACAAGTTTTTAATAGTCCTGAAACTTTCCCTGTTTACCTTTGCCAGTGAACTTTACCTTTGCCAATGAACTTCACCTTTGCCAGTGAACTCAAATTCAACCATTTGGCCAAGAATATGATGGTCAATATAAACGCATGCTGAATATTTTTTAACCTGTCATTTTTAGATTGTTTCCTCCAACTTTTCAGGTGCACCCAAATTATGTAGACCAAGTGTTCCCTAGTTGTTTTCATAAAGTTGATCTTTGTTGTCTCAAAGTTGTTTCCCAAAATGTTCAATTTAGGAAGGACAGCTGGAAGTGCCCTAAGGTCATACCTGTCTCTGTTGTGATCTGCCCTTGGTCCACCAGGTCCTTGAAATAAAGCAGTTTTCAATGTACAGTAGTTGAGCTGGTCAATTCAGGAGAGAAAATCCTGTGAGGTACTGAGATCAGCACAATATTTTCTATGGAGTTCTGAATTGCTTTAAAAATAAAAGGGTTCTGATTAACCTCATATATGAAAGTCTGAACAATGTCATCTTCAATTCTTGAAAATTATTCTGTAGGAATGTGACAGGGTTTTGGTTTATGCATTGGATTAAGGAGACCAACCTAATTCC
The DNA here is from genome assembly GCF_034315485.1 of Pezoporus occidentalis. Lineage (NCBI taxonomy): Eukaryota > Metazoa > Chordata > Aves > Psittaciformes > Psittacidae > Pezoporus > Pezoporus occidentalis. The sequence goes on from NW_026915268.1 coordinate 1,591,328, forward strand.
ATTATTAAAGATGTCTGTCTTTCTAAGGTCATTTAGCATCTCTGAAATTGTTTCAAATATGCATCTGAGCAATGCAATAAATAACTATCAGTCCATATTTGGGCAGTATAATATTTTAGAAAGGTTAAGTAAAGTTCCTTAAGATAATTGCCGCAATGATCTGGCAAATTTATAACAAACTTTACAAAATTTCCTTTGCTTGTCATTATATTTTTTGAAATGTTGAAAACTGTTTACATAATTGGAAAGATCTGTATTCCTGATGTAGCATGAAGTTCTTACTATGTAGTCAATGCTGCTATGTTCTTCTGGCTATTTTCATATTGTAAAAATTTATCTTCTGGACTTTCAGGCAACGCAGTCTTTGAATCATTATGTCTTATCCTCGCTTACTACTTAATACTTCAGGCTGGTAGCATTTGGACTTGTCTTTCCTCATTGACCTCAGGAATTTTCATTTAAATCTGAAATATGTTTATATTACAGATAGGAACAATTGGCAGCTTTTAGTACTACAACTATAATCATGTGGATGGGAAGTGGATGCTCAAAGCATGTTAAGACCACCCTCTGTCCTCTTCAGCTTCAAGGTGCCATTGTCTACTTCTAAACCTACAAGATGGACTTCAGCTTCTTGAGGTTATTTTTTACACATGTCAAAACCTGTTCTTATTGCCTTATATAAAGGTCTTTCCCTGTAGTGTCACTTTTCGTCATAAAATATATGCTCATTCTTAACCCCATTGCCTAACTAAAGAAAGTAAGGCTAAGAGCAATTAAAAATACGGTTTTCAAATTCAGAAATGCACCAATTCCGTTTACATGGTCACTGTAGTTGCACACATACGCTATATATTCTAGAAACCAATTACGTGTATTAGATTCTGTCTTCACGTATACTGGAACATTTCATATATGTATTTGCATACTGTAACAGCAGTTGTGCACAGATGGGCAGAAACAGTCCCCAGTGAGTTCTACATGGTCATTCAGCAAATGAATAGCAAACCTGAGCCTGGATACCTGGTCTCTCAGCTTCTGCATAGCTTTTATAAAGTAGGAAATATATTGTTATATGAAAGTTTTTCTGGAGTTATATTACCTGTTGAGTTTAAACAGGTTTTCCAGTCCCTTAGTGCCACTTTTCCTATTGTTCTGCTGTGAAAAAGCTCACTTTGAACTGTGCAGCAGTGTCATTTCCAAAAGATGGGTATACACAACAATAGCACACATACTTCAATAGTAAAAACCTCATTACTACAACAAAAATGTTGTTTCAGCTCTTTTTTCTCTGCAGCAGAACAGTGGCACCCAGTGGTCATTCATGCAAAAATACTTGCCATTAAAATTTTATAAACTCAAATATCATTGCAAGGAATAAGGAAAAGAAAAACAAATTAGGACTTGTGTGTCATTTGTTCTTTCATATTCCTTGAAATCCTGTAAGCCTCAGACAGATTTCAAAGACCTTGCGCGTTCTTTTATACATAAATCTGGAATGTATGTGTGCTTGTAGAAATGCATATAAGAATTGCATTTTGTTATGTTACTAAAATAAACTTTTTTTAAAGAAAAGAATATTTTTTCCTTTTTTTTTATTGGAGGGGGACAATATCCCCATATTCATTATTTCACTGTAGTATTTTTTCATTGTTTATATGTACTTCTAAAGCTCTCGTATGCAATTATTAAAGAAATTCTGAAGAAAATATGAATGTTTCCCGAAAGAAAATAAGACCACATATTTTCCCCACATTTCAAATCTGTGTCAGGTTTTAACATGAACAGAGGCATTTTTGCATATATTTAATTTATCTCCAATAAGCCCATTTGGAAAACTTTGCATGTTAAGTACACGCAGCCAGAATGCACATGAGGGGATTATTCATGGGCAATTTAGAATATTTTCTTCCTAGACTCAGCAGGTATAATAAGCTAACCCATACAACCCCCCCCCCAAAAAAAAAAAGACTTACTGATTTCATATCTTAGGCATGTTTGCATTTAATAAGCTATATTAGCTTGACATGTTTTTGTAATGCAGGTGGGATCCTAAAATTCTGGTGTACCTTATTACATCAGTGCTGCAGGTTAGGACTGAAGGACTCAGTAGGTTAGTCGGAAGGTGTCCCTTCTTCCTCTTCTCTCATTTCCGGAGTGTACTGAGTGTAACTGACTGCTAAGGGGGTGTCCTGATGTAGGTAAAGGTGTCTTTACCCTGTTTAGCTCATTTCTGTCCCACCTACTGTACTGTGTATTTCTACATATAATTTACCTACAATACCTACTGTATTGTGTATTTCTCTGAAATAACAAATTGCCTCATTAAGAGAAGCACTAAGTGTGTGCAATTGCCACACTCACCCCATTCCTGTGAAAATGACAGTCACAATTGTAGATGCAGACAACTTTAAGAAATTTGAATGTGCAGGTCTAGAAAGTGCTTACTTCATCGCAAAAATGAGAGTTATAAGGTTAAAAGAGATGATTGGCAAGGCACAGAATTTATTGGCTGAATGGTCTCAGACAAATACTTTATTCACGTTCTCATCTCTCTCCATTTTAGCCATGAATGTTGCGGATATGGAAATAATACCAAAAGACATAGTTTTGTTATTCCCACGAAGAATGATCTTCAGGTAAAATTCTTGATAAATGGGTAATATAGACCTGTCTGATCAGCCCTTCAGTGTTGTGTTGAAATGAACCTGGTACTTGGTGGACTAAGCTGGACAGAGAGAGAGGCAGGGCTTGCAATTAAAAACTTATAAGATTGCAGTCTTCCATGGTGGAGTGAGTTTTCACTCTTCTTGTCTTTCTGTCTACAATTCCGTTTCAGACCAAGGAGACGTTTTATATCAAAAAGGGTTTAAATTTTCCTATGAAAAATCTCAGTTTTAACGTTCAACATGCTTCACCATCCCCCCTGTTTTTTATCAGAAAATAACCAATGATCTCAACATATTACCTCTTCCAGTCCTTATGTTATATGCAGTGTGAGTAAAATGTATAAGCAACTTTCACATCTATCTAAAGGTTTTGTGCAGTCAGTCTATTTCAGATAATGCACAGACATGCATTTGGCCCACATTTATGGACAGAAAATCTAGTACCTATCTATTCTATGACCTGAACTTGAGATACATGTGAAGTAAAACACTGAAGTTTTGCAGCAGTAGAAGAATTTTATGCATTAAAGACAGAGCTATTCTTTCTAGGTTATGAAATATTTCTAATTTGAAGAATGTTTAACAAGCTAAGTTCACTTTCTTGCAATTGGAAGCAAAGCCAATTCGATGTTTGAATTGGTAATGGCTTCTTACCTGGAAAAGTTATATCTTGTGTTGAATTATTCTGAATCAGACAATAAAATGATCTGAAGGAGAACTCAGAAATAAAAAATATAAAGACTTTAAATAAGCCATGTTTAATGTCCCATGAGTCAACAAAATTAGTTTGTGGTTTAGACTAATTTCGTGTTATTAATAGGAGTGTACAAAAATCTTCTACAAATCCCTCATTCCATTGGTAATGCCTTTTTCCTAGTGCAAACACAGAAAATATGCTTATAGCAGAGGATGATAATAGTTATGAAATTAAGATCTGAAAATTTGAAAAACTGCAGGTGTTCGGGATTTTACTGGAATGTTCAGCCACTGTATGAGTAATTGCAGTTGCACACACCTTCTCTATGCAATTCATTCCTGATTTGGTATTTTTCTTCTTCCTTGAAAACTAAAAAAGTTTAGAAGTTTTAGAGGTAAAAAAATGGAATTGTAGTGAATATCTTGTGAAGTACAGGGTCAGAAGATGGATTGAAACCAAATGCTACTAATAATCATTTTGCAGATGGGGGAAAAGCAAACTGAGACTTCCACACCTTTGTTGAAAGCAGACTCAAGAGCAAATGCTTGAAAGCTTTCCTGAGACTGGGCAGTGTAAGCAAAGTTGCCTTTGAATCATCTCAAGTTTTTTCTGGAACCGTCGTTTTCTAACAGGTGTCTCATCCTCCCAGTGCACAGAATATTGAAGGCCTATGAAATTACGTTAAGGCTTTGGACAGCAAGGTGTAGGAAATAAAAAGGTGAGGAGAGATGTTGACATGTTGTGGCATGCGTAGCAGTATCTGTACGGGAAAACTGAGAGAAGATTGTGCTTGATATTTCACAAAAGTTTCAGGTGACAGAAGACTTGCTCCTGAAGTAGCCAAGACCCAAGCCAGTGCAGATGTGCAGTGCAGAGGTACAAGTGAGATGTGAATCTCCTTGCAGAGAGTAAAGAAGAGTGAAGCGAACTTGTGAGGAAATTTAGCTGTTGGATCTGCATAGTGAAATGGGGCCTGGAAAACCTTGGGTTGAGGACTTTGTTCATAACACCTGTAGGAATGTGCATTGGTAGTTGAGAGGCCAGGAAAATACAGGCACAGAAAGAAGAAATGGAGATTGTGTGAAGAAGAAACCATAGAATTTAATGCAGAGATTTTAGAGTTTAGGCAGCAGTAAGAGGGGAACAGAGAGTTAAATGAAAGGGGAATAGTTGAAATATAGAGGAGATGTTTAGGACATTGACAGAAAAGGGTAAGTATGAAGTCCTTCAAGACTCCAGGATTCACCTCAGAAAGAGAAGATTGACAGACCTTTAAGAGAGAAGGTCTTGAACTTGGCCTTTGTTTCTTGGAGGCCGGCTACCTGGGAAGAGGATGGAATATTTAGTGTGTCTGGAGAACTGAGCTAATTAATGAGGTAAGACAAAGGCTCATACTGAATGTACAGAGGAAGAGAGAAAGGCCTGAACTCCTGAGAAAACATTGTCATGCCATCTATAAGGCAGAAGTTCTCTTTAGACTATTACACAACTCTGAGATGCACTGAGAATTTTATATAACTTGATTTGCAAGCTTAAAACGAAAACATTATGACCAGTGAAAAAAAAGGTACAGAAAACTTGCTTTTATATATGCTTCAGCAAATACTGCTTGCACTATCAGAAAACTCTTAGGAGATATGTATTTCTGAATACTTCCATCTAAAAGGTCATAACTCATCCTTTATGTAGCAGCTCACAAACATACTGCACACATGTGGGAACACTTGTATGTGATTAGGAGACTGCATACCATTGGTCTTTTGTTTTCATTTTTGTAAGTCCTCATTTTTGCAAGTCCTCATTTTTGCCTTTATCCTCCCCATCCTTCTCAAAACCCTAAAATATCAAGTGAATTTGCCTATGAATCCTTTGCTCCTTTACCCCCCTTGAAGTGCAGCATTTATATAGTACAAATTTTAAAAGCATGTGCAGCTCTGTTGAGGCTGTGTGCATAGAGTTGGTCTTCATTTCAAATATTTTTTTGTTTAGTGTTTTATTAAGTTGTCAGCAGTATGGTGGCTCCTCTCCTGTAGCAGCAAGAGAGTAGGAAAAACTGGAGAAGGCAGCAGCAGGAGATTGCTTCTGGAAAGTTTATGAATAGAGTTAAAATCTCCATTTAAAAGTACTGGCTTGTGTGAACAAGGTCACTAAAATGAATTGCTCTTTCTTTTTCAGTTAGGCTTTTCCTTTTTTGAGAAAAGAACAGGAGAAAGAACCTTAACAAAGGTCCCTAGACATATTCGTGTGTTGCTATCAGGTATGATGATGGATGTAGGTATGGCTGTCTTCAGACTCACTCTGGGGCTTCCTGCTTTGCACCCCACAGTACTACTGCCAGAGAATGCCCACATTTACTACCCCTTTTTTGCCATAGCATCCCATTCCTGCCTGCAGGATACCTTGGTGCCCAAGCCAGGGGCTTAGCAAGGGCAAGGCAGAACATCAGAGCTAACTCTTCTCCTTCAGATGGGCTGTGAACTCATCTGGGTTTGCAGGGAGAATCAAGATGTCAATAGAAGTTTTTTGTAAATCCTGAAGGTCAGGCCTGGGCAGCATAGTGTTTTATCTTAAGGAAGTAGTGAGTGGAAAATTTCAGCTGAAGAGACTATTTACTGTCTATGTGGTGATCCAGAAGGTTCGGGGCTTGTATTTTCTTTTGTAATTGAAAAATGATAAAGATGCTTATTTGCATTTCTGCAAATTGAGGACAGTGCCCATACAAAGAGATTTCTTTTTCCCCAGGTGACTCAGAAGATACAGTGTCTGCAGTTACTCAATCTCAGTGCTAAGCCTTTCAGTTGCCATTCATGGCATGTCCAATAAAAGTAATTTATTGCTTGGCTACAAGTCGAGACACTTGATCACTATTATAATTTTTCCCCCACATCAATCTTTTCCCATGTTATGCAAATCCAAGCTAATTTAGATGAAGTCAAGAGCTAGGCCTCTGTTTAAAAGTTTTTAACATGTCTTTTCCTTCAGTTCCTTCCACCTCATTCTTGAAACACCTTTTGTAGTATCCCAAAGGCAGAGCTTGGAGAGGTTAGTAGATAATTCAGTAGTTAAGCTATCATCCAATATTGGATATGCCTCCAAGGCATTAAATTTTCTCTTGTATCTGTTAAATTGCTGAGAGCTTTCATCAGTGGTTAATTATCTTGATGAAATATGTGGGGTTTGCAGTGATGCAGAACTTCTAAAGATTCTCCTCACATCATCATTCTAAGGTGGACAAATACATATTATAGATTTATCTCCATGGTCTTTGGCATGTATGTGTATATATGTGTATATATACATATATGTTGTCGTGGTTTAAAACCAGGCAGAGGGCTCGTTCCCTCACTCCCCCCCTTCTTTCCCTCCCCCTACTCCCAGAGGGACGGAGAGGAGAATCGAAAAGAATGCAATTCCCATGGATTGAGATAGCAGTTTAGTAACTAAGGTATAACACAAATCACTTCTGCTACCACCAATAATAACAATGATAAAGGAAATAACAAGGGAAGAGAATACAACATCTCACCACCAGCCGACCGATAACTCACCCCCCTCCTCAGCCTGACCAAGCACCGACCGATACCTCCTCCAACCCTGCAGACTCCCAGCCCTTCCGGCTCACTCCCAGTTACCTCCTGGCCATGACGTGCTGTGGTATGGAATACCTCTTTGGCTAGCTTGTGTCAGGTGTCCTGTCTCTGCTTCCTCCCGGCTTCCCCTCCTCCCTGGCAGAGCATGATGCTCACAAGGTCCTTGGCCAAACCAAAACATTGCTATCAGCTCTGATCCCAAGCCAAAAGTCAAAACACTGCACTTCACCAGCTACCAAGAAGGAGAAAAATGACTGCTACTGCTGAACCCAGGACAATGTATATGTGGAATAACAAAACAAGCTTAAAGACTATTTAATCCTTTTCATAAATTCCATGTGAACATAAGTCATCCCATCCCCCCATTAGGTATGATTACAGGAATCCTCTCTGAATATTTCTGCTTATGTTTAGTGTGAAAAGCAAAGCAAGAACAAGATTTTTAAAGGATTTTTTTTATCCCAAACCATCCCTGCAGACATTTATGAAAAGGACAATCCATCTTAAAACACATCGACTTGCAAATTTGTCATACCTCTGTCAGATCTGAAGAATGCTGCAGCAGCTAAAGAGCCACCAGATACAGCTCTTTCCTCCAGCAATATCCTGGGGGGTTTTGTAGACTTGGTAGTGGGCTTTGTGGACTATTCTGAATGGCCAGCTAAGTGCAGAGGGCAGTACAGGCATAGGGCAAGGGAGAGAAACAACTGTCTGTGCTTTATGGAATGATGAGGGAAGAAGTTACCGTGTGTCCTGGGTTCAGCAGTAGCAGTCATGTTTTTTCCTTTGTGTTAACTGGTGCAGTGCTGTGTTTTGACTTCCAGCTTGAGAACAGTGTTGGTGAAGCCGATGTTTTCGGTTGTTGCTAAGTGATGTTTACCCTGACCAAGGACTTTGTGAGGTTTACCCTGACCAAGGACTTTGTTTTAGCTGATAGTAGCAGTGGTGATTTGATCCTCCTCCCCGTTCCTCTGGGAGTGGGGAAGGGGAGAGCCCTGGTGCGGGGGGGGGGGGGGGGGGGGGAGACGGACACGGACCTCGATTGTTGTCAGCTCAGCACCACTCACTGGGAGTGAGTGAACAAGTTACCTGACTGGGTTTAAACCACGACAGTTCTTTTTGGCGCCCAACGTGGGGCTCGAGGGGTTGAGATAAGAACAGATCTGACTGGATTGATAGTCACTCGTCACAATGCTGATTTATTGGCTCTCAAGGTTGTTCCTCTTGATCTCACAGTTTCAGTATATCATATCTTACGTCCATCCTGTATTTGCTGTATTAGTGTTTTTCAAGTGTGGGGCTTGGGCTAAGGTTTTTATCCCATTGTACTTTATGGTAATGACTTGTAATACAATAGAATCATTGATCATGAAACTGATCTGGCTTATGTTCCCAGTGTGGTCACCACCTTTATACTTTGGGAGGTATATGATGGAGGTGCTTAGCAATTACACATCTTTTTTCTCCTTCTCAGGTGCTCAACCTGTGAAGGAGACATCCTTTTACCCTCCCAGTCGTCCCCCCAGACCATTTACATTTGAGAGTTTTGAAGTTTTTGAATGGCCTTTTAATGCTGTTGAGACTTGTTTGCTGATGGTGATGGGAATCACCATGCTAACACGCATACAGAGTGTGTTTTGCCCACTACTGATTTCAAGAGTTAAGCAGATTCAGGTTTGGGTCTTGTCTGGGGTCAAACGACGATGTAGGAGGACCGAGAGATTTTCCCTGAGGCTGGACAGTCATGAGTGGCAGGGTGTGTGGGATAGTATGGGCAAGTATCTGGGTCAGTGGGCCCCTCCAGTACTTTGGAATTTCACTACCGAACAACTGCAAAATCCAGAAGAATTAGTAAAACACTTAAATGAGGTGTGTGGTCATTCTGGCCATACCAGAGATGGACAAATCGCGGCAACGTGCTGAGGCTTGGCCTATGCTTACAGGGCCTTGTTCAACACTATCCAGCACCTCCAAAAGGAAAAGAATGTCGGCAGATCTGAGGGCAAAGCGACAGTCGCTACTCAAACTTTGACTGCAATGAACAGCACAGCTACCCCAGCGGCAAGTACAGCAGCTGCTCAAACTTCAACTGCAACAGACAGCGCGGTTACCCCAGCTCCAAGCACAGCAGCTGCACCAACCCCAGCGACAAGCACAGTCGCTACTCAAACCACAGTGATAATCACTGCAGCCAAACCAGAGGACCACTTTGTACCAATATCAGTTGCCCCTGTACGCAAGAGAATAAGCAAAAAGGAGGCAAAAAGGGTGAAGCGAGATGAAGAACCAATGAATTCACCACCCGGTCCAGAATCTGATCAGGAGTCATCATCACATGACGAAGAAGAAGAAGAAGAGGTAACTTCTCGACCTCAGACCTCAACCGAGCTGCGGAATATGCGAAAAGATTTTACCCGTCAACCAGGGGAGCACATCATCACCTGGTTACTCCGATGCTGGGACAATGGGGCTGATGGTCACAAACTAGAAGGTACAGAAGCCAAGCAGCTGGGATCACTTGCTAGAGAAGGGGGAATTGACAAAGCAATTGCAAGAGAGAAAAAGTCCCTCAGCCTTTGGAGGAGGCTCTTGGCAGCTGTGAAAGAAAGGTTTCCGTACAAGGACGATGTTACGAGTTGTTCGGCCAAGTGGACTACTATAGACAAAGGCATCCAGTCTCTGAGGGAATCAGCCATCGTAGAGATGATCTATCACATCAAGCCTAATAACGGGGATACACCTATAGATCCAGATGAAGTTGAATGTACACGACCCATGTGGCGAAAACTTACACGGAATGCACCGTCATCATATGCCCATTCATTGGCAACAGTGACCTGGAATGACATAGTACCACTAACAGTGGATGAAATGGTTCATAAACTCCGAGAGTTCAAAGACAACCTCACCCCTTCCATCATCTCAGCTGTGAAAAAACTGTCCCAGGACCTCGAACAATTGAGGGACAATCTATCTGATTTATCCAGCTCCTCACGTGTACCAACACACGTCTCAGCTATTAACAAAAGGCGTCCTATTGTTCAAGAGAGGAGATACAGAAGGTATACGCCACGGGGTACCCTATGGTTTTACCTGCTGGATCACGGAGAAGACATGACAAAGTGGGATGGAAAACCTACTTCAGCTTTGGAGGAACGGGTGAGTGAACTGAAGAGGGGAGCAAGGGCCAAGACTGATCGTCCCATGAGAGCTACGGCTTCAGTCTCTGGTGATCAGTTTCCCAGATGGAGTGGAAGAGCTGATTTTACTCCAGCTCCTGTGATAATGAAGAATAATCCCTTTCAACACGACTTAAGTGTCCAATGCTGTGACGACCATTAGAGGGGCCCTGCCTCCAGCCAGGTGGAGGTAGGGGACAATCGGATTTACTGGACTGTGTGGATCAGATGGCCTGGCACATCAGTCCCACAGAAGTATAAGGCTCTAGTAGATACCAGTGCACAGTGTACCCTGATGCCATCAAGCTGTCAAGGGGTGGAACCCATCTATATTTCTGGAGTAACAGGAGGATCCCAAGAGTTGACTGTGCTGGAGGCTGAAATCAGCCTGACTGGGAGGGAATGGCAAAAGCACCCTATTGTGACTGGTCCAGAGGCTCCATGCATTCTCGGCATAGACTACGTCAAGAGAGGGTACTTCAAAGACCCAAAAGGGTACCGGTGGGCTTTTGGTATTGCTGCTTTGGAGACTGAGGAAATTGAGCAGCTGTCCACCTTGCCTGGTCTCTCAGAAGATCCCTCTGCTGTGGGGTTGCTGAAAGTTGAAGAACAACAAGTGCCAATTGCGACCACAACAGTGCACCGGCGGCAATATTGCACCAACCGAGACTCCCTGATTCCCATCCATCAGCTGATCCGTAGACTGGAGAGTCAGGGGGTGATCAGCAGGACCCGCTCACCCTTCAATAGCCCCATATGGCCAGTGCGAAAGTCTAATGGAGAATGGAGACTAACAGTAGACTATCGTGGCCTGAATGAAGTCACACCACCATTGAGTGCTGCCGTACCGGACATGCTAGAACTTCAGTATGAACTAGAGTCAAAGGCAGCCAAGTGGTATGCCACGATTGATATTGCCAATGCATTTTTCTCAATTCCTTTGGCAGCAGAGTGCAGGCCACAGTTTGCTTTTACTTGGAGGGGTGTCCAGTTCACTTGGAACCGACTGCCCCAGGGGTGGAAACACAGCCCTACCATTTGCCACGGACTGATCCAGACTGCACTGGAACAGGGGCAAGCTCCAGAACACCTGCAATACATTTGATGACATTATTGTGTGGGGCGATACAGCGGAAGAAGTCTTTGAGAAAGGGAGGAAAATAATCCAAATCCTGCTGAAAGCCGGTTTTGCCATAAAACGGAGTAAGGTCAAGGGACCTGCACAGGAGATTCAATTTTGGGGAATAAAATGGCAAGATGGACGCAGAGAGATCCCCACAGATGTGATCAACAAGATAACAGCAATGTCCCCACCAACTAATAAGAAAGAAACGCAAGCTTTCTTGGGTGCAGTGGGGTTCTGGAGAATGCACATCCCAAATTACAGTTCGATTGTAAGCCCTCTCTATCATGTGACCCGGAAGAAGAATGATTTTAAATGGGGCCCTGAGCAGCAACAAGCCTTTGAGCGAATTAAACGCGAGATAGTTCATGCAGTAGCCCTTGGACCAGTCCGGACCGGACCAGATGTAAAAAATGTGCTGTACACTGCAGCTGGGGAGAACGGTCCTACCTGGAGCCTCTGGCAGAAAGCTCCAGGGGAGACTCGAGGTCGACCCCTCGGCTTTTGGAGTCGGGGATATAAAGGATCTGAGGCCAGCTATACCCCAACTGAGAAAGAGATACTGGCAGCCTATGAAGGGGTTCGAGCTGCTTCGGAAGTGATTGGCACTGAAGCACAGCTCCTCCTGGCACCCCGGCTGCCCGTGCTGGGCTGGATGTTCAAAGGCAGGGTCTCCTCTACACATCATGCAACTGATGCTACATGGAGTAAATGGGCTGCACTAATTACACAACGAACTCGAATAGGAAATCCCAGTCGTCCAGGCATTCTAGAAGTCATCATGGACTGGCCAGAGGGCAAAGATTTCGGAATGTCACCAGAGGACGAGGTGATGCGCGCTGAAGAGGCCCCACCATATAATAAACTGTCAGAAAGTGAAAAGCAGTATGCCTTGTTTACTGATGGCTCTTGCCGTATTGTGGGAAAGCATCGGAGATGGAAGGCAGCTGTATGGAGTCCTGGACGACAAGTTGCAGAAACTGCTGACGGAGAGGGTGAATCAAGTCAGTTTGCCGAGGTGAAAGCCATCCAGCTGGCCCTGGACATTGCTGAACGAGAAAAGTGGCCAGTACTTTATCTCTATACTGACTCATGGATGGTGGCAAATGCCCTGTGGGGGTGGTTGAAGCAATGGAAGCAGAGCAACTGGCAACGCAGAGGTAAACCCATCTGGGCTGCTGCACTATGGAAAGATATTGCTGCCAGGGTGCAGAACCTGGTGGTGAAGGTACGTCATGTAGATGCCCATGTACCCAAGAGTCGGGCCACTGAGGAACACCAGAACAACCAACAAGTGGATAAAGCGGCTAAGATTGAAGTGGCTCAGATGGACTTAGATTGGCAACGTAAAGGTGAATTATTTTTGGCCCGGTGGGCCCATGACACTTCAGGCCATCAGGGCAGAGATGCAACATATAGATGGGCAAGTGACCGAGGGGTGGACTTAACAATGGACACTATTGCCCAGGTTATTCATGAGTGTGAAACATGTGCTGCAATTAAACAAGCCAAGCGGTTAAAGCCTCTTTGGTATGGAGGACAATGGTTGAAGTATAAATATGGGGAGGCCTGGCAGACTGACTATATCACACTGCCACCAACCCGCCAAGGCAAGCGCCATGTGCTTACCATGGTGGAAGCAACCACCGGGTGGCTGGAAACATACGCTGTGCCCCATGCCACTGCCCGGAACACCATCCTGGGCCTGGAGAAACAGATTTTGTGGCGACACGGCACCCCAGAGAGAATTGAGTCAGACAATGGGACTCATTTCCGGAACAACCTTATAGATATTTGGGCCAAAGAGCATGGCATTGAGTGGGTATATCACATCCCCTACCATGCACCAGCCTCTGGGAAAATGGAACGGTACAATGGGCTGTTAAAAACTACACTGAGAGCAATGGGTGGGGGAACTTTCAAGCATTGGGATACACGCTTACCAAAAGCCACCTGGTTGGTCAACACCAGAGGATCTGCCAACAGGGCTGGCCCAGCCCAGTCAGAACTGTTACATATTGTAGAGGGGGACAAAGTTCCTGTGGTGCATATGAAGAATTTGCTGGGGAAAACAGTCTGGGTTATTCCTGCTTCAGGTGAAGGCAAGCCCACTCGTGGGACTGCTTTTGCTCAGGGACCTGGGTATACTTGGTGGGTAATGCGGGAAGATGGGGAAGTCCGATGTATACCTCAAGGGGATTTGATTTTAGGGGAAAACAGCTAGTGAACTCAATTGTATGCTGTTGCCTGCTGTGTAATGCTTTTATAGCCCATCAACTAGATGTCTCCAGGTCACCAGCGACTGGCCCTGACTTCCCTCCAGCCATCATCCCAACAGAGAATGAACTTTGAACATCATGGACCGAATGGACTCGGCAGCATTATAGGGATTGGTCCATGCACTAAGAAAATTATTTTTTCCTCTTGGTCTGGATGTATATGGATGTATATATGTGGGAGAGCGATGGTGTATTGAAAATGTGGGATCTGAGCACGACGTGAATGGTATGGAATAAGGGGTGGATAATGTCCTGGGTTCAGCAGTAGCAGTCATGTTTTTCCTTTGTGTTAACTGGTGCAGTGCTGTGTTTTGACTTCCAGTTTGAGAACAGTGTTGGTGAAGCCGATGTTTTCGGTTGTTGCTAAGTGATGTTTACCCTGACCAAGGACTCTGTGAGGCTCATGCTCTGCCAGGGAGGAGGGGAAGCTGTGAGGAAGCAGAGAAGGGGTGCCTGACCCGGGCTAGCCGGGGAGGTATTCCATACCACAGCACATCATGCCCGGGGTGAGGGGTAACTGGGAGTTACCCGGAAGGACAGGGGCTTCCGGGTGGAACTCGCTTTCTTGGCCGGTGGTATCGTATTCTCTTCCCTTGTTATTTTCCCTTATCATTGTTTTAGCTGATAGTAGCGGTGGTGATTTGTTGCTGGACTGTTCTTGTCTCAACCCGTAGGAGTTGCACTCTCTCGATCCTCCTCCCCGTTCCTCCGGGAGCGGGGAAGGGGAGATCCCCGGTGCAGGGGGGGGGGGGAGACGGACACGGACCTCGATTGTTGTCAGCTCGGCACCACTCACTGGGAGTGAGTGAACAAGTTACCTGACTGGGTTTAAACCACAACACCGTGTATAATTTTTTCCCTTAAATCACAACTTGCAAGCAGGTTGATTGTTCTTCATGCATATTCCTGTCTTGAGTGCATTGAGACATCCCAGCTGTTTTCAGTGGCTCAGCAGAGAATTGTTTCCATGCATTTTGGGGGTTAAATTCTTTTAAAACATATCAGTCAGTCTGTAACAAAACATCTATTTTGACAGACTGATTTGAGATATTTTGTTGCTATTTCTGAAGGTATCTTACAGAAAATGAAAGTGTCTTATTCACACAGCCACTTAGCATTTTCCATTCCATTCTAAGAATGCTAACATTGCTCATATCACCACTGTGATCCAGAGTATAATCAATATGATTTTAATTGCTAGTGGCCCATGCTTCTGTTATCTTAGACTGCTCTTGCACATATGGTGGACCTGATGCAAATTTAGGCGTCAATGGATTAAGTTTGGTCTGTGTTTGTAAGGAAGGTTTTCAAATCCTACAAAAGCAAGCTGCATGCTATTCTGTAGAGGTCCTTAGAGGCTGCTGTATAGATATAGGATGTGATTGATACTTTCTTTGAAAGAGATCTGCCCTGTAAGACTACATTGTAATGTATATGAAGAGGGACTTAAAAAAAGGAGTATGTGCACACTTATTTCTGGAACATGCTGAGTCATGCTTGATAGAAGCAGCAAGCAACAGATAGAGCCAGTATCTGAGACACTTGGACCAACATGCTGTTTCTCAGGAAGCAGGTTATGTTTTGTTTATCTGGAACGACTTTAAATGATGCACTTTTTTTTTCCTCTGACTCCTTAATTTCTGCAGTTGGACTGTGCTGTGCTGCCAAGGCCGTCTAACAGCAAGGAGCTCTGAGGTCAGTATTGCTGACCAAAGAATTCTCAGCCTAATGCACATAAGGCAAAGATGGACCACTAATAAAGGAACATAGTATTAGGCTTTCTGCCACTTTAATTCCACTCCTATAAATTTCAAATTGAACAGCGGCTGATCAAGCAAGATTATTTTTACTTCAACTTGTTGGATGAGGACTATATAGATATTCTACTCAGCACATTTAAGAGTAGCTAAATTTCTGCTCTTTACCATTCTGTAAATCTGCAGTGTCATACTCCAAGTCCAGCCTTTGCCAGATGCTTTTCATTTTAGCTCGAAGAACTATGTTAAATTAATCTGCTTTTCTCATGCTCCTCCTTTTCATGACCATTCACGTGGTTCTGTACTACTAGTCAGTTCCTTAGGGGAGAGCAGGGAAAGGAATACGCTTCAAAGTTTTATGAGGGTGCATTCACAGAAGCTTAATATTAAATTTGGACTTGAAGATGTGCATGCCAGAATTGCTGGTCTTCATTTCTATTCTACTATGCAGCTCTCTAACTCCGGAGTATTGAACATGCCAAGAAAGTTCAGGATGTGGTTTAATTTTTATGGAAACTTTCTGATAAAAAGGGAATATACCTGAAGTTGTAACAAACTACTAAATATACTCAGTGACAGAAAATGTCACGTAAATCATTTTTTGTGAATTGTTTGCCTTTAGCTGCTTAAACAAACAAGCAAAAAACAAAAAAAACAAAGCCAACCCCCAAAACAACCCAACCATGTTTTGCAGTTACTTCTGAAATCTTTTCTATTTTTAATATCAATATTTGCCTTATAAAGCGCTAGGTGTTTTTGTAAGAACACTTGTGAATTTGGCTTCCACATACAACCTCAACAGTGAAAATTATTTAAGAAATAAGTTTCAGTGCTATGTATTGAAAGGAAAGACCAGTATTATTTTAATCTCCAGGTTAAAAGTGTCTCTCTAACAACTGGAAATAGAGTAAAGCTTGCCAAGCATTCCTGGTGAAGCAGACGGAGAGGTAACTAATAGCCTTGCTGAAATCTTGTTAGCTAAGGCTTCCAACTATCCACAGAGCTCAAGGTTACTTATCAAATTAACTTGATCACTGCACTATATGAAAACATTCTTCAATCTGTCAATGACTCTTGCAATTTTGCACCCTTCCCCTCCCCAGGTTCCGAACAGTTAAACTGTCATTTATCACTTTGTGTGCTTAAGAGTGGTCACAGGTCTTACTCATGGAGAACTGCAATGGCACGTGCATCTTCTTTTCTTACAGGCTTTTCGTTTTTCTTGCTGATATTCAAAAGATGCACAAGAATGTAATAGTTATATGCCTGCAGATTTTTAATGACTACACAGAACAGTATTATGCATGGCTATATACACTGAAGTATACAAAGGGCAAAAGTGTGATTGCTGAATAAGACTTGTTTGCAGAATGCAGAGAAACAGCCATAGACTCCTGGCATTCACAGATGCAACAACACAATCCAAAAGCTCGCTGTAAGATGCCACTGTCTGTCTTGTCATGGTGCTTGAGGGTTCTGAATATAAATCACAAGCTGCTTATGCTTCAATGTTCCTCTGTTTTCATTGTGACCTGATAGTAAATGGATTGTTTTTTCATTTAAGAACAGATGAGAGTATGTTGGGACTTGCTTTCCTATCCATACAAACTAAATCAGTATTTCAGACATATTCTGTAGTACCAATTAACTGTCCCCCATGAGGAGTAATGTTGTCTGTTTTAGAAGTTACCACACCACCCATTCTCTTTGTTTCTTACTCTCACAAGTGTGCAACCATCAAAAGTGTAACTGAAAGCTTATTTAATTGACATTTCTTCCTTTTCACTTTCATGAAAACTGTGCCTGTACAGAAAGCACACTGTGAAGTGAGCAGATATGTAGGTATATGGTCATTGGTGTTCTTTCTCTGGTTCCACTCTATGGTATTGAGTATTTAGACCTGTGTCTGTGCGTTAGCTTAATTATTAAGAGCTTCTCAGTCCCACAAAACCAAATTATGCTCTCTGATATGCATAGAACCCCTTCTGTGAAGCAAGAGAAACCATAGCTATTCAATGGTATATAACATGGCCTTCACGGACTGCAGTGTTCACAAGTGGTTAAGAGGGAAGGTAGCCTGTATTTTCTGAGTGGGCAGGCTTTGGGCATCACAAAGCGGTAGGAGTGAAATTTCAAACCTGGCTGAAGAACATAGGTAGCTGAGTCTTGCAGGCACTTTGGAAGACATAACTTCTGGCTCCGCATAGCAAGGCATTCATTGTTACCATTTTCATTGCAAACTCCAGGCCAGCTCATAGCAAGTTGTGTGAAGGACAGATGGTGCAAGGAGCCCCTTTTTCTCCTGCTGAATGTTCAGAGAGGTAAGCCGTGAATTGTTTGCAGCAGAGAAAAAATGCAGCTGGTGTCATGCAGATCCTTATCTTGGTGTGTTCCTAATTTATTTTCTCACATGTTTAAGTTTTTGTTATGGTTTAACCCCAGCTAGTAACTCAGAACCACACAGCCACCCACTCACAGTGCCCCGCCCCACCGCCCCTCCCCCCGTTATTTCCTCCCCCTTGCTCCCGGGCGAATGGGGGGAAGAAAGGAAAGAATGTAAAACTCATGAGTTGAGATAAGAACAGTCCAGTAGCTAAGGTATAACACAAAACCACTACTGGTACCACCAATAATAATAATGATAAGGGAAATAAGAGAAGAGAATATAAAACTAAAAGGAGAAAAGGAAAACAATAAACACAAGTGATGCACAATGCAATTGCTCGACACCCGCCAACCAATGCCCAGCCCAACCCGAGCAGCGATCTGGGCCTTCTGTGTAACTGCCTCCAGTTTCTATCCTGGGCATGACGTGCTGTGGTATGGAATACCTCTTTGGCTAGTTTGGGTCAGGTGTCCTGTCTCTGCTTCCTCCTGGCTTCCTGTGCCCCTCCTAACGCAGAGCATGAGACTGAAAAATCCTTGATCAGGGTAGGTGCTACTGAGCAAGAACTAAACCATTGGTGTGTTATCAGCACTTCTCTCAGACTAAAGGCGAAAACAGAGCACTGAACCATCTACTAGGAAGGAAAAAAATGACTGCTGCAGCTGAACCCAGGACAATTTTGTAGATCAGACTTAGTAAAAACAAGCAAGATGATACTTCCTCAGATAAAAAGAGTATGTGATATATGCAAGAACAATAGGCCAGTGGATATATGGATATAGATAGAGGTCAAAAATCTAAAGTAGTCTTCTGTATTCATGTAATTTTCCAGAGTTTGTTTGAACCAAATGGCAACTTTTGGACTAAATTAAAATCAGCTGAGGAGGACACAATTTGTGGAAAATATTTCAGCATGAATTTTCTTTATACCTTTTAAAAAAAGATATTTTTGACACAAGCCCATTGGCAAGGGAGTACTGTGTAGATAGAAAGATTTCAGACCAATATGAAAGTGTTACTTCTGGTGGAGAGAGTTCACAGTATCACAGTATGTTAGAGATTGGAAGGGACCTCGAAAGATCATCTAGTCCAATCCCCCTGCCAGAGCAGGAACACCTAGATAATGTTACACAGGAATGTGTCCAGGCGGGTTTTGAATGTCTCCAGGGAAGGAGACTCCACAACCTCCCTGGGCAGCCTGTTCCAGTGTTCCGTCACCCTCACTGAGAAGAAGTTTCTTCTCAAGTTTAAGTGGAACCTCTTGTGTTCCAGTTTGTACCCATTACCCCTTGTCCAAGGGGTAATGTTGAGTTGTTTTAATTTATTTGCTCTGGAATAAAGGAAGCATAATATATGTTCATCAGATGTGAACTTTCTTATTATCCTATAGCTCTCATTTTCAACCTTCCATTCTCTGGGCTGAATCTATGAAGAGTTAATGTTTGTCTTGAGAAGAGCTGAAGTTATTCATCAAAGAATTACTTATTTCTTCCAAAAACTAGTACTCCAAGATGCTAAAACCCCTTTGGTACTAGGGACAAGTCCCTCTGTAAAATGGTGCTTCTTTAAAGGTGGCTGTGTAAATCAGTGTTAAGCCATGTCTGCAGATACGTCACTGTCTTACTCTAACCGATTTCTCTCTCACAGTATCCAGGAGCCTGTGACAGATCAGAATAAGTGTTTAACACTATCTTGAGGTTTGAGTGACTGGTGGGTAGCTGAGTCTAAGAGAAACATTTTTACTGAACGATGTGAGAACAGAAGACTACTATTTTGATTTTGTTTACTTAGTCCCACAGAAAGTCAAAGTATTGTCAAGCCCCACAAAGATACAGCTTGTGAGCTTGCCTGGTAGGTTTTCTGTCTGTCACACAACTGTCAATGTGTTTGCTAGGCTTGCTTCAAAGAAAGGGCTCTAAATGTAGAAAGAAATCTATGCCACTGGACTCATTCAGTGTAAAAGGTTGGCTGCACTTTTACTAGCTACCAATTTCACTGCATTACTGATGTCCTTTAGTTTCTAAAGGTTTTTTTTTCTTTCTAGTAGTAACTTTTAGTTACCATTAATGCTGCAACTATCCTTCATAAGAGTATTTAACAATGAAAAATACATGTAAAAAACTGTTGGAATTTAAAGGAAAGATATAGCATGCAGAAAAGTAATTCAGTCGTTTCTTATCCTTTCATGAGTAAAATATGCTGAGATCCAGTTGATATTTGTGAATGTCTATGGGGATATGACACCATTGTCATCATGGAAGCATGCTGGAATAGCTCCTAAGACTGGATTGTTGTAATGGAGTGTTGTAATGCAGGTTATAGGCTCTTTAGAAAAGACAGACTGGGCAGACAGGGAAGCTATTAATGTCAATGACAGGCTGGAGAATCTGGAACTCTGCCTGGGGATGGGTGATGAGCCAACAGAGAGCTTGAGGGTCAGGGTCAAAGGAAGGAGAACTGTGATGAGGGATATTACAGCGAGAGTCTGCGGCAGGCCACCAGATCAAGAGAACTCTGGATGGAGCCCTCTATAGGCAGATAAGAGCAGCCTTATGGGGGATTTCAACCACCCTGACATCTGTTGGAGGGATGGTACGGCCGAGCGCAAGCAATCCAGGAGGTTCCTCGGTTGTGGAAGGCAAGTTTAAACTTAAACAGGAAATTCAGGTTAGATATAAGGAAGAAGTTCTTTACTGAGAAGGTGGTGAGGCACTGGAACAGTTTGCAAAGGGAAGTGGCAAATGCTCTGGTGTGAGGCTTCCTGCCCATGACAAAGGGTTGGAACTGGATGATCTTCAGGTCCTTTCCAAGCCTAACTAGTCTATGATTCTATGATTCTATTTCAAAATTAAGGTTAAATTCAGATCATGGCTGCTAGGTATACAGTGTATCATTTGTAAGGGAAGGTGAGTTACAGCTCAAATTGGGATTGTGTCATATATATAGGCAGTGTCTTGAAGGTTGCTTTTAAGTTTTTTAAAGTGTTGATATCTATACTTTATCATTAAAGGAAAGTCTGGATGGACATAGGTCCATCTCTGTGCACTGTGCTCCAGTCACTTCTTCTATATTGTAAAGGATTCGACAGGATTGGCTGGCAGTAATGACTGCTCTGTTCATGGGAAGCATGGTAAACTTTGAAACATGTATGACTGAAAAAAAAAAGTGGTATACTGCTGTCTGTCCAGTTATTAGCAAATGTATGCAGAGTTGCTCCATTTAATTCACCTTTCTCTAACGGGGGGCTACAGAGCCCCAAACCCTTATATAAACCCTTTTGGAACAGCCTCTCAGTCCCAGCAAAGCACAACAAGGTAGCCTCCCCTATTTACAAAGAGCAGAGTCCTGCTAGACTCCAATTTGCTCTGTGGTAAGCGCTGACCTCAACACCCACTGGGAGAAGGGAATTAGAAACTCAGAGTTACTCAACACTGCATAGGATTAAAGGCTTCAGTTTCAGTCTATTTAAATGCATGATCAAACTTTTTTTGGTACCTTGAATTAGGTTATCAAATGGAATTAAATTTGAGAACACCAACATTTAATGGGAAATGGAGCTCTTATTTTCTTGCTTGCCTCAATCATGACAAAAAGACCTTTGTGCATTTTGTACTTTCATGGCAAGTGCCCAATGTGAAGGAAAAAAGACTATAATGAAAATTAAGAGCTTCCCTTTGCTGAACTCCCTACTAGTGCTCTAACTTTGAACTGATTGGTATCTACAGGTTCAGCTTCAAACGCTAAAAGAAGGTGGCTTTGTCTGATAGTTTTATTATATGTTTTTAAACTACATGCAATGAAAGGAGTGGTGATTTAGTGGCTCTTCAGTGCTTTACTGACTCAACTTCAGATTATAACAGACTGCTAACCCCTATTTCTCACCTGTAACTCCAACCTATATATTATAAACATGCTGGCACAATCTCACAATCTTTTTTTTTTTCTTTTTTATAGCTCTCAATTTAAAACTCTGGCTGTCCTTCAGCTAGTTCTTTGTATTTGTTACAGTATCCTGAGGGAGGTTTCATTCACTAGTGACACCACATTTTGGCTCAGAGAAAATTCAATCTCATTCTGGTGTCTACAATTTTTCACAAGGCCATACTGTTCCTCATTGATTATGTACCAAGGATTAATTATGTTGTCAATTAATGTATATGACTGGACAATTTGCTGGCTCACTTATTCTAGTATGGTCAGCATTATTTCCTGGTATGGAGCATGTTTGTTTTATTAATTGCTGGAGAAGCAACATTGCTGTTAGAATGAATGGAAGTGATCAGTTAGCAAATCTGTATTTATTCCCTTAATAAACCTGTGAAGATAATTTTCTCTTGTTTCTCAGAGAACTGGGATACCTGTATCTTTTGCCTTGAAAGCATCAGAAAAAATGGTGTTTCATGACAGATTGCTCTTTGATAGGCTGTTTTATGCAGGTCAGTGCACTGTCCAGAGAAATGTGATATTAAGTAGATCTGCATTTTCAAATACATGACAAAAGAACACTGTTTAAATATGGGAATGTGTGATATGGATTCTTACTTTTATAAGAAGGAAATTTCAATCCATTCATCTTGCAGAACTTTAAAGGTAGAAAGATACATGGATGTTAAATATATATTTTAAAATGTTTCTCAAAGAAGTTCAGAAAGAGAAAGTAAGATTTACATAGTGAGGCCTTTTGGGATACTGAGGCTACTGCTAATTCAGAGCCTAAACATCTACTCCTCCAAGAAATCCACACAGGAGCTAAAAGCAAGGAGGTCCCAGGAAGTTTTCTCCTTAAGATGGACCTTTGAAGCTGGCAGTGTTATTGTTGTAGTTTCCTCCACTTGCTTTTCTACTGGGGCTGCTTAGTGTTAGCCCCAGAGTTGTTAGGAGAATGCTAGAAAGCCAGTGCCATCTACAGAACATGTTTGTGCTGTACTGTTGAGCCAGTTGCATAGCGCACCTTAACATCTGTATATGGAAATGCAGATACATCTTACTATTTATGCAATATACACCTTATGTGAAAAATGGTTCCTGTCCATGGTGTGAACTTTAGGGGAAGCACTGAGATGAAATGTCATTGAGATACCACCTGACATTGTGATATATTGCCACCTAAAATTACAGGGAGGCAACTGTGAACCATATGGCCCCTGGCTAAGTAGCAATGGCAAGTCTGAACATTTGTCCCCCTCAGTCCTTCCAGAAGATCCCCCTTTTAGATCTCTGAGCTTTTGAAGTGACAGGAAAAGGGAATTTTGCCACAAGAAAAGTATGAATGTGCGAGCAGCTATTGCAGTAATATGTTCTGACGGTTGGTTTATTAAAGTGGTTGAAGTTAGAGGTTAGGAGGTACAGCTTTGCTTCTACTGCAAAAAAGCAGAAAATCCATCACTAAAGTTTTTCCCCTGATTTGGGTATGTAATAGTTCCTTCTTGGGTACTGTGGCAGATGATTTTATGTGTTTAAATCCATTGTAGCTATAAATCTCAGAGAGAGACTTCTCATGTCTCTGACCTAGCAGTCTTTCATAGTAATTTGGTATTGAGGTGCGAGCATCTTTTTGTTGTCATTTCCATAATAACATTATGATGTTGAGATGATATTTAATAGCTGCTTTCAGTAAGAGTTACTACTTTGGCTCTCCTGTTGCTGTGTGCATTGCACACAAAGGCAGAAAACTGTCTCATCATCTTTGACAAGGTGGGTTGGTGACCCAGTGTGAATGCTATGCCAGTCTGTCTTCTGCATATCCTGAGGGACTTACATGAAAGCCCAAGTGTGTGTGTGAGGGTACAGTTTCAGCAAAAACTTAACTGCGTGATGGTTTGTCTTGCATACGTCCCTGCTAGATCTAATCTGTGATCACACCAATCATTTAAATGAGAAATTACTGAAAATGAGGATCCTGTATGAACTGCAAGAAAAAAAAAATCTGTTTATTTCCAGTGACAGCACTTTCACTGAGTATGGAAGAATTCTGTTATGTGCACATAGCTTTAAGGTAACATTATCATCTTACCAAAAGCAATATAATCTAGTTAGAATAGTTCAGAACAATATGATACCTTAAGTATCATGTGTGACAGTGTTCAAGAAATGATGATTGATCTGAAATAATGTTTATTCGCTTGAGAGACCTGAAAAAGGAGGAGGAGCACTCGCTGTGGATAGAAAAGGGAAACCCAGATACACTGAGTTCCTTAGAAGTTTAAGAGAAAGGTGAGACTGGGAAGAGGATATAGATCTTTGTGTGGGAAAAGCAAAGGATAGCCACAAGACAGCTGTAGCATTCTGAATGCTTATTCCACACAGTAAGATAGCTCCATCCAGTGCACTGTACAAGAGTCATGCACTGACTGCATGACGTAAGCAGTCTGTGGTTATTCAGTCTCATGGAGATTCTTTTGTTCATTCTTTTCCTTTCCTTAAAAAAAAAAAAAAAATTTAAGTACTTTTTCCCTGCTAGTGGCTAACATTATTTTACTTATCGTGTGTGTCCTAAGGGATTTTTAAGGAGGATTGAGAGCTGCATTTGTGTCAGATGGAGCCTGAATGCTAATTACCAGTCTGACAGGGTATAATAACAATACAAACGCATCAGCAAAGGGAAAAAAAAAAAGGCAGAATATACAGTTATTTTATAAAAGAGTTTCTTTCTTTGAGGGAAAAATCTGCAAATATACCATCTGTGACAAAGGAGATGTTGAACTGTATAAGTGAATTACCCATACCTCTGTGTACATGTGTATATGGAACAGGAAGAACTTGAAATAAATGGCATTAAGTAATTTTGTTATTGCAAGAACAAACTAGAAAAGGTACTGAACCGCAAAGCTGCATTTCCTTCTTTTTCAAACGCCTAATTCAGGTTGATAAATGAAACATGATGTACAGCAGAAATACCATGTAGACTTCTATGGAAATGTTTATTATACTGTACAAAGCTTTCATGTTTCTTCGTGCCATGTTGTAGATGGAAACTTACAGTATATTGAAAGAAAACTGTAGAAGACCTAAGTCATGTCAGTATTAATGATATGTTTAGATGGATTTTATTCATGCACAAAAAAGAACATTTTAGCAATAATGAGGGATGGCTTCCAGCCACAAAATCCTCTTACTCTAAGATAAGTGTAGTATTTGAAGTTCTTCTCTTAGCTAACTTGATGATATGTACTGCTCTCTGGTTTTCAGTTTTTACTTAAGCAGCATCATAAAATTAGGCCATATGACACTGCACAAATCTTGGATTTCCTCAGTTAACTTTTTCACATGTAAGAAAAGAATACTTACCTTTGCATCCCTTGTAAAATAGTCCTTCACAAAACTCTTATCTCAAGTCCTGATTAATCATGTGTTATCAAATGACAGGCCTTCAGGAATCTGAAGGGAGTCTATGGGAATGCTGGGGATGGACTCTTCATTAGGGACTGTAGTGGTAGGACAAGGGGTAACAGGTTCAAACTTAAACGGGGGAACTTTAGATTGGATATAAGGAGGAAATTCTTTACTGTGAGGGTGGTGAGACACTGGAATGGGTTGCCCAGGGAAGTTGCGAATGCTCCATCCCTGGCAGTGTTCAAGGCTGGGCTGGACAGAGCCATGAGTGACATGATTTAGTGTGAGGTGTCCCTGCCCATGGCAGGGGGGTTGGAACTAGATGATCTTAAGGTCTTTTCCAACCCGAACTGTTCTATGATTCTATGATTTTATGACAGCTGAATCTGGACCTTTCACATGTGACATTGTAAAACTTGAAAAAGAAGGTAATACAGTATGTTTGATGTTGTCGTGGTTTAAACCCAGTCAGGTAACTTGTTCACTCACTCCCAGTGAGTGGTGCCGAGCTGACAACAATCGAGGTCCGTGTGTCCCCCCCCCCCACCGGGGCTCTCCCCTTCCCCACTCCTGGAGGAACGGGGAGGAGGATCGAAAAAGTGCAACTCCCACGGGTTGAGACAAGAACAGTCCAGCAACCAATGTACAACACAAATCACCACCGCTACTATCAACTATAACAATGATAAGGGAAAATAACAAGGGAAGAGAATACGATACCACCGGCCAAGAGAACGAGTTCCACCCGGAAGCCCGTGTCCTTCCGGGTAACTCCCAGTCACCCCCCACCCCGGACATGACGTGCTGTGGTATGGAATACCTCCCCGGCTAGCCCGGGTCAGGCGCCCTGTCTCTGCTTCCTCACAGCTTCCCCTCCTCCCTGGCAGAGCATGAGCTCACAAAGTCCTTGGTCAGGGTAAACATCACTTAGCAACAACCGAAAACATCGGCTTCACCAACACTGTTCTCAGGCTGGAAGTCAAAACACAGCACTGCACCAGCTACCACAAAGGAAAAAAAACATGACTGCTACTGCTGAACCCAGGACAGATGTGTAAAGGACCTAGAGCATAGGAATACCTAGTACTGGTTGTGGAAAGCAGCAAAATGTTAGGTAGGCTCTGTGGTGCATGAGAAAAGAATAACTTTATTCAGGAGGCTTCCAATGGGAATGTGACCTACAGTGCACCTCTTATTGGTGTTTTCAGGCCATAGCTAGCAGCAGAATCATGACTGTAGTACTAGATACTGATTTGTAGTCAAAATCGATGAAGCAGACAAAAAGGAGTCTAATCAGAAAACTGGAAGATGGAGAAAAGAATTAAAGAAAAATCTGTAGCCAGATATCCTGTGAACAAATCATTTTAAAACACAGTGGAAGATTTGTAGGCACCCATAGACAAGAAGTGACTGATGGAATTTCTGTGGATCAAAGGAAGAGTGTGTGCATACTAGAGACTCATTGCATCAATAACATCTACATATTAGTATAGATAGAAATATTTAAAATAGCATATATGTATTCGCTTGAGTTATTGTGTTATTTTATATTCTTCCTCAAGGACATCATCAGAATTTTCCTGGAATAATTTTGGCAGTTTGCAGACCAACACTTTTAGCAAGGGCCTTGATCACTACAGGAATAGAAAATGCTGTTATCACCCCTTCACCACAAAGTGCAAAAATGTTTTTGTCCTGACTGTTGGGAGCAACCGATTGCATAGAACATGGGGGTCAGTTGTAATGGGCTTGCCATTTCACTAATTTCATTTGGCCAATGGTTTGTTTTCCTCTCCTCCTTACTTGTGAGTGAATTTTCTATCTATGTTACTAAACCAGTGAGAATTTTAACTGAGTTAAAGAATAATAATAATGAAAGGCTAGTATTTGGGCTACAGCAGAAGTATACAGACAAAGCTGTCATGATACTAAATTACTGTGTTCTTATTGGCATTTTGAAGGAACATTATATGATACCGCTAGAAAGACCAGTTGATAAAAAACATGGAGATTAAGTGTGGGTCAGCAGTCATCACTAACTATTTGAACACTGAAACAAAGATTTTAATAATGTAGCCTGGTTTTTAGTGTATATTTCCTTGCAGTTTGTTGTCAGGGAAAATAGAAGGTATGTTATTTGTCTTCCTACATTTCATTCCACAAAGTTTGACAGTAACAGTACCTGCACAATTTCAGTACTAAAAATGTAAATAATACATGCGCTTCCTATACCTGTGGCAGATATGTGACAAGCTGGCATACTGTGAATGAAAGACTTCAAGAAATATTTTTGCCTAGAAAGGACAGGCATTACATAGACTACATACCTAGTTTTAGAGACGGCTGGTGAAATCTTGACTCTATAAGTTGATGGAAACATTCTCATTGGCTGTACTGGATGCATTCTTTTACCCAATTATTTTAGAAATGCACATAACCAGATTCTTTCTTTATCACAGAACAAATGAACCTATGCATTGTAACATCAAGCTGTGGCACTTAAATCCACCTCACACATCACATTTCTCTCCTCTTCTGTTTCTTAAAAGATCATTCTTTCCATATTGTAACTTCAGTTCATTGCTATCTTTTTCTGGGGGAAACTAAGAACTACTTTTAGCATTGCTTTTTCAATAAATAAATAACTCTTCAATTGGATATGCTCATGCAATTAGAAAGGTGGCTTGCTTTAGCTTTATTAAGCAGTTTTATGTTTTACTAATATGTGTATTTTCTGCAAGTTGTGACATGAGCTATGTATGAGTATAGAAAATTGCTGGGATTTTTGATTGTTGTATGGACCAAATTAGAGCAAAATGCTAAGAACGCCATGCCTATACAATGTTATTTGTAGCTAAATGTGACAAAATACTAATGCCATGAGTTAAAATGTATATTAGTAACAAATACAAGCCATTCAGACAAGAGTCAGCAAACACAGAATTGTGCCTTGATTGGTAGCTTCCTGGTAGTTAAGAAGTTAGAAGGGTGATACAAGCTGGACTAAAAGGACAAGAGGCTGTAAAGTCTCCTTCCCTGGAGCTATTCAAGTGCCTTCTGGACGCAGTTATGAATACTGTGTTCTAGGTGACCCTGTTTGAGCTGGGAGGTTGGACCAGATGGATCTCCAGTGGTCCCATCCAGCTTCAACTTCTGTGATTCTGTAATCTGATCACTACTCAAAACCCCAAACCTCTATTAGTTGTATGTATATATGACTTTTCAAAGTTGCTGTCACTGCATCCTTAATAAACAGTAATTCCTTTATGCACCCCAGCATAGTGTCACTTCATAGCAATATAGGCTGTTTCTCTATTAGGCAACTATACTGAAATGAACATTGATTTCAAAAACTAAAGATTAGCTTGTAAATTCTGGCAAATTCCTTCAATGTAGAAGGAAGTTATCAAAATACTGCCATGACAAGCAAAATGTATGAGCCTAGGCAAGGGAAGCCAATTCTTTGTGTGTGCTTTCAAATGGAAATGCAACTTTTTCCAGTTTTAGGGCTTATGCACAATTTAGAGAATCTAAGCTATCAAAATAGGTACCTTATCTCAAACACACAAGTTGACAATTGGCCGTACCTTTTACAAGCAAATATTTGGACTTCGGCTTTCAAATTACTCCGTTATTTTTCTATTACAGATGACCTTGTAGATTTCCTGCCAAATGCCTTTTAGTAAGGAGCTCTTGCACAAAGATGTCTGCTCTAGATGGGGCAAAAAACCACATTTAACAGTGTCCTCTGTTGTGGTTTAAACCCAGCCGGTAACTTGGCACCAGGCAGCACTCACTCACCCCTAGGTGGGATGGGGAGGAGGATCGGAAGAATGTAAAACCCACGGGCTGAGCTAAGAACAGTTTAATAACTAAAGTACAATATAATAATACTGCCTCCTAGCAGTAATAATAATAAGGATAAGGGAAATAGTGGCCTGGCACAAGCAATCCAGAAGGCTCCATGGTTGTGTGGAAGACAACTTCCTCCTGCAAGTAAAAGAGGGGCTGACAAGGAAAGGTGCCGTGCTTGACCTTATGCTCACCAACAGGGAGGGGTTGGTTGGAAATGTGACTCTCCAGGGCACCCTTGGCTGTAGTGGTCAAAAGATGGTTGAGTTTGAGATCCTCAGGACAGTGAGAAGAGCGTGCAGCAAGCTCACAGCCCTGGACTTCAAGAGGGCAGACTTTGGCCTCCTCAGGAACCTGCTTAGTTAGGATCCATGGGATATAGACCTAGAAGGCAGAGGGGCCCAAGACTCTTGGTTGATACTCAAGGATCACCTGCTACATGCTCAGGAGTGTTGTGTTGCAACTAGAAGGAAGTGCAGCAGGAGGGCCAGGAGACCTCCTTGGATGGATAAGGAGCTCCTGACGAAACTTAGAGGGAAAAAATAGGCTTATAAAAGGTGGAAGCAAGGACAGGCGGCATGGGAAGAATACAGGGATGTTGCTTGGGAAACAACAGACCACGTTAGGAAAGCTAAGGCCCAGTTAGAATTAAACTTGGCTAGGGATATGAAAGAAAACAGGAAGGGATTCTATAGGTACATTGCAAATAAAAGACAGACTAGGGACAATGTGAGCCCTCTCCGGAAGCTATCGGGAGAACTGGTTGCCCTGGATTTGGAGAAGGCTGAGGTTCTGAATGACTTCTTTACCTCAGTCTTCACTGGCAAAGGCTCTGACCACACCACCCAAGTCTTGGAAGGCAGACACAGGGCCCTTGGGGATGAAGACCTTAGGCCCACTGTAGAAAAGGATCTGGTTCGAGACCATCTTAAGAACCTGAACGTACACAAGTCCATGGGACCTGATGAAATCCATCCGTGGGTCCTGAAGGAGCTGGCAAACGAAGTTGCTAAGCCACTGGCCATCATATTTGAAAAGTCATGGCAGTCAGGTGAAGTTCCCAACAACTGGAAAAAGGGAAATAAAACCCCCATTTTCAAGAAGCAGAAAATGGATGACCCGGGGAATTACAGACCAGTCAGTCTCACCTCTGTACCTGGCAAAATCTTGGAGCAGATTCTCCTGGAAGGCATGCTAAGGCACATGAAAAACAACAAGGTGCTTGGTGACAGCCAGCATGGCTTCACTAAGGGGAAATCCTGCCTGACCAATTTGGTGGCCTTCTATGATGGGGCTACAGAACTGATGGACAGGGGTAGAACATTTGTCATCACCTACCTGGATTTGTGCAAAGCGTTTGACAATGTCCCACACGACATCCTTGTCTCTAAACTGGAGAAACATCAATTTGATAAGTGAACCACTCGGTGGATAAAGAACTGGCTGGATGACCGCACGCAAAGAGCTGTGATCAACGGCTCAATGTCCAGCTGGAGACCAGTAATGAGTGGTGTCCCTCAGGGATCGGTGTTGGGAGCAGTCTTGTTCAACATCTTTGTCGCTGACATGGACAGTGGGATTGAGTGCGCCCTCAGCAAGTTTGCCCATGACACCAAGCTGTGTGGTTTGGTCATACGCTGGAGGGAAGGAATGCCATCCAGAGGGACCTTGACACACTTGTGAGGTGGGCTGATGCCATGACAAGTGCAAAGTGCTACACCTGAGTCGGAGCAATCCCAGGCGCAGCTACAGGTTGGGCGGAGAAGAGATTCAGAGCACCCCTGTGGAGAAGGACTTGGGGGTGTTGGTTGATGAGAAAATGAACATGAGCCAGCAGTGTGTGCTCACAGCCCAGAAAGCCAACCGTATCCTGGGCTGCATCAAAAGGAGCGTGACCAGCAAGTCGAAGGAGGTGATCCTGCCTCTCTACTCTGCTCTCATGAGACCTCACTTGGAGTATTGTGTGCAGTTCTGGTGTCCTCAACATAAAAAGGACATGGAACTGTTGGAACAAGTCCAGAGGAGGCCACGAGGATGATCAGGAACTGGAGCACCTCCCGTATGAAGACAGGCTGAGGAAGTTGGGGCTGTTCAGCCTGGAGAAGAGAAGGCTGCGTGGAGACCTCATAGCAGTCTTCCATTATCTGAGGGGGGGCTATAAGGATGCTGTGGATGGACCCTTCATTAAGAACTGTAGTGATGGGACAAGGGGCAACGCATTAAAGCTTAAACAGGGAAAGTTTAGATTGGATATAAGGAAGAAATTCTTTACTATAAGGGTGGTGAGGCACTGGAATGGGTTGCCCAAGGAAGTTCTGAATTCTCCACCCCGGTGGTGTCCAAGGCCGGCCTGGACGAAGCCTTGCGTGGCATGGTTCAGTGTGAGATGTCAGTGCCCAGGGCAGGGGGGTTGGAACTAGATGATCTTAAGGTCTTTTCCAACCCTAACTATTCTATAATTCTATAAAACTAAAAGGGGAAAGAAAAAAAAAAGAACAGTAAACACAAGTGATGCACAATGCAATTGCTTAGCTTCCTCTGGCCGATACCCAGCCTGAGCCTAGCAGTGATCCATCCCTTCTGGGTAACTCCCCACAGTTTATATACTGGGCATGATGTGCTGTGGTATGGAATATCCCTATGTCTGGCTAGTTCAGGTCAGGTGTCCCGTCTCTGATTCCTCCTCACTGGCAGGGTATGAGAGGCTGAAAAGTCCTTGCTCAGGGTAAGTGCTACTGAACATTGGTATGTTACCAGGGTTATTCTCAGACTAAAGCCAGAACACAGAACTGCAGCAGCTACTAGGAAGAAAATTATCCCGGCCAATCCTAAAACATCTGTGATCAGAGGTGATCATCAGCAAGCATATAACTTATTACGGAAAACATTGGGAGGGTTCGTAATGGTGGGGATTGGCTCTTGCTGAGACAGACAGTGGCACCACATTCAGAGTTCTCCGCTTACTGGGAATGATGACTGGTGTAACATCTTCTCACTGCTGAAATGCAACACACCAGCTGCATTTGTTGGAAAACTACAGTGAGTAACTCAGGAGAAAGTTACTTTCTTCTTCATCTTCTCCCCTATTTCTGTAGAATTCCAAAGCAAAATGGAGGGGGGAAGCCTTCTTGAAGATTTCTGTTCAATGCTTTTTTTTCTTGTTTGTCAGCATTTTATGAGTCTGTTTTTTTTTCGTAGATGACCTCCAAAGTGAAAATACTAATATTAGCTAAAGAACTAGTAAGAAAAACGAAAAACATTTTCTGATATTCCAAACTTAATTTATAGTAGAGGAAATTTTAAAAGCCTTCCATAATTAAAAGACAAAATATTTTTTCATCCTCAGCAAATTTAACTGTTTCATACTTTTTTGTTACATTACATTTCATATGCCCATAAATTTAAAGAAGATTATTTGGTTTGCAAAGCTGTGCAGTATAGACAGAAATTTTCCTAATGGAAGTAGCTCGTGCAAGTTAAGTTCATCTGTCCTGTACTTCCATGTTTAAACAACCTTTAATTGCATAACATATAGGAATATAATGTATAATTAATTAATCAGAATTATATAATAGTGTCCTATTTTCCATGTGACACTGTCTTTTCTGTGCAGTATAATACTGTGCTTGACAACACAGAGCATAACTAAAGTAATAATTATAATTATTTATAAATATATATAAAGTAATTATATATAAAAATAAATAAAGTAATAATTATATGTAGCATAGAATTAAAGCAATTCAATCTTTGGTGACTGAAATAAGAGACTGAACTCAAACTTCAGATAATATTTTGCAAAACACAGTATGTAACCACCCTGAAGTGTGGAACTGCTCTCACTTCACAGCTGTGCAATTGTGCCTCATACTTATGCCATTGTTTTGGACTTCCAGAGATTTACTCTAGTTAAATGCTAGGATTACTCTTTATTTCATATTTTAAAAGCAGTTGCTCTTACAGCACCCCAGATTTAAAGTCATATTGTGTCTGACAAAGGACATAATGACATACATTCTCTGTGGCAAAGCTTATGCAGTGCAGCAGTGGAATTGCTGGAGTTGAGCGTATGGCAACAGTTGTGCATTTGAGACTCATTCTCAAATAATCTATCATTGACTCTGTGTGGCTAAAAGATCCAGTGACACATTTTGTAAGAGTAGTGGTTTGCTGTGCTCCATGTTGGCTGACATGTTCACAAACTCTCCAGAGGGCTGATGCAGTCTAATATTGTTAAAAGCTTTAAAACCTCTCAAGCAGAGCTCCCAGGGGAGTCACAGGAAGTTTTTTATGCCCAGCATTTGCAGGATCATGCCAATCAGTGTAGAGCATTTTAGGATTCCCTGGGATGAAACCATAACCCTCATAAGAGAAATGCCTCTCCTATTAGTGCAATATTCCAAAAACCCATGGAAAGTTAAGAGTTTACAAAATATTGCAGGGGAAATATAAATGGAAAATTATTTTTCCTTCACTTTGTTCAGATTAGTTAATTAATACACAAAATATTTTCTTATCCTAGGCAGACCCTGTTAACCTGCACAACGGTAAGCAAAATGCCTAAACTAATGATGTAGTGCTGAAGTAGGTGGTTAGGGTGCAGGCTGTTGGTGCTTTCTCAGCATGAAAGAGGAGACTCGTCATATCCCTTCCCAGGAGAACAGCGGGTACTTTGCAGAGTGAAACTTTCCAGACCAGATGCTGGTTAGTGGCCAAAGGATAACAACACACCTAAGGCAGGCAAAGACAATCCTATAAAACTCAGCCCCTTCTTGATTCTCAGCTGTATGAGTGCTACCTCTTAGCAGAACATCCTGTAAAAGGTCTGTGGGCAGTGCAGAAACTAATAGAAGTATGGCCATCCTGAGTGAGCATGCTTACTATTGTGATACCCATGTACTCTTGCATTATCAAACAGCCTGTCACAGTAGTTGAGCCAAGCAGTTTGCCTTCTGGTACTGTGGCAGCCTCACCTGTAAAATGTTTTGATAATATTTACCTTCTCTGCAAGGGTGTTGTGAAAGTTAATCATGCTTTTAAGAAGCACTTTGGGTGTTCAAAATTACTGCTAGCAGTATCTATGATCCACAAAATAATATAGCAGTGGAAGCACATTTGTTATTTTTCCTCATTTGTATTTGATTGCCATTTCTGTTTTTCAACTGATAAATGACTTCCAAACTCACTAACATAAATCCCTGCAAATGTGTGCCATTTATGATCTTAAATACTTGTGAAGCTTTGTCATCCCAATGATAAATACTGCACTTGAAAAGGAAGCATCCCAATCATATTTGATCTGTCATATAGATAAAGTCAATAGTGTCTGCAATTACTCTGCGATCCAACAATTCATACTATTCTGTTTTTAAAGACAAATCATGCATAAACTCGAGCTAAATACTAGTCTCCCATGATTCTGATTCATGCTGTGCTGACGGACCCTCAAAAAAGCAGATAAGCTGTATCAAGAACCAATTAAGAACAGAGTGTTTTGATGCCTCCTTTGCATGAAATTAAATAATGGTATTCTGGGAAGAACTAAAGAAAGAAAATCCAGTGTATTTTTTTCTTATTCATACATAGGACTTCAAAACATGCTTCAGATTTTTCTGAAGCTTCAATTATTATATGTATCTCTGGGATGTGAAAGTCAAAAATAAGCCACAGCCATCAGGAAAAGATTTCTTATGTCATCAAGTATTTTGGTTGTGTTTATTCAGGGTGGAATATTTAAAAAAAACCAAACAACTAAATTATTCCTTGTGGAATTAAGACTAAAGTTCTTGGTTTCCCTTAGTAACATGGTTATTTCGCTTTATTGATTTTTCACTAGAGTCATCTTGTTAATTCTTTGAGGAAGAATACAGTACCTGATTGAATAATTAAGTAACCTGGAGCTTTGCAAACCAACAAAAAGAGATTGGAAAGTACTTTTGTATTAACTTGATACCTTTACTGATTTAGACTTTCTCAGAAGTATAAATGGCCATAACAGTCGTCCATGCTGTTTTTTTGATAAAGTACTTTAGAAACACAGAAATGATACCTGGATTGAAAATCTGCATTGTGCTAGTAGTTACGCTGATATTACCCAATGTTTCAGCCCTCTGTCCTATACACTTGGTTAACAATAGCAGAAGTACCTTCCATGTATACATATATTCCTACGAATATTAGCATATTCACTGCAAGTAAGTTGTTAGAAGACGCTGGAAGAGCGTACAAAAGTCTGTGTTTAAAATTAGACTTGATCAAAATCAAACCTATGTCTAATTAACCTAATGATCTACATTGCATGACAGTTCATTTTAATCTCTAGTGAAGCGAAGATAAAATAGTAACAGTGGTTTTACCATTTCTGGAACTCACAATTTGAAGATCACAAACATTTTCCGAAAGTTAGGCTTAACAGGACCCTTGTGTATTAATTTTGTGCCTATTTACAGAGATTAAAGAAAAGGCAAATGAGCTGAGTATTGTCCAGGTGGCTTTGTATTCAGAGTAAGGTTTCAAGAAAGCAGCTAAAAATTACCTTCCATGTAGACAAAAATATTTTTGTTTATTTTCTCCTGGTTTATATTGTAATGTGCTTTTATTTTTTTTTCAAAAGACACTTACTTCTTATGCTGATCTTAAAAAAAATAGTTTCTAGCTTATTTACACTTGAAAAGTATTTGTCCTTTGATAGGACAAGGGGTAATGGGTACAAACTGGAACACAAGAGGTTCCACTTAAACTTGAGAAGAAACTTCTTCTCAGTGAGGGTGACGGAACACTGGAACAGGCTGCCCAGGGAGGTTGTGGAGTCTCCTTCCCTGGAGACATTCAAAACCCGCCTGGACACATTCCTGTGTAACATTATCTAGGTGTTCCTGCTCCGGCAGGGGGATTGGACTAGATGATCTTTCGAGGTCCCTTCCAATCTCTAGCATACTGTGATACCGTGATACTGTGATCTGTCTTGGAAAATAGTTTTCTGCAAAGGAATACTGGTGTCCTCTTTCTACTTTTATGCCTTCTGTCTCTTTTTGACATTAATCTAAAATGACTGGAGCATGTCCTACAGATATAAGTCTGACAGTACATGGGGAAGACAGTGGTCTCAGAGTAGTTTGGCAGCACTCCCAGTGGAGAAATAGAAAGTGGCAGCAGCTCTGAAACAGCACATTTTAACTGCAGACACCTGTAACCTGAGCCTGCTGAGAACAAGGGAACAGGGAAGCTACCTTGAAAAAGATAATTCTGTAGGAAATTCTTTGTTAAAAAGGGTTAGTTGTCAACTGCTAGATTCAAGTGAAATTCATTAGACTAGAAAGTCAAAGCATCTGAATCACTGTAGCCTGAAGAACACCTGTGGAAGATATATTTCAAGAGGATCCAATACTTTATCTTCATTCAGATTAAGTCATTTCTTTGTAATTTTTCATTCATTAATGTTTGAATCTCTGTTTTTATAAAACCATTATCAAACATCAAAGCATTGTATTCTCACCAGAGATTCCATAAACTACCCATTAAGGAGACTTTTTTTCTTTTTTCAAATTGTTTTAATGATCTATTTTGAGGCATTCATGTGAAGATGGGCATATCTTTTGCCATTAATAATGCTTCCATGAACACATAACCCTTTTCTGGAATGTTCCTTAAAGCTTTGAGGCATTTTTTCAGTTTGGCATTTGAAATTCAAATACATATCTGTGCACAACTTAAAAATGATTAGTCATATAATTTGATTGGTGTTTTTCTTGCTCCCTGACTGGTATGAATGTTCACAGAAGGCTATATTTAAATGATCTCATCCTGAGATTAAAGTGAATTTTCCCTCAACATCTGTGCCTGTAAACTGAATGCTCACGAGAAGTGACTATAAATGGGCTGTTCAAATGTTCAGTTCAAATATGGCTAAGTCTAATTCAATTGAAGAGTTAAACTAGCATGTACTTATTCAGTTTCAGTAGATCCTGGTAACAACTTGTAAACCTAACTGCCTGTACCAAAGACTCATGTGTTTCTAGTGCACATAAGTAAAGGTAGCAGGAATGTTTCACGTCAGCTGAGGAAAGTCAGAGCTAGACACTGCTAGCAAAAAACAGCTGAAGGAACAGATGATGATTTCATTTTTAATTAACTTCACAAAAAGATTGTGGATGACTGTATCAATATATCATTTGTTAAATATATGGCTCCTGCAGAATGTGTGTATGTGGCATGGTACTGTTCTATACATTGCTGTACATGTATAATCCAGGGATTATCTTTCATTGTAGAGGGAAAAATGCTTATTGCCTTTTTCGGCAAATTCAGAGGAGCTGCCAATCTTTTGAAATGCAAAATGACTGACTTTCATTGCTCAAAGACTAATTTCTATTGCAGGCATACAAATGGAAATGTGTAGACTTTTTCGTCTATGAATGTCAGCAATGGAACTGCTCAAATGCAAACCACCTTCCTAGGCAGAACTCTAGTCTCACCATGGCTGCTTTGCAACCTTGACAGGGGCAATCACCAAATAAAATTATAACGTGTTGATGCAAAAAATGAAAAAAATTATTCTAAGTTCCTTTCTCACAAAAAAAATTGTAGTAATAGAAATGTGTTAGAGAATTTTTCACAATACTTTTGTAATATTTTTCAAAATGAAGTGCTTCATTTCAGCCATCTGGTTTAGTGGCTGGGTCATTTAAATCAGAGAATGGTTTGAGTCAGAAGGGACCTTAAAGACCATTCAGTTCCAACCCCGTGCCTGGAACACCTTCCACTGAACTAGGGTGCTCCTTGAACAGTGCCAGGGATGGGGCAGCCACAGCTTCTCTGAGCAACCTGTGCCAGTGTCACAAAAAGAAAGCATGTTTAGTTTAACTGGTGGTATGATGTCTAATTTTCAGTATAGTTTTGTCCTTTTGTAAAAATATGGGGCACAATAGCGTACCTTGTACTGAATAAGAAAAATCTGTGGCTTTCTGAATCACTGCTAGGGAAAATCACAGCAGCAAATGTAATGACAGTTTGGAATTGTAAAATGTCATACAAGATCATACACTTTTTACTGACATGTAAGAGTATGGCCATAATGCAAACTTACAGGTTATAATAAAAGATGCTAAGTGTTCTTTTTTTTTTTATTTATTTAAACATGCTCATAAAGTTTTGACCATTGTTATCTTTTATGGGTAAGTGCCTTGGTCATCATTTATTAAATACAACTGGGCAGTTTATTTCTGGTATGCTTTCATGTCTCTAAAAGTGCCATATAAAAGGCTTTCTGCAAGATGATTTATCTGCTCTACAGTAGTTGTGTATAAGTACAGAATAAAGGTTCATGCAAATTAATTGAATAATTTTATATTTTCCAACTTCTGTTTAATGTTTTGATCCCTTGGGAAGCTGATTTTCTTGGATTAGAGCATTACCTAAGATCCTTCAAACATCCTGAAACTTACTATCTTTTTGATGACGGGTTTAATATTAACATTCAACACTGGAAGATTAAGTCATAAAGGCATCATTTTGTTTTTTTTCTTTATACATTTCAAAGGTGTTCTGCTCTGCTGATCAAAGCTGTTTTACAAGGCTGTTTGAATGCATTGACCAACTGTCTTTTTAAAAGGACTGAGAATACTGACCAGAGTTTAACCAGCTGCAGAGTGCTCCTCCTATTGCCAAGGGCATTGATGGGAAGGTTCTGTGTTTGTCTTCAGTCAGATGTGAAACTCAATGGGATCACTCTTGTAATGTTAAGATAGGAGGCATAATTTACTTTTTAAAGTCCACAAATACCACTGAAAATATTCCATTTACTTATCTATTGAATAAAATGGTTGGCACATTTTAGCTTTGTTAGACAAGTATATATTTTAAACACCAGCAAGTTGTACGAGTCACAGATGTTTCACAATACAAAGAACAAGAATATTTCTGCTCCAGCTCTAAAGATGGTTTTCTATCTTTTTTTTGCCTTTCTTTTCCCTTTCATCTAAATTTTTATTTAATTCCATTTAATTTCATTTCATTTTATTATTTCATTTCCTTTAAACCATGACAATGAGTTTGACAATGGGTTTTCAGAATCTTTTCTAATATGCATAGTCTGGAAATATTCACCAATATCTGATACATTTCCAAACAATTCGATTGCAGAAAACTATCATGTTGGTAAAACCAATCCAATCATTTGAAGATAAAATTTCCAGCTCAGTAGGTGTTGCATGCAGCATATATTTCTAATTGTTATTCATGTTTATTTTATCTTGGTTTACTAAATACTGTCTACCACTACTGTAGGCAATGATCTATTTGATAATGAAAGTTGTAAGCTACAAAGTGTATGTACATTTTGGCAATTGTTACAGGATAAGAAAGGGAACATTGATCTTCAAAAATAATAAATTCCCTTTATATGGTCAGCTGTAATACAAGCGATGTAAAAAAATGTCTGTTTCCAGGTCTGCACTGGCTTTCGTATTCTTAATTTCCCCTGACACCCTTTCTAACTCACTTTAGCCATTACTGCTATAATGGTTTTAGTGTGTGTGTTTATAAAGGTTTTTTTTTCATGCGTGTGCATTAATGCGTCTGTGTGGAATGTAAATTTGAATAAACGTGGATGTGTTTATGTGTGTATCTACACATGTAAAAATGCAGTCCTCCTGCTTTCATTGTTCTCAAAATCCAAATCCCAAGCACTAAGCTTTGAGCACACATGCTGTTTTCTGTGAGACAGTACTTGTCTGTTCTTCGAATGTCATGGCAGATGTTTTACCTTGAGGTTAATATCTGACTTACTTTAAATTCATGTGGGAAATCTGAAAGTTCTATTTCCTATCTCGAAAATCAATAGAAACTTAATCAGAGCTGCTAAAAACAAATCCCAGTTCTTTTGTAACAGAGAAAGTAAACAAGATAAAAAATTAAAAATGACAGAATATTTTACATGAAGGACATGAAGTGCACCACCAACTAAGCTTCAGCTCTACAAGGCTTGTGTCTTTCAAGTTGAGGCTTGAGTAGAGAAAGCTCCATCTGTACCAAGGCACTATAGTGCATTTAAGGCACATTTCAATTTTTAGTACCATTTAAACACATTTTTTTTACAGGCATTTCCTTTACATTGAACAGCTTGTATGGTGACCTGAAAGATTTTCTTTGTCACAGTCTGGGTGTTTAATATAAACTCCTCACATACGGCTGCTATTCACATACATATGAATCCAGATCCTGAATGCTTTATTGGTCTTCCTGCCCCAACAGATTTTGTGCTTGGCCTTCACATAGCTAAAATCCTGTATTCCCATCTCACCTAAACTGATTTATTCTCTGGTGTTGCTTCTGTTCTCTTTCATCTGGACACTGTCTTGCTGAAAAAAAGTGGCGTTCGATGTTATTTGTCCTAAGTCTGACAGGATGTTGGGGACATATAATTTAATCTCAAATGCAAAATGGAATTGAGACTGTTTCTATTTTCTGCCCAAGTTGGCTGATCATAGGACATCCTGGTCACTATATTCTGCGGCAGGATTCAGTCTGGAAACAAGGGCTATTCTGTCAAGTAACCAGAGGATATCATGTATACTGTTGATGAAATAAAAACAGAAAAAAAATATGACAATGTGCATCTGTTTTGAGCCATCCTTTCTCCCTGTCAGACATTCAAGGTGTGCAGATATATTTTGATAGGGACTGTAATGGATTCTAAAGTGACCAAACAATTGTAAAACTGCCAACTTGGATTTCTGGGCAGTTGAACCTACAAAATTTTAATACATGTTTGCTAATCTTCATGGTCTTTAACACTAAAAAGTAGTATAGGGTTTAGGCAGCTAATAGAGGGCAAATCTGGTTGGGCAAAGCATAGCTCAAGAGCAGTTAAGAATAAAATCATGAGGAAGATGCTTTCAGCAGATAGCTACAAAATACATATAGTGATAAGGTCTAGAATACTCAAAGGTCTACCTATTTTTTTATCACATTACTTCAGTTCAGCAGACAAATCTGTTTTCAGCTTGTAGACTATGCAAACTAAACAAAAAGGAAAGAAGGCGGAGAAACATAAAATCTACAATTGGCTTTCTGTATTTGATTCACTGATTCATTAGTCATTACTGATGACTTGCTAAGTCATTACAAGAGCTGCACTTGCTTATTTTTAGAAAATGCTTCATAGTCTTGGTAGAAATGATGTTCTTAGAAGCATTGTGACTTTGAATGTTCAGTTCAAGCAAAGAAATCTGGTATGGTTAGTGTGAAAAAGATAATCACAAACCTCCTATTCCTAATAAGTAAATGTTTACATTCATCCTTGATAGATATCTCCTTACTTTGTTTTGGAGTAAGGATCTGTGTTTGAACAGTTTTCCAGTAAAGCTTAGATGCAAATCTACCCTTAACCAGATCTGACTGTGATCATTAATCCAGACTTTATAGCAATTGTTTGAAATCACTGCAACTGTATAAATCATGTATTATCTTTGTTTTAATGATTTTATTTCTTTGTGGAGACTATATCCACACTGTGGCAGATAGTGTAGAATTCCTGTTCTGATCACAGTACTTTATTCTGGGGCCTGCATCACAAGAGTCTTTATTTCTCCACTTTGACTTTCTGAAATTTCTCTTTTCATTCTAGCTTGAATTTTGAAGAAAAATATAGCATCTAAGGTGAGCCTGTACTAAAATTTCTTATTGCTGTCTCATCTGGGCAAGACATCTTAGTTTTCCTTGGCCAGTGGAAGTAAGGAAAAGGGCAAGCCTATCACAAACATAACACAGGAAAGAGAAAAAAAAAAGTCCTGTGTGGGCATTGGAAAGGTGCTGTGCAAAATAGGGCTAACAGGAGGAGCAGAAATGTTGGCAGAGAAGTTGGATTATGCCTATCTTCTGAAAATTAAATGGCAAGTAGAGCATAGATTTGCCTTCTCAGTCTGCATCTAAAAGAATCTACATGCTGAACGAATGACTTAGGGAAGAGCTACCACAAACCCCAACTAGAGGAAGGAATTCCAGAAGTTCACACTAACATAAAGCAAAATTACGTTTCTGAGAATGTAGGATTTTGGCTCACTCCACAGGGGCACAAGTTCTTTAAGAAACTAGATCTGCTGCAGGCAAGAAGAAAAAGTCAAAGGAAAGAGTGTGATTCAGATAGGTGGATCAGTGAACACTCTGTTTGCTTCGTGAAACCTTCAGCTTGAATCCAGGTTGCATAAAACTGTAGGTCTTCACCCTGTATATATCTTTGAGTTTGCTTGTTCATTTGTTTTCACTTGCAACTATCTTAACTCTGGTCCCATATTTTCAAAGGCCAGCTGCAGCTGGAGTGCATCTATCAGTTCATGCTGTGAGATTGCATTGTTGCACAACCAAAGCTCGGGCAGTGGGGATAACTGGAAGACTGACTTAAAAAGTATACTTTGGATCCAGTTTAAACTGCTAGTGTTGATGTTCTGACAGTAGATTGACTGAGAAGACTCTCCAAGGACTATTTCAGACAGATTTCCTTAAATAGATTAATATAGAGAGGTTGGAAAAGAAGAGAGAGGCATGAAGAGAAGAAACAGAACACTTCATACATGAGACTGCTGACACAACTGAATTACAGTACCATCCATCTTCAGGATAACTGCCACCATGCCAATGAAGGACATCTAACTGGATGCCAGACCATAAATATTTACTAATTTGAGCATATACCTTAAAACATTTTTATGACTACAACAAAAGTTTGACTTAATTTCTGTCAGCTAAAAAAATCCAAAGAAACCAGCAAAAAAAAAAAAAAGCTTAGTTTGTCAAGTGGATTTCTTTCTTTTTTTAATAGGAGCATTGTCATTGCTATCTTCTTAAAAAACTCAGAAATTTTAATGTGTATACGAATTATTAGAGTGAAAAAAGCTGTTAACATTCTTGTCTCATTAGTTAATTTGAAAAGTTCTTTCGCTTTCTTTAAAGTTAAATTTAAGAAAACAGAGAATTAATATATTAATAAGAAATTCAATAGAGATCTAGAAAGTAGTTGGACTACTTTTTTCTTTAGTAAATCTGTGAAGCTCATTAAATGTTTCTTGGAACACATATGCATAGGAAAGAAGTACAAAGAATCTTCTTAAGATGAGCTTATGAAGAATCCTCCTGTCTTAAGAGACATTGGTATTCTCAAATGTCTTGAGTCTGCTCTTCTTAGAATTAAACAAGTGATTTTCTTTAGTCCTTTGTGCGAATACTTGAGACAGTCCAATTTGGATCCCAGAGCTAAGTGAAATATTGACTTTAAGTCAGTGGCTGAACTAAAAAATGGTCTTAAATAAGTACATATTAGTCCAAGACATTTTATTTGCTTCTTTTTTCTTTTTTTTTTTTTCTGCAGCAACATACGATTGCTCAAAAGTGGGCTCTAAATTGCTCATATGGAGATCATTTTATTGTCTTCAATTTTTAAAATTAGATACACTTAATCTTGTAAAAAGTTGCAGAGCCAAGCTTTGAAACATTCTTCTTGTTGAAATGTATTTCCAAATGCACCACTTTTATTTCC
This sequence comes from Pezoporus occidentalis, assembly GCF_034315485.1. Classification (NCBI taxonomy): domain Eukaryota; kingdom Metazoa; phylum Chordata; class Aves; order Psittaciformes; family Psittacidae; genus Pezoporus; species Pezoporus occidentalis. The sequence continues at coordinate 1,634,722 of NW_026915268.1, forward strand.
TGTTCCCCCTCTGAAAGGGAAGTGTTTCTGGATTTTAGCACAGACTTCAGAGTCTGCATCAAGATGAGGCTCCATTTGTTTGTGTGGTAAACTCTTGACCAAAGTATTGGCCTCACTGATTCTGCACCAGAGAACTGCGTTCCCGTTCAGAGTGTCAGGATTTGGTGTCTTCCTGGTTTCCCTGTGACTCCTATAAATACATGAATCACACGCAAGTCATAAAATGGCTTTGGCATCTTAAAGGTGGTGTAATTTTTGTGTGTCTCTTCTCTGCCTTTATAATTTTCTGTGATAAAAGCTAGCTGTACAGATTCAGTCTCTCAAAAGAATTGTCCTTCCCGCATCTCAATTGCAGTGCATAGCAACACCTGCATTCAGGTGAGGTTCCAGAGTGACTTGAGTCTTCTTCATCTTCCCTGATAAGCATTTGGAATAGCATTTTATTCTATAACAGATGCTGAAAGCAGTCCCTTATCACAGCTGTAGCTGGAACTTGGGTTGCTATACTATTTCCAGGCCATATCCATGTAACACAAGCAGGAGGGACCATTTCCTATCTCTTGTTGCCCATGATATTAACTAGAAAACCCTGACTTCTGAAAACACAATTTTGTTGCAACAGTAAGTGCAAGGCCAGCCCTTGACACCAGTCATGGCAGCAGAGGCCTTTAGAGAGGGCTCGTGCATTGTTCAGACATCTTTTTCTAGCAATTACTGGTAACATTAATTATTTCACTGTGGTTTTGAATGTATAACTTTTGGAAGAATCTGATGTTAAAAGCTCCTTTAGGTCACTGCAGTCACTTCAGGCACATTGAACTTACTTTAACTTAAGTACACACAAAGCAGAGCAGGCTCCCCACAGTGCTCTACTGTCCTTGTCAGCCATCTGTGAAGTATACGAAAGGTTTGTAGGTTTGCCTGTTCCATGAGGAGAGGCTGAGCAAGCTGTCCTCTTCTGAGAGCCTGAAACTGCTGTGTGCTAAATGGGAAAAATATATTAGAAGCATTAACACTGTATTAACTGCCTCCCCTCTATTCACTCAACCTAGATGGGGTTTGCAGAATATATGTAATCCCTCACAGGTATTTATTGACACTAGAAAATGTTTAAATGAAATGTTGCAGTGCAGGCTCACAAGTTTTCAATTTATGTAGAGGACAGGAAGATGGGCTGCACTTACCCAAACCTACTATTGTGGTGTAAAACCCTCTCTCCTAGGGGGATGAATAGGGCTGGGGACAAGTCTGAATCTCTTTCGGCTCACTAGTGGTAGCTGAGAAAATTGGAATTATCTGGGAAAAGCCTGTGTGCTACTGCATCAGAATCCCAAATTAGACTGCATACAGAATGCAAAAGGTGAAAAATGGGGATTCAGGGAGAAAATAAACCTGTCCTTCGCATCCAGTGGATGACATACAGGTGAAATATTGGGATCGGGGTCAGTGATTTCAAATGATCCTTTCAGGAGACAGGAGAAAATAGCAGAAAAGAGAGTGCTGTTTCTGAACCACCTTGATATTCCTTGACACATCTCCTTCAATAATTGTTTTTGCTTTTAAGGAATAAATTTGGGGGGGGGGGTGGGGCAGGAAGTAAAAATGAAATAATACTTAAATATATTATATAATATTCAGATGTATTAAACTGAGTTAAATTAACTACAATGGGGCTATGGAACTAATGGACGAGGTAGAGCAGTTGATGTCATCTACCTGGACTTGTGCAAAGCGTTTGACACTGTACCACATGACATCCTTGACTCTAAATTGGAGAGACATCAAATTGATGGATGGACCACTCAGTAGTGTCCTGAGTTCAGCAGTAGCAGTCATTTTTTCTCCTTCTTAGTAGCTGGTGCAGTGCTGTGTTTTGACTTTCAGCCTGGGAACAGCGCTGATAACACCAATGGTTTTACTGCTCAAATGTTTAGTCTGACCAAGGACTTTGTGAGCCTTATGCTCTGCCAGGGAGGAGGGGAAGCCGGGAGGAAACAGAGACAGGGCACCTGACCCAAGCTAGCTAAAGGGGTATTCCATACGACAGCACGTCATGCCCAGGATGTAAACTGGGGGCAGTTACCCGAAAGGGCTAGTTGACTGCTCGATTGGGCTGCATATCGATGGGTGGTATTGTATTCTCTTCCCTTGTTATTTCGCTTAAAATTATTATTATTGGTGGTAGCAGCAGCGGTTTGTGTTATACCTTAGTTACTGGGCTGTTCTTATCTCAACCCGTGGGAGTTACATTCTTTCGATTCTCCTCCCCATCCCTCCAGGAGCTGGGAGGGGGGGAGGAGGGGGGGAAGAAAGGGACTGAGAGAGAGGGCTGCGTGGTTCTGATTTACAGCCTGGGATTAAACTACAACAGGTGGATAAAGAACTGGCTGGATGGCCACACGCAAAGAGTTGTGGTCAATGGCTCAGTGTCCGGCTGGAGACCAGTAACGAGTGGTGTCCCTCAGGGATTGGTATTGGGACCTGTCTCGTTCAACATCTTTGTTGCTGACATGGACAGTGGGATTGAGTGCGCCCTCAGCAAATTTGCCGATGACACCATATCTGTTGGTATGCTGGAGGGAAGGAATGCCATCCAGAGGGACCTTGACACACTTGTGAGGTGGGCTGATGCCAACCTCATGAAGTTTAATCATGCAAAGTGCAAGGTGCTGCACCTGAGTTGGAGCATTCCCAGGCACAGCTGCAGGTTGGGCAGAGAAGAGATTCAGAGCAGTCCTGTGGAGGACCTGGGGGTGTTGGTTGATGAGAAAATGAACATCAGCCAGCAGTGTGTGCTCACAGCCCAGAAAGCCAACTGTATCCTGGGCTGCATCAAAAGAAGCGTGACCAGCAGGTACTACCTCACTTGGAGTATTGTGTGCAGTTCTGGTGTCCTCAATATAAAAAGGACATGGAAATGTTGGAACAAGTCCAGAGGAGGGCCATGAGGATGATCAGGACACTGGAGCACGTCCCGTATGAAGAGAGGCTGAGAAAGTTGGGGCTGTTCAGCATGGAGAAGGCTGCGTGGAGACTTCATAGCAGCCTTCCAGTATCTGAAGGGGGGCTATAAGGATGCTGTGGATGGACTCTTCATTAAGGATTGTAGTGATGGGACAAGGGGTAATGGGTTAAAACTTAAACAGGGGAAGTTTAGATCGAATATAGGGAAGAAATTCTTTACTATAAGGGTGGTGAGGCACTGGAATGGGTTGCCCAAGAAGCTGTGAATGCTCCATCCCTGGTGATGTTCAAGGCCAGGTTGGACAGAGCCTTGGGTGACATGGTTTAGTGTGAGATGTCAGTGCCCATGGCAGGGGGGGTTGGAACTAGATGATCTTAAGGTCCTTTTCAAACCTAACTATTCTATGATTCTATGAATTCTGATGACTCAGGAACATAAAGCTAGAAAGCGATTTTCAGTTAATTTGAACTTGAAGACAAGTCCCTCTTAAATTTCCTGCGTATTGTTGTTTTATTTTTTTGTCCAAGCAAACGAAGTTTCAGATGACATCCCATAAGTATTTCAGATGACATCCCATAAGTGATGTGAACCGATGTACAGGGGGGTTAGGGTTAAGCCACTTGCTTAACAATGTGACTGTTCATGCTTATTGTACTCGCCATGTGTACTAGAACAAGATGCAAGGACATGGCTATTGTTAGGAGGTAGGGACCGTGACTTGGTTCCCATCCTTTGGACGCCCAGGCTGGCTGAAATTGGCTCTGCAGTTTGACAATAACCAAGCCTCCAGGGAGCATGTGTAACAACTAAGGGTGAAAAGTTCAGGCCTGAGGAAGATTCATTGACTTCATCTTGAGACCCTCGCCCACGACCACCAGAAGGCACTGCGCAAGTGCAAAGGACTTTTTAGCTCATGATAAGACATATATATATATATATATAGGTGTGTTGTGCAACCTCATGCATATGTATAACTTTAGAGGATAAAAGTAAAGGGGAAACAATGATGAGGTGCACATGCCTTTGAAGGAGTTACCCCCCATACACCTCAGCGCTGAATAAAGCATACCTACTGTACAACTTTAAAGAGTTGTGAAGTCTATCTGAGTATCATAAGTACCTTGTTCTATCCTTACTAGAAATACCTTTTACAGTCAAATTTCTTGTCACAGTCACCTTGTTCACAGTTATCTTGTGATTAGCTAAGACACCTTTATCTTATTTTGCTAATCTCTTTTTTAAATGAAAAATCTACATGGATAGAATATTCTTTAAATGAATATTTAGAAAATGTCCATTACTGTTATCAGTTCTGTCAGACTGTAGCAGAGATCTTATTGTCTGCATAACATCGTCTGTTACCACATTTTGCTTAAAATATTTGGTATTCACCTTTGTTCGTTTCTTGTTTTGAATGTGCAATTCTGTCAAGTACGATGTCGCAGTCAGTCAAACTTTCTTGACTTTCAGCATTAACAATTTCTGTAGTCATGTACAATTCACACAAACGGCTCATTACTGAGAGTATAATTAGCCATCTCTAATACGTGGGACACTGTGTGACACAGAAGATTAACAAACAGTAAATGATGAATAGTTGGAGCAAGACTTGGAAGTAGTATGGCAGGAGAACTGAATGTTTCATTGGCTATGACCTGTGCTAGTACCTGTCTTTCTAGGACAGTCAGAAGAGAAATAACATTGTGTTTTGTGAGTTTGGATGAATTGTTTCAGGAGGTGAGAGTGTTTCAGCTTTATAGTAAAAGCTTAAAATGTGATTTATGTCACACTTCCATCAGTCATATTTTGCTGTAGCCTTATGGATTTCAGATCAGCTATTTCAGGTTCATTCTACTGTAAATGATACCAGTATCATGTTCTTACCTTGAAATACAGAATTTTTATGAACTTCACAATTTAATGTTTCTGGTCTGGAATACAACCGTGATATAGCTTTCAAATACAAATGTCTGATAAATCAAGATCTTAAAAAGGAATGGGTTTTACTGGCAGTGATTTTGTCTTTTGTTCTCCCAAAGGGGTGATTAGTGTAACATGCATAATGTTTCCAATTAAACTCAGACCAAAAAAAAAAAAAAGCCAGCTTTTCATAGCAGCTTTCTTCTGAGGACTCAGACCAGTTCCAAGATTTACTGAGGTTTAGAAATATTTTGTGTCTGGTTTCTCAATAAATTCACAATGAAACAACTGTGAGTGAGCACAAACCTTGAATCTGAAGAACACTAAAAGCTACATAAAACCACAGGATGTTCTCAGGTTGGATACATCCTTGTCTGTACTTTCCTTGGTCTGATGTTCTGTTTTTCATCCCTATATAGCTGAACACATACGGTACAAGACAGAACAATATTCTGAACCCCAGTATCCAAGAATGCTGTGAAGGTGGTTGTCATCACCCATCTGTGGTCAAGAATTACTGGGGTTTATTTTGAAGACTGAAGGAGAATGAGAAAAATATTATCTTCATGCTTTGTGTGAGATTTCCCAGGGAGATGGTCCAGACTTGCAGATTTGCCCTTGTCTAAACAAACCAACTGACATTTTGCCCTTCTTGTTGTCTTCTATTTTGAGACAGTTTCATTCAAATCCAGAACATCATCTGAAGGGGATAGATAATTCACATGAAACCTTTGTAAAGCAAAGGAAGCTGTTCATACCAAATCCTTGTGAACTAAACCTGGTATTTTATGCATAAGCACTAGAAACATGTTCTGTGCTGTCATCAGCGAACTGTTAGCTGGCAGATGTATTTTCCTCCCCCCTCAAATATCAGAACCGATAATGCATATAGAAAATCATGTGAGGACCATCAGCAACCTTAAAATCCATTTAATCACAACTTAATGCCTAAGTGACCTACCTATAAATTCACTTCCTTTTATAGTACATAAAAAAAGCAAAAATCCTTTCAGTCTTATCTTGCTTACATCACAAAGCTGTACTATATAGATAAAATCTTTCCTGTGTGAGCCTATCCTTATTCACTAAAAATATTAAATAGCACTATTATTTAGGGCAAATATATCATAGTGCCTGTATTTATATATTTATTTCCCACAGCAGATGAAGAAAATGAACACAAAATAAAAATGAGCTTTTAAAAACACATATTAGTCAGATTTTCAGAAGTATGAAATAGTAAAAAATCTGTTTCTTTGGACTCAGTTTTACATGGTATTGAGTTGTGTTCTGTAAGGAAGAGCTGTTACTGTATGACTCAAAGGATAGGATAAATATTACATATCCTGTACTTAGGGGGAAGAAGTTTTCATAGTTAGTAGATCTTTTTCCACCTGTAAATATATCACAGTAAATAATTATGACTACATTTCAAAGTACGTGTATACGTCTAAAACCATGTGTATGAACATACAAATCAGGGTTTTAAGCTCTGATCTTTGCATCATGTTGTCATAGTCAAAACAGGAAAAAGCCTAAGAAAAGATCCATACAAAATTCTCTGGTCTGTTTGTAATATCATACTTTAAATATTTCCTTCTGGCACTGCAGACTTCCAGAAATAAGAGATATCCGTAGTTTTCAAAAGACTGACTTTTGTTGTGTTCACAAACAACTGACTATAAACAAATGGGATGGACAGTGAGTGTAAAACAGAATAAACCAGAGCAGTTCAAGGCTCTATGTATTTGAACATTCAGTTTCTGGGAGAGATAGGGACTATGTCCTGAGCAGAATTCCAAGCAATGACTTCTTTCAGAAGAAGTTATTGAGAACGACAGTGTTACTGAGTTGCTCAAAATGGCTATGCAGTGGTCATGACGATTCTGGAGACATGTGTGAGGAATAATGTCTTTTCCCATGAGTTTCTCTCAAAAGGGAGAAGCAATTTCCTGAATGGAAAAAGTCCCCATAACTCTGGACTGCGCTATAATTACATAATGTTTTTCAAGTAATAATTTTTATTAACTTACTTCTGTCACTTTTCTTGTCTTTTCCACTTTCATTCATATAGGTTTATACTACAAAGTCAGGGAGTCCTGTGAGTTGTTGACTTCAGTTGTGAGACTTGAGTTGTACCCATGGTCATGTACCTTGCCAGTCTGTGGCCAGAAAGATTGAACCACCTAGAATGTGGCCTCCTTGTAAATAGTACTTATTTGCTGGGTTGTTTTTTTTTTTCTTTCAATGTATAATCTAAACCCCTTCCGAGCTTTTTCCTTATTATCCAGGACTTAAAATACTTGGTACTACTCTAATACTATTACCTAATTATAACAATAATTGAGCCAGTTTGAAAATGGAAAGTTCCTTTTTATTAGCAAGGCACAGAAGACAAAGGTTTTAATGTAAAACTTTGACTGTCTCACTTGAATTCCTATTTGAACACTGGAAATGTCCAGTGTTTGGCCAGCTAGTCCAAATGAAGTTTGACATCTTTTGATTCTAGAAAAAGACACATTTTTTTCACTCTCTTTGTAAATTGATGCCCCTGATGTATAGAAATGCTGTCCAGTATTCCAGGAAATGTAATCAAATAGAAAAAGAAACCAAAGAGAAAAGCAAACCCTTCATCTCTACAATGAAGATTGTATGGTTGATAGAGTTTCTTTGTTCATAGATAATGGCACTGAGGACAATGAGGTATTTGTCCCTTCCTTGGATTTTCAAAGGACTATAATGATACAAATAATAACAAATCAAAATACATCTTATATTAAAAAGCACATCAGAAATCAACAATCTCACAATAGGTTCATTGGTTTACCTTAGACACAGTGCTAACTCTTGACAGGATATGGAGGAGGCAGATAAAGTTGAAAAGAAGGTGCGCTCTTTCATGATAAAGGGGGCTGTCACAGTGAACCAACCTGAAATCAAAATGACAGGAAAATAAAGTTCATTTCTCTCAAATGACTGTAATTTGGAACAATATACGTATGAGAAGTAAGACCAAAAATGCTACAGAAAAGCAATATAACACTTGGGAATAATTACTTACCTGAACTAACAGGGCTGTATTCTTAAAGTTTTTTTTTTCAAAGGTTTAAGCTGAAAGCTGAATCCCTGTGAGAGTTTTCCCTTCACATACCTTATGAATTCCTATGTGAGCCCATTTCAGCAGTCTAATAAAGTCAAATGCTGCTAAACATTGTATCAATAAACCCTATACTGAATGCAGAATATTAATTTTTCTGATAAATATTTGCCAAAAATTGCTTATAATTTAAAATGGATGATAAGGGGTTTACTTCATCAAGATGTAACAGACAAAATAGCAACAAAACCACAATCGTGTTGCAATACATGTGTGCAAAAATGCAAGAGATCTTCCCTGCTATACCCACTAATCTACAGAGTGCCTGCGTACCCCTGTCTGTGTTCATGTGGTGGCATCCAGACTCCCTGATGTTCTCCTGATGGTCTGATAATAGTTAAATATGTCCTTTCTTAGGAAAGACTTGCTTTCTTAGGAGGAGGATCACGTTGTGATGTTATGCATATATATGAAAGATGAGCAATTTAATATGGCAAGTATTCTTGTACACGATATGGTTTCAAGCTTTCGGAGTATGATCTGAGAAAGGCTGGGACTAGCAAATGCCCCAGCTATTTGATTAGAACGTATATGCTTGGAGCTGAGATTAAACACTGGATGGAGGTCTGATACTGTAGTTATTGTGAATATACTCCTCCTGTGCCGAGCACAAGCACAATATGTTAGTGATGTTCAGTGCAAGATGTTAGGTGATAGCTTTGTACAAGAGATAATGTAGGCTTTCTGTAGCAGAAGCCACCTTTACCTGATTGCATATTGGATGTACTTTGCTTCTAATAACATCAGTCTTTATTTTATGAGGAGAAGCTGTAATAAATCTGTTACACCTTAGACCCCAATTACAGTGGTATCTAAATTTTGCTGCATTATGTGCGAGTACGAAGTCTAAATTAAGAGATTAATTCCATCCACTACTTCCACTAACAGGTTTAAGGTCTTGACTTTGCATAGTAACAAGATTATAGAAACGCCTGAAGGACAATTCTTGTATAAAACCAAATGTCCCCAAGTGATTTAAAGTTGGAAAAAAAATTCTCTTTCATCTTATTATTAATTGCATAATTAATGCATTCTGTGTACTGATAACAATAATGCCATGTAATTAATTTTTAAGAATTAAAAGCTTGCCTTTATCTGGTCTCATGGTCCACTTTCATGTTTATAGCTGTGACTATAAATCCTCTTATCTAATTATAACATGATTGGTTTCATTGTTCAGAAGGAACTGCTCTTTATTATTTTATATTTTATTATGTTATATTCTAATTTATTATATTAATTTTACGTTTCTCTGTGTTCGTTAAAGAGACCAAAGAACACAAAATTTTAAGAATTCTAAAGCTCATCAGTGAAATTCAGTGCTGGTTTGGATAAGGTGTGATATTTCATTTGTTTTCTGTGTCTGCTTTTGTCTTCCATGATTACCCATTCTGTTTACAAAAGGTTCAATTAGCATTTGAATAGTAAGCCAGGGAGCAGACAGGTTGAGAATTCTTATAGAACTAATTTGGCAGGCCTTCTCATTCCCCCCCACCTCTCTCTCTCCTAGCTTTTTCTTTTTCTCTAATCAAGCTGCAGTTATTAAAGCTAGAATAAAAGAGCTGATTTTCCATTACATTGATGCATGCTGAACAGTGCCTTGCTTTGCTTTTTCTTTCAGCTATGCTAATTGGACTCAAAGGAAATATTTTGTTTATAATAGCAAATGAAGAATTCATTAAACTCTAGCAAGGAAAAAAGTCAAGCAATAGAACCAGACATTATTTTTTGAGAACATCCTACCTTTCAAGGTACTTATCTTAATACTTACTTACAAATAGCAACAATATTATTTAATTTTCCAACATAATTACTTTGAGAAAAGAAAATTCAGAATCTGGGAAAGGAGGGAGAGTTTTTTTTACATTAGCAGATACCCTGCAAAGTCAAAAATGGGAGTGGACAGTTGACTTCAATGCAAGTTGCACAGAAGCTCCTAAGGAAAAAAAAATGTACTGCTGTGTCTCCACCTTCTGTCTTATTGCCCCTGAAGTAAATTGGGAATGACTGCATTAAAATCAAAAGACTTCCACTGACAAGAAAAGTCTGCAAAGCCTGGAATCACACAAGAACAGTGTTTTACACTAGATTCCCAGAATTTTTGCCTCTGGTCATATCATGTCTCATAAGAATTGTCTTGCTTGGATTCCAGACTCACTCAGATACAGTAAATGGGGGAAAGTGATTTAGAATCTTGTGATTTTATTGTTGATCTTGTGATTTGAAAGTGAAAATAGAGCTTCTCGAAGTGATTTATTAATTAAACTTAAGATTTTCATGTTAAATAAGGTGAAAGCCCTCTTGATTATGAAAAAAAACAGTCAAAAGCAAGGGTTCTAAAGTCATGTTTTTAAGCAATGCCATGATCTTCTGCTAGTTTAGTAAAATCTAAAAGAACTGGAGTGCTGGAGGTAGGTAGTAAAGGTTATCTGAATACAACAGAGTCTTTAGAACCTGATCCAAAAATTGCCTAGGGACCTGAATAAACTGGCTTAAAATGGGGCTAGTTGTAAATTAAGGTTAAACCCAGATTAAGGGTATTTGCTGAAGCAAGTTTTAAAAATGATTCATGACTTCTAGGAATTGGCAGAGACATGTATGTTTCTGGACTTTTTATTCCAAATGCCATTTAGACAAGATAATTCTAGGGAACTGGAAAGATGAGAGTATGCAATTATCTTATATAGTATCTTTATGATACTGTGCCTCAACTGCCTTCATTAGAGGCAGACCTAATTTACAGGGGCGTCAGACTTCTCAGAATCATCTTCAGCATCTGAAATCTGTTTCTGTGACTACAGAACTGAGCAGATCATTCTCCTCGATCTGTTGATTAATCGATGTGTCACAGGCTACATAAATTGAACGGCTTTTACAGACAAAGAATTTCCTGAATCATGCCTGGATGGACCACAGCTTTCCTGTAATCGTCCCAGGAACTCCTCCCAAGGCTACTTTGATGCTGTGAAAACCTTAGGTTTGCTGACAAAACTTCCCAGTCCCAGATGCTGACATTGGTAGGCTGCTGGAGAACACGCAGGTGGTTTGTGTTGCTTTTAGAAGTGGATTTACTTAAGCACTGGAAAGACTGTTCCTTGCATAACTAGGAGCATAGACTAGACCTCAAATCTGCCTGTTCACTACAAAGATGAAGGGTCAGGTTTGACAGAAAAGTGTGGTTTATGTGCAGACATGTATCCCACACAGGGATTACTGTGTTTGTTCTAGGGAATATCAAGGGGGGGGAGCAGTTTGAGTAAATAGTAATGAATTACAAAACTAAACAAAATGTGTGCTACATTCCTTTGAAATGTCTAGTACAAGGCAGAATCATCTACTTTTTTTTTTTTTCTTCCTTTTTTTTGCTAGTGGAAATTCCTTCCTTTCAAGTGCTTCCTTAATACGCTCACACTGGGTTTGGTTCCCAGCCCTGTTCTGGGCACATGCAGGAAAAAGGTGCTGCAGTCATTTAGCACTCATAAAATTTGCTTCATTCATTTAGGAAGCTAAATTGCAGATACCTGAATCATGGTGAGTGTCTCCAAAAAAGATTTGTTTTCTCTCCTGGAGGCACAGCTCTGATGAGTACAATTTGCCTTGTAATGTATGAATGCCCTACAGAGGCTGAAGATATACCAGTTATCCCTTGCTTAGACAAGAAGGTTCTTATTGTGTACAGAAACCTGAGAAAGACAGGTTTTTAAGTGGCTGGCTGAGTGTCTGTTTGCAAGTTTGTGGTACGGCTCATAATCAAGGGTCTCTGCAGTCCTGAGAAGAAGCCTGGTTGTTAGCATGGCAGTATTGGCACTTGACAGCCACAGTGGATGGAGTCTGAGCACTCTCACATTGCTACTGTGTGCAGGGTAAGCCAAGGGCTCAAAGGTCTCTACAATTGTGATCCATTTCTGTACATAAAGAGCCTATTGCTCCCTCTGGTAATCAAGTACAGTCATCAGTAAGGTTATTGCAGCACAATTATTACTGTACAGTGATTAAATTGTTAAAATTGTGTTTGTAAACTCTCTAGTAACCAGTACCTTTCTGGTCCTGGCACATGCACCATGAAATTGTATTAACAATAATGATGAAAGAGATTTGTGGTCAGCTGGCCTAAACTACTAATATTAAAAACACAGACTATTAAAAACAACTAGAAATTTACTTAGTCATTAGGCCTTTTCTTAACCTTTTGTTTGCATTTAGTTGGACTTCATTTCAGCAAACTCAGTTATTTCAGGTCCTCAGTGCCAGCCTTGCATTAGTTTCAGAAGCATGGGTGTGGGGTGCATGGGGGTGCATCACAGGCTGTGTGGCTTTTGACTCAGCTCAGGCTCATTTTACAACTGGCACACACTGATGCATCTTCCATGTTTCACTACCTAGAAAATAGTGAAAATGTGCCTTTTTCTGCCTATTACTTTTTTTATGGGATGGGTTGTCCCTTGTAATTGACACGAATCTCTTCCTTTGCAATCTGAATCTTTACATTGCAACCTTTTATTAATAAACCAATAAACAGATCTAAGCTTTAATCGTTATCTAAATGAATGAACAAGCAAATCCCAGCAACAATAAGGCCGTTCAGACTGGGCATATGCAAGCAGGCTGCCACAGCCCCCTTGCCAAAAAGACAGCAGAAATAAGCCCTAATGCACTAGAACTGATGCGAGCCGCTGGCTCCTGCCTGCGCGGCGCTGCACAGCAGTTCCTCTGCAGCTCCGGTGCCGGGACTGGGCTGGGAGGGACAGGGGCTGCGGGGCTGGGGCTCACTCTGCCACCCTCCCCACCGCCCAGGGCACAGCCTGCCTCCAGCTCCCCTCTGCTGCGCTCACTCCCTCAGCTTTCCCTTTGCAATTCGGGTCTGATTTTTCAGGTTGCTGTTTTCCTCCTCTGACCCTTTGTCCTTTTCCCCCGGGCTACTACTTATTACCCTCCTGCTTCCCTGCTGTGCCTGCAGCTTCAGGCACTTCCCAGCCCCGGCCTGCTCACTGTGTCATCGCAGTGCCAAAGGTCTTTCTGAGCCCCTCACATCCCCTGCATCATGCCGCTGCAGTGCACACTCCTTATTCTGCACTCACTGCAGGTGTCGTACAGCAACTGAGACCAAAAAGAATCAGCTTTTTGTCAGAGGGAGATGACGAACAATAAATGAAATGAATACGAAACTCTCCAGTGCTTCCAGTTGCAAATATTCCAACTCTTTTATTTCCTAATTCCTAAAACATTTGCCTGTGAGTCACCAAGAATTAATTACCACAATTAAAATGCTGTTAAGATTTAAATATATAATACATATATTCATTTAGTATCAGAATATATATTGGTAAATCTTATTTATATTTTGAATATAGCATATATTCTATATAATTACAGTGTATATGCAAAGTATATATAAAACAGATTATATATTCTTATTTTATGATTACAGATAAAATGAGAAATTTACAGAACTGGTCCAAGTCCAGTATCACTTTTGTTTTTATTGATTTAATTTTTTGTTAATGTTTAAACACAATTTTCTAACAGGCTAATATTTCATTTTTGCCCAGTTCAGCAGCAGGCAACAGAAAGCATAGATGTTTAATACAAATGGATTAATTTAGGACACATAACTGGTCTGTCACTCCTGAAAGTAACAAGCTCCCTGCAAGCAGCACTGTAACCGGTGTGATCTTCAGAACAAGATATAAAGCAACCTGTTTATGTCTGAAGTGTAGCTGTGTAATGAGGTCACTAGTCTACCCTTTGGGATTGAGGTTGTGCACCCTTTTAAATCAGAGCGGGAAAAGAATAAATCCAGCTGTGAAACATGTTTCAGCCATTGCACTCCAGGGAGGAGTTTAGTTTCGCTGGACCATATTTTAAGAGGTGTTTAGGAACTGTCCTGGGTTCAGCAGCAGCAGTCATTTTTTCTCCTTCTTAGTAGCTGGTGCAGTGCTGTGCTTTTGACTTTCAGCCTGGGAACAGCGCTGATAACACCAATGTTTTTAGTTGCTGCCCAGTAATGTTTACTGTGACCAAGGACTTTCTGAGTCTCATGCTCTGCCAGGGAGGAGGGGAAGCCAGGAGGAAGCAGAGACAGGACACCTGACCCAAACTGACCAAAGAAGTATTCTATACCACAGCACATCATACCCAGGATAGGAACTGGGGGTAGTTACCCAGAAGGGCCAGATCACTGCTTGGGTTGGGCTAGGTATTGGTCAGCAGGTGGTGAACAATTGCATTGTTTGTGACTTGTGTTTATTGTTTTCCTTTTCTCCTTTTAGTTTTATATTCTCTTCCTTTGTTATTTCCTCTAGTGGAAGCAGTAGTGATTTGTGCTATACCTTAGTTACTGGACTGTTTTTATCTCAACCTGTGGGAGTTACATTCTTTCCATTCTGGTCCCCATTCCTCCAGGAGCGGGTGGGAAAGAAGGAGGGGAGGTTAGCAAGCTGCTGCATGGCTCAGAGTTACCAGCTGGGCTTAAACTGTAACAGGAATCTAAAAGATGTCTATGGGTCTCTCAGCCCCAGCTGTAGGCATCTGAATGACCTTCAGAGGCTGGTCACAACTGGGACCGGGATACCTGTACCCTTCAGCTGGAGGCCAGCTCTATAATGTCACTTCAGCCCTGGATTTTATCATAGACAGCCGCATCTCCTGAGGCTATTTTTGCATGGTCGTTTTTGCATTACATTGCAGGGAAAGTTGTTTTAAATAGACGTCTTATTTTTCTGATTGCAATTTACAATCCACTCCATTAAACAGCTGAACATACAGACTCTTATTGCAGTTAACGTAGATGCACCACCAGCTGGTCTTCCTCTGCAGTAGGTATGCTGCTTGTTCCTTAAGCTTAAGAATCAATTTGTATTGCTTGGAATCACTTGCAGGGTAACCATGATGATAATTGGCACATTCTGTTCTTCTCTCAAAATGCATGAAAAAATTGACTGTGTTTATTTATAGTGTGAAAAAGGTCTGTGGTTTTATTTAGCATATTTGCACACTGAAAATGAAAACAAAACCAAACAAAGAAAATGAAGTATTCCCAGATGTATTTTTATGAATTTGTTCAGCATGAAAATAAGAGATAGAATAATGAGATAGCTAAGAAACTAACCTGAAGCCTTTATCAAGTCAGACTAAACTTGGGTTGGCAGCTGAAAACACTCCACCAAAAATGGAGGTCCATTTTTTCTCACTATCAGTCATATTGTACTGCTGTGCTTTCACCTAGCACACCTAAAAACTGGGAAAAGTCTGGAAAATTCCTCGTCTTCAGAACTGTGGAACTCCTTGCTTTATTGTTGCTCTCTTGAGTACTGGAAGCAGCTGGAAAACTCATGACAGTGCTCATATAGGAATTTTATGCTGGTTTAGGTTCAGTGAAGACATTAATGAATTGCAATTTTATGAAAAATCATGGCAGCCAGTATTATAAACATCATTTTAAGAGTGATGGAAAGCCACTTTCCATCATCAGCTGAAGCCTCTGTTTTTCATATTTAGTCTCATGTAATTATCATCTTGACATGTCATGGTTTAAACCCAGACAGACGTCTTGTTCACTCACTCCCCTCCCCCTCTTGCCCTCCCCCTACTCCCGGAGGGATGGAGAGGAGAATCAAAAGAATGCAACTCCCACGGGTTGAGATAAGAACAGTTTAGTATCTAAGGTATAACACAAATCACTGCTGCTACCACCAATAATAATAATGATAAAGGGAATAACAAGGGAAGAGAATGAAGCACCTTACCACCAGCCAACCGATAACTTACCCCCCCCCCCCCCCAAGCCAGACCAGGCACTTACCAATGCCTCCTCCAGCCCTGCAGTCCTAAGCCCTTCCGGGTAACTCTCAGTTACATCCTGGGCATGAGGTGCTGTGGTATGAAATACCTCTTTGGTCAGTTTGGGTCAGGTGTCCTGTCTCTGCTTCCTCCTGGCTTCCCCTCCTCCCTGGCAGAGCATGAGGCTCACAAAGTCCTTGGCCAAACCAAAACATCAGTGTTATCAGCTCTGTTCCCAGGCTGAAAGTCAAAACACAGCACCGCACCAGCTATCAAGGAGAAAAATGACTGCTACTGCTGAACCCAGGACATTACGACAGCAGCTCCTTAGATCTATTGTTAATTAACTTGAGCTTTTCAGGGCTGAGCTGGACTGAGAAAGTGAGACTTAGTCTGCAAATACCCAGCCCAAATTTTTGAATGCTTTTCTTATTCAAATACAACTGACACTTAGGAGCAACCAGAATCACTTCAGCTCAGGCTATGAATGTGCTATAAGGAGGTGGTAAATTGAGAAAAAACATGGCCTTCTTCTCCTTGTTAAGTTGTAAGGGAGAGGAGGAATCCTGCTGTAGCAGGGTTTTCAAGATACAGACCAAACTGATACGTAAGGGAAAGGTATAGTCAGGTATATGCTGTAATGAGATCCCCAGATGAATTTTACTGAACAACTGAATAGCAACCAGCTTTTCAAAATACAAGATCTTCTTTCTGCAAAAAATACACGCAAGAAGTGCTATGTATATGAGGAAATGTGCTAAATTTAATAGTAGAACTTGCATTTGTAAATTTATTTACATGCGTGTACTAGTGACAGCTTTCATTGTGAGACTGACATCTCAAGCATGTGGTTAATTTGACTGCCATTGATTTCAATGGAGCTAATTGCAGTAGTAACATTAAGCACAAGAAAATCTTGGCAGTGCTGTGAGTTCCATAATTGAGTCCTAGAGTCTGACACAGAACTTTCACTTCTAACATACGAGGAATAGAAATTACCATCCTTCACACCCATAACTCCTCTGTCAACAAACAGGAAAAGAAGAAAACAAAGATTTCCATTATTTAAGAAGAATATGTGTGTAAGTTATATCTGATTGCAAATAGAAGTTTCATTTCCATCAAGTTTGCTTTAGCCTCGGATGTTTTCAGATTGCTTATATAAAAATGCTGATTAATGTTCATCATTTACAAATAAATGTTTTCCCTGCAGTGCCAGTGGGAAAAATGTTAATATTTATTGCTTTCCAGCAAAAGGTTTTGAGCAGGCCTGTCAGCATAACTAAAAATGCTTTACAGTGTTAAGGAAGATTAAGCTGACAGCAAGCCATTTTCTGTTGTCACATGAACAACCTTACATGAGGTTTATTTATTGAGTGAAAATTAATTACATATATCAAAGGAAAAAACTGTTGATTTAATTTGAAGATTTGTTTACCTTTATTTGAACAGCCTGAAGGCTCTTTTCAAGATTAAGTATTTTAATTAAGTGAATTAATGAATTAAAGTGATTCAGGGTCATTTTCTGAGCCAGAGTTGTTATAACTTTAGAATAAATATTATTAAAGCGTGTGATTAAGTGACAATTAATTATCAATCCCAAAGCTGACTGTATCACATAAATCTTAATAATGTTTGTTAAAGGGGAACACCACTGAAATAGTACAGGCAGTAGTCATTATTTTAAAATCTCAGTTCTCTTGAAACTTGTGAAAAAGGAAGGAGTAATTTTCAAGTTTAATGTAAGCAGAGTTTCAGCTATGCTTGCACAAACAGGCAGATGGTAATTTATTATATTTCACAGAATATAATAGAATATTATATTGGTAATAATATTCCACAGATTATAATAGAATAAAAAAAAAAGCTCAAAAAAGTTTGCTATAGAAGTTTCTCCTCCAGCTATAGGTAAAAAAAAGATGCTGGCATTTCACCACAAATATCTAGGAGGGTTTTGTGGTATTGTTCTAATGAAAGTAGCTTTTCTATCTAAGAATGAGAAAACAGAATTATTTCTGTCTCTAATTCCTTGTTCTTCAGACAGGAATTCCCAGCTGTACATACCTATATTGAATTTATTTCAGAGTTCTCCTATATCAGGGCTTTGCATTCCATTGCTCTTGAGTTTTTGAGACAGTGCTACTACTAAAAATCCATGTATTCCAGACATACGCTAGTGTATGCGTGGCAGCAAGCAGTAAAATGCAGGTAAAATCAGGCAATACTCACTGAGACATAAGTCATGCTCCTTCATATTGGCCAGACCACTGATCCTAAAATTCTTCCTTCAGCTTTTTTGAAGCTGAGGAGAGACATCAGGACTCCCCACCCCAGCCTATAGTGCATTTTGATGGTTGTGACACACTGCTATGAGAAATGTGAATTTTGAATCCCTCCAGGCAGAGCAAGGAACTGCACCAGAATTTCCCTCATTGTGGGTGTCTTATATAAAAATGAGAGGAGATATGCCTCTAGGCTGTTCTTTTAACTGTCTTAAAGACAGATCTGTGCTCAGTTGTAGAATGTGTTTCTTTTCTAAAAAAGGCTTGTAGTAGCACCTTCTGAATACATAGTGTTGTGGGATTGACAGCTTCAGAACAGAAATATAGGTTTACTTACTTAGTTTCATTTTTTTCAAGTCTGTCTGTGGGTGACTCCTTGCTTAGTATTTAAAATGTCCTGAATCTCATTTTGAGGAGCTGAAGAATGATCCCAGGCACCATAAAAAGAGCAGAGGGAGAGATTTGGATTTCACTCTGGACATCAGATACCTAAAAATCTCTATGCACTTTGATTCTCTCAGTAAATTGATATAATAAAACTGTATCTGGGGTGTTGTGAGAGCAAAGATAGTGAAAGACTGTGAGGTGCTCAAGTGTTAAAGTAATGGAGGCTCTAGAGGGACTGCAGATTGATGTAAGTTCTGTAAGAAGTACATAAAGGAGCCTAGGGATCACTCGGCTCCATTCAATCTCAAGAAGAAAAAAGAAATGAAAGCGGTAATACAAACCTGTAAATAACAGAATTTCAATAGTCATATTCTTTTGTCCTCTAGGACCTCCATATACTAGTACCATTGTTTGCTTATGCAAGGCAGAGTTTTTCTCTTGCCATCAACAATTGCAGAATCTACTTCAGTAAACTTCACAGGCTTTTCACTGAGTTAAGTGTATGTTGAAGAGAGAGAAAAACAGGTCAGCATGGAATCAGCACTATTTTAGACCTCTCAGAAAGGCAGGGGAGAAAAAAGTACAGCAAATCCAGCATAAAATCTCCTGAGATGATGCAAGCCATCTAAAAAATGCATATGTAGCCTGAAATAATCATGCTTAAAGAAGGTTGTTTATTAATGGTCATGCACTGTTTTTCCAAAGTGAAAAGGTAAATTTGGTCTTGTTCCACTCAGATAGCCAGAAATTCATTGTGCATTATTGTAATTATGACCGGAAAATACTGGTAGAATTGGCTTAAGTACACAGTTTATATGAGAACCAACATTTTTTGATGAATCCAGTGCAAATGTTTTTCCACTGCCAACACTGCCTGGTTCCCATGACCCCAGCCTTCTGCAAGCTCTGCAAGCTCTGTCTGTGACTTCTTCCAACCTCTGTCCTGCTAGGCACTTTACCTCCACAAGGTCTCCAACTATCTGAAACAGGAAAGGTTTTCGCTTTGCTCAGACAGTAGAGGGAAAGATCTGTTTCAGTTTAGTTTACTATCAAGTGTATGAGTTCAGTTATTTTAGCACCTGGGTGTAAAGCCAACTACAGCTGATCTGTTATGACAACTCCCACCTTAGCCTCCTCCTGTTACAAAAATTAGCCATGTTGTAGTTTACTGTGATATTAATCTCTCTGCCTTTGATTGCACTTATTGAAATTCTTTCCTATTAGTAGAGTTTTGAAAAACAAAAATCCTAATGCCTGTGGTAGAATCATAGAATCATAGAATAGTTAGGATTGGAAAGAACCTTATGATCATCCAGTTCCAACACCCCTGCCATGGGCAGGGATGCCTCACCCTAGACCATATCGCCCAAGGTTCTGTCCAGTCTGGCTTTGAACACTGCCAGGGATGGAGCATTTACCACTTCTCGGGGAATCTGTGCCAGTACCTCACCAACCTCACAGTAAAGAGCTTCTTCCATACATCTAACCTAAACTTCTCCTATTTAAATTTGAAAGCTTAAACTGTTTTAATGCTACAAGAAACTGTTTTCATGCTACAAGAGTACAAGACACCTCTGCACATTTGCACATTAAGTTTTAAAAGTGTGGCTACTCTGTTCTTCCCAAGTCCAGTACAACTTGTACTTTATCTATTGTGATTAAAAAAAAAGTCCGGTACCTAAGCACTACTTTTATGCCCAAACTGCTCAGTAGAGAGAGCAGTCTGGGAGAGACTGCTCTCTTTGGTGTGCCACTGTTTTTATTGTTCCGTCTGCAGTGTACTTTTCTTGCCTTGTTTAATCATAAGTGCTGATGAACTTTGAATACATGGAAGGGAAAACAGACTAAATGAACATTCCAGGAATTTCTTTACCTGCTATTTCCTTTTTCCTGAACTTGATTTCCAAGTAATAGAGAGTAATTCTGTTGTGCACAGTGGTATTTTAACACTGACTACAAAACTGTATTTTGTAACTGGGGAGGGAGGAAAAGTGGAAAGAATAGGTTAAAGTTCAGAGGTTTGATGGTAAATACACATATTAATTATTTTCAAAACACCATATGTATCAGGAACACAAGAGTTATTATAGAGGAATATTTTCTACTAATTTTGTTAATTGTGTAGATATTCAAAAAGTGAGAGGTTATGGTGTGGAGCAGAGTGAGAGAAAACTAAGGAATGACCACTTCTGCAAAGACATTCTCAATTACAGATCAAATGAAAAGGAGTGATATGGTGAAAATAATCAGTAAGAAGAATTTCAGAGAAAGGCAAGTGATATTTTAGCAATAAATAGATTTGTTCTTTGGGCTTCAGAACAGGGGTATGATATAGGATTCTACAGGAAAAGTGGGCAATCATTTTTAGATTTGCCCTTTTGCAATACAGCAAGCTCCCTTTCAATGTAGATTCATAATGGGAACTTCTCTTAGCTTCTACTATATGAAGATTTATGAAGACAACTGAGACAGGACATTGAAGCATTGAAAAGAAAGCCAAGGTAAGTTACTTACTGAAATCATATTGCAGGGAATAATAAGAGGCAAGTGAGTGAAGAAGGGTGCTTCTCCAACTTCTCTGTTAAGAGGTATCACAAACTTATTAATCTGTGAAGATAATAGAGGAATTCCATTTTCCTCAGGGATGTTTTTTGGTATTCATTTTAAAATAGTTCTCTGATAATGAATTCTACTTCTACATATGGTTTTGTTCATGAGAAAATGAGTCATGATCTAATTATACAAAGGCTGCTACAAATATTTGTCTATATAAGTGAAGCTGTCTTCCAAACAGGTACATTTTCTGACCAAAATGGGGGGAGCAGATTTGGTGGGAGAGACTGAGAATACCTTTTCTTCATTCAAATGTGAAAACAATTGAGATAATACAGAAAAGACCACATGAAATCTTCAGAAGAGTTTGGCTACTTCATGTCTTTGTTGCTTATGAAACATTTTTCAAGTTCTCTTTGTTTTAACTGAAGCAGAGTAAATATTTCTGTAAGACTGAGACTTTGTGTGCACATCTATGCCTGTGTTGCTCTCTCTGCTTACTATATAGGAACTCCGAATGTATTTGCAGCATATTATGATAGGAGGGGTCCATCTTCTTCTGCATACTGCGCTGATGTGGACACTTAGTCTTCTAAGTGAGTTGTTTCTGTACTGTGATCCTTGTCAGGATTACGGTGTTTCTGAAGTTTTAGTGTCTGAGATACCAAAAAAGTTTATAGACTTGGCCTGAGGGTTGATTGAAGTACAGTAGCTATACAGTACCGAGATGATCATGAAATAGCTTCTAGAACTACATGATTTTATCAGTATCTCACATTTAATTTAAAGCAATACTTTCAGCTCTTATGGTTGCAAAGACAATTTTGACAATGTATCAAATACAATTAAATAACGTCTGATAACGTCTTATCAGCTCGCACAGTATCTGCTTGAGCAAAGGAGGAGTTCTTTCATCTCAGATTTACCCCCAGGACTGTTCCATCCTCCTCCTGTACTTCAAAGGGCTCTCCATACCTCTGCTCTAATCATCTGTTGCTTTTTGTGTTTCACTTCACTCTGCACCTGCCTTGGTGGATTTGGTTTGTAAGTTTTGAGCACAATTGAGGCTAACAGGGTGGCTTTCTCAGTACTTATTTCTTGGTATATTAGCACTGTACCTCCCTCTTAAAAAAGGGAAGAAAAAGAAAACAATATAACATTTGCACATCTAGTGATAACCAGATGTGCTGACACCAATGCACTAAAGAATATGTCTAGGCCTAACCTTTTTAATTTTTCTTTATGAGTATCATATTCCCTCTCATCACATTTGGAAGTTATAAAAGCTTTGAACAATGTAGTCCATGAAACTAATTGCAGTCAAATGTCCTTGGTTCAGCCTTTCTCCATACTTTTGTAAATCTTTTTGATACTATCCAATGTACAGCTTCTGTAAGACACATGCAGTCATGAAATGCATATTTCCTTGATCAGCTGGTCTAAGAAAGTTGTTTATCCAAATAATAACTTTTCTCACATTTAAGATTTAAAGTCACACTAAGCTGCCTTGTACTAGATTGGCACTGAGTGTAGCTGGAACTTTTGCATGCACTTTAGGACCTAAGCAAATAAAATGTAATAGTCATTTTCTGAGTTCATAGATTCCGCTGTTCATTTTGTGAGGGATGTTATAGAATAAATTCCATAAAACCTTTTAGGAAATCTGTACTCATGCGCATACATCAGTGCAAGAAGTTCTGTGTCTAATGGCTACTGATGTTAATGTTGTGAGTGTAAAGTTCTTCATATATCCCTTCCCAATGTGGGATGCAAGGGACCACTAGGCATTTTTCCACAATCAGGAAAGCCTTAATCTCTTTAACTGATATTGCCATCCATACCGTCTATTGAGGTTATGTTTTTTGTGAAAGGAAATATTGATTAGCCACTAGACTAACAACTCATTTCATACACGTCATTGAGCAACTATTCAGCAAATGTCAGTACACTATTATATGCATTACCATAGCATGCATAACTTCAGAAAGAAAAGATCGAAAGAAAAGATCAAAAGAAAAAACAATATTCAAGTGTTTAAAATTTCTTTTTCTATGTGAGCATGGAAATAAAAAATATTTTTCTTTTATCTGTATCCCTTAAAAAGTATATATATGTCTGCTGATTTTTTAACCAGAGAATTATATGTGAATTTTCCTTTTAACTGTGCTCAAGTCTGCTGAGCGTGTTAAAACAGCTAAGATATGCGAGAACCTTCAAGAAAAGCAAAACCAAAACAAAACACAGAAAGACTTTCATTTCTCCCATAAAATAGGGGCTAGAATTTTGCCTTCTCTGCTCTTTTAAATGTCATCACATGGTCATCAAAACAGGATAAATAAAATGTTATTGTGCCTATAGTGAGAGATGTTTTCATGTCAAAAACCACAGCTGTCACACCTTCTTCTTAAGCTTATTTTAGTAAGCACACTCTTGACTCTCTAAGGTGACACCAAAAGCTTTTTAAGTAGAGAATTTAAAATGTGCTATCATGTAGGATATTTCTCTGTCTGAACACGTATAAAAAAATCTTTATACAGTACCTTGGACAATAATCCATATTCCTTCAGAGAGTATGTCTTAAAAGTTGAAATAATGTGCACAAGTTCAAGATTTTTTTTATTGTTGCCCTTGTTATTCTAAAACTGGAAGTTTTGGCAAAGATAAATCATTGCCAGTTTTAATAGGTTGTCTACATTTACATGGATGTACAGGTCCCTTAAACCCAAAACATTCTACGATTCTATTATATATATATATATAAAAATACATATATGTATGTATGCATGTCTCAAAAAAGTAAAATGCACTTTGTGGAGGTAGTATAGTGTATGGACATTAATGTAGTTTATTCTGGTGCTATATAGAGTGTGATGTCATAAATAAGAAGTTTAAAGGACTTTCAATATTGATAGCACTAGTCACATACAAGGCCAGTTACTAAACCATCCAGATTCTGGAAGTCCTAGTCTATTGTATGGCTTGTTTTTGTAATATAGGATAAGAAAGATAGAGATCAACAGTCAGTTCAACGCAAGTGATTGATGATTGCTTTCAATTTTTCTGTTTAAAAATAATGAAGTACC
This sequence comes from Pezoporus occidentalis, assembly GCF_034315485.1. NCBI lineage: Eukaryota > Metazoa > Chordata > Aves > Psittaciformes > Psittacidae > Pezoporus > Pezoporus occidentalis. The sequence goes on from NW_026915268.1 coordinate 1,658,848, forward strand.
CACAAGAGTGTAATACCTCATTACAATGAATTATAAAAAGTAGTAGTTCAGTGTAAACTGTAATCACTTTAGCACTCATAGCATGATATAAAATAAATATATCTATACATATGGCATTTCTGTAAAGTGCTTGCCAAAGTAAGTTTTTAAATTAATACTGTCCTTGGAGAAGAATGGGAAATCACAACTGGCTGGGGCTTTCCTAAGAAAGAGAGCTCCCTTTGGTTGATTTGTCTTTAACAAACAAACAAACAAACAAACAAAAATCCTTACTGTTGTGAAATGTTTTAGACTATTCCCTTCTTTGGAAACTCTTGAGTATTCAAGGATTTCTTTCTTGGCGACATACTGTAGCAGTACTTTGATCCCAGGAAAGTAACAGCTTTTCAGCTGGTTCAGTTCACCTGATTCCAGGTGTCTATATAGCAATAGTACAATAATGAAGTACAAGCTAATAGCTTGTAAGAACAGTTCTTAATTTTTAGGGGTCCTCTAATTCACCTGTTGTGAAGTTCACTAGGATTCAGTCATGTTTTCTCTCTTTTTTTGATGACATGATGTAATTTGTATTCTTGATTTCACTGTATTTTTAGCTTCCCCTTCTCAAGGAGCATCTCCATGATTAGTGCAAGTCCTAATTGACTTAGAAGCTTTCTTGAGCATCTCTCCAAATTAAAGAACTACAGTTTCCACAATTGCCTCTTCCCTGACAGGCTTCATAGGACAACTACCAATGGAATATTTCTTTATTCTGTGATATCTTTCTATGTCTTTATTTTATTGTATTTTTTATTTGAAGACTTAGGAAGGCTTCAATGTGTGCCAGGAGTTTCCTGTTTGTTGAAAGAACATATAAGTTATAAGCATATAAGTTTATTCGTTATCCATTATCTGCAAAGAAGTAGTTGCACTCACCGCTTTCCCTTTAACTAGCACAATTCAATTGTAATGAATATACCACCCACCAAAACTACACATTTCTGAAGAAGCAGGATCATAGAAAAAGCAGATAAATAACCTTTTATCTCACTTCCTTTTCACTGAATCAAGAGAAAATAGCAAGGTAACAGCATCTATCAATGTGGACATGGGGAAAAAAATACCTACAAAAATCTTTCTGAAATGAAGCAAAAAAGATTAAACTTTCTATTTATTATCAAAGATACTTTGGGAATGTTTGATAGCCCATTTACAATTTGTAAGGTAAAAAGTCATTGATCAATAATTTACAAACAACTTTTACTGTAGGAGTTCTCATTTATGCAGTATTTAACCTTACACTACAGTGAATTCATCCTGATTTTGTGGCAATGAACTTAAATCAAAGATAAAACATCAGTCACATTTACTGCAGAACTGAAAGTTTCTGTATTAGGAGCAGTGGCTGGACTTGACTAGACCACCTCCAGAAAGGGATCTCTTCTGAAATAAGATGAAAAGTCAGACTGCTTGCTCTTTCATGTGTCGGGGGGGTAAAATTCTAGTGAACTGTGCAGTGACTGTCTATTCCCTACTGTGTACTAAGATTAAAATATCATTTTGGCTGTGATCGTTACCAATCTGAAACTTCAATAGTTGTTCCTTAGAACTGAAGATGCATTCATCTCTTATGCCACACAACATCCATCTCTTTTTCTGTGCTACTTTTAAAAAGATCACTTATAAAACCTGACGGGAGAACAGTGTGTATTGGTTTGGATAAAATTGCATTTTAGATGTCTTGAAATAACATTTGCCAGAAATCCATGTTTGTGAAGGGAGAAATATTACAGGCTATTAATGTAGAAGCGTTTTTGCAGCATCTATAATTACTTAATGTGACACAGGAACAGAAAGAGGAATAGTTAAAGAGATGGAGATAATCCATAAATTATGCTGTTTGGGATTTGTAGATGTAATTAAAAATGATAAAGGATGGAATGTTTTCTTTTTACAAACACAAAATTACTGGGCTGGATTTTCTGGTGTCTTGGAACATACTCAGATATTCACCCTGCTGAGGTGAAAAGGGGATTGCTGCTGCTTGGTAGCATTATGTCAACTTCATACACTAATTAGTTGGATCAAAAGAAGTGTGCAATGAAGGTGCAAAGCAACAGAGAATCAGCTTCCTTTCTTTAAAATGAAGTTTCCCCAAAATTGCATTGAACATGGAGCATAAACATTACCTAGTGTATTAGGCTAAATATGTAAGTGAATTTTCATGTATTAGAAATGCCTTTTCATACGTTAGAGAGGCATTTCCACAATAAAAAATAAGAGACAAAATAGGGTCACCGTTAGGATAGCCAACAAAGGACATCCCACTAATACCTCAGCTGAACTCATCTGATCCTAGCTACTGGTGTTAATCAGCAGTCATCATAAACTAATGCGATCTCGAGTGTTTGTAATTTCTATTTACAGGATAACACCAGTTCCTAGCAAGTTGAATGTGGCTTTTTTATATTCATGCTATTTTTTTAAATGGCACTGAAATGATCTCAGAGGAGCAGATCTGACAGGTCAGTCATTGCAGATGGTAAATGCTTTTTGTACAGAAATTTAGAAACAATTATAGAATGTCTTGCCTCAGGAGGAATTTCTCTCTTGCTCTGTTTGAGGGTAGATTTCCTCTACTGACTTGATTTTGTTTTTTTTTTTTTTGTGCAGATAAAATCTCTCTGCTGCTTTGTAGGAATAACTCCTTGCTCCTTGTTCAAATATGCAACTGTAAATAAGCAGAGGATATTGCAAATAAACAGTGCTATTCTTTTAAATAATGCAATGTGTGTAATCAGGACAGTGGAATTACAACAGTATACAGCTCTCAGTGTAAAATTAGTTTTCTAGTAAAATTTAATTTGTTCCATTGTAAATGTTTTTCCCCAATTCAGAAGATCCCCTTGAGTTGTTACGATAATCAGCCTATTCCTACGAAGAGATGCAGTTACACTGTAAGTTCCAGTACACAGATCAAAGAGGACAGCTACATTATAATAAGCTATGGGAATTAGAAAGTCAGAGAAAAATTATATCAATCCTATTTTCTAAGGGAAAAATATGTCCAAATATGTTCTTTCCATTTCCATTTTAATCCCAGAGATGTCAAATGCTTTTTCCAGTTTGTTTTGAATTTACTTGAAAAAATAGAAACATTTCATTGTGTTATGCTGCTGCTGTATTACCCTGTCCCCCTGATGATGATATCTGAGTACTTTCCAGTCATTTGTATCATTTATTCTAGGAGATAAATTAGAACTATTATTGCCATTTTACAGACAAGTAATTCAACAAAAGAGATCTGCTTTAGATTTCACCAGAAGTTTGATAGGAAACTGGACTTTGAATCTAGCCCTACTCTCTTCCTGTCAGCATTCCCTGTGTCAGAATTCCTCTCCCTTGCTGCTCTTACAAAGTCAGTGTAGTGCTTTAGCAGCTTTTTCTGGTAACAGTGCTCCAGCCAGTTCAATCCAGTTCAGCACAATCAATCCATCATTATCCTGCTCACTAGTTCACAATAATTTCTATATCATTACTGTTTAAAAAATCTGTACTTCCAGCAGTAAAAGAAAGAAAATAAAAGCCTTGGGAGCATATGGGCATGTATCACTAACTACACTGGTGGAAAAACACAGGGAAGTCAGATTTTTCATGTTATCTCACAGTTTTATGTTTACTAATAACTTTCCACATCTAAAGTTAAATAACGGATGTTGTTTTTTGACAATAAGCAAAATAGTGCTACCAGTGTGCAAACAGGCAATTTTGGGCCAGCTGAATTAGCACTTCTGAAAATGTCTGGAAGCTTTAAGTGGAAGAGTTAACATGATTACTCGGTATGGATGGATTGGAGTGCTCAACATGTTCTGTGAGTTGCCTGAACTTGATTTTCAAATTTGGATTTCATTCTCTTTGTACCAAATTTTGCAAAATTTGGGTGGTTTTCCTGGAAAAACTGTGCTGTTTGTTCTTTTTGGAGGCTGCAAGTTGGTCGATCTAAGCCTCAGCCTGCAGTTACCGGTTGTCAATATTACAGTGTATTCAATGAACAATTAAAAAAAGAATCCCACACAACAATAGTAATGCGCAATGATTACAGGTCTAGGTGCTGCAATAAGGTGCTGGTTTGGTTAAGTCATTGCTAGTGAAACATCAGAGCTGATTAAACTGGCAAGGAGAGCAGTCCCCTATCAACAAGCTCCATTTTCTTGGTAGGTCTTCGCATTTTTGCATCTCTTTTTCTTAAAATGCGACTTACAAGAGAAGCAAACAAAAATTCTTTTAATTATAAATCATGCTAAAAGCACACTTTATGAATAGTGGCATGTTCTAGAAAGACTTTCTGTCTTCAATATACATACATAACTACATTTCTCCTCCTGCATTCTAATAAAATAAGGGGTAGGAAGAAAGCACAGGAAAAAAGCACAACAGCCCCTCCATACATTCATCCTGTAACCATACTTGTACCTCTTCTTGAATAACAGTGATGGTGATCAAAGCAGAAAAGATCTTTGAGCTGGGTGCTTTCAAGCTGCTCACTAATGACTATAATTCAGCAGAAAATAGGAACAAAACTACCCCAACAAACACTGCAAACATTGCACTCTGAGTAAAAGGGACTCTCACCAACTAAAGCTGAAGCAAGTTAAAGATTTCTCTATTACACAGTATGTCAAAGTTAAATACAGGTCTAAATCCATTCAAAAATTTAGAGCAGTTAGTTCCCAACCTAGGAATGAGCACAGACAAGCTGCTTTGTTAAGTGAATAACCCTTCCCAGAGCCTGTTGTGGCATCACCGCTATTGATAGCAGTGTCTGTTTCTACATTGGCCTGATTTAACCTTGACTATGCTAAGTTTGGTACTAAGGTGGTGTTTAATTTAATTAAATGCCGCTTGAAAGAAGACCTGTGCACCTACAGCATGTGTACCTGGAGGAGCTTCTCATTTTTCCTCCTCTGCATTTTGGTATTTTTCTGTTTATGCATGGAAATGAAACTGCTTTCAGACATGAAGCTGAATGGTAGCCAGGTGCTTTATAACTGTATTAGACTGAAGCTCTCATGAGAAATATTTTTTCCTGGAAAATAAATTATAACATGGCTAAGTGGTGCCTGACAAAGCTAAACAGGAACCATGCTGCTCTATTGCAAATTCATCTGCAGTCTCTCGGTAGAAAGACAAGTAAAAGCACTTCATCAATCAGTCAGAAAAGCACAGGAATACTCATAGGAGACCACTAAACTCTAAATACCAATCAATTTCACCAGCGTTTTTTGTCAAACTTGCAAGTCCCCTTAAGCGCTGTCATCTAGAACTGCCAGAAGATGCTGCATGGTATGCTGCAGGAATGGAGAAGGAGAGCTGTGCTGAAAGCCCCTCTCTGACAGTCATAATTAGTGTATGTGCATATATGCCAGCACTGTCAGGATTTATTGAAGTCAGTGGGTGGGGCTTGGCTGACATTGAAGTTTTGGAACCAGTCCTACGGGGCTCAGAACCCTTATGCTCCATCTGAGAATTGGGCTCATATTTTCTTTCTGCTGGATTGGCTATTTTTCAGTGACCTAAGCATGTCCCACCTGCCAGCAGGGATTTCTGTTGCATACATTGTGAGCGCAGATAGCAGCCTCTAGACTTTGTCCTTGAATTCAAAGTCACTGAAATATATAATAAATATTGAGGGATTTTAATCAAGACATTGCACTGATCCTTCTTCCTACACAAAGAGATGTCAAAATTGTTTTACATCCAATGGGACATCAAATGCTATGAGATTGTTGATTTCCCACTCACCACTGCCTTCATCCTGCCATTCTTCTCAGTCAAACAGAAGTAGTTCTGAGAGAAGGAAAATATGGAATATAACCTCCTTGCCCATTACCTTCAGCTGTGGTTATGCCCTCATTGGGATATTTACATTTTCTAAGTCAGAACTGTATTTTAAACTTTTGCTTAAACAATGTCAGGTGCTGTGAACACAGCATAATGGACAGAGATCAAAATAGCTTCTCTAATGCACCCCCATCCCACACACTGTGTATCTGGGTCAGCTTGAATCACTGTTTTGCCTTGAATAAAAGCAAAAAGAACTCATCAAATGGGCTATGAAGCAAAGCACTTAACTCTGTGGTTTGTTGTTTTTGTTTTTTTTTTAAATAATCCAGCTCCTTCTGGATTGTCTTTTTTGTCCCACTTATTTTTCTGTCCTCCTCCCCCTGCCCCATATATTATTGGTAGCTTCCTTTACTCTCATGCCTTTTCTTGTGTGTGCATTTCATTCCTTTACCTTAGGTTTTTGCATTCTTAACCAATCTCTGTCATGTTATTTCCCACCTCACTACCTAGGTATTTCTTTATTGCTTCATTTTATGGTTTCATTTTAGTTTCCATTCAAAATAAGACCCTCACCCAAACCCATTATCTGGAACTGAGTAAATTGAGTATCAGCCTGAGCTCCATGTTTGTCTTTTGGGACAAATCTGGACTACAGATTTCTTTAAAACAAATCTGACTTTGCTTTTGGATATCATTTGCTCAGAAAAGCAAGATCAATTAAATAGTAGTTTCCAGCTATTCTCTGCTGAATTCAGTCTTCAATCTCAACAGCATGTTGTTCTTTGAATATCCTGCAGAGCGTATTTTGTAGGAAAGGGCTTGTGATTTCTGTGCGTTACCTGAATCATGAAAACATGAGGAAAGCAGGAAAGAAGGAGGTGGTCTTCAGTGCTGAAATACTCCCCTGCAGTGCTCTGTAGTCCACAGTTCCTGCATGTGCTTTTAAATATTGGGCATGTGGAGAGAGCTATCGTATTTACTTACATACATGTTTTGGTAAGAAAAGCCATACAAAAGCAGTCTCTACGAAATACCACTGCTTCTGTTTTGCTGGACTTACAAAAGTGAAAGCATTTGGATTGATGTTCTGCTATTTTATAACCAACGATGCATCACAATTCTGCATTGTTTTATATAAAAATTCTGTTAATCTCTATTACAGTTGTCTATAAATTTACAGGAAAAGATACCCATATTTTCTGTCACCTCTAAATGATAAAACCAATACTTAATCTCAATTTGGAAACAAAGCCTTAGTAGATGGAATAGAAGGTTTGGTGATAAGCTCTAATGACTTTATTCCTTTGAATTCTACTTCAGGGGAGGGTAATGAGTCCCCTGATGCGGGATTCTCAGGAGTAAAGAAGTAGAAGGAAACAAATCAGTAGTCTTCTTGCAGAATAATGGTCTAATCACATCTGATACCAATTAGTATCCTTGCTGATAGTCCTTATCAGGACATAGATGAAGCCTGAATTACATGTCTCCACAGTGCAGTGGTCATTTTGCTGAACAAAATTGAACTGGGAATATATCCAAGGACAAAAAACCATCTTCAAAAGCATCAGCTGAAAACCTCTTCCTGAAACAGGCCTGACTGTTTTATTCTGTCCCCCTATTTCCAGCTGAACCACATTTAACACAAATTCAGTTTCGTTTATTGTCAGCAGTGAGTGAATGTCAGAGATGTGGAGTGTGAATCCATGTCACTCAAAACTGAACAATAATCTTAACATCAAATATGCTTTCTAGGGTTAGTCAGTTGAAAAGACTGGCAAGGAAGAAAGCCTTGTAACTCACTGAATATTTCTACTTCCTTTTGCTGATTCTATAAGCTACCAGAAGTACCCCTACAGAAAGGATCCTTCATTTTCAAAATATATTTAATTAGCAAAAATGTGTATTAAATTCCTAGAAATCTCACAAATATAACAGGACTTATATTAAGTGGGGTACATGAGAATAAGTTACTCTTAAGTATGTTTTCATCATCTAAAAACGTTGATGTGTGTTTTCAGTTTACTGGAATTCACAAGGCAAAAACTTCTATGCTGACAAATATATTCTGGACCTTTTTCAAGAGTAGCTGACTTAAAACCCAGAACTTTTTGGCCTGTTTTAGATTCTCAGGTCTTAAAGCATATCTATACACTGAGATAGTGTCAAGAGACACATACTGCTTAATTACAGAGAAGCGTTTTAACAAAAAAATACATTTCCTGTGCCCTCTTCAGGTCTTAATTGTTCCTGCCAATTCACCACTACCATCTGTCATAAACTTGCATTTTTCTGTTCAGCTGAAATATGAGTGTAATACCGATTCCAGAATACCATAATAGATTCTGTTTCCCCTTTGTACTGAGTTTTCATGCAAATAACTGTAGAGGCATGCAAATCTTGATCAAGGTTGCCAGTAGCTTCAGAGTCAAGAAGAAAAGCTCATCTGCTAGAACGACTCATGACAACCTCACCTTTGATCATTGGGACAATTCTCCAATTAGGTATGCCCTCTCCAGTTCCAGGGCAGTTTTAGATCTTGTAATTTTTACAGGGAAATTTTGAAGCTCTGATCATCTGTTTTTAGCCCAGGCACCGTAAAATGTGGGAGAAGGTCAGTTTCCTCTTAATGATGATATTTCCTTAGGCTTTTTTTTTTCTTTTTCGTTAATTTTTTTCAAACAATGAGCCAGAAACAAATGCTGGTAAGCAACAAGCTTAAAATTCAGGATACTTTCTGTAGAAATAGAAATCATGTTGTTCACATCAGTTCATTTGTCCTTACTAGGAGCATTTTTCCTCATTTCTTGTTACTTGACATCAAGTCCATAATTTCTTTGCTATATAGATTGACTTGGGAGTAAGTCGGAGCTTCATCTGTATGTTTGCTGTCTAGAGGATGGATGCATGCACAAGTGCAGCTGCCTTGAAACCAGAGACCTCTTGGCCTGTCTTAGGTGATCAGAGATAACTAAAAATAAATGAACAGCACATGGAAAACACAAACCAGGTGTGTCTGGGGCATGACTTTGAAATGTAGCCAATCAGAAATGACTAAAGTTTGTTCCTGCTTGCTGACTGCAGTCTTTGGGGAAATAAGTCACATCTAGTCTTTCAATTAGTAGGACAAACTGTGCGATAACACACCAAACAAATACAGCCACATTTCAGAAGAGGTCAGTAGAGTAAAAGAAATCAGCATGTCAATGGTCTAGTAAAAACCTAAGGAATATTCTTCAAGGTGGGATAATACCAAATTAGAGAGATCTTCCTGTAATCACTAAGATGACTTTGAGAAGGAAGTGTCACTGTCCTGACTGGAGGCTGAATTTCTCCACCCTTTCATGAAGTGCACCATGACTACAATTAATCAAAAAAATGTAGCTTCAAGCTTTTTCATGCCTGAAGTGCACAGACTCATGTCTGTGTATATGGCCAGTTCACTCAGTGGCCTTTAGCAGTAATGGGCTTCAGCAGTAAAGTGGTCAGTGCCCAGAATGATCTGTATATTTGCCTGCTACCAAGCATGCCCACACTTTGCTGGTTATAAGGACAAATTCTGGTTGTTACCAAGACAGATTTGAAGTCAAACCGATGCATAGAAATGAAATTATTTATCTCTTATTTTTCTGAGCATAGTAATGTGAACATTTGCTATAAATTGTATTTGTTACAGACCCAGAGTCTTTTGGCAGTGATTCTGAGTTCGGATGGACTGGTTAAGCAACTTCTTGAACAAATGATTTTCAGCCTGCATTTTTTCAAACTATTTTAATTATTCACTATTTTTTGGATGATTAGTAAGTCGCATAGTTATAGTATTTCTGTTTTCTGATTGAACTTATTTCTTCAGGGGCATAAGCAACTCATTCCATCCATATTGTTGGATTTTAATGTAGGCTTTAATACTGGTATTATCTTGCTTTCTTGCTTCCACTTAAACTTGAGAAGAAACTTCTTCTCAGTGAGGGTGACGGAACACTGGAACAGGCTGCCCAGGGAGGTTGTTGAGTCTCCTTCCTTGGAGACATTCAAAACCCGCCTGGACACATTCCTGTGTAACATTATCTAGGTGTTCGTGCTCCGGCAGGGGGATTGGACTAGATGATCTTTCGAGGTCCCTTCCAATCTCTAGCATACTGTGGTACTGTGTGATACTGTGATAGAACTGTAGATTTCTACTTGCAAAGGTACCATGTTGTATTTAATGATTCAGCCAAATTATTCTCTACAAATATTGTTGAAAATTTACTTACTAACCAATTTTTATAACAAATGCACATGTGCATATGTGCCCCCCCCCCCCCCGATATAGAATCTGGTTAGTAAATCAAGCTGCTAACACATTATTATAATTAAAAAAAAAGTGTTTCCATATAATTAGGTAACAGCAAGTCAGTCATAAAACCTTTCTTTTATTTTTATCTTCTGTGAAGTCTGCAGTGAAACAACAAAGATCAAATGAATCTATAGAAGCTGGTGATATAGATCCTAGTACTATAGCTCCAAAATTTCAGGTAAGCTGAAGACATCAAAAGAAAAAGAATATTCAGAATATGCTGCAGCAAATGTGTGCATTAAGCAAAGGCTCCTGGAATGCAGTCTTCTAAAAAAGAAGCAAAATAAATTTATTTTCTTCTATGCAGTATTTTTCTACCTGTCACTAGTGATCTGTGTCATTCTATTTGAGTGATTCTTCAGACTGCAGCAAATGAGTCTGCCTGCCAGATCTTACTTGAAACAACAGAAGTAATGCTTTCTCTGCTACTGGCCCATCTGATCTTTGCAGAGGTCACTGCCTGCATATCATGAAGGCAAAATGGGGCATGTTTTTATCCTTCAGATTCTGAGGCTTGTAGTCCAGTGGAGCTTAGGGTCTGTTCTCTAAATTACACGCTTGAGGTGCCAGCATAAGCACCTGCATGTGATGTGGTAACCCCCATCACTGGAGTTGTACCAATAACTGGGAGCTGTAATCTCTGAAGTTGTCCCAGAGGGATTCAGTGGAGCTGATTTATCTGAGCCTGTATTTTACAAGTCAGCTATTAGTGGCATGCTAAATTTCATGTGTATGAACTTCTGGTCATTTAGTGTAAAGATGAGCTGAAATGGGGGATGGGTTCTGGTGTTCTGTCAGGATGACAAGATGTGCTTTTCTTTCTGCGTTCATGATTTGCTTCATGTTTGCAATAAATCTATTTGTTCAGGGCATCAAGAGGTGGGGTTGGGAGCATCACTTTGTCCTACTACAAGCTGGAAAGAAAATGTAAAACCAAATTATATGCAGTAGTAGGGGAGAGACCTGGCTCAAGTCTTCAGCTAACTGTCACTATCAGCAGAGGGACGCATATTAAATGTCCCACATCAAAGAGCCTTGATAACCAGAATCACAACCTAATTATCACAGTTAATGGGAGAATCAAAGCAAAGATGGGGTGGAATGTAAAGATTATTCTTTATTTCAATGCAAACGGAATTGTGCTTCTCTCTGCCATGCTTATAAGCATAGACTGTGCTGCATGATGTTAATATACTGCACAAGTCTTATAGATGAATCAGTCACTAGGTGGATCTCTCTGTGCACCATAAGGATGCCAGAACACCCATAATGTTGACTAGCAGCAACAGAGAGCTATGGATGTTTCAAAACCTGTGGTTATTTCATCTTTCCATTTCTTCTGTTACTGTTTGAATCATAGGTCCCAGAAGCAGTATTGCATATCTGTGACTAGTAGCAGATTGTCAGCAGCTATTTTGATGGCCCAGGTCCTGACTGAATGGTTTCAGTTTAGAGTAAGCATTAAAGTCCCCATGTAGCACTATTGTTTGATACCAAAATGTATGTGAAAGAAACAATACAGACAAGGGAAAGAAAGAGATGAGAAGGAATGACATGACTTTATTGTTAGTAATGGGAAATTCTAATATTTAAATTTGGTTGGTAAGTTTGTCTTCACTGTGATGTGCATGTGAGGGTACATAGGAAAGAGTATATTTTAGGAGAGGATCTGGTTCGAGACCATCTTAAAAACCTAAACGTACACAAGTCCATGGGACCTGATGAAATCCATTCACGGGTCCTGAAGGAGCTGGCAAATGAAGTTGCTAAGCCACTGTCCAAAGCCACTGTCGATCATATTTGAAAAATCATGGAAGTCAGGTGAAGTTCCCGATGACTGGAAAAAGGGAAATATAACCCCCATTTTCAAGAAGGGGAAAATGGATGACCCAGGGAATTACAGAGCAGTCAGTCTCACCTCTGTGCCTGGCAAAATCTTGGAGCAGATTCTCCTGGAAGGCATGCTAAGGCACATGAAAATCAACAAGGTGCTTGGTGACAGCCAGCATGGCTTCACTAAGGGGAAATTCTGCCTGACCAGTGTGGTGGCCTTCTATGATGGGGCTACAGAACTGATGGACAGGGGTAGAGCAGTTGATGTCATCTACCTGGACTTGTGCAAAGCGTTCGACACTGTCCCACACGACATCCTTGTCTCTAAATTGGAGAGACATCAATTTGAAGGATGGACCACTCGGTGGATAAAGAACTGGCTGGACGGCCACACACAAGGAGTTGTGATCAATGGCTCAATGTCCATCTAGAGACCAGTAAAGAGTGGGGTCCCTCAGGGATCATTGCTGGGACCGGTCTTGTTTAACATCTTTGTCGCTGACATGGAGAGTGGGATTGAGTGCGCCCTCAGCAAGTTTGCCGATGACACCAAGCTGTGTGGTTCGGTTGGTAACGCTGGAGGGGAGGGAAGGAATGCCATCCAGAGGGACCTTGACACGCTTGTGAGGTGGGCTGATGCCAACCTCATGGAGTTTAACCATGACAAGTGCAAGGTCCTACACCTGGGTTGGAGCAGCCCTGCGGAGAAGGACTTGGGGGTGCTGGTCGATGAGAAAATGAACATGAGCCAGCAGTGTGTGCTCACAGCCCAGAAAGCCAACCATATCCTGGGCTGCATCAAGAGGAGCGTGACCAGCAGGTTGAAGGTGGTGATCCTGCCTCTCTACTCTGCTCTTGTGAGACCTCACCTGGAGCATTGTGTGCAGTTCTGGCGTCCTCAACATAAAAAGGACATGGAACTGTTGGAACAAGTCCAGAGGAGGCCACGAAGATGATCAGGACACTGGAGCACCTCCCGTATGAAGACAGGCTGAGAAAGTTGGGGCTGTTCAGCTTGGAGGAGAGAAGGCTGTGTGGAGACCTCATAGCAGTCTTCCATTATCTGAAGGGGGCCCATAGGGATGCTGTGGATGGACTCTTCATTAAGGACTGTAGTGATGGGACAAGGGGCAACGCATTAAAGCTTAAACAGGGAAAGTTTAGATTGGATATAAGGAAGAAATTCTTTACTATAAGGGTGGTGAGGCACTGGAATGGGTTGCCCAAGGAAGTTGTGAATGCTCCATCCCTGGCGGTGTTCAAGGCTGGGTTGGATGAAGCCTTGGGTGACATGGTTTAGTGTGAGGTGTCCCTGCCCACAGAAGGGGGGCTGGAACTTGATGATCTTAAGGTCTTTTCCAACCCTAACTATTCTATGATTCTACGAATGACTTGGTGGATGTCAGTGATAGGACTGGTGTTCATGGTGTTCACGTATTAAGATTCTAAACCTCCAAAATCTCTAAATTCAAATGTGTGAACTGGTAAATGTTGAAAGGAAGGTCTTGTAAAATTATTGTTTACTTCACTGTTCTCTCTGATTTGGTCCTTGGATATTTCAGACTCCAACTCTCTTCTGCTAGATAGCCACAAAATTGACATAAATGAAGTTCTTCAGGTCTGTATATCTTGTATAACTTAAGACTTTACAGTTGAGACCACATTTTCAAAATGGCTCAAAACCTAAACTCTTTTCAATGTCTTCTTAGGCATTTAATTAGCCATGAGAACTAAGTTCTTTGCATTCAAATCAGAGTCACACATTCAACACTTTTGGAAATTCTTTTTCTCAATTCTTTTGAAAACCGAGCGTGGCATTATCAAAAACACATACCCTCAAATATAAGTAACACCTCACATGAATCATCAGTTCGTACAGTCAGCTAAGCTGACTCTGCAGATAATGTTGGGACCAAAAGCTTTGGTCAACACAACAAAGACCAATAGAACTCACGCTCCACTTTAATAATTTACTAGGTCATATTTGCTATGTTATATCTCCTCAAACTGGAGTTCCACTGAGTCCTGTAAATTTGCCTTTAGGCTCTGGGGAGTTATAATCACTTGAAAATGTGATGAAAAGCCACATTTTCTAAAAATAAAGAGAAACGACTACTAGGATGTTCAGCAGGAGGTGTCATAGATCACAAATTACAAAATCTCTCTACAAGCCCAGGAACATCTTTGACATGTAAATATCTGATAATTTTACTTTAAGTCACTACAATATTGACTTTTTGCATAAGATAAAGACACTTATAAAGGATGAGCTTATTTGTTGGGAAAATAACAGAAACATTTATTTGTAAAGTCTTCAAAACCAAGGGAAGTCACTGATAACACTACCCTTCTTCACAGATGCAAATACACATCTTCAGTAACAGAGCAAATCACAATTCAGTCTCAGCATTAAAAAGATTTCCCTACCGTGCTGACAAAATAAAGGCAACATCCTGAACTTCTTTCTGGAGCGTTTAAACGAAGTGGAATATATGAAATACACCAAGTAGTCAGTAACAGGTTTTTAAATCAGGAATAAACCTAAGTCCTCCTCAAAGAAGAATTTCCTCCAAGCATTAATATCAAAGAACTTTAATAAAAATATGACATATGATAATCTCCCTTTTGAAGGGCGCAGCCAGTTTGAAAGTCTCTATTTCCCTTACCTGATAAACAGTCTCAATGTCTTTTCAGTGAATGGGGATGTTTCATACAGGAATGATATTTGAAAGAAGACAAGCTAAATTATTAGAGGCTCCTAATTTCTGAAAACAGCTGGATTTTACTGACTAAATGCTTAATGTTATAAAACTGAAGGATGTTATAGAATAATTTGTCAGTTTGAATACATGACAAAGCACATCTTGCACCTTAAATGCACTTACAGATTTTTGAGTTCTGAGTCTGAATTAGAGCATAGGAAAGGTAGTGGTGTAAAGCATATTTTTTGTCTGCTTAGGAAAACAGTTTGCAAAAATTTGGGGGATTTTGGGGATCACTTAATACTAACTATATTTTTAAACATGCAAGTATTGTTTCAGGTTTTCCTTTTTCTAGTATGATAAATTAAATAGAAATTCTCAAACAGTTCTGATACTCCTAAAATTTTGCTTCCACTTATCATATGAATCACTTAAAAACCACCCGTAAAACCCCAACAACAACAAAACCAAGACAAACCACACACACACACACAAAACCCAACCCTGCCAAAAAAAACAACAAACACCAAAATCCAAACACTGTCCCAGGTTTAATTCTAATCTCTTGGAAACGAGGGTTGCTCAGCGGCAATCACTTATCAACATATACTGCAATAGGTGCATTATGTATTGCTCAAGTCAAGCTCAGAGCCATATTAAGGTTAGTAGAGCTGATCCTGGAATTTCTGGTGTGTATGTAATGAAATAGGTTATACAAATTAGTAGTTTTCATTTAACTGTTGCCGTGGCCTAAGCATTACCAACCATGCTTATGAAGTTAGGCATGCCTTTATTCTGTAAACAGATATGAGGCAACCTGTTAGAGGCTCTTGGAAAGTTATTGGTCTCAGATTTTCTTCTTGAAAAAACATTGCTATTAATAAAACCTATGAACAAAATTTCAAAAATCTTTTTCAGTAAGATGAGCAAGTGCTATAAAAAAATCTGAATTATAACTTCCCAACTGCACACAAGCAAAATTAGTATCTGTCTTCATGCAAACCTTTGGTTTTTCATGGAACCATAGAAAAGTGATTATTTTCTTGTTAGTTGTCACTGAGATATTTTTACTGAATGGAACAGGTTGTTCCTGTATAGGTTGGGGAACGACCTGTTAGAGAGCGTAGGGGGGAGGGACCTGGGGGTCCTAGTGGACGACAGGATGACCATGAGCCAACACTGTGCCCTTGTGGCTAAGAAGGCCAATGGCATCCTGGGGTGTATTAGAAGGGGGGTGGTTAGTCGGTCGAGAGAGGTCCTCCTTCCCCTCTACTCTGCCCTGGTGAGACCCCATCTGGAATATTGTGTCCAGTTCTGGGCCCCTCAGTTCAAGAAGGACAGGGAGCTGCTGGAGAGAGTCCAGCGAAGGGCAACAAAGATGATTAAGGGAGTGGAGCATCTCCCTTATGAGGAAAGACTGAGGGAGCTGGGTCTCTATAGTTTAGAGAAGAGGAGACTGAGGGGTGACCTTATTAGTGTATAAAAATATATAAAGGGTGAGTGTCACGAGGATGGAACCAGGCTCTACTCAGTGGCAAACAATGATAGGACAAGGGGTAATGGGTACAAACTGGAACACGAGAGGTTCCGCTTAAACTTGAGAAGAAACTTCTTCTCAGTGAGGGTGACGGAACACTGGAACAGGCTGCCCAGGGAGGTTGTGGTTTCTCCTTCCCTGGAGACATTCAAAACCCGCCTGGACACATTCCTGTGTAACATTATCTAGGTGTTCCTGCTCCAGCAGGGGGATTGGACTAGGTGATCTTTCGAGGTCCCTTCCAATCTCTAGCATACTGTGATACTGTGTGATACTGTAATGCTAATTCCATTTCTAGGTTGAAATCAACTGTATTTAAGTCTTAAAGGGAAGAAAATAATAAGGTGACAGCTGAGTAAATAATTTTTACAAATAATTTAATTCTCATTCACTTTGTTTTCTGTTTGCACTTTCAATTGTGAATGGTTATTGTCTGGGTTTTTTACCTGTTTCTTCAACAAATACTTATTGGATTGTTGATTGCAATAGGCAATTTAGTCGTTTAATTCTATTTCAGGTTCTCTTTTTTTTTCCCAATTCAGTGATACACACAAGTAACCAAAGTAGTCTGTTATATATGTAGCACACAAGTCCAGAAACACTTGTATATTAGCTTACGACAACTAGTTAAGCTTAAGTTTCATTTTCTCTGTGTTCTGATTGCAAAACAAAAGAGGAAGAGCAGAAAACCCAGAGCCATATACATGCCTGTGCTCCTGTCCTCATGCAGATTTCTTGCTGGCGAGATCACCTGTGTGAGATTCACAAGTGCAGTAAATTCCATGTGTCTCATTCATACTCCAAACTTAACACCAAACATATTTATTTTGTAAATTTAAAACTGACATTTTCTATGGTAAATTACAGTGTTGAAATGTATCAGTCACACTGAACAGAATGAATATTATAGACATATTTTGTGTATTTCCATACATAACTGAAAGGAAGCTTGCGACTGCAGAAAAGCAGAGTTCAATAAAATCAAACTCAACAAAGGAAAACCAACACCATCAAAATGTAAAAAAGTAACTAACAGGAAGATCTGAAGCAGGGAGACAATGGAGTGAAATTGGCTTCTATCGTTTTCATTTTGTTGACTTAGAGGAGATGAGAGAATGCACTCTCAAGTTTCTAGGTGATGCCAAAATGAAAGGAAGGATTGGTATGCTTGAGGACAGAGCTGCTATGAAGACAGACGTAAACCGACTGGAGGAGTGGACAACCGAGGCCTAAAGAAATTCAGCAAGAACATCAAGGGCTCTCTCAGTACATGAAAGGTGTTGATAAGCTGGAAAAATTTCATCAGAGGGCCACCAAGTTGGCCAGGGGGCTGGAGCACTTGCCCTACAATGAAGGATTGAGGGAGCTAGGAGCCTGGAGAAGGCATAGCTTTGGGGCGTATTGGTTAGTAGCTTGCTGGTACCTGTGAGGAGGCATCAAAAAGAAAAAGCTTTCACATCCTGAGGATGCTTGGGCACTGTAACAGATTGCTTAGAGAGGTTGGACAGTCTCTGTTCTTGGAGTTTTTTAAGATGAGAGTTGATAAACACTGAGCAACCTGGTCTGAGCTCAGAGCTTTCCCTGCTTTGACCAAGAGTTTGGAATACAGACATCCCTGAGGTCCCTTCCAGACTGAATTATCTTGTGATCCTCTGATTTTGACGAAATTACTGATCTGATCTGTAATGAAAAAACAAAAAACCAAATATGGTGTGGAAAGACTCCGTCATTCAGTGGAAATGAGCATATCAGCCTAACGTACCTAAAACCAGAGCAGTGTATTTGAGTGCAAGTAGTATTATTAATCATTTTGACTTCTCACCAGTGTTTAGACACACTGAATACCAATATGGCCTGAAAATGTACTCACTTTTGAGAGACCTACTGAAGAATTCTTTGGTGTTGTGCAATTGTGAGCATTTCAGACACTTTAGATAGAATATCATGTTCTGTTCTGCTTAATATGGTGTAAAATAAATTCGGCTATTGAATTACAGATTTGTAAGTAAGGGTTAATGGAATAGACTGAAATCCATCCATTCAAAACCAATTCAGCACATACGGGAATATCGTTCCATGTAGGTACTGACGTATCACCCATAGATACTGAAAGATGGGATAAATAAAGCCTGCTTGCCAGATTGAAGACCAGTATGCTGTTACTTTTATAGTGTCCATCCATGCTTTCCTAGGGTATTAACATGCACTTTGCAAAGAGACCTCATTTGAAAACCTCTAGGAATTACACCTTTAGTGCTGTTTTCCTGACAGGACAGAGCCTAAATAGTTAAACAATCTGTGACGGAAGTATTTTAAAAATTTTCCTTAATGATACCCAGTACAAAAAAAAGAAAAATAGATGGAAGTGGCCCATGCTGACTACTCCCATATTAGTAGGAGGCATTTAACTAGACCTATAGGTTTGTCTTATGCTACGTATCAAAAATTACCAACTGATTATACTCCTGATGCTCTGACAACGCAACAAATAATTTTCAGTTAGCATTTAATATTTATATGCATACAAATTTGAAGGCAAGACATTCCACTAATATAAGCAACATCAGTACTTACTAGAGGTGGGAAAAGTGTTTTCCAATTATTACTTTTCCTCCTCTTTTGACCACGTCAAAATCACGCTTAATTACAAGAGAGCAATTGTTCACTTATATTTTTCTTTGATATAAGAATTTCTTGAGGCTATAGAGTACAAGGTAAAATAGTCTTAAACCTACTTAGTGAAGCTAATAATTCACACACCATGTCATATTAAATAAAGCAACACAGTACAAATGAAGGGAGAGACTCCATTGAAAATACTTGATTGGTTGCTTTGTCTTCTGCCAGTATGAATATGACTTCAGCATATTTAACAATGTTAAGAAACATTTTCTAAAAAGCAGGTGCCAAACTTGAATTTACAGTTTCACCCTTTAACCTCCAATCATATCAAGGATAACAGCATATTTTGTAATTTCTTTTCTGGTCCCAGATAAGTAATAATTGCCACCAGCATCATTAAACAAGTTAAAGCATTTAGCTTCATTATAGTAGTTCTTGTTAGTCAGGCACGTTGTGCCATTATCAGACCTTTACATCAGTAGAAACAATTGATAAATCTGTAATAATTCTGTGTCTCAAAGACTGGATAATGATCCCTTGTAATTCTGTGACATGACACACAAAAAGTACTGCTTTTCAGTGTGTAATTTCTCATTTCAGAGAATGTTAACCAGACCGAAAAAAACCTTGCTTTCCTATAATCTGTTCAGTAGAATGCAAATGAATGTAGAGAATGGTTCCTTAATAAATGAGCCACCATTGTGATGATTTTCAGTAACATTTGCTGTACTTAATGGTACCAACCATCTAAGGATTTCTACATTTATCCTGTTTATAGGATGGTTAAAACCTTTATGGAGGAATCATTAATTTCTTTACAAATGTCACTAACTTTGAATGTTTTGATCGCTCGAAGATTAGCTCAGCCCCTGTCATCAGTAGTCTCTGATGAGTTCAGTCCAATTTGCCTTTGCATCAAAGACATAAAAGGCCCACTCTCAGTCTCAATCTTTCTGGTTACACTTTTGAAGTCTCCTGCGTACACATGAGCTGTTTTGTTACGGAACGAAAAGTAGAGGACCATTGTGCTTATGGTGGACAACATGCTTCTGAATTTATGTTGCCTTTCATCAGAGACACAGAACACCTCTGGAGTGTCCTTACGGGTGAAGTTAATGGGTGATAACCATAATGATACTCATTAACAAAAAGGAACAAGTTCCTCAGGCATCCCAGTATAGAATAGTCAGAATTGTATCCTGTGTGTTGAAAGGTGACAAAGTGCATGTAACTTCAAAGTTGACTTTTTTTTTAACTTGTTGAAGTCCCTGAAGAAAACAGATGCATCACACAGAGATGAGAAGAGTCAACCTCTTCATCACAAGGGTTTGTTTATAAGTTTTTAATTTTTTTCATCTTTCAAATGTAGCTGTATTTGTATTTTGAAAGTATATATAGAGCAAAAACTCCCGAACAAACCCCTGAATATTCCATTACATTTTAAATAATAGCCATCTTTATGTGAAATATGCATTGCAAACCTCTTTGAATTACCTAGTTTATCCTGCAAACCAGCCTATACATTAGGTACAGTTGTGATCTGTATTTTTCCAGATATTATTTATTAAAGAGTTTTAAAAAAGCTTCCACTTTCAGGTATTGCTATGTATGTATATTGCTCTGTAGCTGCAATCCCATGTGTTTATAAAACACACCTGAGTCAAGATTTGCAAAATCGGTGCTTAAAATTAGTATCTTGAATGCCTGTTATAACACCTAATAGGCAAATTTATTTTCTAGAATTGTTCAGCAGTTTCATTTAAAGAGACTTCATTCAATAATGACGCTATTAAAGAAGAACTTAAAAGGTTCTAAGACACATGAAAAAATTATGACATATTTTGTATGGTTGGTATGTCATAAGGCACTAAGACCATGCTAGTCTTTGCAGTAGAGGAATGATAGTAGTAATAGTGACCAGTGAAGAAAAAACAGAGGAACTCCCTAACACTAGAACCTGTAGAATTCTGAAAGCTTCTGGTGACAGTGGAAAATGGTTTTTATAAATCAATATGGCTGAGAAATGGCTCTAATATGTATTTAGATACATAGAGACATCAAGTTGCAAACAAGCAAAGTTCTTTCTCTTACACACCACAAATTGGGTCTGGGATACTCTAGGAATAGGTTTTCTAAATTAACATCAGTTTAGCTTCAGTATTGTGCATGGGCTATTTAACAGTCTTTAGAGAATAGAAAAAAAAACAGCACAAAAACAAGGCAATTACTGAAAATTGTTAAAAGAGTGTTTATTAGAGTTAATGAGATGAAAGTGAGCAACAATGTGCACAGTGAATGTAAAATTCAGATGAGTACTACAGTAGGGAATAAGCTGCAACACTGGGACTTCCACAGTTTCAACTGGCCTGGTCAATGTGATTATGGTATTGGTTCCTATTATTCTGGTTCCTGGAGAGCCTATATGATATGCAGCCTGTATTTTTATATATCATACAAACATCTACAGTCAAGGGTATCTCTTGCCATGAAGTTTCTATATTTGTGTAAAATAAGCAAAACTCTGGAAATAAGGAAGGAAGGACAGAATGAGATTGTGTGATAGGACTGGTAGTGTAGAAGATGTGAAAGGTATTCTGGCAAGAGCATGTAGTCTAACTCCTGTCATTCACTGTTGTGCAAAGCACCATCTTGTACTCGCCAGAAGGTGGATGAAGTTAACTGTTTGGCTGCTGCCAGCTCTCCCTTTTACATTACTTTTATATGCTATTCTTCAAATGAAAATAGAAGCTGTGAAGAGAGCAATTATACCTGTTTTCTCCACTTTAAATAAAGTCTTCTTAACCAGAGCACAGATGGCCCTCTACCAGTCTCCTAACAGTGCTCTACATACTCTGGCTTACATGAGCCAGAGCACGTGCTGCTTGAAATGACAGTTCTCATAAGGGAGCACATGCAGTAGATTGTAGTAGCTCTCTGGAGTGCCAATACATGTTTGGATGCTTCATAATAGAGAATTTTTGGGACAATTTACTTTTTTTGTCAATAATTTAAGCAAGCTTTCTGCTGCATTTACTGTTCGGTGGGATGCTACTCTAAATACTACAGATGTTTTAGTGATTTTAAGTGCAGTACCTGCCTCCCCTTCCCAGAACTTCTGACTGTTAGTCTCTCACACTGACAACATCAACATCTGAGTGGAGTATTTTTCATCTGGTTTTGTTTGTTTGTTTGTTTTTTCAACAAAAGGATATAGCATCTCTGTACAGTCTCCCTTTTGTCCTCATCCTTTGATGGCTGCATCAAAGGAGATGCACACATGTGTGCACATGCACACGAAATATTTTGTGGAAAAAATCACTGAGCATCCTATAAGTTAGTTTTAAGGCAGTAAATATCATACCCACTTAACTGCTACAAAAAACTTAATACATTGAAAGCAGAACTATTACCCCTTTGCATCCCAGAATACGTTTAGTTTTCTCTATTGCAGATACATTTAAAAATCACTCTGGAATTAAGATCTGGGAACCTAATTTTCAGTTCTTCAAATTTTCTTTTTTAAATGTCTAAGAAAGATAAGTGCGGGAAGATGTTAATGTTATGAGAGAAAAAAAAAATGTTACAAGCCTCCAAGTGCTGTATTTGGTTAGGAATCTCTTATTGTGTCATGTTGTTGCAGCTTAGGTCATAATAGGATACTGAGACAGTTCTGTCTAGTCAGAGGAAAGTAGCTGCTTCACATAATTTCAGTTTAAATCTTTGCCGTGTTATGTAGGTGATTTCCATCATTATTTTGTGTGTGTGATCTCTACGGAATGAAAAATGTTGTAAACTTTCTGTGGCAATTTTCTGGCACAGATGCATTAGATAGTGAGAGTTGTTCTGCATTGTTTAAAGCAAGCCATTTTTTGATTATTTCCATTATGACTGGGTGCATCGTTAACCCCTTTATTGTTGACATCCTACAGAGACCTGATATGTAGTCTTAATTATTTTAAAAGACACTTCTTTGTTATTTAGCTGGTGATTAAAAGTAAATTAGAAGGTGGCAATGGCAGACTATTGTTGTTCATTAGCAGATCTAAAAACCTAATCATCTAGTAAGGGACTAATTTTCACGTAATTTTTAAAACAATAAGTACATTGATGTAGAAATTATTTGTGCTGCTTCTACCCATTAATTAACTAAATCACCAGAGAGGGAGAGTGTGAGACTGATTATTTTCTATTAATCGAACTGAGAAATCTGAAGTAGGAATCCCAGGCAAAGCTTTTAATAATATTCCTTATAATGATGAGCTTGAACTTCAAGTACTGAACAACATTGAGGATACTAGCAGGGGAGAATGGGAAGGGCAAAGGCAAGAACAAGGTGACCAAAACATTCATAATTTTGCAGAGAAAAAAGATTAATTATGCTGCAGGAGGCAGTGACGAAGCATACACATGAACTTCAATTGCAGAGCTATTGAAACAATTTCTAAAGAAATACTAATTAATATTGGTTGAAAATTGTACTTTATGACTTACTTTTCATAAAGCTTTCCTGAGTTTATGAAAAACAAACCCTCAAATTCATTGATTCAAATAATGTTCCAGTTCTCAGCAATAATTGTAGTTAGTGCTTACGCTCCCCTTTTTCCTCCATTTTCAAGCTATGATCTGGCAGATGGTGTTTCATGTGATGAAATACAACAGTGACTGTTGAGGTTGAAGACCTGCACATCTCTCATAAACTTCCACAGTAGCTGGCAGGTAGGACTGATCATTATAGATGGTGTTGGAGAATTCTCACTCCCATGGAGGAAATACTTTTTCTTTGAAGGAGCTGGCTTTGTTGCAGAACTGATGGTATAAAGGCATAAACAAGGCAAGGTTTTAATACACTTTTAAAACTGTGATTAAAATAATTCAGCTATGATACATTATATGGATATTTTAAGAAAAGCAAAGGCAAATTAACACACAGTTTTGCAAAAAAATTAATTGGCAGAAAGCTGAATGGTTTAACAGGTAAAAACTTCTGGAATACACACAAGTAGCAGGGACAAAACCCTCTCTTATGACCATTGATTTTGTCAATAGGAAAGCATAGTTTTAAGGAAGCATCAGTCCGGGAAGCTGTAACACCTGTGTCTCTTCGTCACAGAAATTCCAAAACTTTCAGCCATGACCCCCTGCTTAAATTCATTACATCTTCCTCAACCCTCATAAAAAGTTTTCTTGTGACTCAGCAATTCACTCACCTTTCTATATTGGTTTACACAAGATACAGGTATATTAAAACTTGAAAGTCAGATGCAGAAATAAAACTCTGTGTTCCTAGGATTCAACATGGTGCGGTTTGGTGGGTTTTCTTGCAAGAGTAGGAGCTCTTGTTGCAAGGAAGAGAAAGGCCATTTTTAAGCTCTATATATTCCTTTTTCCAGCTTGTGAATGTTCTTTTACTAGCAATCTTTCTTTCTTCTGTGGTCCTGGTATACTTGTCCTGCCTGCAAGCAGATTGCTAGAAAGTTGCTAAAAAGTGTACAAAAAGGGGCAGAAATGCAGTGTGAGCAAATGGATTCTTTGAGTGTAGTGAATTGTAAATGATAAAGTCCATCCAGGTCTGCTGCTGTGGATGTGCTGACTTTTTCAGAGAGGAAAAAAAAAAAAAAAAAAGAATAAAATGAGAATTTTATCTGGGGTAGTAAAAAGAAATTTCGAGTATGGTCCTCCCTTGTATGTAGTCCCCTAGATGATGCTGTTGACAGCAGCTTGGAGTTATAAATACTGTATTATCTGCTCTACATTGCTGTCTCAAGTAACTACATGAATTTAGTTTCATGTCATTTGATCATTATAATTTTCTTGGCTAATGATTTGTTCACATTTATATATTGCGTAGGTTAAAGGTTGCACATGTAGATTTATCTATAATTTGATATATCTTATTAGTGGATCTCATTTTTGCTTTGTTATGAACATCAAAAATTAATGGGAAGATTTATTATACAAATAAATACTGGTTATATTAACCTTGTCTTTGTTCTAACACTACTGTAGAATCTTTAAATACCTACCATTTTCTTTCATTTGTAATCACAGACAGTATATTTATTTTTATTTAGGGAGGTTATTTGAGAGAATTGGTTAGTGCTCAGCTTTAAATGGGTTTTATAAGAAAGTACCTGAGTCAGTAAAGAAAAAAATGACCAGATGGTAACCTCAGTATGGGATAGAGATGAATGTGAATACAAAATGAGGAATGTCCCAAATAATAAGGGTCATTTGAGAGTAAGATGGTATGAGCAATTTGTGGTCATGAATAATGCATTGATGTATGTACTTCAGCAATCATGATGCATGAGTTCTCTATAAAAATTATCATGATATCATTTTTATGTGGGAATCAAGTGCTGTAGGTACCTTAATTATTTAGATTATGTATCTGAGAGAAAAGATGTTTGAATTTTGTATTTCTTTTTTTAGTCTTGGTGTCAAAGAAGAAGGGTGAGTTGGGGAAAAAAATCCAGTGTAACCTTCCCAGGCAGAGTGTTGTCATGGCAAATAGTATTCTTTCTATTCCTCTTTTGTTTTCTACCCATCTAGATGGCAAACTCTTCACCTCTGCAAATGAGCAAGCTCAAATTCAATTTGGTAAGAACAAACTATCCCACCTCAACAAAACTGTGAAAACCAGTCTGTCCCCCCTGTTATTTACTGTGTGAAAAGTTGCACATGTAATTGACACTGGGGATTCTCTCTAAAAGGAGAAATCACAGCAGTTTCTCTTGTGTGGTTACCTGCTTCTTTTGCCCAGAAACAAAGCCAAACAAATAGATGTTACTCTCCTTAGTTTTAATTTCTAGCCCTGGTAACAGGGAGAGGTGTTGAAACACAAGCAAGCTGAATCAATGAGAAATTAAATTCTGGTGCTGTCAAGGTGATTTGCCATGAGAGATCTGCTGCAGCATGATGCTGTTTAGAACTCAGTTTCTGAGGTTGTTGATTCTGCAGAACTTTTCGGGTACAAGCCTTTACTCCTTGTTCCTCTTATACTAGCTTAAGCCAAACAGTAGCCATTCAGGCCCTCCTGGTAACAGAAATCAAGCAGTTGCCAATTTAGTCACTTGGAACA
This sequence comes from Pezoporus occidentalis, assembly GCF_034315485.1. Classification (NCBI taxonomy): domain Eukaryota; kingdom Metazoa; phylum Chordata; class Aves; order Psittaciformes; family Psittacidae; genus Pezoporus; species Pezoporus occidentalis. Next base: position 1,684,782 of record NW_026915268.1, read on the forward strand.
AAAACTGTCTAGGAGGCACCTTTGCCCCAGTTGGTCCCTTGTGATGCTTTGCACTGTTTTCTGTCTCCTCTTTTACAGGCAGTTACATAAGCAATTGTGTTTCTCTGTTTTCTTAGGACAGACTCAGCAGAAGTGCAGGAGCAGGTGGTTTGAAGGGTGATTGTAGAATCCTTTGCAAATTCAGTAAATTTTTTGGTTTTCATCAAAAATGAATGATCTCTTCTTGCTGAGAAGTCTTATCCCCAGTAATCTTCACTAAACAAGTAAGTATTCTCTTTCTCCAGGAGTGATCTTCCACAGAGCATTTTAGCAGCATGTTCAGACTAGAACTGATCATAATCTTGGTTTTGCTCAAATTATCCAGTAAATTTTGTAGTGATAGTAACTTCTTACCCATCTAATCTTTTCTCCCAAACTCTCTCCATTTCCACAAAATCCAGTATTTCAATATGCTGGATTATGGAGTTCGGCTTCTTTCCCTTGAAGTTACTTCCATTCCCCTAAAGTCACAAGTCTTTATTTTTGGTAGGAGTCTGAACAGGCAAATAGGAATAGCTTTATTTAGCACTGTTTCCAGGGGGTTGAGACCATGCAGTGTGGGATTAGTTCCAGTGTCTTCTGAAACCATGGTTGATTAAACATTTATTGTCTCAGAAGGTTTATTTTTTGCTGTTTACTTCTGCCAGAATACAGTTGGAGCAGGTGACATACCATTACCCCCACTCAAGAAGTGAGGTGTGAGACTTTAAAAAGAGTGAGCAGGTTACAGCCCATTTGCTAAAACAGAGAATTTATTTAGGAGAATAAATGTGTAACCTGAATGACCAAAATCACAGCCATCAGGATAACACCTCCAAAGACTCACTGCCCGCCTCATGGGAAGACTGAAACCTTTTTGGGTGCTCAGGGATCACATGTCCATCAGCTGCATTTTCTTTCTACATTCCAAGTGAAACAAAGCTTTCAGCTCAAAGCTTTCAGCTTACATCTTCATCTCGTAAGTCCTTACTGCTTAGCTGAGTGCGTATGGGTAGCCTTTTACATAAAAGTTGGTCCATTGACCTTCTTTGCTAAATTTGCTAAATATATAGCTGGAAATAAGGAAGAACTATCTAATCAAGGAACCCAAAACAAAGGGAAAAAGTTTTCATTTCTATCTCACTTATCTGAAAACCATATCTAACATAGCAATAAATTATTTTTCTGCCTTGGTTTATATACCTTTCCTGACACTTGCTTGGACTGTAGGCATTGAATTAGGAAGAGTTCAAGAGTTTTCTATTTGTCCACAGAATCCTGCACCAAATAGTCTCCTTTGGAAGAGAAATCTTCTGTCAAACATGCACAATCCCAATCCCTCTTAACTTTAAGGCCATTTCCACAGGCATCCATGTCCTGGCTCAGTAAGAACAGTATTAAAAATTCATTTTGCATGGCAGTTTTGTTGTCGCTGGTTCTTTGGAACATCTTTGCTGTTAGTAGTACATGGCTGGTTTTGAGCTTCAGCACCCAGAGGAAAACAGAGGACAGAGAAATCCCAGCTTTAAAATGAAATTCTGTCTCTGATATGGGTTCATGGCTTCATACCAGATCCTATTCCTTCCTCAAAATTATTATCAATTTAAATATTAGCAAAATAAATATAACAAGAATAAATAGGAAATCTTAAATATCTGTTGCTAGCTCTTTCTTTGGGTCTATATATTAGAAAAGGTTTTCTTTTTAGTGTGCATTTGATGTGTTTATTCCTGTCCAGGTAAAACTTTTCACCTATACTGAGGAGTTCTGCACTTGGTACATAACTCTGAACAAATTCACCTCTTTTTCAGATCTTTTACCCTTCTTGGTGTTGCAATGTGTTCAGGCTTATCATTTGACGAGCTCTAGAAAAAAAAAAATGCAGTTACTTGTTACTTACAAAACAAATTTACATAATGGAATACAGTTACAGAAGTTAAAGACCGGATTGCAGCATTAAGATCATAGTAAGTCATACCAACCATATTTGTTCCCATAAACCCCCAGCTAAATATTGCAAGATTGGCTAATTACCTTCTGCAGCCTTCTGTTTGGCAGGCAGTGCACTGAGAGCTATGGCTTTCCTGATCTGACCATTAGCCATGGCTGTTAAACCGTCTGAGGGTTAAATATGAGACCAGCTCAGAGGATTTGCTGTAGGCAACTTCTTTTATTTTTTCCCAGAACTGTAGGGCATGAGATATTTTTTTCTATCATGCCCTTCAGTTCCTGAGATTGAGTGCTGTGACATACCATGGTAAAGTGGGAACTACAGAATTTCCTCTCTTCTGCACTGTCATTTTATTACCATTTATATTCTGTGTGTTAATTAACACTTTCTTTGCTTTAGGCTTCAAAATACATTCTACTGTTGCAGCTTTTGAAGACATGTTTTGGTAAAGTTTTTTATCTCATCATAAGAAATAGTAAATATGTGTTTTGCTTAATAGATTCCTTTTCTGTCTCTTTGAGCATCGTGTAGAAAGGAAACAGATGGTAAAACTGGTAACAGGATGTTTCTCTTGGGTAATACTTGAGTTTAAATTCACCGTTGATTTCTGGGTCCCTTGTGATGATCCCATCTTTTTTGAGTACAAGGACAAGTTGTCCTTACAAATAACAGCAGGAAAATTACAGAGTCTAAGAGGAAAATTTTCTCTGTACATTCTGTTTAAAGCCTGTTGTATTCATGTCATAGGGCTTAAGTTTCCACAGGAATTTTAAAAAGTCTGGATTGTTTCTGGATACTTGGAGTTCTTACTAAAATAACAGCAATAAAATTTCATGGTTCAGAGCCTTCACAAACCACAAATGGCATCAGTAAAGTATTTCCCTCTTATCTACACAGTAGCAGAATTGGCTTTGGGCATTGGTGGAGATGTGTCGTCCCCACACATGACAACAGGTAACAGACTATTTATTGAGATGGGACCGAAGAGGCCATCAGGCTAGCCTGATGGAGCAGTGTTTGAAGTCTTTGTTCTGATGTAGGAGCATATTCCTAGGATTCAGATTTCCTATGATGATATTTTATTATCTCTGTTTCCAGTATCAGGAAATAAACTAAATTGAAATTCCATTGCTTTTGTTTGTGAGGCTCATGGTAAAATTCATCCCCATTTTTCTCTGCTTCCTGAGCACCATAATCTAAATTTACGTGCAGCACCGGGAGTTCTCAGATTTGTCTTGCTTAACTGCTGTGGAAAGCTCAGGGCTTCATTCATCTGCCAGCCAGCAGCAAGCAGCAGCAGCAGCTTAGTAATACAGCAGCAAGCTGCAGGTGTGTCCTTGCCTGCGCAGGCCTGAGTGCACTGTGTGAAAATTGCACTGAAGGTAGGATAATCTCAGCAAAGCAGCATTCTGCAAGCAAACACGGCTGCAAGGACAAACATTCCACACTGAACTTACCTGGCATCTACATTACAGTAATGCTGAGCACTCACTGCCTTATCCATGCATTGTGCATGGTGGAGAAGTAGGACATTAGGACTGCAGGCTTTAAAGAACATGAGTTAATAGGAAAGTCCCCACTGACTGCTTAAGCAATACTCTTAGGTATTTCAGAGAAAAGCATTTTTTAATATTGCTGGAGGTATAAATAAACAAGTAAATCTACTACACTGACTAATTAAGTTATCTAGATAACATGCAGTTAACTCAAGGAAGATGTATAAGGTATACAATGATATTTTTTATGCAAAAAAGCCCCAAAACATTTTGCTCACATTATAGGTTTCTTTCTACATTATATTACACATTCTACTTTCCACTTCTTTCACTTGTTTTGATTTTTAAAAATGTAGTTCACCCAAACAAAACATGCAAAACTCAGGTATGAACACATAGCTGTGCGACTTAGTCCTGTGTACGTCACATGGAATGTAACATATCCCCATGCGCTTACCAGAGTAAGCCATAACCTCTTGCATCTCCTTTGACTGCCATCATTCTTCATGTTGGTTCCAAGAGTCATCCTGCTGGCTGTCCCACTGCTGCATACATTGGCAAGGCTGACAAGCAACTGAACTGTTGCACATTTTATGAATGAGCATAACTTAAACTTGATGGCACTCGCAGAAGAATTCAAAGGGCAGGGAAGCACTGACATGTCTTTGAAAGGGCAGTAAAGTAATTTTCCCTTCCTGTAATCCCATCAGCCAAACCCAATCAAACTAAAAGTATAAAACAACAAAGTATAAAACACAACTAAAATAAATATTCCATGACTCACAAAGCAATATTTATTTACTTTAAATTCAAAAGCATGCTTCCACATAAATTGATTTTTTTTTTTTTAGTTTACATTTTCAAGACATATTTTTGGATAGTCTGGAATACTATCCAAATACAGTAATTTAGAAAATACCAAAGGGAGAATCTATTAATGGTTTTCAGGTTAATGACATCTTTAGTCTATTGGGCTGTGTCAGACTGCTGCTAGGATTTTGACCTGCAGCAATTGAACACATCCTTCATACTAAGGACCAAACTCCCAGCCCACCATTGCTTCTGTTAATACTGACTGATAAAAGGGTTTGCTCAAGACCATGATGGGCAACATAAGGACATGAAAGTTTGAAGCAAGGTATATATCACCCAAAATAACATGAAGCAAAGAAAACTTTCAAAATTCCTGTATTGGCCTTGGTTTATACTGTACATTATAAAGACAGGGTTTCCATTTCACAAGAATCATGGGAAAAACTGTGATTAATTTTTCATCAACATGCATTTTTTTAAAATGCAAATCGACTTTTTATGTATATATAAACTGTAGTGTGTATGTGTATATATAAACTAGCATGTCTTCATTTTCCTTCTATCTTCATTCTTAACCTTCTCATCAGAATAAGAAATATAAGGACTTTTTTAGTTCAAAATTAAAATGGGGTGGGATTTGATAAAAATTAGAGGGTAAGAATCTACTAAGTTTACTTGACTAAGGTATATTTGTATGAGCCTTTATTAGGTGCTAATGACACACATCACCTGAGGCATCTAAATACCTTTGATAAATCTATACATATATCTTTAAAGTATTGAGTGGACCTCATTAGAATAAGTGACACCATACAAATAGCGGTTAACTGTCTAAGTGCCTTCTTGTGTTAGGGCTATTCAGACAACTAGGCTTTAACACAAACTTTTCACCAGGCTCGGTAACAGACCTGTCAATTTGTAAGGTGGTTGTCCTGGGTTCCGCAGTAGCAGTCATGTTTTTCCTTTGTGTTAACTGGTGCAGTGCTGTGTTTTGACTTCCAGTTTGAGAACAGTGTTGGTGAAGCCGATGTTTTCGGTTGTTGCTAAGTGATGTTTACCCTGACCAAGGACTCTGTGAGGCTCATGCTCTGCCAGGGAGGAGGGGAGGCTGTGAGGAAGCAGAGACGGGGCGCCTGACCCGGGCTAGCCGGGGAGGTATTCCATACCACAGCACGTCATGCCCGGGGTGAGGGGTAACTGGGAGTTACCCGGAAGGACAGGGGCTTCCGGGTGGAGCTCGTTTCTCTTGGCCGGTGGTATCGTATTCTCTTCCCTTGTTATTTTCCCTTATCATTGTTGTAGCTGATAGTAGCGGTGGTGATTTGTTGCTGGACTGTTTTTGTCTCAACCCGTAGGAGTTGCACTCTCTCGATCCTCCTCCCCGTTCCTCCGGGAGCGGGGAAGGGGAGAGCCCCGGTGCGGGGAGGCAGGGGGGGGAGACGGACACGGACCTCGATTGTTGTCAGCTCGGCACCACTCACTGGGAGTGAGTGAACAAGCTACCTGACTGGGTTTAAACCACGACAGTGGTTCAGCTCTTTCTCCTCTTGTTCTTGGTTTGTATTTCTTGGTTGTAAAGAAAAACTTTAGTAATAGTGTCAGTCTTTCTAGCTACAGCTGAATTTCCTTGCATATCCCTGAATCCCTTATACCAGTAACATTTCCTTTGTCATAAGCTCATCATGATTTTCATTTAAAGCGTGTGCCAATACCAATTAAAAGACTTGTAACTGATTGTTCTCAATATTAATCTTGAGAGACTATGAAATTTCCATTGTTTTGGCAATTCTTTGGCTTGAGAATGTCACAATAGTTGATAGTATAATTAAAGGTGCTGATTTACTATCCTGTGGGTCTCCTGAGATCAGTTACACTTGTCTCACAAAAAAGTCTATCCACCTGTGGTGGAATGAAGCTTTGGACTGCGACTCTTGCAGCTATATAACACGATGCTTTTCCAAATCATCAGCCTCAAGTGTAGATAACAAAAAAGTAGCTTCTTAACGGTTATTCTTTATAAAAATTCATGTAGTCTTTCATTCTTAATCTCATATCCAAAAACTTTATTGCCTTTTAAGCAGCTGTTTCCTCTTTATTTAATGATCAGAAAAACTTAAGTAGAACATTTGCACTGAACTCCAAAATGTACAGGTTACAGAATAAGCTATTCAGTTCCTCTGAAGAGATAGTTATTATGGTGCTGAGGATAGGGGATACATAAGCCAGTAAAAGGAAGAAGGAAAGATTATATTTCCCCTTGGAGGCTAAAGTTGATCAGGTTTAAATTTGCAAGCAGATGTGCAAGGTTCTCTTCACTAAACCCCTCTGGAGTAAGACTCTACAGCTTTCTATTTTGTCATGTTAGAAAAGATGTTAGGAAGACTTGCCTGGGTACAATTCATGTGTCCTTTCAGATATTCATTCTATCTGTCATTTTAGTTAGAGTTTGGATGGCTGACTTTTGATTATTATACAGTTTGGATGTACACGTGCAAGAACTACACAAAAAGCCCCCACTCCGCTGTGTAGCAATTGTCAGCTACATATCTAGTATAGGCTGGTGTGATTCTTGAAGTCAGCAGGCTAGTTTCTTTTTTGAGACAGCAAAGAGCTCATTAGGAGTTTCATAAACCACTGTTATAAGTTTTAACTCCCCCCAGTCATGACTAATAATGCTATCTGATTATTATTCTGACATAGCTTTCTGCTGCTGGAGTGAGACTGGTTTCACAGGCTCCAGGCAATGTGGGATGACATCTGGGTCATCTTACTGGGTGATCTATGGAGTGGGACATCTGTGGCATCTACACTGGAAGCTGTTCATCCATCTTTTCACATGGTGGTAGCAAGCTGGGATAATAGCTAAATCTGTGAAAAAAATCAGTGAGGACATTACAGAAGACAGAGTGAAGAGGCCCTGGGCCTTTGTCTAGATGTTGTGGGACTCATCTGCTAAAGGGAAAAGAACACTTTTCAGCTTTATGGTATACATATACAGTATATTACATATTAAAGTAAAAGATGAGCTTTTTAGGATAGCTGAAAGCACCAATAAGATTTCTGAGATGCAGATAAATCCCAAACCAAAACGGAGTTAAGTGTTTAGATGTCAGAGGAGTTGCAGAGTTTTGCCTAAAAGTTGCATGTTGTTGGAGATAATAACAGATCAGATGATAATTCCCTCTAGCCTGTCAGGCAGGCTGGAAACCAGCATGTGCTCCTACTCTCCCTCTCCGCAGTCATCTCCTTTTGCAGTAAAAAACATTTGGGCATCCTGTAGGAGGCAATCTCACTGCAAATATTCAACATAACCAAGGAATTTATAGTCTCATTGTACAGTTCCCTGAAACCTGCGGGATCTCTCCATTCATATCCACAAACTATTTGACCTTTTGACTTATTATAAATGTCTAAATAGTTCTCATATATTTAGGACTATTTGAGGTATTTAGACAGAAGGACAACAGAGCAAAATATTAGTCTAATATTTCTGAATGAACAGAACCTCATTTGATATGAACATCATTAATTCACAGGGCTAACTTTAGTAACACTGCATGCTCCAGGAATAATCAATACAATGTAGTTGTATAGAATTCTGAGAAAAGCAATGCAATAACTTCATATTTGTTATTTGGAAAGCCTTGTCCATGAAAAATTTAGGCAGAATTCTGTACTCTGGCTGTAAAGCTGTTGTGTGTGCTTCAAGGTTCTTACAGTTCAGAACATTGATATGAAAGCTACGCCACAACAGTGTTGCAATAACAGGAGATATTACAGCAGTATCACTGCTTTTCATGCCTTCCTAGGTTTGCATTAATTCTTTGAGTTTATTGTGGATGCAATTGTTCACCTATTTAAAATGCCATGCCCTCAAATCTGTGTTCTAAGATACATTCACCCATATCTTTAGTGAATGGCTGTTTGATGAGTGGTTCAGTAATTTTAAATAAGTTGGTGAAGGGGATTGCAAGTGTGGAGAACACTGCCAGAGAATAGGAAAAAGGAAAAGTAAGCACTAGTGAGATGGTGAGAGGTGTGTGAACCCCAAAAGAGCAGTTTCCACTAGGATGGGTAGCCCTAGTGAGCACAACTGGGCAGCTATTCGTATTGCTTTTTTCTTTGCTCTGGCACAGCAGGGGCTTGTAATTTCCTTCGCTTGTCCAGACTTGCCTTTGCTTCTTTCATATTTGTGCTGGTTTTGGCTGGGGTAGAGCTATTTTTCTTCACAGTAGCTAATATGGGGCTGTGGTTTGGATTTGTGCTGGAAACAGGGTTGATCATACAGGGATTCTAGTTACTGCTGAGCAGTGCTTGCACAGAGCTAAGGCCTGTTCTGCTCCTCACCCCATCAAGAAAGGAAGCTATGGGGGCACAAGGAGTTGGGAAGGGACACAGCCAGGGCAGCTGACCCCAATTGACCTAAGGGATATCCCATGTCATAGGATGTCATGCTCAGTATGTAAATCTGGGGGAAGAAGGAGGAAAGGTGGATGCTGGGAGTGATGGTGCTTGTCTTCCCAAGTTACCATTACACATGACGGAGCCTTGCTTTCCTGGAGACGGCTGAACAGCTGCCTGCCAGTGGGAAGTGGTGAATCAATTCCTTGTCCTGCTTTGCTTGTGTGCGCAGCTATAGCTTTTCCTATTAAACTGTCTTTAACTCAACCCATGAGTTTTCTCACTGTTACTCTTCTGATTTTCTCCCTTATTCCACTGGAAGGGGGAGTGAGTGAGACAGTGACTGTGTGGGGCTTTGTCGACAGTTGGGGTTACACCAGGACAATGTTGTACTAAAATAAGCTGGTAGGTAGGTTTCTGCAAGGAAATGCCACAGGAGAGAGGACTTGGTTGGGTTGGAAGAAGTGGGTGTAGTGATGAGTTATCCAAAACTTTGGCTAGTTCACTGCCATTTTAATGAAGGTAACCTGCTTTCTAGAGGTCGTATGAGAAAGAATGATGAATATCTTGAGTTTTGCTACTTGCTTTTAAAAACTTGGACATAGTTAACAAATTTATTTATATTATCTGCAGGTTTTTTAACATTAATTATTTTCAGTAAAAATAATTCCATTGTAATAGATTTTTCAGTAAAATACTAGCTTCAGTGGAAAAATACTTGTTATGTTTATAATTATTTTCCCCCCAATAATAATTTGAATTGGGGCACTAAAAAGTTATTTTGTTCTGGTGAGGAATTTTGCCACATGCTTCTTTTTGCTATAGGAAAAAGGCAATAGCAGAGATATTTCAAAATATCCCTCTGTTTCTCTGCCACTGAAATGTCAGGTATTTTAAGTTTTGCTTTCAATAACATTTCAAGACTTAATAAGCTTATTATTATTATTAGTGAATTAAAATTTCCAAGACTATTGAAATAATAATACATTTTGCAATTAATACTATGAGAATAATAAAAACCTTGAACATTTGTAATTATTTTGAATAATTTAATGCCCTCATTCTTTTCTGTGGGCTCAGTGATGTTACTTATCCTATAATAAATTAAGCTCTGGTTTCCTATGATACCAGCTGTAATAAAGATGAAGAGGTAATTGTCATGTACTCTGAAGTAATCAGTTCTGAATATTTTGTGGACTTTTTTCCAAGAAAAAAACAAACAAAAACCCCACCTTTCAAATGGAGGCATTTGAATAATTTCTATATCTAAATAAAAAAAAATCTTTAGATTGAAATACAAGATTTAGTCTGACGTATTTTATTAGCTATGGTTAATAAGCTCTTTCTGGTCATTTCCCTAATGCATTTTTCTCATACTCTAATGAAAGGACTTTATTTCAAAAAAATGTAATAGAAGAAAGTCTACACATTGTTCTAGTCAGAAAAGTGGAGCTATTTTGTTTTGTAAGAATTTCCTCATGCATTCTTTAAAATTTTGAAATTAAGAGTTTGAATACTGTGGGTTTTTTACTTCATACAGATTGTTTTCCCATGTATGTGAAAAGTTGTCGCTGAAAAGGACAAGAGAGGAATTTGCTCAGCAGATCTAATGATGTTAAATTTAGTGTATGTAAAACAGTAAAAGGTATTTTAGTATCATAATATCTTAATAACTGTATCTTAACTGTGTGTTATCTTAATAGGTATGCAATTTTAGAATGTCCTCCCAAGAACCAAAATCCATTCTTTTTACCTGAATTAGATTTAGACTGAACAAAGTTAAGCTAAAATCAGTTAGGATGATTAAATAGGCCCTTTTGCATATACAGGTTTTGTTTCCAGAAACAAAATTAGGATAGCCATGCACTTGTGTATCTGCAGTCCTAAAATACCTATATCAACAATTAATTAACACAGAGTTTATAATCCTGCTTGTGGGACTTTATTAATACGAATGTTCATAGCTGACAGAGGCATAAGAATCATGTATTAAATTGGATTTTAAAGTAATGAAGGGTAGAACATCTATGTATAGAAATAACAAGAATAATTTCAGTTTTCTTAAAGTTTTTTTTTTTGTTTAATGTAATTAGATCTTTTCTTAGGCACATCCAAATGCTCATACAAGTTCTCTTTATTCTGGGTTTTAATCAGAAATATGGCAAAGAACAGAAATGTGACTTTAATAATGTTTGCTTCCCTTGGAGCAGCATGAAGCAATTCAACATTGTAGTTGCTCAGAAAGCTTTCTTAATACTGAAACTTGATAACTTTGAAGACTGATTGCTTGACTTAGAGGATTCATTATTTCAGTGTGAAAGCACAGTTACATCACTAATTCTGTCATTGTTGGCCCTAACCCAACAGTGTGTCAGAGGTTTAGCATTCATCCATTTCTTTCTTTGGTCATTGATGTGTATATGTCAGGAGACTTCATGACAGATTCAGTTGTTGTCTCATTTTACAGTGTTTAAATTAAGTTTTTATTACATTAAATCCCTGTCATAGATGCAAACAATAGGTCTCCTTCATGTGCTTCAATGTTTGGCATACTAGTTTAAAAATTGTATTGTTTGGATATACATGAACTGTGGGTTAAAAAGATGCCTCAGCTTTTTAAAGAAATCTTAAGATTTTTGAAAATACTGCTGTCTGTTTATTGCAACTTAACAAGATTTGATAATTATTGTCATACTGGCAGACTCTTGGCTGTCGCAGTGTGCCTGATTTTAAACATCCAAGGAAACGTGCAGAGTAGTCAGAGCTAGTCCAGAGAATGGAAACAGATATCATAGAAAATATGATCTCTCAGAAATGATTGACAGCACTGGGCTTGTTTAGACAGGAAAATACAACTGACATGAAAGAGCACGCCACTCTTAAAAGAATAAAGGTTATCACAAATAGGAAAATAATAAATTTTTCTCCATGTCCATTGAAGATCAGGTAGGGGATAGGACAGTAAGTAACGCAATTCTTTTTTAGTGAAGGAGCTTTAGATTGGACGCCAGGAAAGAGAAGCAACCAAAACCACCTTTCTAACTGTAACAATAGTTCAGCACTTGGATATGTCACCCTGCAAAGCTGCAGACTTTTCCGCATACCAGAGATTTTCAAGGCCAGATTAAGGAAACAGCTGTCAGAAATCATTTTGGTATAGCTTATCTTGCCTTGTTGAGGGAGATGGATTTTATGACTAATGGTTTTGTAGTACCTTCTTGCCTGATATTAGAAGACTTACTGAATTTCACTTTTTTCCATAACAAAAAAAAATCTTAAATGATTATTAGTATAAAATTTACTTTTTAATGAAATATGTTGATATAGGGATGTGCGTGTATATATATTTCCAAATTAATTACTAAATTATTGCTAAGTCACTGTTAAATTATTATCCAAGCTGTTAACTAGTTCTCTGATCTCCATTACAAAAAATTTCCATCATAGTTCATTCTAGTTTTGAAGGAAGAGAAATGGGGAGCAAGAAGAATAATGGTAAATGTTCACAATGTTTTGTGAGCTGTAATTGTTATATAAAATAGGGTCTTGATTACTTTATCCTTAATTGCTTAGTTCCAATTCAAGTAAAATATTTCAGTCACTCATAGTTTTACCATTTATCAAATGTGTGATATGATGTGAATTGCAATTTTCACCTGCTCTTTTTTAATCAATAACCAATATTTGGCTTTTCTTTCACAATTCAGTATTAACTAAGCTGTCAAGAGCAATGCATTTAAACATACTTTCCATAGCTTAGAAGTGGCAAACCATCATGGCTGGAAATTGCAACATATTGTCAGTCTTCATGCAGAACTATAATGCTGTGAATTTTTATCTACAAGCTGCCTAAAATTTAAAAGACCATTAAAAATCCACATAGCGACTATGTAGAAAGTAGTGTAATAAACATCATGAGTGGCAGTGCCAAGATAAACACATCACATTAAGAATGCAAATGCTCTTCTTACCCTAAAAATATTTTTGAAATATTTCAATTTTCTTGTAATAAGATAACTGCAAATCAAGACAGTATGTGGCATCACAGTCCTTGGCTCTTGATATTCAGGCAATATCTGTGGGTGTTTTTACAGTTCTCTATGTTGCATTGCTATCTACTTCTTTAGTCATGTAGTAGGAGTGATGTGGAACTTTGCTAGTGATTAGAGCTTATACTACAATGCCAAAAGGAACCTGTCTGATCTACTGAATAACACTGGTTCTGTAAGACTGTGACAATAAAGGAGTTTCCTGACATCCTGTTGGAGGGAGGTGTAGAGGCAGACCATATCATCAGACAAAACAAACAAAGAGTAAGATGTGGTTCCTTAAGTAGGTCATAAATAAGTGACCTGCTTCTGAAAATCTACTACGGTGAAGCTCATATCAGCAAATTTTCCAGTTGAAGTCATTTTTTTTATTAAAAATATCTTTAAAGTATTTTAATTTAACCTTAGTCCAGCTGGTAGCCTTCTTGAATTTTGGATATAAGTACTCATTCATTCAGACAAAGGGACAGTGCATGTAATTGTCATGGTTCAAACCCAGCCAGACAGCTCGTTCACTCACTCCCCCCCCTTCTTGCCCTCCCCCTACTCCCACAGGGACAGAGAGGAGAATCAAAAGAATGCAACTCCCCCGGGTTGAGATAAGAACAGTTTAGTAACTAAGGTATAACACAAATCACTACTGCTACCACCAATAATAATAATGATAAGGGAAATAACAAGGGAAGAGAATACAACATCTCAGCACCGGCCAACCAATAACTACCCCCCGCTCCCAGTACCACAGAACTAATGAGATAATGGAAAAGAAAAATCACAGAAGTATATCTTGAAATTCAGGAAATGACGTTAAGCTCTTTAACGCTGAAACAGATTTTTGTTAGAAGTTATTCTTGCTTTCTTTAAGTACATCTGGATGTACCCATGAGTAAGGAGTCCAAACCTGCTGAGTTCCAATATTTTATTAGGGCATATTTTGAAAATACGTAGAGGAGGAACATACTACAATTCTATGGTTATCCTGTAATTTCTTTTGTAAGCAACTGTAACTTTAATTTATAACTTGCAATTTCACAGCTATGGAGAAAGTATTCCCTGTGTTACTGGAAAATTCTCCATGAAGGAGCAAGTAAAATTACCAGTTTTGATGTAGGTACCTTTTTTTTCCCACAGGAGTCTTTTCCATGGACTTGTAAGTGCTTACTTTACTGTTAGGTGGAGAGGGGAAAAAACCAGGGTTTGCAAAATGGTTCTTACTTGTTTGGATTTGGTAAGTTTACAAATGCTTTTCTGTTTCTCTTGTATATTCTATGTATCTTCCAAAAATGTTTATTAATTTCATTGGAGTAAAAATACATTTTCAGTTTCAGTTAGGACATCACATTTATGCAGAATTGTAATATCACAAATAATTTAGCTGAAGAAGGAAGTGTTCAGCCAATGATGCGGGCCAGCTTGGGTCCTCTATCTGAGCTGTACTTTTATTCTTCATTTATCTTCTTTGGAGATGAATTCTGATGATTTCTTCTTCAATGCAGGGTACAGACTTTGTAGCTGATGGGTAATTCATATATGCTCACTAAAATAATTCTAAATGCCAAACATACCTTTCACCCACCTTTGAAAAAGACTTTGAGCACTAATTTTCTCTTAACTGCATCTTGGTATATGGACTAATTATGTCTTTTATGTAGTAATAATATATAGATACATTGTGTGTATTTACATATCAAGAGTGTCATTAATAACCATTCCGTCTTAATAAAAAGGAGAAGATGCCATTTGGTAGGTACTGTTCTCCTGCATAATGTGTTTTGGAGACTAAAATACTAATTATCATGATATATTCAATGTGGGACCTAGGATTGTGCTTTGCACATTGTGATTTGAAGATTCAGAAGCCTTTTCTTGAAAGAGCAGCAGGGGACTTCTTCTATGATTACTTTATGAAACATTGTATGCTCAGAAATTGAGTGTGAATATATATGTGTGCACACGCATACACACACAGAGCAGGTAAAACTTTGACTTAAAAAGTATTCTGGCATTATATGCCAACTTCATTCTTTCTATATTTGATTCCATCTCTTCCTTTCTTTCACAGATTTAATGAAATGGGAAACTAATGAAAAATGTCTGCAATCCTGATTATAGAGCACTGAGCAGTACTAGCTCTGAAGACATGCACATATGAATCACAGCTCAAATGTATCTTTGATTGCTCATGTGCCTTTATACAGGTTGTGATTTGTGATATCAGGGAGCACCAGTAATCATTTTCAATACATTCATTATAGTACACTTCAAATCTTCTGTGGAAAAACAAGTAAAGTGTTCTACTAGCCATTTGCTCTCACTGTTATTATGACATACTGTAGGAAGTTGCTTTTTATTCATTCCATTTGTGTGGTTTAATTTAAAAGTAATACTGAGGATCTAACTTGCTCCCTTCACTTTAAATGGGTGCTACTTAAAAGTAGAAAGAATTAAATCATTGGTTGGAGACACAAACACAGTATAAATAAACCCTGTCATTGCATTTCTGATGATATCTGATTTAAATCGTTGTTTATTAAATATGAAATGTCAAAGTTACCTGATCATTTTTGGTTGCATGATAAACCATTTTACAGTATTAATTCTGCAGAATCTTATCACCTTATTCTCCAGCATGTTATCACATAGCTGCAGGATGTTTATTGGTAATACTGCCTTCACGTTAGACAAGCAAACAATAATTTGATTGTTCTGTTTGCTATGTTGTACAGAGCACTAATTTAATTTTTTTTCCCATGTTTTGTGCTGTAACAAAGTCTATTGCTTCTATTTGTTGGTACATTGGAAAGCTTCAACATTAACACAGTATTACTCTAGATTTTATTTTCTTGTTTGTTTGTGTTTGTTTTTTTTGGTTTTTTTTTGTTTGTTTGTTTTTCTTTTAACATCTTCCTTGCTATGTTTGCTATATGAACATTGTGTAAGCCCTATACTCATACAGGCTAGATCAAGAGTGTGGAATCTTACCTGAGCTTGCTGTTCAAGCATTCACCAAGAATGCACCAGATGCAGAAAGAGTGATATAGATGGTATGGTTTCCAATAGAAGAAAGCGGTCAGAAATAAATCAAGAGTTGTTAGTCCTGTTGTCATTATTGGTTCTGATGATATGATATTTCTAAATCAAGATAATCATACTCCAAATGTCTTTCAATGTGACAAAGTATACGTGATGTAGATATATTTTATATATCTTTTCACTGCCAGCATAAAGGTACTTGAGTAAACTTTGAGTGTCACAGTTCTGATCTCGGATGACAAAAAAGAATTATCACCAAAACACATTTTCAGTAAATGGGTCAAAACATAATGAGTTGGTATCCAATTTAAGTGGAACCAATGTTTTTTAATTACTAAATGTTGTATGGTTTCATAATAAAATAAGTATATTTTTAATGATATCTCAGTTCAAAGGATACTTGAAACTATGAGACTATTTTCTGATCTTAACCATGATCTTAACGACTTCTGTTATAGCAGGTTCCATCTTTGTCAGGATGTCGGACCCTATCCGAGTTGTTGCTGGTAACAAGTTAAAGAGCCTAGTTCAAATCCATCAAAGCCAAAGAGCAGTTTCTAATTGGTTTTGACAAGTATATTCACTATGGATGTGTATTCATCGCCCTAGAAGGAACACAGAGTACTGCTGGAAGACAGATGTGTGGAGTATATTGTGATTTTCCACTGTAATTCCTTTTCTACTTTGCGTGCAAAATACGGTTTTAAGGGTTATCAAAACACAAATGATGGGAGCCTTATTCTGCATCTGAATGTATCTTCTTGACTTCATCCCAGCTGTAGCCTCTGTACTGAGTGCCTTGAAAACAAGAGGCAATGTGACATCTACTTCCAGCTTTGGAAACTCTCCCAGAATGTAACCTGGTTGCATTTTTGATTTTCTGAGTGTGACAGGTTATGGTAATGGTGCTTGTCTACTACCTGTTTGTAGTATGGCAGAGGTTTCAGGCCCACCTCGTTTCCCAATCTACATATGTTGTGTTGGGCATATGCAAGTAGATGTCCCATCCGTAGTCACGTCTATTTGTTTTAGAGAGTTCAAGTGGCATTCATTTACAAAAATGAGGAAGGGTTACCATCTACAATTATTAATTAGCATGCACATCTGCAAAGGAGGTGTTTCCATAAGCCTGTCTAAAGTACTTTATTGTTGTTTTTTTCATTTGAGGGGATCAATGCTAATTTTCAGTGTTTACCAGCAGTCATAGATGACTTGCAGTTAAAAAGCCATCAGTTCTGTCACATTTTTCAGTGAACAGAATCCCTTTCCAGATGGCCCTTCATTTGGATAATGGACAGCCTAAGGGGATAAAAATGTCACCTGTTGTAGCTCGTCAACAATATTAATAAAAACAGGAGAATAGACCATTCATACGATGGGCAACAGCCCAAAAATAATTTGTGAATTATATAGTGAATGTTTTTGGTAGCAATCTTGCTTTAAAAACTCACAGACATCCTCAGGTCTGGTCTTTATTGCTTTTGCACTAGCTTTCTTTTTAATCATGAATGAATGAAATTTTTCCTAATGTAATTTCTGATGAAAAACAAAATACATGAACAATTACACTGTGATGATGATTGCAAAAAGTCATGATTAAAAATAATTTTAGGAGGCGCTTCAGGTTTAACAGAACATTGAGATTGATTCAGAATACTGGAATTAATTGGTTAATTTTCTTATTATTTTGTCTCTCTTAAAGATATTTTAAAAATTAAAGACAAATGACATGAAAAATATTTTCATAAAAATCCTTTTTTGTTTGAAAATTTTTAAAAACAACCAAAATTTTTAAGTCTATTATAGAAATAAATATTTTTTTAAGAAAATTCATAGGGTCCCCCTCCCAGTCTGGCAAAATTTAATGAATTTCTGAAAATAATGAATTAATCTAATGAATTAAACCTTCTGCAATGTCTGATTATGCTTTTTTTTTTCACCAAAGAAATGTTTTATCTGCAAATTTTTGTCCAGTAATTTGAGCAATCATGGCTATCTTGTGTTAACAATTACAGCTGGGAACATTCAAAACATAAATTTCAGAGTTTTCTGATCTAACAGATAATGACTGAATAACTACTTACAATGTGAAATACAGCATTCATTCCCCTTAGTCTGAACAGTCGTGAAAGATGATTTAAAATATGTTTGTGCACTGTGAAATATTAGTTTAAAATGTGGTTTGTGTCAAATTAAGGTCAAACTAGTTATGCCTATGCCATCCACCCTGGTAAGGAGGAATGGGGATTTCTGAGCTCTCTGTTCACTTTCAGCACATTTTCCATGAAATACCCATTCTTTTTCTCATGCGTTCTTTTATTTGAGCTTCACATGAAAACAAGAGTTTATTTATAATCCATCTCTTCTTTAGAACCTGAAGGCACACATTGACAAACAGGTGATGTAATCCCAAGAAAATAATGAAGTGACTGCCTTGCAAGGCTCTCATTTTGAAGGAATACAGTGGTGAAAATGGAAGGAACTGCATCCTCTTCATGTTTTTTATGTATTTATAATCTCAGAAATGTAGATGATTCCCTGCCTTCCCATTCAGGGACCTCAGCTTACTCTGCTGCATAAGGATTGCATAAGGTTTGTTTTTTCCATCTGTCAGCAATTAATTCATATTGAGCATAAAATTTTAGACTAAGGTATTTGACCAGATTATGAGGGAGAAGGAAAGCTCGTGTCTTCCTTTAATAATAACAACACTGATTTCTATTTTATATCCTTCTGGAGAGAAAAAAAAACACCAAATACTGGTGACTTGCTCTTCACTTATAACTCCCATTGAAGAAATAGATCTTGAATGCATAGCAGAGATCATGGAATTTCAACTCACAAACACATGATTTATATTTTTTTTTAAATAAAATCCTTACTCATGCTGTGTCTTTCAAGGGATTCATGCAGGGTTCTCAGCTCCAGCCCTTTAAAGCAGGTAAATTTGATACGTTTAGTATATACATTTATTTTTAAAAAAACATACCAGAGTCTTCTGAAAATGCATAGAAGGTAAATATATAAGGTGATGAAACCTACGGAGTTACAATGAACTGTCCTAGAGTAACTGAATTAATGTAGTGCATGTATCAGTAATAGTGCCAACAGTTGCCAACAGCTTCATGTGTGTTCAGTTGCATATATTTTTCAAAGTTAAAGCATTTTAAACTGAACTTGTCTTTGCAGGTAAACAAATGCTGAACATGTTGGGTAGAGATAACTCTCTAATCATCTGAAGAAGAAAGTGTTTTCCCTGGATATTTAATGACCCCTGGTTAATGTAAAAGCACTGTTTACGGGCTTAACCAAGATCAGTAATTAGCTTTTCGTAGGCAGGAGGTAGATTGAGTTCATCTAAATGCTGAGTGGTAGTGGGAAAAAAAGGGTAGAAATCCTCAGAGTGGAAATTGTTTGAAGCAGTGTACTCAGAAAAGGAGAGGAGAAACCCTGTGAGTTCCTGAGGGACTTACAGTCCACTTTGGAGTTGTGCACAAGAATTGTTGAAATCTTTTTCTTTTTTTTTTTTTTGTTTTCTTTTATGGCTCCATATTGATTGGAACCTACCAGCAACCACATTTATTTTTCTGTCTGTTTTTCCATTTCTTGTGTAAACTTACTGAATATTAGGCAGTTTATTTTCATGATAGAAACATTTTTCTTCCAATAGCTGGTAAGTTTGAAAATACAAACGTATGTCAGCTTCACAACTGGCCTAAGAAACCTACTAAAACTAAGTATTTTCTTCACAACAAGCTGATAATTCCATTCACTTCTTTCCTTCTTCTGCTTGTAGTCAGGCAGGCAGAGGTGGACATCTCCAAGAGGAACTGCAGCTGGAAAACCTAATCACTTCTTCAGGGTCCTTCTTGCTTTTGATATATTTGTTCTCCATACAGAGTTCTAACCACCAGTCCTGTACACGACTACCATAGGATCAAAAGAAGATGTTGATTATCTTTTCTTCTTAATTTTGAGCTTCACAGTGGGTAGAACACTGTGTCCATGATAATGAAGGAACACTTTTATTCACTTTTTATGTGAACAGGATATCTACATACCTGCTTTTGTGGTACTGGATAGTGGTTAGAAATAAGCTGCTTTTATTTATGGAGTAAATATATAAGAAACTTATTTTAAAATGAGAGAATAACTAAATTTCTACTTGCTACCTATGGAAGTAGCAAACAGAATCTTCAGCTTTAAACTTATTACAAAGAATTTAGCAGGAATATAAATACAGAAAATTGTAAGAAAATCACATAGAATACAAACTTCCAGGGACTCTCTTGATACTAATTAAATAAATTACACTTAATAGGGCAATGTTTCAGTCAGCCCAGATTTTATTTTTTATTTGCACAATGGAGAGAGTGTTTGTCAAAAGAGCAAATACTTTGGTAAAACATTACGCCACGTGAAGTGTCCTCTATCACATACCATGTTCACTGCTTTTTTTCCTGTTATTCTGAGTATCTTCCTCATCCATGTCTGATTAAAAAAATCTCTTGCAGAGTATTACAAGGCTATTTTTCCACTTTCAAGTGCATTTTCTTTCCCAGATCAGGGTACTGTGAAAATAAATAAATTCTATGCACCATCTATAGAAGAATGTGATAGATTAAATTTGGGTCTTATTATGTGAATGCCAAAGCACTAGTCATCTTCTTCAAGCTGAAGTTTCACATCATATGTATTCACAAAGCCAATCTTATTTCCAAAAAAGCCTATTCTAACTTGTACTGTTACAGTTACTGTATAATATTTAGCAATATTTTAATATTGGGTCATCAGTGAGATTCCATAAAACATTTAAAACAGAAACACTGAATTAAAAATTCCGCTGCATTCCGCCAGCATTTCTCCCCAGTTTAGGTCTGCATTTGCTGCACAGATGGTGCAGCAGCAATATCACACGGTGCTGTCAGATCCCTGGTATATGTGGTTCAACACCATGAGTTCAAGATAAATGAAAGCCTGAGCTTCACATTTTGGAACGTTTTAGGGATTAATTCTACTTTTTATTGATGAATGCCTCCTGGAAAACTTAAAAAACATCTCTATGAGAATATAATTCTACATCTGTGTTATACTAAATGGTGTCTTAGTTTAATAATTTTTCATTACCATTGACATATCCTTGAATTTATGTGATATCTTTTATCTGAAGAGTCCATCAGCCACTGAGTCTCATTCTGTCAGATGTGACAGCCATAGTTTGTGAGGTCAAAGGCTTCCATTATTTATCTATCTCTGATATTACAGAGACATGGTTAAGTGATTGATTTTGTAAGGTCTTGTATAATCTTAAAATCAAATTTTGGGAGATTTTTTTAATTGCCTGTGCGGGTTTTTTTTTTTTTTTTTGAATGTTCATGTATGCACTTAATCTGCCTGCACATATAGGTAAATGTTAATTTTTTGGTATACAGTATGTCGCGCTGAGACTAATACAGACACAGAGAATGACTTTTTTTCTAAAGAAGAGATGTATAAAAGCTATCTGAGATCTTCTTGCAGGATAAAATGGGCCTGGGGGCCTCCTCATGCATCTGCCCATTCTTTACTGGAATTATTGTACTGTCTGGTCAGTGCTGTTATTATATTTGTAATTTCTGTTATTATATTACAGTAATTTCTAAAAGCATGCCTGCATATTCATAGTGAGGGACTCTCACCTTACAAAGAACTCAAAGTTAAATGGGCAAAGAAAAAAGTTACTTTCTTTGCTGTACAAGTAAGGAACTGAGTTGCAAAAAAATAGGTATTTTGTCAAAGTTATACAATGAACCTGTAGCTAGTCTAACAAGTATCTCCTTATCTTCAAAGTACAGTACCTTAACCAGTTTTTCTCTGCTACTGTTGATGAGCAGATGATGATACATATATGCATACTGTATATGTATATACAAATATTTGGTTTGTGCTGTCACCCTACTGATGTGAAAGACTAGTATCAAATGATGATGAAAGTAAGGCAACCAAAGATGAGATTAGGAATAGGTCATCTCAGCACTCTTGTTTGTTCAAAAACCTGCATTTAGCTTTTATTACAAAATGAAGCACCTGAATACAATACATTATCTGAGGTGATATCAAATCACATGACAGATTAAAAACAAAAGTTTGGCTAGTGCCATACGCAGGGAATTGTGAAAGACCCTTCTACCCTTTTGGTGCTCAGCAAGTGCCTACAAGAATATAAACTGTACTTAATGTGTGTTGTGGGTTCAGTAGTATTTTGCTAGAAGGGAAAGTGAGATTTCATAAGATTTTCAGGGAAGAGGTGATGCTGCAGTATTTCCTACATAATGTAGTATAATACCTCATATGCCCATAATGCGCCATATTCCCCCGTTGATTACTGGAGAGATAGTGCTCAGCATGCCAGAACAGCGTGACAACAGAACAGCAAAGTTAAAAATAAAACAGAAGGTGGCAGATGAAATATATTGACTTTGTAGCAGTTCTGCTGGATCAGTGCTGGACTTGGTCTGAGTTGTGGCACAGGACTTTTCTCAAGCAATCACTCCTTTAAATTAAGATCATTGGTCTGGAGATGCTACACAAAGCTGAATAGGTATGAAATACTTTACTGCATGTCACTTGCTCTCTTCTTTATCCTGTACAGAAAAATTTAACATGTGCTTAGTCTCCTGTGAAATAGGGCTAGGCTCAAAGAAACTGCACAACTTAAGACTAAACCCCAAAATTCTAGTGCAGTAATTTTCAGCCAGTGAAGAACAAAAGACTCTTAGCTTAACTAATTTAGTTCTGGTTTTATTCCATTAAAATCAGTAAGGATTATATGTTAAACATTATACAGCTGGTTTTATAGCAGTTTTAATTTGGATTACATTTGATCAAATGTCACTTTTATGTCATACAATAGGGTAATTTTCATCTCGGAAGAAAAAAAAGGTGCAAACTTGTGCCTGTTTGCCAGCAGTTTTGTCATGCTGACAGATGATGGATATGACTTGTTTCTGGGATGGTGGTTTTATCACTCCTCTGTCAGACATTTCTTCTCCAGTGCAGGGAAGTCTCAGCTGTTCTGTAGCAGATACAAGGCATCTTTAGATGCTAATCTGATTCAAAAGCAAAACTCTTGACATATGGTACCTCTAAACAGCTATGAATCAGCTATATGAGGTACATCAGAGAGGGGCCAAATAAGCAACTGGGGGTCAGAAGTGTTCCATCTTTCTCAAGCTAAGCCATTCTACCTTTCATTTAAAGTGAGGAGATAAATTAGCTATTAAAAGATCAGCATGAATGTGGAAACCTTAAAATGGCATACCCAGCGTGGCAGTCAGCTACTCTACCCTTCATGTTCTCATAGATGTTTCCCTGCACATCATATAGCTAGCAGTTTGGAAGTGAACATGAAATCTATTGTGCATATGACAATGATGCTTCATACAGGCATGAAAGAAAATAAAATGACAGTTTGTGCATGAGCTCACAGTTATGTACAATGCTTATTTTTATCCGGATATCAACCATGTTTTCATATCTGAACTCCTTTTCCCTTTTATTCAAATTGGCTTTAGCAGAACAAAGTGATTATGAAGCCCATTAATCTTAATTTTTCACACTGACATTCATTATACAGAACAGGAAGCTACAGAAATGGGACCATCCACCACTTTCTCTGTCATGAGGATATGTATATGTAACGCAGATTGAAAATTAAACTCAAGAGACAAGATGATAGCACTTCTAATAGCCTAGTAATTTCTAAATAAGTAGACTTAGATTGATGGAAGTTTTCCCAATAACACAATATAGTAATATTTGTATAAAAGTCTCATGTTGATGAGGATTTTCTAAAGCTTTAAATTTATTCCTCCAATCTATTTAAATATATGTGAAGTAGAACTACACTTATTCTACTGTCTTTTATTTTCTTCAGCCACTAACAGGAGGTTGTGAACTGTGGCAGATTTGGATGATAGTATTTCAAAACTCCTTTGTACAGTTGTGTCAAAAGGGCAAGATAATCAAGAGCTTGCTGAAGTATGTTGAATAAATATTCACTTTCCTTAACTCAACATGTAACCTCTGCAAAGTCCATACTTCTGTCCAGTAATTTAACATTAAATACTGTGATATTTTATGAAGACTTTGTATTGGTTTACTTAGTTGATACCAATTTTTATCTAAGAATATAACAAACAACAGAAAAAGTTATTTCCAATAACATTTTGACAGGAGAAGAAGAGGAATAATTTTCTACTACTGAAAGGTTTGTGTTTTGCAGTGGGTGTAAAATAGCAGTAAAGGATTAAAAAAAATTATTGGTTCAGAGGTAACTTGTATACTTTCCTGTAATTAAATGACTATTACTTTGCATCTTTAAAGTTGCTTTTGTAATGTAATGTTTCCATACTCCCCCAAAATAAAAATATAACCCTCCCCATTTTACTTGTTTTCATCTAAGGTCAGGTAATCTAAATCCATGTCCTGGGTTTAGCAGTAGCAGTCAATTTTTCTCCTTCTTGGTAGCTGGTGCAGCGCTGTGTTTTGACTTTCACCCTGGGAACAGTGCTGATGACACCGATGTTTTCAGTTGTTGTTAAGTAATGTTTAGTCTGACCAAGGACTTTGTGAGTCTCATGCTCTGCCAGGGAGGAGGGGAAGCCGGGAGGAAGCAGAGTGTCCTGGGTTCAGCAGTAGCAGTCATTTTTCTCCTTCTTGGTAGCTGGTGCAGTGCTGTGTTTTGACTTTCGGCCTGGGAACAGAGCTGATAACAATGATGTTTTGGTTTGGCCAAGGACTTTGTGAGCCTCATGTTCTGCCAGGGAGGAGGGGAAGCCGGGAGGAAGCAGAGACAGGACACCTGACCCAAACTGACCAAAGAGGTATTCCATACCACAGCACGTCATGCCCAGGATGTAACGGGGAGTTAGCCGGAAGGGCTGGGAGACTGCAGGGTTGGAGGAGGTATCGGTCAGAACTTGGTCGGGCTGGGGGGCCGAGTTATCGGTCGGCTGGTGGTGAGGTGTTGTATTCTCTTCCCTTGTTATTTCCTTTACCATTGTTATTATTGATGGTAGCAGTAGTGATTTGTGTTATACCTTAGTTACTAAACTGTTGTTATCACAACCTGTGGGATTTGCATTCTTTTCGATTCTCCTCTCCATCCCTCTGGGAGTAGGGGGAGGGCAAGAAGGGGGGAAGTGAGTGAACGAATTACCTGACTGGGTTTAAACCATGACACAGAGACAGGACACCTGACCCAAACTAGCCAAAAAGGTATTCCATACCACAGCACGTCATGCCCAGGGGGGTAACTGGGAGTTACCTGGAAGCACACAGGGTCTTCTGGGTCAGACTCATTTTTTGGTGAGTGGTATGGTATTCTCTTCCCTTGTTATTTTTTCTTATCATTGTTGTCTCTGGTGGTAATGGTGGTGATTTGTGTTGTACATTGGTTGCTGGACTGTTCTTGTCTCAACCCATGGGAGTTGCCTTCTTTTGATTCTCCTTCCCATCCCTCTGGGAGCGGGGAAGGCGGTGGGGAAGGAAAGAAAGAGTTAGGAAAAGGGGGGGAGTGAGTGAATGAGCTGTCTGGCTGGTTTTAAACCACAACAGTTCTTTTTGGAGCCCAGTGTCAGCCATGAAGGGTTGAGATAATGACAGATCTGTCCGGATTAATAGTCACTTGTCACAATGCTGATTTATTGGCTCTCAAGGTTGTTCCGCTTGATCTCACAGTTTCAGTATATCGTACCTTACTTCAAGCCACTATTTGCTGTATTAGTGTTTTTCAAGTGTGGGGCTTGGGCTAAGGTTCTTGAGTCATTGTACTTTATGGTAATGACTTGTAATACAATAGAATCATTCATCATGAAACTGATCTGGCTTGTGTTCCCAGTGTGGTCACCACCTTTATACTTTGGGAGGTATATAATAAAAATGCTTAGCAATTACACATTGTTTTTCTCCTTCTCTGGTGGTCAACCTGTGAAAGAGACATTCTTTTACCCTCCCAGTCCGCCCCCCCCCCCCGGGGTTTAAAAAATGATAACCCATCAATTTCATCTGATATTGGTGGAAAACTTGTCCAAGGTAGATTAAAATCTTGCATTTTCACAGCTGAGATCAGCAACCTTGTTACAAAACTCAGGATATTAAGGTAATTTTTAGAAGTCTTAATTTTTCATAAACTTCAGAGGATGTATTATGGACTTCTCACACACATCTATAATCTGTTAACAATTACTGGGTATGTTCAATATGAGCCTTTTATCTTTTACTTTGGTTAGGAAAGCATTAACACACTTAACTCATGTGAGTACCTGTGAAACCTTTGGATATGTCAGCAGCTTTTCAAATTGACTCTGCCACTGGGTGATAGCAAAGGTGGATTGGAATCATGTTTGAGTGCTTCTCTTCCTTACTTTCAGAGAGATCCCAGAGGAAGGTGCTGGGTAATTGCTCATTCACTCTGAGACGTCTCTCTTCATTATAAAATAAATAAATGAATAGAAGTGAAAGAGGAAAATGCACCATTTGCTATGCAGTCCAGACGTTACTTCATAATTGTTCAACAGAGAAGAGGTGTGGGAAAATCCAGTGCTCTAAACCATGTAAACACAAGAGAAAAAAATAAGGGAGCTTCTGTACCTGCGCTGCAGAAAACTCTGTGCTGCATTTACTTTCTACCTACTAGGTAAGTATATTCCCTTCTGTAAAACCATTTCATTAATCAACATTAGACTAGAATAAAGAAAAAGAGCTGGAACAGAATGGGCCATTTTCTAAATTATGAACTCTGTTCCAGTTCTCCTTTTGTAAATTAATATATGTGGGAGGTTTTTGTATATGTCCATTTTATTGCGACAGAGATTTAAGGATTGTTTAAAAGCCAGTTAAGACAGACATACTACCTAAGCCTACTGGTAATTTTATTCTACCATTTATATTTCTTGATTTGCTTAGAATACCCCAGTAAAGTATGATAGAACAGTGAGGACTAGTATCTCTCTAACATTTTCTGTCATATGATGTTGTGGTCATTTAAATCTGAAATGTCAACTGTCAGAAGGCTACCCAAGCAATGAAGACCCCAGGCAGCAACAGAGGAGGAGGCTGAAGTAGAAGTGATGTACCACTTGGTGTCTCAGAAATGAAAAATACGGGGCACTACTTCTACGCTTAAGACTGTGTCAGGTGCCTTGTTTTGCAGTAAATGTGGTAGGGTGGCTCGGGGATCTCCTATCAAGCCAACCAGAACAAGTTTTGGAAGAGAGAGAATAGCTTATAATTTGCTGACTTCCTAATAAAAAGGAGATGTGAAAGAGAAAAGCAATTGCCTGCTGGGCTCTCTGATTTAGGAACAGACATCAGAATGCTACAGGTGCACAAGAGCATAGAAAAAAAGTCATGTTTACAGTGTTGCCTGACAGCAGAAACAAGGGTATTGAACCGAGGATTTTGTAGTGGACAAGGTTGGATGGAAGCAGTTGAGAAGCCAGCTAAATAAACCCACTCAGGGCTACAGCCTGCTTCATGATCTGGGACACAGGCACGTTGCCTCACTACTCATTTGGATTAGAACAATTGAGTTGAGTTAAATTTGAGGTCTATTTTGTTTCAGGCACCTTAAGTGTTTAAGTATTTTAAAATTTTATTTCCCTGCTTTCTTATTATAACATTTATTAACACAAGATTTTAAACTTGAAAATACAGTCAAAGAATCCTGCGTTTTTTCTCAATTCATATTAGGCAGCATGCTGATCAGTCACATTTCTCTGACAAGCTGTCTCCTGACATTGTGCAGACAGCGCTAGTGTTCTGTGCTGATCTAGGCATCCAGTGTTACCTGGAGATTAAAGCTGAAACAAATCAACAAAAGTCTGCTCAGAAACAAGAATGCTTCTGGATTTGCAGGGTTCATGGAATAATATATCAATATCAGGATGGCACTGGATGAAAGAGAGATTCAAGGAAATTCACTGAAGGTTTGGAAGAAACAATAACAGGACATTCAGTTAAAATACCCATGGTTTTCAGTCACCTCTTCAGCATCTTTTTACTTTTTTATTTTTTCCAGAGAATACCAATACAACCAATAATACATGATACTCTGAGGAAAAACACTTGGAGTCACAATAAACTTTTTTGGAACAAACTTGGTACAAAAATAAGCCTTGCTGTTTGAAGCAGGCTCTGCATAAAGCAGTAACTCTTCGGCAGTTTCACAGATTCTATTGTCTCTGATACCTCTAATTGCAATATGGAAATTAAAATAAAACCAAAATCAGTAGAATCAGATACCATAGAGAAGGCAAAATTACAAAGAACTGCAGAGTTGTAGGATGTTGCTGCCTTGTACATGGAGGTTACCAGTTCTAACGGAAAGTGTCAGAACTCCTTAGCTGCTTCGGCTCAGTCAACCATTGAAGCTTCATGCCTTGATACTGTGTTTTGGCAGTGTTGCGATATAGATGGAATCTTCTGACATTTTGAGTAGGATGGGATGAAGGTCTTTGCTCATGGTCATGCACTGCAGGAAGTCTTCCCAAGTTTCACATTTAAAATCCTATTTTATGCAGAATGCCTTCAAATTCTGATTGTAGAAATTAAAACAAAACCTTTAAAGGGATGTTCATTAAAAAAATATGCACACGTACACAATGTGCTTTATTTTTTCATACTTCTATGAGAACTGAGCTGAACTTGAGTATAAGAAATGTGTACAACCAGAAGGCTATTTGTTTGGGGGGATTTTTTTGTGGCCATCACAAGAAGGGAAAAATTGGGAAGATTATCCCACAAGCTGACATGTGGATGATCTTTTGCTGAAGTCCAAGAAAGCAAAGATATGGTTATCACCATAGACTAGCTTTTTAGTGTTGTATTACACAAGATACTTCAAAACCCCTCTATCTAAAAAGGATTTAAATGCTTATAGTTGCATTTGTAAAGTTTTATTCTAACTACCCAAGGTAAGGCTGTGGATACAGAATAGGAAACCAAAGCTATATATAGAAACTTGGAGTGAGTCACACTATGGTAGACCAAATGTTGTATTTTAATGTCTTGGAAATAAAAAAGCTGTTCCCTGAAAGATAGGTGTTTGAAACCATCACAGATGCACTTGGAATCATCAGGATAAAGCTGCTGATTTTAGAAAATTTTGAAGTTCATTGACCTGCATATTAACCTGTTTATGTATCTGTGTCTGAAGAAGCCAACTACAAATACTATGTTACTATACAAATGCTATAAGTACGTTTACATTGAATAAAAAAAGATTTCTAGATTAGTTGCCAGTAGCCACATATATCTCAAAAGGAGACATATCGTTTCAAGCTTCATTCAACGAATTAATGTGGATTGTAGGAAGACATTCTGCCCAGAACTGAAGAAACATCCTGAGACAGGGAAAAAAAACAACAAATCCAAGCTGATCCAAATTCTATGGATTTGGAAATATCAGACCCACTCACCTCTTATAATTGTTTTCTGAGTAGCAACTTCAGTTTATGTACTGAAAGATCTATATATCATCTTGATTTGGGTGGAGGAAATATAATCTCTGACAGAGGTGAGTATTTTTTAAAGAAATTTGTATTATCTGATTTCTAGAGAGAAACTGAGCAAGTATAAGTGTTAAGCCTGATACAATAAAGAAACAATAATGAATATTTCTCATTTGTTTTTGCTAGTAATATTCACTAATGCATATTTTAAAATACAGTATCTAACATAAAATTATACTACTCTATGGGAACTCTACTCTTGATGGAAATATGATGTTCAGAACATAGCTATATGTCTAGCACCACATATCTATATATCAAGCACTACATTATGGCAGTGCTCACTTATTTAACCTTGAAATATCCATACTATTATTAATGGTATTACATCCAGTCTGGTAGCAATCCTAAAGCATTATTAGAGCCCAACTATGTGAAGTCAAGTGCCTATAAAAATGTCCTCTTAAGTGAAGTACAAAGAAAACAGCATCCTAAGAGTTACTTCTGATGGAGTACAGGACATTAAAATGCTACTGGATGATATCCCAGCTTGGGTTTAAAGAATTAATGAAGAACAAATGTTTTAACTGACATGTAAGCATGAAATTCTCTCTGTGGGTTGACCTTCATTCTTCTGCAGTTAGTTAATGAGGATTCTCTTTGTTATCTTTCTTGCCGAAAAACCTCAGGGCCTTGTATCATTATTGAATGAACACAATGTCACCTCAGCTGGCAGAAATGTTTTGTCTTTTGTCAGGAAAAGAAGTTTCCTCATGTCAGCTGGTGATAGCACAACATGGCAACAAGCAATTGAGACCAGACATTTAATTCAGCTAACTTAGCCCAGTGGAGATGTTTAACCTGCTGTAGTTGTTTTGATCAGAATATTTAGGCTTCATTATTGTCTGGCTCTTGCATCTACTTCTGAAGTTTGCAACTTATTGTTATAAATTAATGATAAACAAAAGCATTTTATCTGGAGAGCTGCTCTCTCTATTCCCCTTTCAAGAGTTAATTACCATTTGTTGCAGGACAGTGTATTTTTTGAAATGAACACTTAACAGCTGCTTTCTACCTGATTCAAAATGACAAGTGTATTGTTAACTATCAGCGGATCTTGCAAGGTGGGGATCACACCTGCTTAGAAAACTGGAGCTGTGACTTTGAGCTTCTGTGAGCTGTATTGTATTATGCAGAGATGCATAAGGGTTAGAATGATAATTGCAAGTTTTATCCAACATGCCCCTATTATTTGGGGTGCCCCCGATACTCATATGGTTTTCCCATTGTTCAGGACACCTATGATCATTGTACACAGCAGCGAAGCCAAAATAATAATAAAAACCAAGAGTGAGTCTTCTGTCTGTACTTAAAAGTGGCACAGGGTGAATGTACACATAGAATGGAGAGAATGGATTTATTGAAAACAGTGCTGAGAAAAGTTATGAAGCAATTATTCACAAAGATGTATTATATACAACATAGTTGATACTGGACCTTATCATGGACATACAGAAGAGCTTTGTTAAAGGAAGTAGTAGGTGTGCAGGTAGGTGTGCAGTGGTAACAAAGGTTTACAAATAAAAAGGCAAATACTTTTTTACATCCTTTTTGGCTACTAGGGAAAACATCTGTCCCTTTTTTTTCTTTCCCCCAAAATAACTCCAGTCAAATATGAAGATTATAAGATCATAGAATGGTTTGTGCTGGAAGGGACCTTAAAGCTCATCCAGTTCCAACCCCTGTGTCGTGGTTTAAACCCAGTCAGGTATTAAGCTAGTAGAAACTTCTAAAGCAGTGCCAAATACCTTTAATGATACTATAACTGATTCCTTCAGCAAATAGCCAGCGGAGGAGTAGCAGAGTGATGGGAGAGGGAGTGGAGACTTGGTGAGGAGAGGGTTCAGCAAAGAGCATGGGACTCTTAATCCCAGAGTCGTGGGTTTGAGCCCCACGTTGGGCGCCAAAAAGAACTGTCGTGGTTTAAACCCAGTCAGGTAACTTGTTCACTCACTCCCAGTGAGTGGTGCCGAGCTGACAACAATCGAGGTCCGTGTCCCCCCCCCACCGGGGTTCTCCCCTTCCCCGCTCCCGGAGGAACGGGGAGGAGGATCGAGAGAGTGCAACTCCTACGGGTTGAGACAAGAACAGTCCAGCAACCAATGTACACAAATCACCACCGCTACTATCAACTACAACAATGATAAGGGAAAATAACAAGGGAAGAGAATACGATACCACCGGCCAAGAAAACGAGTCCCACCCGGAAGCCCGTGTCCTTCCGGGTAACTCCCAGTTACCCCTCACCCCGGGCATGACGTGCTGTGGCATGGAATACCTCTTTGGCTAGCCTGGGTCAGGCGCCCCATCTCTGCTTCCTCACAGCTTCCCCTCCTCCCTGGCAGAGCATGAGCCTCACAAAGTCCTTGGTCAGGGTAAACATCACTTAGCAACAACCGAAAACATCGGCTTCACCAACACTGTTCCCAGGCTGGAAGTCAAAGCACAGCACTGCACCAGCTACCACAAAGGAAAAAACATGACTGCTACTGCTGAACCCAGGACACCCTGCCACAGGCAGGGACCCCTTCCACTAGAGCAGCTTGCTCCAAGCCCTTGTCCAACCTGGCCTTGAGCACTGCCAGGGATGGGGCAGCCACAGCTTCTCTGGGCACCCTGTGCCAGCGCCTCAGCACCCTCACAGGGAAGAGCTTCTGCCTAAGAGCTCATCTCAGTCTCCCTTCCGGCAGGTTAAAGCCATTCCCCTTGGCCTGTCCCTACAGGCCCTTGTCCCAAGCCCCTCTCCAGCTTTCCTGCAGCCCCTTCAGGCACTGGAGCTGCTCTCAGGTCTCCCCTTCAGGAGCCTTCTCTTCTCCAGGCTGACCCAGCCCAGCTCTCTCAGCCTGGCTCCAGAGCAGAGCTGCTCCAGCCCCCACAGCATCTCAGTGGCCTCCTCTGGCCTCGCTCCAGCAGCTCCAAGTCCCTCTTGTGTTGTTGCTCCTGCTGGGTCAGGACTGGAGGGGGGGGTCTCACAAGAGCAAAAAGGAGGGGGAGAATCCTCTCCTCAGCCTGCTGCTTATGCTTCTATTGAAGCAGCCCAGGACATAGTTGGCTTTCTAGGCTGTAAGCAGAAACTACTGAGTCATGTGAGTGACACCCCCAAGTCTTTCTCCTCAGCACTGCTCTCAATTCATTCTCTACCCAGCCTGTAGGTACACTTGGGATCACACTTAAAATCACAAGCATGTGGAACTGCTGCTGTTCTAGAGATGAGACAGGAAGAGAGATATTTCTCTGTACTGGGGAAGCTGGTTGGTTGGGAGTAAAACTGACCTGCTCAAGACCACCTAAATTGGATTGTAATTCCTAGTTCTGTGCTGAATGATTAAATGGTTTGTATGCACTGAAAAGCTATAGGGCAGTATAAATTAAATTTCTGACTTATGCCTTTTTCCCATCTCACAGAACCGTATTCAGAGTTTAAAAAATCACACTGGGATCAGTCTGATATCCTCCAAAGCTTTCTGTGAAAACTGACATCCACCCTAGAAAAGGAAGAATTCCAGTGATCAGACCTTCCTTTGGAAAGTGAGAATCACAGGCAGGAATTTTTAATCCAGTTACTATTTGTCTATTTTCTACTCAGAGATAGAATCATAGAATCATAGAATCCTTAGGGTTTGAAAGGACCTTCAGATCATCTAGTTCCAGCCCCCCTGCTGTGGGCAGGGACACCTTACGCTAAATCATATCACCCAAGGCCTCGTCCAACCTGGCCTTGAACACTGCCAGGGATGGAGCATTCACAACCTCCCTGGGCAACCCATTCCAGCATCTCACCACCCTAACAGGAAAGAATTTCCTCCTTATATCCAACCTAAACTTCCCCTGTTTAAGTTTTAAACCATTACCCCTTGTCCTGTCACTACAGTCTCTAATGAAGAGTCCCTCTCCAGCATCCCTATAGGCCCCCTTCAGGTACTGGAAGGCTGCTCTGAGGTCTCCACGCAGCCTTCTCTTCTCCAGGCTGAACAGCCCCAACTTCCTCAGCCTGTCTTCATACGGGAGGTGCTCCAGTCCTCTGATCACCCTCGTGGCCCTTCTCTGGACTTGTTCCAACAGTTCCATGTCCTTTTTATGTTGAGGACACTAGAACTGCACACAATGCTCTAGGTGAGGTCTCACAAGAGCAGAGTAGAGGGGCAGGATCACCTCCTTCGACCTACTGGTCACGTTCCTTTTGATGCAGCCGAGGATATGGTTGCTTTCTGGGCTGCAAGCGCAAACTGAAGTCGGCTCATGTTCATTTTCTCACCGACCAACACCCCCAAGTCCTTCTCCTCAGGGCTGCTCTGAATCTCATGTCTGCCCAACCTGTAGCTGTGCCTGGGATTGCTCTGACCCAAGTGCAGGACCTTGCACTTGGCATGGTTAAACTTCACAAGGTTGGCAACAGCCCACCTCACAAGCGTGTCAAGGTCCCTCTGGATGGCATTCCGTCCCTCCAGTGTATCAACCGAACCACACAGCTTGGTGTCATCGGCAAACTTGCTGAGGGCGCACTCAATCCCACTGTCCATGTCAGCGACAAAGATGTTAAACAAGACTGCTCCCAACACCGATCCCTGAGGGACACCACTTGTTACTGGTCTCCAGCCAGACATTGAGCCATTGACCACAACTCTTTGCGTGTGGCCATCCAGCCATTTCTTTATCCAGCGAGTGGTCCATCCATCAAATTGATGTCTCTCCAATTTAGAGACAAGGATGTTGTGTGGGACAGTGTCGAATGCTTTGCACAAGTCCAGGTAGATGACACCAGCTGCTCTACCCCTGTCCATCAGTTCTGTAGCCCCATCATAGAAGGCCACCACACTGGTCAGGCAGAATTTCCCCTTAGTGAAGCCATGCTGGCTGTCACCAAGCACCTTGTTGTTTTTCATGTGCCTTAGCATGCCTTCCAGGAGAATCTGCTCCAAGATTTTGCCAGGCACAGAGGTGAGACTGACTGGTCTGTAATTCCCTGGGTCATCCATTTTCCCCTTCTTGAAAATGGGGTTATATTTCCCTTTTTCCAGTCATCAGGAACTTCACCTGACTGCCATGATTTTTCAAATATGATGGCCAGTAGCTTAGCAACTTCATTTGCCAGCTCCTTCAGGACCCGCGGATGGATCTCATCAGGACCCACGGACTTGTGCACATTCAGATTTTTAAGATGGTCTCGAACCAGTTCCTCTCCTACAGTGTGCGCAAGGTCTTCATTCTCACAGTCCCTGCATCTGCCTTCCAAGACTTGGGTGGTTTGGTCAGAGCCTTTGCCAGTGAAGACTGAAGCAAAGAAGTCATTCAGAGCCTCAGCCTTCTCCAAATCCTGTGTAGCCAGTTCTCCTGATAGCTTCCGGAGAGGGTCTGCATTCTCCCTAGTCTGTTTTTTATTTGCTATGCACCTGTAGAATCCCTTCCTGTTATCTTTAATACCTCTAGCTAAGTTTAATTCTAACTGAGCCTTAGCTTTTCTAACCTGGTCCCTAGCTTCCCAGACAACATCCCTGTACTCTTCCCATGCCACCTGTCCTTGCTTCCACTTATTAAAAGCCTCTTTTTTCAACTGAATTTTCCTCAGGAGCTCCTTATCCATCCAAGGAGGTCTCCTGGCCCTCCTGCTGCACTTCCTTCTGGTTGGGATACAACACTCCTGAGCTTGCAGCAGGTGATCCTTGAATATGAACCAACAGTCTTGGGCCCCTCTGCCCTCTAGGGTTGTATCCCATGGAACCTTCCGAAGCAGGTTCCTGAAGAGGCCAAAGTTTGCTCTTTTGAAGTCCAGGGCAGTGAGCTTGCTGCACGCTCTTCTCACTGTCCTGAGGATCTCAAATTTGAGCATCTCATGATTGCTGCATACAAGGCTGCCCTGGAGCCTCACATTTCCAACGAGCCCTTCCCTGTTGGTGAGCACGAGGTCAAGCACGGCACCTCTCCTCGTCAGCTTCTCTATTACTTGCAGAAGGAAGTTGTCTTCTACACAATCGAGGAACCTCCTGGATTGCTTGTGCCGGGCCATACCATCCTTCCAACAGATGTCAGGGTGGTTGAAGTCACCCATGAGAACAAGTGCCTGCGAGCATGAGGCTTTTCCTATCTGTCTATAGAGTGCTTCATCTGCAGGCTCTCCTTGATCAGGTGGTCTGTAACAGATCCCCACAGTAATGTCTCCCATAGCTATATTCTCTTTAACCCTGACCCACAAACTCTCTGTGGACTGCTCACCTGTCCCCAGACTGAGTTCCAGCTTGTCTCCTTTCACTCTAGGATTTTCTTTAGAACTGACTCCTACTGCTTTTTGTTTCAGAAGTGTGGGTGAGGTAGGGTGTTTAAAATAAATTGTTTGTCATAAATGGATATTTTTCAACTAAAAGGAAAAAAATGTGGTTGACAAGTTCAGGTCACTCTAATTCAGCTGAACCTTTGTGTGACATAATGGTGATTATTGTATTTAAACAAGGTTGCCTACTCTAATAATGTGAAGAGCTATATTCTGTTATAGTTCATGTCATAAGGTAATGAGCAACAGCAAATGAGACCTGAAATGCTATGGTGTATTCAGAGGTTTTGTTATATTGCACTTTGCCTTATAGTAATTTTCCACTTTTCTTTTTTTAGGTAATAGATACATATCATTCTGAATCCCATTTGTTATTAATATATAGTGGAAAGGAATGACATTTGTGAGGTTTGTTATCCTAATATTCAGCTTCTCTTCAATCTCATAAACTGCATTTTGAGCTGACAGGCACATATGTTTTGTTAAAGTCATTAAAATAATGCTGTATGAAATACGTCTCTAAAATAAGTACAACTGTGTTACCTTCTGGTTATTAGGATACATATGTCTAATATATGTTCATTTTGGAGTCCCTTAGGGGACAGCCTTGTTATTAATACGGCATAGAACAGTTGAGTGAGCATAAGGTTTATTAAGACATGTTTATATTAATTATGTGTGGATACTGTTCAAAAGGGTGACTGGACTAAGAGACCCTTCCTGATCACTACTTTGAATTTCAGAGCTCAGTAGGATTATTCTTGATCCAACTTATTTGTCTTTGAAAGGAAAAAAAATCATTATATTTCTGTCTAAGCTGGAAATTAATGAAACCTTTAAAAATCTAGGATTATGAAAACTCAATCACTTGATGAGTATGCAAAACAGAAGGAAATGTTGCAGGGATGATGAAATTGCGTATGGGAAGGTCTGCATTTCTGCAATGTCTTATGCAGCAATCTGATCCATAATAGGTCCTTACATAATGTGCATAATAAAGCAGAATAATCTAATAGATGCAGTTCAAAATCAAAATCAGTTGCAATCCTGTCTGTATGGCTTCCATCCCTATACTGCTCAACTGATGTGCTTTTTGGATATTGCAATTCCTGCTCTATTGCTTACTACCAGT
Source organism: Pezoporus occidentalis (assembly GCF_034315485.1). Taxonomy (NCBI): domain Eukaryota; kingdom Metazoa; phylum Chordata; class Aves; order Psittaciformes; family Psittacidae; genus Pezoporus; species Pezoporus occidentalis. Next base: position 1,721,493 of record NW_026915268.1, read on the forward strand.
TAAGATCTATGATGATCTTTTAAGGTTATTTTTCAATCCAGGAGATGACACAGTACTCACTGTGTCCTGCAATGTACCATTGCATCTTTTACTGGAGTGCCAGGCAGAAGTTCGTATGAGCCTGAAAATAAAACTGCGCAGATTAAAGCTTGGAGAAGGCCCAGTGTGGAAGAAGCTGAGGAAGATCCAGTTTTTGTTTCTTCCTTTCACTTTGAAGTGCCTCTGATCCTGGAAAATGTGCAATCATCACCTAACACCTAGAGTAGAACGTGCCATGTTCACTTTGCTTGATTTATGACAGGTTTTAGACTTTCTGTGATACTGCTGAAACAAACAGTCTGCACTTGACTTTTTTGTATCTCTTGGCTCCTAAGCTAGTCCCTAGCTTGTTGCACAGTACACAACTTCAGGAAAAAAAAATGGCACTGAGAAGAATGCTTCACGAATGTCCTAATTGCTCTGCAGATACACAGAATCACAGAATCACAGAATCCTAAGGGTTGGAAGGGACCTCAAAAGATCATCTAGTCCAACCCTCCTGCAAGAGCAGGGTAACCTAGAGTACATCACACAGGAACTTGTCCAGGCGGGCCTTGAATATCTCCAATGTAGGAGACTCCACAACCCCCCTGGGCAACCTGTTCCAGTGATCTGTCACTCTCACAGTAAAGAAATTTTTCCTGATGTTCACATGGAACCTCCTATGCTCCAGTTGACACCCATTGCCCCGTGTCCTATCACTGGGCATCACTAAAAAAAACCTAGCTCCATCATCCTGACACTCACCCTTTACATATTTGTAAACATCGATGAGGTCACCCCTCAGTCTCCTCTTCTCCAAGCTAAAGAGTCCCAGCTCCCTCAGCCTCTCCTCATAAGAGAGATGTTCCATTCCCTTAATCATCTTTGTAGCTCTGCGCTGGACTCTCTCCAGCAGGTCCCTGTCCTTCTTGAACTGAGAGGCCCAGAACTGGACACAATATTCCAGATGTGGCCTCATCAAGGCCGAGTAGAGGGGGAGGAGAACCTCTCTTGAGCTACTAACCACACCCTTTCTAATGCACCCTAGGATGCCATTGGCCTTCTTGGCCACAAGGGCACAGTGTTGGCTCATGGTCATCCTCCTATCCACCAGGACCCCCAGGTCCCTTTCCCCTTCACTACTGTCCAGCAGGTCAGCCCCCAACCTGTACTGGTACATGGGGTTGTTCTTCCCCAGATGCAAGACTCCACACTTGCCCTTGTTGAATTTCATCAAGTTCCTCTCCGCCCAACTCTCCAGCCTGTCCAGGTCTCGCTGAATGGCAACACAGCCCTCTGGTGTGTCAGCCACTCCTCCCAGTTTAGTATCATCAGCAAACTTGCTGAGGGTACATTCAGTTCCCTCATTCAGGTCGTTGATGAAAATATTAAACAGCACTGGTCCCAGCACCGACCCCTGAGGGACTCCACTAGTCACAGACCTCCAGCTAGATTCTGCCCCATTGACCACAACTCTCTGCCTTCTTCCTTCCAACCAGTTCTTGATCCACCTCACTACCTGATCATCAAGCCCACACTTCCTTAGTTTATCTATGAGGATGCTGTGGGAGACAGTATCAAATGCCTTACTGAAATCAAGAAAAAACACATCTACCGCTCTACCATCATCCACCCACCTAGTTACTTGCTCATAGAAGGCTATAAGGTTGGTCAAACATGGATTCCCCTTGGTAAAGCCATGTTGGCTGCTCTTAATGACCCCCTCATCCTTGATATGTAGAGATATGGTGTCAAGAATAAGTTGTTCCATCACCTTTCCAGGGATGGAGGTAAGGCTGACTGGTCTATAATTACCTGGGTCCTCCTTGCCCTTCTTATAGACCGGCGTGACATTTGCCATCCTCCAATCCTCAGGCACCTCACCTGTTTCCCACGACTTACCGAAGATGATGGAGAGTGGCTCGGCAATGACCTCCACCAGCTCCCTCAGCACCCGCGGGTGTATTCCATCCGGACCCATCGATTTATAGATGTCCAGATTACTTAACTGATCCCTAACCCAATCCTCATCTACCAAAGCAAACTCCTCCTTTATCCTGACTCCTTCTGGGGCTATAGGAATCTGGGTCCCTCGGGGAGAGTCTGCAGGAGTAAAGACAGAGGCAAAGAAGGCATTCAGCACCTCTGCCTTCTTTATATCCTCTGTCTCCAGGGCACCCACCTCATTCAGCAGTGGGCCTATACTGCTTCTTGTGTTAGCTTTATTCGCTATGTAGTTGAAGAAGCCCTTTCTATTGTCCTTAAAAAAAGAGATACTTTCTTGTGTTAGCAGAATCTGAAAATTCTGAGTAAGGCCCCAGAACTATGTAAGTAAAACAACACAGTAAGAATAATGTTTTAGTAATATTTTCAGTACAATGCTTTTTTTTTAAATATTTTTTGAAAACTCAAGTGTACTACAGCCATAGGGTGTTGAGACATTAATATAAACTGTGAAATGGGAGAGAGCAAAAGTTGGTCCAAGTGTATTGTTGTGGTTTAAACAAAGTCAGCCATAAATCACACAGTCGCTCTCTCACTCCCCCCCACTTTTTGCCCCTCCCCCTGCTCCCAGAGGGATGGGAAGGAGAATCAAAAGGATGCAACTCCCATGCGTTGAGATAAGAATAGTTCAGTAACTAAGGTATAACACAAATCACTACTGCTACCACCAATAATAATAATGACAAAGGAAATAACAAGGGAAGAGAATACAACACTTCACCACCCACCGACAGATAACTCGCCCCCCCAGCCCGACCAAGCACCGCCTGATACCTAGTCCTACCCCACAGTCCTAGCCCTTCCAGGTAACTCTCATTTACATCCTGGGCATGACGTGCTGTGTTATGGAATACCTCTTTGGCTAGTTTGGGTCAGGTGTCCTGTCTCTGCTTCCTCCCAGCTTCCCCTCCTCCCTGACAGAGCATGAGGCTCACAAAATCCTTGGTCACACCAAATATTTGAGCAGTAACTAAAAAACATTGGTGTTATCAGCACCGTTCCCAGGCCGAAAGTCAAAAAGTGCTGCACCAGCTACCAAGGAGAAAAAATGACTGCTACTGCTGAACCCAGGACATGTATAAAAGTAAAACCAATGTAAATACTTTCGTCCTGGGTCTATCAGTAGCTATCTCAAAACACTCCTGGGATATTCAGCAGCTTGCTTGATGGGCAGTCAGGAAGGCAGTATGTCCCAGCATCCACTGGGGATGAGGTACTGTTCCTGATGAGGGGTGGTGTTTCTGCCACTGCTCTGAGCCTCACTTTCCCCAGCTGTGAACAGAGATAGCACACATACATTGCATATCTAATGTAAGTGCTATGGGATTTGATTTGGGGCATTTCATTTTGGAGTTATCCAGAAAAAAATGAGGGACTTTAAATCTCTAGGATCACTTCTTAGAAATATGTCCTAGAAATCTAAATCCTAAAGTAGCCTAACAATAAAATGTAATTCTGATTTATACATACATACCTGTCATTCTTAAAAGTGATGACATTCAACTGTAAAATTACACAGTATTTGCAGCTACATTTTGTTGTACTGCTTGAGAGACAACAACCCGCCCTTAAACCATCCCTCTCTTTGACTGGAAAACAACAAGCCACTGGTGTCTAACAGGAGGTACAGACAGCACAGTGTTTTATTAGTGTGGAGTGGCTGGTGTTCGGAGTTCAGCTGAGCATTTCTTTACATCACCAGCTCAGTAGAGAGTCAACAAACATGTTCCTGTCTCCAGGGGAAAAGGATTAGCTCTGGCTTTGTTTGACATTCCTCCTCAAAAGGCCAGGGCAGCACTGAAAGGGGCATGCCAGTGTGCGGTTGGTCCTGGATCCTGCCTTAATCCCATACCCCCTGCTATTGTTGGGCTGCTCCTTGGGCCTGCAGCATGGGTCTGTCCAAATATTTTGTTGTTGCTGAGCTGTGGTGTATTTGCTGAATAAATTTCCTGAAACAATGCAGCAGGGCTAGAGCTGATTTGGGGATGAGGCTTTCATAGCTCCATGTATTTCAGGTAAGACAAAGATGGTGCCTGTGATTCTTGTGAGTTGTTTCTTTGGCTTGGTTAAAAGGGTACTCAGGAAGTGAGCTGGTGTTTTCCTGTGCTGTTTTAATTTTTAATAAACTAACTGTAGGTGTGTGAGGGGAGATACTTGCAGTTATTGTGCGGATGCTTGAGGCATGGTGGGGCAGTCCCTGTGCCTCACTGCGTGGATGTGCGGCTGAGGTGCTGTGAAGGGTGGCAGCTATAAACAGTCTTACAACAGCTGTGTGTGTAACAACAGCATGCTTAACCCTTTGAGTTTTAATAATGCCTTTGGTAATGCTTGATTTACTTGATGAGTGAGTTACTGAAAAACCCCAAAATAGAGATCCTGAAGTTGAAAAGAATGGAAGGAGCAAACCACTAATATGTGAGGCTGCTTTTCCTGACTGGGTGCTGAGATCTTGGCAAACCTGGGGGAAGTCCTTGGTGACCCCAGGGTGCTTGCCTGTGCTCCTCACAGCTGGTGCTGCACTGCTTTCCTCTGCTTCATGCTGGTCCTTCCTCCAGCCTCCTCTTCCTTAAAAACAGCTGCTGGGATTGCAGTGTAATGATCCTGTGGCCTAGGTGCCTGTAAGAGACTCTGAGGTGTTGTATTTAACTCTGGTTTTGTCTAGATCTTTAAATAACTTGCCCAAGTACATCTTTTTTGTTTTTTTATTAACCTTGGGGGAAGCACTTTACAGAAGTATATTGAGGACAGCATTCATAGCATAGCCCTTGAGAGTATGCTTTTCTCTACGAAGAAGAGACCATAGTAATTACAAAGGTGCGTTATCCGTAGCTTCTTATTTTGGCATTTAGTTTTTAAAGCTAAGCAGAAACCTTGTGGCTGACCTAAAAACTTATTGTGACTATTTTTTGAGTTGTGCGTTATGTCAAAGAAAATAAATAAACATAAATATAAAACCAGTAGAGAGTAAAAGACTCCTCTGGTCTCCCAAAATATTCTCCTATTCTTACCAATTTCTTTTTAGTAAGGTAACTAACAGCATCATTTTCTTAGATAAAGTGTGATGCAAATATCAATGTGCAAGCTTCCTTCATATGTATCCAATACTTTTTTGTCAGCTACCTATAAGCAACAAACAGAAGCAAGAATAGTGACAGGAAACCTACTCTAATGTTCAGAGAGAACAGTTCACTGCTTGTATTAATGAAATCTCCTTCCTCCTTCCGTGCAATTGATGAAGCATCTGCTTTCATGGAGATGGCTGCAGTTGAAAAGTGTTTAGTCCCACTCAGAATGGAGCTGTGGGTGGCATGGTTTCCTTGTCTATCGCTGTGGCTACTATGAGTTGACTCAATGTTTGCAAGCATAAAAAATGCAACTCCTGCTTTGGGTGGTTCTGGGCACAGAAAATTCATGGTGATAATCCACTACAATTTCTTCAGAGAGGTATGATTTCTCGCATAGCCAGTAGCAGCCTGGAAAGAACAAGAAGCACTCAGCAAAAGTTTTGTCTTTGTTTCTTCCTAAAATAGGATTTCATAGTAGGGCATGGTTTATAAGGAAAAAAAAAACTGAACTTTTTTGTCTTTCAAGCTACCTTTGATCAGTGTTGATTATAATAGCTGTGAGTGTAAAATGACGGAGTTGTTCAGAAAGGCAGTAGTCATACACTGCTTCCAATAAGCCAGTGTTGATTTATGCAACTTCGTGCAGTATAGTTTGAAGAGCAAATACAACCACTTGCTTTATTCACTGTGGAAAGGCAACTGTGTTTCATTGGAAGATGTGGGTGTCTGTTTGAAAGATGCTAGCCCATTTGACCCGATCTTTATTTTTTTCATTTTCTTTTCAAAGCTGAGACATTTGCTAAAATCAGTGTTGAAATGAGTAGAATGAAGTTGGCTGCTTAGGTTAGATATAAGGAAGTTCTTCCCTGTGAAGGTGCTGAGGCGCTGGCACAGGGTGCCCAGAGAAACTGTGGCTGCCCCATCCCTGGCAGTGTTCAAGGTCAGGTTGGATGGAGTCTTCGGTGACATGGCCTATTTTGAGGTGTCCCTGAACACGACAGAGGGCTGGAACTGGATGATTTTAAGGTTGTTTCCAACCCTAACTATTCTATGATTCTATTAAAATGGAATATGTATCTCTAGTTTCAGATTTAAAACTCTTTAATTTCTGTTCTGTCTTTATCCCTAACTTAATTAGTAAACACTGCTGGTGTTCAACATATATTAAGTGTCCTGGAAGTGGGAAACCAAAACTCCTAAATGATGCTGTGGTTGACAAAGGACTGAAATATTCTGACATTTTTAATCTGTGAATACTTGAAATGTAACAAGCTGGCTATTTGAAAATTGAGAGTCCCATAAAGTTTTCATACCAGAAGAGCCAGGTGGTGTAATTTAATCACACTAGAAGGAACAGCTGATGCATAGTGCAACAGCAATAATTCCAAACTAGAAGCCTACAAATAATCTAGCTGCAAATTATGTTGTCAAGAGAATCAAACTAGTTTGTCATATAGTCTAATACATATTAATTTGAGAGCCCTATAAGGGACAGTATTGTTATTAATACACAGAGGAACAGATGTGATAGCATATGGTTTACCAACTTGTATTTATGTTAATTCTATGTAAATAGGATTTTAATAAGGTAACATTAGTCTATAGTTTCGTTTTCTTAATATATCTGTTCTTTGAAAGGGATCATCTAAATTGGGGTCTAGGATCATAGAAAAAAAGGTTAGGTAAAGAGTCTGTTTTAGGTAAGACAAAAATGGGTAAAAAAGGTATTGTTTTTTCTGGTCACTTAAAACTTTATTGGTTAAAATAATTTTGAATTTTATTCACCAGTACTACTACTTCTGAAAACACTGCCTGATACTTACTTTTACCAGTTTCAAATGCTTATCTATCCTGTGTTGACTGTTTGCAGCTTGAACTTCTATTCAGTCTGGCTTGAGGAAGCTTGCAAACCTTCATAAAATCCCATAAGATTTTCAGTATCACCTTAAATCTGATGTCTCTTGAACTTGTTATGTAGCCTCTCTATTGCTGTTGGCTGGAAAAGCTATGAATGCAGTGAATACAGTTCTGAGTTAGTTGAGGCTTCTGGGCACCTTTCTCTGGGGCACAATTCTTTTTAATTATCCTCCCAGGCACTGCTAGAAGCCATTTCAGTTTGTGATAAGAACAGAGTAAGCAATCTGTGTTCCTGCAAGCAGGTGAGGAAATAAGAAGAACTAATCAGCAGTAGTGCTTCAGAGGACTTTGGAAAACTTTCTGCCTGCTGTTAAGAATTTTGGTTTGAAACAATTGAATCAACTTTCCAAAGTATACCACTGCTGCTCAACAGAATTGTCTTTGAGGTAGCACAGAAGTTTAAGTTCTGTTCCTGTGGCCTAGAAAGCCTTAACGTGCATTACTTGTTACTTCCACTTCATGACTGAAAGAAGAAAAAGACAGAGAACTGTCATGGTTTAAGCCCAGCTGGAAACCTGGAACCATGCAGCTGCTCATTCACCCCCCTTCCTTTCTTCCTCCCCCCAGCTCCTGGAGGGATGGGGAGGAGAATCGAAAGAATGTAACTCCCATGGGTTGAGGTAAAAACAGTCCAGTGCCTAAGGTATAACACAAATCACTGCTGTTACCACCAATAATAATGATGATAAGGGAAATAACAAGGGAAGAGAATAAAACTGCTCACCACCCGCTGACCGATACCCAGCCTGACCCTAGCAGCAATCTCTTGCCACAGTGCAGCAGCCCAGATGGGTTTACCTCTGTGTTGCCAGCTGCTCTGCTTCCATTGCTGCAACCACCCCCACAGGACATTTGCCACCATCCATGAGTCAGTATAAAGTACTGGCCACTTTTCTCCTTCAGCAATGTCCAGGGCCAGCTGGATGGCTTTCACTTCAGCAAACTGACTCGATTCACCCTCTCCTGCAGCACTTTCTGCAACTTGTATTACAAGCCATTACCATAAAGTCATTACCATAAAGTACAGCAAAATATACAAAATATAAAATACTACCAAAAAAAAAAAAACAAACACAAAAACCAGCCCTCATCGTACTTTCCACCTCTGTGGTCCCTAAGTCTTGGATGTAATTTAGGACTCAAACTGACTCCTCACAAAGCTGAAGTACTGTTTTAGGCTACCAGAGACTCTTTTGTGCTGCACACTGCTTCTGGCCACCTCTCATGACTTTTATATACAGAAAGATCATAGAATGATTTGTATTAGAAGGGACGTTAAAGATCATTTAGTTCCAACTCCAGAGATACCTTCCACTCAAGCAGGTTGCTCAAATCCTAGTCCAACCTGGCCTTGATAGTATAAAACTTTCAGTGAATGGGGGTGGATGCGCCTTGTATCTGACTGGCTGCTTGTGTAGCTGCATAAAATGCCTATAGTACTGGCTAGTTGATTCCTAACTCAGTAAATTCTTCCCTGGAAAAGTTCAGCCCGTCATCGTGGAGAACTCTTATACAGCACTGAAATTTCCCCTGACTGCAGTGGGGCTTTCAAATTGCCCCAACAGCATTTGTGTGACCTTCCTGTTCTGGGTTCAGCACACTTCCGTTTGTCTCCTGAGGGGAGCCATCTGGCAGCCCCCCAGTGTGCGGCCTTCCCTTGGCAGGGTGGTGAGAGGGGCGGCTCTGCCATTAGGGGAAACAAAGGGCAGTCAGCGAGTGTTACTGGAACTGGAAGTCCAGGGGTCTGTGCAGGTAATGGCAGTGCCTCTGTGCCTCCATCTGCGTCTCTTCAGGGCAGCCTCTTCAGGACTTCACGTGTAGAGCTGCTTCCAAGCCTCAAACTGAATGACAAAATGGAGGGAAAGAGCCTCCTGTGGCAGCGCCTGAAAGCTGACAGAGCCATGTTGGAGCACACAGCCCACTGCAAAGGGCGGTAAGTGAAGTAACAGCAATTTAAAAAGTTCAGGAATAGAAATTCCTCATCCAGAAGGTGGACCTCAGTAGTGGAGATGGTGTTTTAGCCTGTGTGACCTCTTTTCCTGGAAAATCATAATTAGAGAACCTTTAGAAATACTGCAGCTGGCACCACAGTTGGGGCTGTTCAGTCTGGAGAAGAGAAGGCTGCATGGAGACCTCAGAGCAGCCTTCCAGTATCTAAAGGGGCCTATAGGGATGCTGGGGAGGGACTCTTCATTAGGGACTGTAGTGACAGGACAAGGGGTAACGGGTTCAAACTTAAACAGGGGAAGTTTAGATTGGATATAAGGAAGAAGTTCCTTGCTGTAAGGGTGGTGAGGCAGTGGAATGGGTTGCCCAGTGAAGTTGCGAATGCTCCATCCCTGGCAGTGTTCAAGGCCAGGTTGGACGAAGCCTTGGGTGGCATGGTTTAGTGTGAGGTGTCCCTGCCCATGGCAGGGGGTTTGGAACGTGATGATCTTAAGGTCCTTTCCAACCCAAACCATTCTATGATTCTATGATTCTATGTTATGAAATTGACCACAGGATATCTGGTTTCACTGCTTAATATGAGTTTAGCTTTATAAAGTGATTTGACATTTTGTGATTGTAAAAGGTATTACACAAAGCCAAATTGTGTTCCATTCAATAATCTATTCCATCATCTATATGGTATGTAATAATGCAGATGTTGCAGTTAATTTTTGCAAAACACTGTGTATTGTATAGTATACTATATGTAATCTCTTTAAGAATGTTGAGAAATAGTAAATATGTATTTGGGCAGCATTATGGAAACAGAACTTATGGGAGGCAAGAGATAATGAAGATACTTTTACATTTTGATTCCCTAGACAAACAAGCAAATGCCCTGAAACAATGTGGAAATGAAATGGGAGAGAATTAAAAATAATTAGGAGTCTTATTCCTTTGTCTATATCTAAAATAAACCATGTTTAACGTTGTCAGCAAGCCCTATTTCCCCATTCACTGTGAGCTACTTCTTTGCACATAGTGAGAAACACTGGAGAGTCATAATGCATCCAAAGTAAAAGGACAGCTTGTGTCATCATCAGCAGAGGGATGTCGGATCATATATCTTTACCTGATAAGAGGTGGCAATTTAATCTGACAAGTTTCTTGCCAATGAGGACAGCTTTAGGAGTTCAACTGCCTTAGTAAAGATTTGACATGTCATTGAGGCATGTTGTGCAGAAGCTTGACAATAAACTGGAAGTTGCTAATGCAGTTTAGGATTGCTGTAAAAAATTATTGGAAACCAGAGACTATAAAATTGCTGTACTCCTCCAGAAATGTTTTACTTTCCCTGCTGAATATATGTGATATTTAATGCACAGCATATGCTTAAAAACTTGTTTCCTGATGATGTAAAACAAATCTATTACAGTACACATGAAATGGCAAGGAATTCAATTAAATGCATGTGACAATAAACAGAACAGGAGAGCTGCCTTCTGGAGGTAGAGGAGAAGTCTGTCTGAATTTAAGGTTTGATGGCTGAATTGGTATGTCTTTCTTTCAGATCACATTTATGTCCCTCTGGAGGGACCTAAGTAAGTGGCTTGTGGATTTCAAAACTGTGAGAAATCGTTGGTAATGAGGCACCCAAACAGCTGGGCACTAAGCTCAAATGTGTCAGCAAGACTAGTTTTCTAAATGCCCTTTTAAGTCTGGCTGCTCTCATGGAGCAAAAATGAGGTTGCATTTTTTTCACTAAATAAATCATTGTCCTGGGTTCAGCTCTAGCAGTCATTTTTCTCCTTCTTAGTAGCTGGTGCAGTGCTGTTTTTTTGACTTTCAGCCTAGGAACAATGCTGATAACACCAATGTTTCTAATTGACTCTCAGTAATGTTTACTCTGACCAAGAACTTTCTAAGTCTCCTGCTCTGCCAGGGAGGAGGAGAAGCCAGGAGGAAGCAGAGACAGGACACCTGACCCAAACTAGCCAAAGAGGTATTCCGTACCACAGCACATCATGCCCCAGGATGGGGGCAGCTATCCAAAAGGCCCAGATCGCTGCTCAGGTCAGGCTGGTTATCAGCCGGCAGGTGGTGAGTGGTTATATTCTCTTCCCTTGTTATTTCCCTTATTATTGTTATTGGTGGTAGCAGTAGTGATTTGTGTTACACCTTAGTTACTGGACTGCTCTTATCTCAACCCGTGGGAGTTACATTCTTTCAATTCTCCTCCCCATCCCTCTGGGAGCAGGGGGAGAAAGGTGGGGTGGGGGGTGGGGGGGGCAGTGAGTGAGTGGCTGCCTAGTTCTGAGTTACCAGCTGGGCTTGAACTAGACAGCTCTTTGTGGCACCCAATGTGGAGCATGAGAGGTTGAGATAATGACAAATTTGACTGGAATGTGTCTAATCATATTTGTGATAAGCATTCATTGTTTTGGATTAATAGTCATCACAGTGCTGATTTATTGGCTCTCAAAGTTGTGCCACAGTTGCTGTCACAGTTTCAGCACATCGTACCTTACTTACAGCCTGTATTTGCTGTGTTGGTGTTTATCGGCTGGGGGCTTGGGCTAAGGTTCTTGTTTCATTGCACTTTATGGTAATGACTTGTAATTCAATAGACTCATTGATCATGAAACTGATCTGGCTTGTGTTCCCAGTGTGGTCATCACCTCTGTACTTTGGGAGTTATATAACAGAAGTGTTTAGTAATTACACACCTTTTTTTATCTCCTCGTGTGGTCAGCCTATGAAGGTTCCCTTACATTCCCAGCTCCCCCACCAGACTATTTACAGCATCATTTGAGAGCTCTGAAGGTTTTGAATGGCTTTTGGATACCCTTGAGACCTGCCTGCTGATTGTGATGGGGAAGTCTGATGTCTACCCTCAAGAGAATTTGATTTTAGTGGAAAACAGCCAATGAACTCAATTGTATGCTGTTTTCTGCTATGTAGCACTTTTATAGCTCACCAACCAGATGTCTTCAGGTCACCAGCAACTGGCCCTGACTTCCCTCCAACCATCACCCCAGCAAAGAATGAACTTTGATGAAACCAGACGAGTTCTGCATTGTCATCAGCAGGCAATAATCCAGCACTGCACACAGCCTCTACTGCTCTGAAAGGCTGTTACAAGAGATGGAGCCTGACATCATGGGCTGGATGAACTCATCAGCTTTATAGAGTTTGGTCCATGCACTAAAGAAGGATCTCTCTCTCTTTGTCTGTGTGTGGATGTATACATATATATATATGAGACAAGAGTGATGGTATATTAAAAAATGTGGGATCTGAGCATTACGTGAATGTTAAACCACTACTATCATTAATTTCAATATGAAGTGAAATAAAATTATTTCATATACAGCATGTGTTTTAAGCTTGATCTGGGGATTTTCACGAATTTGGGATAGGGTGTTCATAATATCAAATGGTGAAATCAATTCAGCAGTTCAGCTCTAGGACATGTTGACAAATGCCCCCTAGAAGAATATTAGTTATGATCTCACAAAATTAGTGAATAAACTTCAGAAGAAATGTGTATTAAAAAGACTGTGAAAAAACTGAAGAGAGGCAGACATGCTTGATACATGTATCTTTTCTAACGCAGATGTCTCTTTAATTACTACCCAGGCAGTCATCTTGAGACTTCATGTTAACAGAAAACACTATTGTTGCTTGAAAATTTCATTGATCACTGATGAAATGTGAATCATCATACTCTTCTGCTGCACACAGTGTGAGCTCAGCCAAGGTGGATGTCTAGACCAATCTGCCTATACCAATGATTATACAAAATTTTTAAGTTGTCAGTATTAAGGTGGGTCAGTATACCAAAATCCTGACTTTAGTTTCTAATGACTACCTTTGGTGAAAAGGTAGATGAAAAGGCAGATGAAAAAGGTAAATGAAAAAGGGAAACAAAATCACAGAATCTGTTTCAGTATAAAGCTGGATACATAGGGATTCTTGGAAAATCCAAGAAGGGTGAAAAACTGGTTTTATGTATTCTAATTTGTCCCTTATATTCTGTTAAAGAGAGAATATATTGACCTCATAAGCTAATTAAAAGCTTAAAAAAATAAATAATAAAAAGAGAGAATCTTTATGCTGACTTTCAAACACGTTACAACTGAGGTCAATATGGATGTCATTGGTAGCCAGAGCGAGTCTGGTAGAGTATATGAGTGGACTTTATTCAGGCCGGGCTTAGTTTTACCCAGCTTTGCTTTTTTGAAATCTCCTTAGCTGCAGTTACTTGCAAATTACACACTTTGACTCCCCTTTTTGGCATATTTCTGGTGTGTGATGACATCACTAGTCTAATCATATCTTAATTACTTGGTGGCCATTGACAGTCTGTCTTGGCAGTTGGGATCTTGCTGGGGAAAGAGGCCTGAAAGGGGATCCAGCTGTTCAGGTTAGTATTTGCAAGGGAGGACCCTTTTAAGAAAATCCCTTGGACACCAACTAGTATTTGTAAGTCATAATAAAAGACCGAAGGTCAGTTTTGGGAACCTGGGATGCACTTAATTTTATGGCATTAGGCTTGATGATATTTTTTTTTCCTTTTCTGAGCTGTTAAGATAGCTATTATAATGTCATAATTTAGTAATTGAACTGCAGACAGTGAGCCCTGTTTGGAGCCAAGTCATGTTGGATGGGATTAATATTCTGGTAACAAACAGAAATATCCTGCTTTGAGCGTAGTGTAGATGTTAAAACATGCTCATAATAGAGCAGAAATTAAACTGGGAAAATACAGGTAACTTTGTTCTGTTTGTAATAATAGATAAGTTATCAAAAGTTGTCACAGACTTCAGGATTTTTGTTATAAGCCAGATCTTTATTTCTGTAGTAAATTTTGTAGGTGTCAGGTAGGGTACTGGCCTTCTGCAGCAAAACTTGCTGCCTACTGTTTGTACATATCTATTGCGTTTGTCTGCCAGAACTCCACTGTTGCACTAGTGCAAAGCCTGCAGCAGCCCTCAACCTTCAGTAGTTTCTCTGCTACAGGAGGTCAGTGAGCTGCAGCATGCAAGAGTAGGTTATCCAGAGAGACGTTCTGAGAAGTGCATTGTTCAAGCAGTCTTATCCACCTTTTTGCTCTTTATTTGTTTCTCTCCCCTGCTGCTTTAGGGGTATCAGCAGCATGTTGCCAATTAGGCTCATCAGCATTGTCAATAACGGATGTGGAGCTCCTGGTAATCCCCCACCCTTGTTAGTGGACTGCAAGGGCTTCTGGCTGTTTGTGATGAGACTTAGCCTTCATCCCCCTTCAGGGAGCTAAGTCACTCTGTCAGAGACCAAAAGCCGTTTTTATCTGTTCCCATCTTTTAAGGGTTCTTTTACTACCATTTTAGCTTCAGTTGGTTTGATTAGACTCTGTTTTAGCTACAGGTTCCAGCTTGCAGGAAAACATAATTAGTTTCATCACAAATCAATATGAAAAGGATATTTTAAGAACTCTGCTTCAAGCTAAAGGTAATAGCATAAAGTTTCATTACCTGTCAAGCAGATTACTAGGGCATGTCTTGAAATGCAAGCTGCAAGCAAAACTCCTCAGTGTTACCAGTGTTATGCCATTACAGGATAAACTTGTAAACATGCTCATTAGACAGGATGCTCAAAGACTTCCAGCTTTTGCACTTTTACTGTCATCTTTGCTAAGGGCAATGCCTCAATGCATGTACTTTATTTATTCCAAGATGAGGCAACTTCAATGCTTGTGCTACAATTGCTTTCTTCCTCCTAAGTGAGTGATTCAGTTTAGGGGGAATGTAACACTTAGTGTCTTTTGGAAACAAATTGAAATCAAAGCAACCTAGACTACGTTTTCTTTCCTATAAGACAGGTTTTGGGAAAATCTGTTTTACAGTGGATATTTTTTTATGAGAGAATGTTATAAATCTTCTTGACTAATGGTGGGGGGGGTGTCTAAACACTGTGGAAGCTGTAGTGGAATAAGGAATCTACATATTTTTTTCTCTGGCCATTAAGTTAGAGAGGGAGGAGATCTCAGCACAATGGTTCCATTTCTCTTCTAACTCAAGAATAAAATTAGAGGCTTGACACAATACCGAGTCTGCATTACTGTGTAATTACTAATGGTCTTGAGATGAACAATTAGCATCTGAAGTTACACTCTCATAAGTAACCTCTACAGTGTGAAGCATCATGCTGTGGACCATTGAAAATATATAAAACATGTAAAAAAAACAATCTCAACCGAGTACTTCATGAGCCATTTGCTTGTCTGAAAAGCAGCCAGTGACAGGATGGTGCTAGTGAGCTTTGCTTTTAGGTGCTGGTGGCAATAAGCCAAGAACAGTGAAAAGCACTGGGAAACGTAGGAGAGCCTGAAACCCAGTTTCTATTGGGAACACAAACCGCACAGGTGTAGGGAATTGCATACTGATATGAAATGGGGTAAGAATATTTGATTAATCTGAATTGCAGCACTGAATACTGTCTCCTGTGCTCATCAGTAGCATTCTTGATGCATTTAACTATCAAGACTGTATGTGTGTTTTGGGATACATTAAAATCTGTAGTCAGACTAAACCAAAGCACTGTGGCAATTTTAATTGATTGCCACAGTAATTTCTTCAAAGTGGAACACTCCAAGATTTTTTCCCACTCAAATTTTAGTAGAAATTTAAATAGCAGTAACACATACTTCACACCACCATGGCTGATGGGTTATTGATTCATAATAATTTTTTAATCCTCTGGATATTGAGTAAATTATGAACCTATGGATATTGAGTAAATTATGAACTTACTATATTGATATCACTGCATTTATCTCATTTGTCATTAGTAAGTTAAAAATTATTTAACTTTGCTGCTTTGTCAGCAAAACTTTGTTGAAATAAGATTTGAAGGAATTAACATGTGCAACAACATTGTGAAGTGAGTTATGAATCACTTGAAGTAAGTTTTTGCCAAAAGACTGTCAGGGTCTGGTTGGAGAAAGCTCCAGTGCTGGACCCTGTTTCAGTTCATTACCTTGCAGAACCAGGACCATCTTGCTCTCAACAAAGTGGTCCCAATTTACAGCTTACAATTAACAGAGTCATCTTAATTTACAACTTAGCATTTCAGCTTACAGTTCCCCCAACACATCCCCCATTTGAGGCTTACAGGATACACATATAAGCCTCATCTTGTATTCTACTCATATAAGCCTCATCTCATATTCTACAATGTTTAATTCTGAATCACCATTGTGAACAGTAACATTGAATCATGGCTGCTATGGTAAAAAAAAAAATAATTATTATAAAGAATAATATAAAATATTATAAATATAATATAAAAATAATATAAACAAATAATATTTATTATAATGATTATATTATTATTATAATATAATTATTATAATGATTACAAATTCTTTAACCATGTCCAATTGGGTAGCCAAGAGGTAAGTTTGTACCGTAACTCTTCAAAAACCATGAGGTATCATCGCTAGTGTCTTGGTGCAAGATTTGTCCCCAAATTTAAGCCAAATCTGTTGACATTTTGCTGCTCTGATCCAAGTACTTGCAGCAGCTTGTATTTATGATTGTACAAACGCTTCCTTGGGAAGCTAGTAGCAAGTGAAGGGAAAGAGAGTTTTGCAGTGTTCCCTGGGATAGGCTGGATCTCTCAATCTCTAATGCCTGTACAGCACGTAACAAAATTGTGAAATCCTATGGGACAATCAGCAATAGCATTATGAGTTGAGTTCTCTATGAGGTCGTACAAAATATACAAAGCAAGTGAAAAATGTGGCACCAGATCAGGTCCCAGAAAACAAGTAATTCATCTTCATTATTTTCAGAGAGCTGCCAAATATATATCAACCCTCCACTCTGCTCACAATCAAGGGGTAGAGATAGGTAGTGGTGGGAACACTGGGGCCTTCCACATTTTTCCTTTTTTTTAGGGCCCATGGGGTTTATTTCGGGCCACTCTAGCACCAGCTTTTCCGATTTAGCAGTGGGTAATCCATGCATTAAATCTTTAGGAACACCCTTTTGCCAGCCCAATGTCCACAACCGTTGCCGTTGCCTTCTATTAGGGATATTTCTATCTCCTGGGCAAATAGAGGGTGCCGCAGAAAAAATATGGACTCAGTCAGAGATCAGTGTGATCAGGCAAAAGCCGTTTATTATAGCGTATCAATCCTTTTTAGACTGTTTCTCTGCCTCAGCTTACAATAGCTTGCTCTATTATAATTGGATATATTTTCTTGTAATACACCACAACTATGGTTACATTTACAATAGCTCACTGTATAATATTTGGATACATCATCAATAGCTCGCTATAGTGTAATTAGATACCTGTTCAATAGCTTGTTGTATGATGATTAGATACATATACAATAGCTCAGTATACTATGCTTTGATACATATTCCTGCAGCACACAGCAACTAGTAACAATAAGCGTATGAGAACTTAACCTTTAAAATTTGCTAACAGTCCACTATTTTGTATCTTAGTACAGTCCAGTTTCTTCTTATCTTGCTTGCACTGCCACTTTTGCTACTGCTACTTTTGCTTCTTTACCTACGTCCTACTTCATCCTCGGTTCATGTCGAGCTCCACGTAGGCACTTGCTGACTTGGGTATGTGGCCATTCTTTGCTAAAATTTCCATCCACAAGGGGGTGTCTGGCATTTCCCATTAGTCTGAAGAGGAGGGGCTTATGCCTCTGTTCACTTCAGTCCCTTAGTATCAATTTTACTAGAAATATTGATGGGACTGTATTTTCTCACATAATTAATCAACTCCTGGGCAACTTCCTCACATGTCCATACTTTCTTCTCTTTCATTCAGGTGATAGCAGTCCTTCCAGGGCAGCAATGGCCCTTTCACTTTGGGGTGTTGTTTTTATCTTTCCCTGCAATTGGATCCCCACTGCTTTCAGGGAGTCGAGAAGACCCCAGATGAGGGGAGTTATATGTTCAGGATCGACTGGTATCATCATCAGGGACTCTTATCAAGTCTAAGTTCCCAATCATACATCATTTGCAGACATTCCAATTTCTCTACATTTTCTACCAACTGGTCGACTGTTCCTGTGATGGAGAGGGGATCTCCCCTTTCCAAAATGTTAAGTCCTCCAGCCCAATAAGTTGCTCTTTGAGTTAAGGACCAGGGTGCGCGGTGGTTACTGGTGGTTAAAAATACTCCTGGCCCCCAACATCCCTCAGCTTCCTCCTCACTTAGTAAAATTTGATCTCCCCCAGACAGCAATATTGTCCAAACATATTCAGTTTCTGATTCTTTTGGACCATGACCGAATTCCTATTTAAGTTTAACTAATTCTGTAGCAGTAATGGAACTCCTTTGGTGGTAACCTGTGGGAATTCATCCTCTCCATTTTTGTAAGTATATTCAGTTTTTCTCAAGGGTTGGAGAGACGGTTGGAGAGAAGCGGCAGGAACATTTCATTTTTCTAACCTTAGTCTCGCCTCTTCCAGGTCACTGTGGGGATATTCAATTGTTTCCTCAGACCCTGGAGAGCTGTTTTTCTTTGTCAGGTTTTGCTCTTTCAGGGCTAATTGCAAGCAGTTAGCCTGAGTCTTCTCTTTGTCTAGCTGCTCTTTTAAGTTAACTACCTAGTCCTGCAGGGCTTGGACCAGGGTTGGTAAAGTTTGTATGAACCGAGATTCAGCTGCTTGCTATTCTCCAGCCTCTCCTGCAGCAGCCAAGCTGGCACCCAGCGCAGCACAGAAAACTGAGTTACCCTTTCCAGGTGTCGTGGTTTAAGCCCAGCCACGCAGCTCGTTCACTCATTCCTGTCCCCCTTCCTCCCCCTGCTTCCAGAGCAATGGGGAGGAGAATCAAAGGAATGTAACTCCCATGGGCTGAGATAAGACGAGCCCAGTAACTAAGGTATAACACAAACCACTGCTGCTACCACCAATAATAATGACAAGGGAAATAACAAGGGGAGAGAATACAATCGCTCACCACCTGCCAACCGATAGCTAGCTCTACCCCAGCAGTGATCTAGCCCTTCCAGGTAACTGCCCCCAGTTTATATACTGGGCATGACGTGCTGTGGTATGGAATACCTCTTTGGTTAATTTGGGTCAGGTGTCCTGTCTCTGCTTCCTCCCAGCTTCCCTTCCTCCCTGACAGAGCATGAGACTCAGAAAGTCCTTGGTCAGACCAAACATTTGAGCAGTAATTGAAAACATTGGTCTTACGAGCACTGTTCCCAGGCTGAAAGTCAAAAACACAGCACTGCACCAGCTACTAAGATGGAGAAAAATGACTGCTACTGCTGAACCCAGGACACCGGGCTGGAGTTTTGCGTCCTTTTGCAGGGTGCTTGCTCTGTTACACTGTGCAAATCATGCCCATTTCTGTTGGCCCATTCTACCCCTGGCAGAGAGTGGCGAACCTGATGTTTCTCTAAAAGACCACACAACACACCTGTGCCCGAGCAGCTCATTGAGTGGCTGCTGGTAGCTTCACTGCTATTCATTTCTGAATGGGGCAGTCCTCTCAGGAAAGCAGCATGTTTTGTTTCATCAAAACCCACTCCTTAAGTCCCTAGAGGGGTGCAGGTGATACAAAGCAATAGGCTGGGGCTGTCTCAGGGGGCAGTATGTCTGTTTCAACAAATTTACCCCTTATGTTCCTGAAAGGAACATATGTAACACCCCACACTTTATGTGACATTACAGTACTTTTCACTGCAAGGGATCCTGTGTGTGACGCCAGTTTAATGTCAGGGTCTGATTGGAGAAAACCCCAGTGCCGAGCCCTGTTTCAATTCGTGATCTCAGGAGAGAAATTAAGATGCAGATGAGGTCAAGTACTGTAATTGATCAGTTGGTTTATTACAAAAAGATAGTTATTATAAAAAAGGGAAATTATTGTAATAAAGGGGATAACGATGGGACAGATTGGAAAAAGGATAGAAATGAAGCAAGGATTCGGTGTGCAGAGAGAGTGAGAGTGAGTCACCACCGTAGATCCAGAGGTGTCCCAAGGATCTGTTGTCGGTGGTGGGTGTCCTTCAGGGTTCGTAGTTGGTGTTAGAGCAGTGTTCCCCAGGAGTCTGTAATAGCCGTTGGAAGTAAGTGCCCTCGTGGAGGTGTCCTTCTGGAGTCGTCCCCTTGAAGGTACCCCATGGATTGTGTCTTGTGGAGTTGCCTTCATGGCAATGTTTCATGGAGGGTGTCCCTCAGGGTCTGTAGTAGTCATCGGTGGAGAGTGTCCTCACAGAGGTGTCCTGTAGTCATCCTCATGGCAATGGCTCCCTTGGTGATGTGCCTCTTGGTGATTACCTTTTCCGCCTTTTATAATGAGATGGGGGGAGTGTCATGGTTTAAACCCAGTCAGGTAACTCGCTCACTCACTTCCCCCCTTCTTTCCCTCCCCCTACTCCCAGAGGGACGGAGAGGAGAATTGAAAAGAATGCAACTCCCACGGGTTGAGATAAGAACAGTTTAGTAACTAAGGTATAACACAAATTACTACTGCTACCACCAATAATAATATTGATAAAGGAAATAACAAGGGAAGAGAATACAACATCTCACCACCAGCCAACCAATAACTTGCCCTCCTCAGCCCGCCCAAGCACCGACCGATACCTCCTCCAACCCTGCCGTCTCCCAGCCCTTCCAGGTAACTCCCAGTTACATCCTGGGCATGACGTGCTGTGGTATGGAATACCTCTTTGGTCAGTTTGGGTCAGGTGTCCTGTCTCTGCTTCCTCCCGGCTTCCCCTCCTCCATGGCAGAGCATGAGGCTCACAAAGTCCTTGGCCAAACCAAAACATTGCTATTAGCTCTGTTCCCAGGCCGAAAGTCAAAACACAGCACTGCACCAGCTACCAAGAAGGAGAAACATGACTGCTACTGCTGAACCCAGGACATTATCCACCCCTTGTTCCATACCATTCACATCATGCTCAGATCCCACATTTTCAATGTACCATCACTCTTATCTTAGCGCATGGACCAGTAGCTATAAAGCTGCTGAGTCCATCTGGTCCATGATGTCAGGCTCCATCTCTTGTAACAGGCTTCCAGAGCAGGAGAGACTGTGTGCAGTGTTCACACTCATGAATAACCTGGGCAATAGTGTCCATTGCAAAGTCCACCCCTTGATCATAAGTCCATCTCTATGTTGCATCTCTGCTCTGATGGCCTGAAGTGCCATGGGCCCACCAGGCTTAAAATAATTCACTGTCCCCTTCAGCAGTTTCTGCAGCTTGTTGCTGGGGACTCCATACAGCTGCCTTCCATCTCCAATGCTTCCAAGCACTGGAGGGGCCCAGTGGACTAGATACTTGCCCATACTGTCTCACACACCCTGCCACTCATCACTGTCCAGCCTTGGGGAAAATCTCCTGGTCCTCGTCTAACCCCAGACAAGACCCAAACCTGACTCTGCTTAGCTTTTGAGATCAGACAAAATGGTTGTGGGTAGAACACAGTCTGTGTGTGTGCCAACATGCTGATCCCCATCACAATCAGCAGGCAGGTCCCAAGGATACCCAAAGGCCATTCAAAACCTTCAGAACTCTCAAATGATGCTGCTGTACTTGTCACTGGGGATGGTGTAGCCGCTGTGCTTGCCGGCTCTCCCACCGCCAGATTCTCTTTTCCTGAGTCCAGCTCTTCCTCCTCTGCCTTGCTGGGAAATGCTGTGTGGTCTCCTACATCCTCCTGGGGCTCGGCGGGCGGCTGCCGGGGGATGCTCTCGGCCGTCGCGGGGCTCGGCTCGGCCGCGGGGCTCGGCTCCTCCGCGGCCTTCTCCCGCTGCTCGGCAGCCGCTTCCTTCTGCTCCTCGACCGCCCCGACCACCCCCACCCGCAGCCGTCCCCTCGCGGCCTGCGGCCCCACTCCCGCCGCCGCTTGGTCCCCGGGGCCGCTCTTCCGGGCCGGTTCTGCTGCCGCCGGCTCCCGGGGCCGCTCCCCCTCGGCTCCCCGCAGCCTCACGAAGATGGAGAGTAGGGTGAGGGCCAGGACGGTGAAGAGCAGCCGGACGGCCACGTACAAGTGCACGGCCACGTCCGTCCCGCCCTGCTGCTGGAGCCCGCCCGTGTTACAAGTCATTGCCATAAAGCACAGTGAGACAAGAACCTTAGCCCAAGCCGCACACTTGATAAACACTAACACAGCAAATACCGGCTCTAAGTAATGCACTGCATTCTGAAACTGTGAGATCAAGAGGAACAGCTCTGAGAGCCAATAAATCAGCATTGTGACGAGTGACCATTAATCTGGTCAGATCTGTCGTTATCTCAACCCTTCGTGCCCCACGTTGGGCGCCAAAAAGAATTGTCCTGGTTTAAACCCAGTCAGGTAACTCGCTCACTCACTTCCCCCCTTCTTGCCCTCCCCCTGCTCCCAGAGGGACGGAGAGGAGAACTGAAAAGAATGCAACTCCCACGGGTTGAGATAAGAACAGTTTAGTAACTAAGGTACAACACAAATCACTACTGCTACCACCAATAATAACAATGATAAAGGAAATAACAAGGGAAGAGAATATAACATCTCACCACCAGCCAACCGATAATTTGCCCCCCTCAGCCCGCCCAAGCACCGACCGATACCTCCTCCAACCCTGCAGTCTCCCAGCCCTTCCAGGTAACTCCCCGTTACATCCTGGCCATGACGTGCTGTGGTATGGAATACCTCTTTGGTCAGTTTGGGTCAGGTGTCCTGTCTCTGCTTCCTCCCGGCTTCCCCTCCTCCCTGGCAGAGCATGAGGCTCACAAAGTCCTAGGCCAAACCAAAACATTGCTATTAGCTCTGTTCCCAGGCCGAAAGTCAAAACACAGCACTGCACCAGCTACCAAGAAGGAGAAAAATGACTGCTACTGCTGAACCCAGGACAGGGAGTACCTCTGTTCTTCATGTCCGGCATTACATGTTCCTGGTGGAACAGTTTCCCTGGTCTTGCAGCCGCATCTTCAACTGCAGCAATTCTTGGGATAATGGGCAATAACTCACACCAATCCTGGAGGTGAGCTCTTTCTCATTCATCCCTCAGGCAATTGTCAGTGGAGGAGTCTTATCTCAACTCCTCCCACCCATCTCTGTGACAAAAGATAGGTGGAATCCCATCTCAGCTTCTTATACCAATCTTTGAGACAATTGACAGTGGAGTCTGATTTCAGATCAGTCTCTCACAAAGGTAATCACTTAGAAGTTTGTATCTGAATTCTAGCCGAGAGAAGGCTCTATGTTTTCTAGAAGGCAACATGTAAGGGTTACACATTAAAAAGGAGTTTAACATAATATTCTGATCAAGGATGAGTTTTTTCTCAATGATACAGTATTTTCGTATCTATTTTTCTGTACCCACTGCAACTTGTACAGGGAAAGCAGAAAAACGTACACTGGAGTGAACCTTCAGGTCTATTTGTCACTCTGTAGATGGGCAGAACAGGAGTTTCTCAAGCGTATTAAGTTAAATGAAGTGCTAACTTCATATGGGTTGTTCTGATACAGCTTCCTTACTAAAAATATCATATACCCTTGCTTAAATTACCATTAAACCTAGACTGTTGCATAGCCCTATATGTTGATTTGTATACTTTTTTTTTGTATGCTTCAAAGTGGGTTTTTATTTCCTCCTGCTACCAGTTCCTGAGTTCATATCTTTGTGTTTCCCATGGCAACAGATTTCTCTGTGACTGAGGAAGTATCATTTTCTTGCTTTGGGTGTTAGCTAAGGTATGAACACAGAGCCTCACACAAAGGACTGCTAAAACACAATTTTTAAGCAATTCTTTCTCTGAATCTTAATTGTTTTTTTCTTTTGTTTGGTTGTTTGTTTTAAATTGATATTTAAATAAGTATGATTTCTTATCCATATACTGCATGTAAATACTGCAAGCTTTGATAAGATGTTTTTGTAAGCAATATGCAGTTAATGCTTGAGATCAAAACTCTTCTGAAGACTTGAGTGAATAGCTCAACTTGGCTGTTTGGTTACTGCTTTTACGCTTGACTTATCTAACACTTGGGAGAGATTGTGTGGTGGTAATTACACAAAATACACCACTATTCTTCTCTTCATAGAAATACCTATTTTTATTTTAATATTGTAAGTCATTTCTGTTGAAAGGTTGCTCTTTCTCCCACAAATTCTGTTATGATAACTTTATGTTCGCTAATGCTGCCCTAATGTCCTGAGCATTCCATCCCCCTCAGGAGTTGCATTCACAAAATATGAGCATATGCATCTTAAAGAGCAGAAAATTTTCTTCTAAGAGAGATGATGTTGACAGAAAGGCACTGTAGTAAGTAATTAACCTTTACTTCTCTTAATTAGTTTTATTTTGTGTAATAACTCCCCCAGGCAACAAGAGTTAGAAGTTATATTACTGCAGCTTGAAGCATCCAAATCTGTGAAGTGTATAAGGCTGAAACAAATGTCTGTCTCATAATTAGCAAGCAGTCAGAAACCACAGAACACAAATGCAACACTTCCATGAATTTCTGCCTTGATGAAAATACGCACACTTTTCATATGACTTCCTTATTACTGTGAACATTTGAGTTCTGGAACTTTACTATAGATAGTAATAATTTGACTGTGATGTAGACAGCTACTTGAGTCAAATGCTAGCTCACTTCCTGTAAGTGGCGTGATCTGCAAAGCCGATCTTGCTTCAGAAAGCCATAGGTGCAAATTCTTCTGTGTTTATTGCATTTAATGAAAAGGCAGGAACATAAAATAGTTTAAAAAAAAAAATCAAACAAACAAACCCCTTGATTGTAACTTTACTTTTTAATCTTAGTAGAAAAAATAATAGTAGTTCTAACAAAGAGCCAGAACCAGACAATAACACCGCAAGTACTCTAGATGACACTAATTATGGATTGCAGTTTTGCAGCTCTAAATATTGCAAGAGCTTTACAACTTGACTGTCCAGTTGCTTGATTTTTATCTTATAATGTGGTCTACTGCAATCATTAACCCAGCATATCTGTTGATAAGAACACAGTCATGCAGCAAAGCTCATTCAAAAAATGTGAGCTTGTCCTTGTTTGTCATATTCTGCCTTTATTCTGTCAGTTGTAATGTGGAGATTGGAAATCAATGAGTTTGACTATACTTGTTTAAGTGCCAAGATATTTTCCCACTTTTCAAGTGAATGTGCTGTAGCTCTGTGATAAGTAACATCAAAGCACCGTTTGCTAATTTATTACTTTCCGCAGGGTTTAATGTTTGCTGCTCCATAGCCTTATTTCTTAAGCTTGTGATACCTCCAACTTTTGATAGATGATAAATAGGAACATACAATTTCAGTAAATTGGTTGGTGGTTAAACAAGATGGATATTGTTTGAATAGCTTTGCTCATACATTTTATTAAAAATGAAAGAACTGTAGAAAACCTGGTAGGAGAGTAGTAATAAACTGTTAAGTGCCAAATGTGAAACCTATGTTTAAAAAAACTTGCAAAAATCCATACCTGCTGGTATTTTAGACCAAGTTCATTAATTTACTGATCTATCTTCTGGTTTATATGGTGATCCAGGCAAAAAATATATAAAGTCCCCAGACAACCCGTCTGAAAATGTAACAATTGCCAGGCAGTAATCACTACCACTATTTGAAGGATGGTATTTTGCAGACCAGGACTAGAAATTGGTTGGATAGCACTGAGCAGCTCTTACAGTTGCAAGGCTTAATCAGGATGCAAATATGCAAGGGCATATCTTCATATGGTAATTACTTATAGTAGGTATTAATAGCTATTCATGAAGAATAAAACTTGGATACAGCACAACAGCCCTCATCAAATTTATTTTTAGATAATGCTGTGTGTTTGACAAGGCATGATATTGATGATTCATCGCAATAAGAAAAAGATTAAATCTTTGTTTAATAGGATTGGATTTCATTATATACTGAGGTCTGAGAATTCAATATATCATAAATCTTTGTTAGAGAGGAGGATATTTCTTTTGGAGGTCTGCTGATCAGATTTCTGTAAAATTGCAGGCATGTTAGAAAAATGTCTAAAAGAATAGAAACATGAAATACTTGCCTTGGTAATTCCCCTGCTCTTTACCTCCTGATGCAACCTTAACTTTGTGTTCTAAGAAAACCTCAACCTGACACAGAAAACAATAGCTAAGAATTTAACCAGTGTCTACAATGGCAACTGTTTGTGATCATTTTGGCATAGAAAGTTCATAGAATGGTTCTCAGATTTGTCTGGTAGCAGTAAAGACGTCAAAAAAAAGTTTCATTAATCTTTTGATTCTTCTTTCTGTTTCCATTTGTAGCTAATAAGGTGACAATGTTTTGCTGGTTATGATTTTTGTTCTTTTCCTAAGAAGGACAACAAACTTCTCCTTTCAATGGCAGTAGGATAGGGTGCTGTTGTGTAACTGGATCCAGCTTGCTTAAGTTTCAGGTAAACCCCTGCAGAACTAAACATGCATAGAGTCTGGTTTTAAAGATGTGTAGTCAAGAAGAGAAACTTCTCAAAAGCACAAATGTAAAATTGTCCATTCCAAAGGACCTTAATTAACCATCCTCTACATAGTGGTCAATGTCTTAAAAAGTATTTAAGAAATACACAGAATTAAAGGGTGTAGGGTTTTGCTTATGTAAAAGGGTTTGGGCAAGCTGGAATACTTTACTTCTAGGTTTGAAGATGGGACCTTATATTACAGTCTTCAAACTGTCCAACAGATCTTGCATGTATCTTGTATTGCTTTCATGTTGCAAGCATAAGAACAGAGGCGGTAAAGACTTCTGAGGGATTTTGCTCATATTTTTATTCATCTATAACAGATAAGATATTCATATCAAAGAATGCCTGGCTTCCAGAAAGTGGAAGTTTGTATTTTCATTATTTCTATACATATTTGCACACACCCTCTTACCTCTTAAACATGGAACACTTCTTTATCAAGCAGCAGCAAGTTTTACAGTGTTTTCCACCAGTCATTTTAGTGTTACCATAAAAAACTGCTTTCCCCTTGCACCTATAAAAGTCATAATTTGCTGCAAGCTCTGTGGAGCTATTTGCAATATTATTTTAGGTTTAGTCTTTATCATGAGTCCAATGGGCAGATTTACTCTAGAAAATGAGACTACAGGTTGAATGTGAATTGGCTTTTTGGTCTGACTTATTCCTTGAGAGTTTGCTATAGAGACAAAAGTTCTTGTTGCATGTTATTCTACCTGATACTATGTTTCCAAAGCAGTGGGTTTAAAAAAAGTATATTAGCCAATCAGCAAAGTAGCATTCTTAAGACAAAAAGGAATTAACAAGCAACTTAATCCTGTGTGACTTTATGTAAAGCACTATGATTTATAAAATAAACAACCATGGGGAATCATAGAACGGTTTGGGTTGGAAATGACCTTAGGATATCCAGTTCCAAACCGTGCCATGGGCAGGGACATGGCACTAGACCATGTTGCCCAAGGCTCTGTCCAGCTTGGCCTTTAACACTGCCAGGAATGGACTGAATCATGTTTGAGGTAACTGAGAAATGCAGATTTACAAAATGATCAGGCCTGGATGACTTATCTTGATGTTCATTTCGGAGTAAACAACTTTAACAGAGTGATTAGAAGTAAACTGAGTGGCTCTGTTGTATCTGTCAAGCTGAACTGAATTTGGCATGTTTAGTGCATTATACCTTAAGCTTCACTTTTAAATATGAAAAATGTAGTCATTGTATTTACAGATTAGCTTTGTGTTCATCTGCTTTCTAAGACATGTGGACATCTGTCTTGCTAATCTTAGGAGAACGTAATCAGAGAGGGGTTTATTTTTTTATTTACAGTATTTGCAGCTTTTTCCCCTATGGTAACAAAAGCCTTATGTAGCTGGTTTTGTCCCTGGATCCTGAAACTGTACAGATTAAGAGCTACCCTTGAACTTTACTTATCCAGTGTTTCTCAATTGAGAAAAATTATTAATTGTAAATGAGTAAAAAAGCTGAGTTTTTATGTTGACTTTTATAAAATGGCCTCTTGTTGATAACATGTTGCCACTACACGGAAACCTTTGAAAGAAAGAGAAGAACTCTCTTGCTTCTCAATTGGTCCTTTTAGTCAAGAAAACTAGGATATATGAACAGTAAAAAAATACTTGAAAGTGTCTTTTGGAGAAAAAAGGGAAAACGCAATCAAGTTTGTACTGTTTACACCCACTAAGCAACTCTTCCAAAGGCTGAAATCAACAAGTTGTTTTACTGCCTCAGAGGGATTTCCTATTAGCTAATTTATCAGGTTGGGATCTGTTGTTGGGCTCAGTTACAAAGGAAGGTTTTGTCTGGGTTTGCTTTTTCTTGAAGCTCCTCCCAGACACTGTGGACAGGAAAGCCTGTCCTGGGGAAGCCAGGTAGACTTAAGCCTTACACTGTTTTGAGCAGTTCTAAATATGTTTCAAGTCTCTCAGTCTATAATGGACCTGAAAAAAAGCTATTCAGCTCCTTCCCACCCACTCAAGGAGGTCTTGGGAGAGGCATCTGCACAGCAGTTTGTGTGTCTGAGGCACACAAACCTAAACTTGTCCATCTGACTTTTCTTTTTTAGGCCATTTGTTTTCTCCATGTTTAGTTAAATATGATACCTACAAGCTACCTTTTGGGCACAAAGTCCTTGTTAACAACCTTTCAAATTCAAGTGCAATGCCCTACAGAACTGTTTCCAACAAGCGCACATGACCATGCAATTCATGGGAGAAGCACTAAGTATTAGTGCAATGCGGTAGCACTTATCTTTCCCTCAGTTTTATCCCGTCAAGCTGTGCTGGCAGGAGGAAAGTCAGTCAACTCAAGCTGCTTTAGTTACTCTCATTCTTAAGGCCTAAACCATTACCTGTGGCATTGTAGCACTGACTTAACAGCACTTAGACCTTTTTCAAGCCTTACTAAATAATTCTGTGCCATTCATAAAGCACTATTTAGTACAAGGTAGCATTTTCCACATAATTGTTTAGGCACTAGCATGCTTCATTTGTCTAAGAGGCAAGATCATGACAACAATGCAATGTATTGTTGTCTGGAAAAGGGCCTATGCAAAAAGCTCATCACCCTGCTTTGTACATTTAGGTAATAGGGAAACTGAGACAAGAAATTTCATTCCTCTTTTGGTACAAGATGAAGTACACCTCCTAATGAAGGAACAGCTGACATTTTCTGCAACAATGCTTTTTCTATACACAAACTTGGCATTTCTCCTTAAAAAATATTTTTCTTAATAAAACAATCAACAACAATTTTTTCTTTGTTTTTGGTTGAAAACTAAACTTTGTTTGAAGTTTCAAAGGCAAGAAATAAA
This sequence comes from Pezoporus occidentalis, assembly GCF_034315485.1. Classification (NCBI taxonomy): domain Eukaryota; kingdom Metazoa; phylum Chordata; class Aves; order Psittaciformes; family Psittacidae; genus Pezoporus; species Pezoporus occidentalis. Next base: position 1,750,725 of record NW_026915268.1, read on the forward strand.
TACTGAAAAAGTAGATATTTAAAAGCCATGTTGCACAATATCCCATCTCTCATTTGAGCTGATTGCAGTCAATACTTTGTGTGCTTTTGGTCATGATAGAAATATTGCTTTTTGGGGAAGTTTTTTTTCTACGTACCCATGATCTGTGGTAAGAAAATTTTCCTCAGAGTGAAAATCAACACTTTTTTTTGGACTCCTTCTGTGACAATGTTGCCAAATTAAATATTTCTGGTATACTGTAGAGCTACATTCCATCTGTGATACCTAGCCAAGTAGTCTTGCACATGCAGAACAGCTTTTTTGCTCTTTGGTACCATTCAGTTGTGCCATAAGCAGCCCAAACATCAACAAACTTAAAGACTTCTTTGCACAACCTACCTTTGTAGTTATTGTATTTGCCATAGCAGTTTGAAGTGCCCTGTTTCAGCCCCATAAGCAAGGCACCCCAACTTGCATACACCTGCCAATAGCACCACATTCCCACAGCACATGCACTGAAGGAAACCAGAAGACCCTGCACACTGCTGTGGTGACACAGCCCAGCCCAAATGAGCACTCTCTGCTCTCTGCCTGCATATCACTACAGTGTTCTCTGGGGAGCTGTGTCCCCACCTTAATAGGACCACCCCTTTCAAATAGATCACTTTCAACAGTTTTACTGATGCTGTCTGGAGGAACTTAGTAGTCCTCCTTAGCATTAGTCTCTTTAATCAAAACAGTGCCCTTCATGTAGAACTTTTGCCCAGGAATGTCACCAGGGAGAAGCCAGGTAAGGAAACAACTGGGAAGAAAACAACAGTTTTTACTGACTAGTAAAAACTTTGTTAAAAATTTAAATTCTATTACACGTTCATATTTGTATGTCAATTTTCTTTGGCTTCAGAAAAGTTTCAGCTGCATTTACAAGCAGCTTATATCTACACCAGCTGGAGTGAAAAGTGTTACGCAAGCAGTAATTCATAAAGTAAATTTTTACAAGTCTCTTAGTCCAAGTTTGGTAGGTATCTGTAAATAACAAAAATAGCCATCATCATCAAGGCCTGAATGAACCTAAGTAGTCTCAAATGGAGTGCAGTCTTTTGCGCAAAGACTGAATACACCTGCACACCTCTCTCTACATGTCTTTCTTTCCCAGTTTCTCACCAGAATGTCTTCCTCAGTTTCTCTAATGAAAAACTCTAGTCTGTGCCTCTGGAAATCAGACAGAAATTCCCTCTAAGAGGGGATTCCCGAGAATGGAGGTCAGGGGAAAAGCATTGATATAATGCTCCTTGAGTGGATGGGAAGGAGCTGAATAGCTTTTTTCAGGTCCATTATAGACCAAGAGACTTGAAACATATTTAGAACTGCTCAAAACAGTGTAAGGCTTAAGTCTACCTGGCTTCCCCAGGACAGGCTTTCCTGTCCACAGTGTCTGGGAGGAGCTTCAAGAAAAAGCAAACCCAGACAAAACCTTCCTTTGTAACTGAGCCCAACAACAGATCCCAACCTGATAAATTAGCTAATAGGAAATCCCTCTGAGGCAGTAAAACAACTTGTTGATTTCAGCCTTTGGAAGAGTTGCTTAGTGGGTGTAAACAGTACAAACTTGATTGCGTTTTCCCTTTTTTCTCCAAAAGACACTTTCAAGTATTTTTTTACTGTTCATATGTCCTAGTTTTCTTGACTAAAAGGACCAATTGAGAAGCAAGAGAGTTCTTCTCTTTCTTTCAAAGGTTCCCGCCTAGTGGCAATGCATTATGAACAAGAGGCAGGAACATATTCCTTAAGAGCATGCATGGGAGAAGACATATAAATGCCTCTAGCTAGCTGCAAGCACTGTTTTGGTAATGAACCATGCGGAACAAGTTCATAAGAACTAAATAAATGAACAAGATAATGTTTGTCAAGACAGGAGACTTTAAATGCTCCTGATTTTTCTCTGCTTTTCACAACCTGGCTCTACTATTTTTCTTTAGCTCTAACCTGTTTTAATACTGCTATTATCTGGTAACGCAGATGTCATGATACTTGTTCCTAGAGAAATTGAATTCACCATTTCACCAATAAACAGAAGCCTGAATGCTTCTTCATTCAGGAAAAAAATGAAAACATTTTTTAGGATATAACAGAAACTGTATCTTTATAAATTGTTAGCAAGTGCTAGCTCTGGTTATTTCCAGTAGTTATAACTACTTAATGTTATGTATGCTGTCATCTGAAAAGTGAGTCTTAGATTGGACTTCAGGTGGAATTGAAGTTTTCTGCCTGATGTCCATCACAAAAATTGGTTCCTCTCCTGCCCCCCCTCCCCCCCCGGAAAACATATGAACTGCCTATCAGATGCTTGAGTGAATAACTTCTCGTGTTTTCCTTTCTAAACCTGTTTCTTCTCTATAAATGATAGTTGCCCAGGTAAGATATGCACTCCTTGTTTGTGAGAATGCACATCTACAGGATAATGTGGATCGCTTATTTAGACTTTGGGGTGAGATAGTGGCAAAAGTGTATTCTGGACTAGGTTCAGGAGGAATAGAGAGGAGGTATTTTAATGTCATAATACTACAGAAGGTAACAGTGATACTGTCTCAGCATAACTTGAATTGTTGCTTTTCTTTCCTAAATAGTCTTTAAAAGCTAATAAGAAAAAAAAGCCATTGTAACATTGCTTGTCTCATTTAAATAACTCCTCTTTGTTTTCTACTTGGTTTTAGATTGTGCTAATTCTAAACTATCTGGATTAGTGAAAGCAGAGAAGAAATTGGATGGGACACTTTGAGGTGAGGAAAACAAACCTTATGCTGCTGATGAATCTGAATCCTAATTTAATTCATCCCTGCTTCTTTAGGCATTGCTTCACTGGTCTATAGATGGTCTTTTGTTAAGTAATATGCAAACAGGAACTGATTTCTTACTGAAATGGTTTAGAGTTAGTTTTTCTTGTGGAAAAACTGTTAGAGCTGACATAGTACTCTTAACAGACCAAAATGGAATGGTGCAGTTGCAGATCAATGAGCTAAGTGGAAAAGATCATGAAGAAACTATTCATGAAATGCAAGAAGTATATTATTGTGACTGTGCTCGATGTGTATCATCATTGATTATCCTGAAAATGGCAGCATGTGGGCATGTGTGATGCACTAGGAGTGTAAATGCAGAGTTTTTCAATGCTTTGTACAAATATGATATGGCTTAATTTGTTTCATGAAGGTCTCTGTGGAGAAGAAAATTCTCTTAGCATTTTTGAACAAGTCTCTTCAGTAACAAAGAATGACAAAATCACCCTTTTAGTGATCACCCTTCGCCTATAGTACTAACAGGTGTGAGTAATATCTATTACTCATATAAGGATTCATTACTGACAAAGGCCATGGCAGCTTAGACTTGTTACAATAAATTCATTTCATCATTTGTTCAAACTTGGTTTTGGGGCACCTGAAGAATGTAGGCATCTTGAAGAAAAACTACCCTTTGCAAAATTGTAGGTATTTACAGAAGTAAGCTTTGCTGGAAAGACCTCTAAAATTGCCACAATACTTGAAATGCATTCAAACATGCTAGTCATGAATTATAAATATCTCTGTGACCCTTCCTCAGTACTCTGGCCACTGGGGTTAACTGTCACCTAGTCAGGGTTTATGACCCAATGGAAATGTGCATGTTGGCTTACTTTGTGGTCCTGCAGCACAAGAACAGCTACCAAAAGCAGAAGAAAATAACAACGGTCAGAGAGATTTGAAGAGAAGAAAGAGATCAGCTTTCTAATTTTGGTTTTTATTGTGTTAGTCCATTAAGGAAAACAAACCCACTCTTTTAGTAATAAAAACCCCCTCTTAACCTGTTAATTAAGAAATTGTCATCTTTTCTTTTTTGTTCCTGTTACAGCTTTTGAATCACACACTATTGCTTTGTAAATTAATCATGGTAAAGAGCTTTTGACCTTTCCTCAAAAAATAGTAAATGTAGTTCTAATGTTGATAACCTGATTTCTGTAAGGCAACACTAGTGCTTAATTTTATTCATGGCTGGGAGGTATCTTCAGCAGACTAGAAATTGGTATGGAAAACATGATACACAAAAAACGTAGATTCATAGAAAAGAAGTCACATATGTTTGTGATTGTAAGCGATAACTTCTGCTTCTCTTAAGGATTGGGGGGTATATATAAACTTTATGAGTTGTTTTCTGTGTGTACTCCCTAAAGCAATGAAGTTTTCTATACTTCTACTAGATTGTTAGAGGTGTATCTAGAAGCTTTTTTTTGTGAAAACAGCTGAAGTTTCTACAAATTATCAGTTTTGCTATTATTTGAAGCATAGAAAGCCCAAACTCAGTAGGCACAGTGCCTACTTTGAAAATGGAAACATTTCTTATAGAGAGTAGGAATTAGGAACTGCCTAGTAGAATCAGAATCATAGAATGGTTAGGGCTGAAAGATCATCTAGTTCCACCGCCCCGTGCCATGGACAGGGGCACATTTGGCTAGACCAGGCTGCATAACGCCCTGTCCAACCTGGCCTTGAACACTGTCAGGGATGGAGCATTTACCACTTCTCTGGGTACCCTGTGCCAGTGACTCATCACCCTCACAGGGAAGAACTTCCTTATATTTAACCTAAACTTCCCTGTTTCAGTTTGAACCCATCGCCCCTTGTCCTATCACTACAGTCCCTGATGAAGAGTACTTCTCTAGCATCCTTGTAGCCCCCTTCAGACACTGGAAGCTGCTCTGAGGTCTCCACACAGCCTTTTCTTCTCCAGGCTGAACAGCCCCAATGTTCTCAGCCTATCTTCATACAGGAGGCGCTCCAGTCCCCTGATCATCCTCATGGCCTCCTCTGGACTTGCTCCAACAGCTTCATGGCCTTCTTATATTGGGGACACCAGAACTGCACACAGCACTCCAAGAGGGGACTCACCAGAGCAGAGCAGAGGGGCAGGATCACCTCCTTTGACCTGCTGGTCACGTTCCTTTTGATGCAGCCCAGCACAAGGGTGGTTTCTTGGCTCAACTGCACACTGAACTGGCTCATGTTCAGTTTCTCATTGACAAACACTCCCAAGTCCTTCTCTGCAGGGCTGCTCTGAATCTCTTCTCTGCCCAACCTGTACCTGTGAACAGAAGCTTCATAGTGTTATGAATGACAAACCTCTGTTGGTCTAGACTATAAAGTTCTGAAAAATGAGGTGAGATCTTCTGTATCCTTGAAGAAAGATGCAGTGTTCTGCAGGTCACCCCTGGTGAATAAAAGGTGATTTTCTTCTGATTCTGAAACCACCCTAAGTTGTCTTTGGCAAATTATTTTACTGTTTTGGAGAATGTAACGTGAAGCTAAAGCACTTGTAAAGGAATCCCAGTATTCTGGTTTATAGACTTGCTCTACCTTTGGGAGAGATATATTTTTTAGAAAGTTACCTTGAGTTTCCCCTTTATTCAAGATGGATTAAGGTAAAATGCAAATAAAGGATTTATTTTCATAATACCCAGGGCACACAGCACAGTTCCAAGAGTTTATGACATAGATGAAGGAATAAAGGGGGTGATGGAGAGATATTTCTGAAAGTTCTGTCTTTTCTATATCTGATTTGCTGCAGCTGCTTTCTTAAGCACATGTTATCAGGGATCCTTATTTCTGTGTATCCCCTATCTCTGGGACCATTATCAGAAAGTGACCTCTTGAATGCTCTGGATTACTTGTCATGGGTTTCCTTTGTGTGCAATAATCTTTCAGGATGCATGTGTGACAAATGGCAAAGGTGACTTTGAAGCAGTTAGTAATAAATTACTACTTCACCCTACTTGTGCTAAATTGAATGCAGAAACACTTAACATTACCTGGTGTATCAGTATTAGTCAGTGTAGAAATTCTGCATTTAAAATTTCAAATTGAAGATCTTTAGGAGGTAAAGAATCATGAAATTAGCTCAATAGTTTGTTCTTCCTAGATACATCAGCCCATTCCCTCCCCTTCCCACCCTACTTACAGAAGAAGTTTGTAGTTGTTTGATAAAACTGTGTTTAGCTGGTAGTTGAAGACTTCTGTGGGCTTTGTTTGATTTGAATTAAAAACTGCAATTCGCTATTTTACTTCTGGAAGAATTGAATATCAGCTATTCACTGTCTGTGGACCACATCTGTGAGCTGACCATTGAGCATCCTCCTGAATGCTAGAGCATCAGTGACAAATCACTTTGTAGCTGCTGTCTTTCTTTCTAGGGCACTCTCCACTGGTATTGCCCTCTGAGGCATGTTTTGCTTCATCCAGGAAGGTGTACCAGTTAAATTTGAAAAAGAAAATAACTAGTTTGGTGTTGGATGCAGAAAGCCGCAATGGTCTCAGCAGGACTGAATGAAGAGCATTTGGAATGCTGCACTGATGGCAGAAGTGAGGTACATGAGTTATTGTTGTCAGATGATTTTTCGGTTAATGCTTGTGCAGTGCATTGAAGAGGTAAAGTGCTATGTCACTGTTAAGCATTATTATTATTACTATTCAGTTCCCAACAGATTACAGAGCAAATAAGGTTTCTATGGTATTTTTCCTTCTTTTTTTTTTTTCTTGTGTAGTTGAAAGGAAAATGTGAACAGGGTTCTTTGGCTGAGATGATTTAAATGTGTGCTATTTAAAAAAAAGATTAAATGTGATGTTTTTAACTACCTCATTCAAACTCATTCCAAAACACTCCATCTTCTGAGTGAAACAGTACTACTGCATGAAAATTAATCCAAAACAAGATTCTGTACTAGCTGTGAAGAGCTGGATTGAGCTAATTCATTTGTTGGGTGCAATCCATACGCACAAATGCATGCAGTAAAAATCCAGCTTCTCATGTCATTGCCTTCTCAAGACTATGCAAACTCTGTATTTTTTTTATCATCGTTAAAGAAATTTGAGCCAAGGCTAAGAGATCTGCACCATTTTCTGAAGCCAGAAGGAAGATAGGGAGGACACTAAAACTGTAGAACTAGATTATTTATGAATCTCAACACCTGCATGCTGTTTTTCCCAAAAACATAAAGAAGGATGAAATTGTCCTCTTCTGTGCTTCTGCCCATAGCAGACTTCACATTATACTGCATCTCTCATCAATATTGCTTAACTGCAACCTTGTATTACGACCTTCTTTCCAAGTCCCATGGCTTTTGGATATTGAGCCAAACACAGATAGCTTTGGGTTCTTTGTTCTCTTTCTGGGATGCTTTAGAGACAGCAATGTATGTTCATGTATATTACCTCTTAAGTCTGATGCAGCATAGTTATAACAGATTTTTAGCTGCAGAGTTTAGGCAAGTGAAACAGTTGTTTTCATTCTGAGAGATAGCACACCAAAGACCTTGTATTTGCTTGATAATTGTGTTGGACACCAAGTAATGCTAAGTTAATGCTGTCATCTTTTCCTGGAGGTGGGATATGCCCAGCTTCTCATTTTGTAATCTGCTGTTTGGATGGTGGCTGGAAAATCCTAATTTTCAACAATTGTGGTTACAGTGTTTCAAGTTTCAGTACTTGACAAAATCCTGTCAATTTTACTGAAATTTTATTTTGGAAAATGGAAAGTATTTCACAGAGGAGAAACAGTAAATCACTATCTATCTATGTGTTATCTATCATAGTGAAATTTTAAATGTTAAAATTCTCTTAAACCAGGGGAAAAAAAAAAATCCCTTGACATTTTCCTTCAAAGAAAATAATGAAATCTTCATGACCTAGATTTATCTTCTGCACAGGTGTTTATTTAAAATGTACAATCATTACTGAACTAAAACTAGAAGATTTTGCTTTGGGGAAAAAAAAACAAGCAAACAACAACAAAAGAAAACAACCAACAGAACCATAAAATCTGATACCCTCAGTGGCAGGCATGATTTCTGCCTTGAACTTGGATACAGTTGTATATGTAGGGAAGATACAGCTGGACTCTTCTTGGTGGTCTCAATTTATAAGACAAGAGGCAATGGACACAAATTTAAATACAATAATTTCCACTTAATCATGTGTCCTGGTTTAAGCCCAGCAGGTAACTCAGAACCACACAGCTGCTCGTTCAATCCCCACCCCTGTGCCTTCCTCCCCCCACCTTCCTCCCATGGGCTGAGATAAGAACAGCCCAGTAACTAAGGTATAACACAAATCACTGCTGCTACCACCAATAACAGTAATGATAAGGGAAATAACAAAGGGAGAGAATACAACCACTCACCACCCGCCAACCGATACCCAGCCCTACCCCAGCAGTGATCTAGCCCTTCCGGGTAACTGCCCTCAGTTTACATCCTGGGCATGATGTGCTGTGGTATGGAATACCTTTTTGGCTAGTTTGGGTCAGGTGTCCTGTCTCTGCTTCCTCCCAGTTTCTCGTCCTCCCTGACAGAGCATGAGACTCAGAAAGTCCTTGGTCAGAGTAAGCATTACTGAGCAACAACTAAAAACACTGGTGCTATCAGCGTTGTTCCCAGGCCAAAAGTCAAAAACACAGCACTGCACCAGCTACTAAGAAGGAGAAAAATGACTGCTACTGCTGAACCCAGGACAGCATGTAAAAGACCTCTTTTACTCTAAGGGTGATCCTGCTCTGGCAGAGGCAGCCTTTAGAGGTGGTGGCATCTCCGTTCTTAGGGGTGGTCAAAATCAACTGAACCTCTCTTTGAGCAACCTCTTGCAGCTGCCTCTACTCTGAGATTGGGTTGAGGCCCCAGGAGCCCTGTCTGATTTCGGCTCTGTTATGGTTCCATAGGTTTGAGTGTGTAGTCAATTATTTTGATTGTGTGTTATGTTTGGTTTTGTTTGTTTGTTGCTTTTTTTTTATTGTTGTTGTTGTTACTGTTCTTAAAATCTGTCATTTGACAACAGGAGGAGTTGGAAGGTGAGACGGTTGCACTTCATATTTTGGTTTTGGGCGTCGCACTTCATGAATCTTGCTCAATGTCTCATTTTCACCCTATTAACTCAGTATTATTGTTAAATGTACTGTTCACCTTAATTGGAAGCAAGTCTTATAAAATGATTTCTTTTTTTAATGCCTAAAAGATCTGCGTGAATGAAAATATTATTACAGATTTTTACCTGGAGTGCAGCTAGAACCATAAGATAATACTGTGGTCAGGTCTGAAGCGGTGGGAGATAAGCATACTTTGAGGCAAAATTTCCCTGGAATATCACTGTTCAGAAATGTAGTAGCACAAATGTAGCTAGCACAAGCTGATTTGCAATTTAAATAAGTTGAAATACAGACAAAGCAGCAAGGTTCTAAACAGTTCAAGTTTGCAATTGTGTTTCAATGTATTTTATTATTAAAAAGCCATAATATGCCTTATGAATCTTAAACCACCAAGCAGCCTAACATGCTTTACAGCAGTTATTATTTTTTTTCTTATTCTGCTGGTCCCACCAGTCAGTACACTTGTTAACTAACTTCTGACGTGAAGAAAAAAAATAAATTTGTCATTAAAGACTGAAACTTGTCTCAACATTCTAACCGTAATATAAATGTAGTTAGGTTGAACTGGATACTCTACAGTGCATTCTCTTCTGATTAATTTGTCTATTTTAATTCTGTCTGATCTGGTATATGACTTATTTAACACTGCAGGCCTGAGTTAATATCTTCAGGGAATTGGACACTGTGCTGATGTAAGCCATCTTATTTGGAGGAGGAAAAGGGGACAGTGTGTCTATCTCTTTATACTTTAGATAACTTTGCAATAAGTTGCGGTAGTCCACGTTCCCGCTCGTAGCCTTAATACAGTTAGTTTTGGTATTATCAAAAGAGCAACTAACACCTGCAGATACGATCACAGGTGGTATTGGAAGAAAAGGACTCAATTTTACTCTGGAGCTGTGCTTAAACTTTTTATATCTGAAACATCAGTACAGAAATGGCTATACAGCATAGTAATGGCCTGTTATTTGTATTTCTACATGTGACTTTTTAAATCATGATAAAAACAATACAATTACTATAAATAATAGTTACTTTACAACTTGGTGGGAGTACACTTGGAGTGAATGTAAGGAGAGGGTACTCCTCCTTGGGATCAGGTGAGCCAGGCAGATTTGATCTCAAACATAGCAAGGTTTAGCAGAAATAGTACTGTAGAAAACGGTTCTTAACTTGGGAAAACCAAGACCAGTTATCAACTATGGATGTGAAAACATAGAATCATAGAATCAGCTACGTTGGAAAAGACCTTAAAGATGATCAGGACCAACCATTATTGCAGGACTGCCAAGTCCACCATTAAACCATGTCACTGAGGGCGTCTACATGGTTTATGAACACTTCCAGGGACAGTGATTCCATCATTCCCTGGACAGCCTGTTTCAATACCTGATTACCCTTTCGGTGAAGAAATTTTTTCTAATATCCAGTCTAAACCTCCTCTGGCTCAGATTGAGGACAAGATTCCTCTTGTCCTGTCACTTGTTATTTGGGAGATTGACTCCTACGTCACTATAACCTCCTCTCAGGCAGTTGGAGAGAGTGATAAGATCCCCCCTGAGCCTTCTCTTCTCCAGACTAAACCCTCCCAGGTCCCTCAGCTGTTCCTCATCAGACTTGTGCTCCAGGCTCCTTACCAGCTTTGTTGTCCTTTTAACTTGTAGAAAATGACATATCGGTTCTGAATATGCTTTTCTTGTGCTGGGGTGAGACTATAAAATCCTTGAATGAGAATGGCAATAGTCACTAACAATTAAGAGGCATAGGAATCAGTGCATTGTGAGTCCCTTTCATTGCCTGTCACAAATAACATGTCCATTTCATAGCCAGAGTGTCTTACTGTGGCAAGTATCTTGTGTCAGGTTTTCAGAGCAATAGCACCTGTTTTAGGATCCTTCTGTAAAGCAGCAGGAGTACGGCAGTATTACGGCACATGCTAGCTATGTGATAGCCCAGATACTAGTATCACTCTTGGCAGAACAAAGCTCACCAGAAGCTGCAAAACATTTAAAATGTTAAAAACATAAATTCAACAGCACTGAGTTACCTGCCGCCACAGATCAACTGCTACTGGTTCCTGAGCCAGTCTGGTTGTGGCTAGTTTAGGTATGAATTTGTTTGGAATAAGTGTTGCTCTTCTGTTCACATTGAGGCTTTATCATCTTTGAAAATTAGGAGTGAACTTCTTACATTTATGGTGGGGAAGTCTGTGTGACTTCTCTGCTGTTAAATTTCTGCTCTCAGGAATATCCCATAGAACTAGTTAAAATAAATCCTAAACCCAACAAATCACTGAAAGTCAAATCTAGCCTGAAGCTCTGTTAAACTGAGAGTTAAAAGCTCCTGTTATTTTCTTCTCCTTGAACAAAGGTATTGCAAGACAATGCTTCCTTCTTTTAATTTTGTGGGGGAGATTATAAGGTCTATTAAGTAATAATTCTAGTGATCTTTTAGATCAAATACTTAGAGAAAAATGCTTTCAAATTAATTTTGAAGGTGCTTCAAGAAAGAGGGATAGATATTTACAATAGTTATAACTAAAAAGTGACTCTTTGGCCTATTTGTAAGGTAATCTTTGCTGATTAAATCTCCAGGTGCTGAAAGCATTTTGCGCAAGATGCAGGTTTATCAGGCAATTGCCCACTCTGACCCAAATAGTCCAAGAAAAGTAAGTTCATGGCAGTTCTTTTCCCCCATGGTGCTGCCTGTAAATGAGTGGAAGGAATAAGATCAGAACAGTGACTTTAACTTAATGTTAAGAGGTAGTAAAGCAAAATTACATAACCTTTTTTTTCAACTAATGTTTGTAAGCCTACCGATATGAATGATAGTTAGCCTTGCTGCATTTCTCAGTTGGATTTTACTTCTTCCAGGGCTGTGGACTGTCTGCTTGCAGTACAAAGTATCAATCCCGTTGTTCCAGTATTGTCTGAAAGACACTTCTGCATTTTCTTTTTCCCTATTCAAAATTAGATATCCCTTGTATGAGATGTTTGAGAATACTAATTAACTGAAGCTATAAATAGAAAGTTACTAAGCATCTTCACTCATGTGACATGACTTGCTGACTTGCCAAAAATCTACTAAATCTAGCTCCATTCTTATCTTGTGCCATTCACTTATGAACACTTTCAGTATTCATGTCCCAGCTGCTTTCCAGTCCCTCTCCACAAAAGCATACCTTTGTGAACTATGGGTGAATACTTTTTTCAGGAAGAGTAGAAAAGAGTAGGTTTTTATTTTCCCCCACCTAATTCCCTGTAGGTTTTTCTTCTGCATCTCAGGATCAAGAAGATAGTCCGAGGATTGGTGACAAGGTCTAGTACAGAGCATGAAGGAGAGGTGTTCATGTTAGTTAACGCTTAATTGAAGGTTCCTTGGTGTTCTGAATTTACCCTGACTCCAGCAATAAAACATTAATACATGTAACTTAATGACAGGTAAGGGGAACACCCAGCTCCAGTTATCAGTTGGGTATAGATATTTTTACATACAAATTCTTGATGTTGGAGGCACTTGTTGGCAACTAGTCAATAATTGCTTTTAGACTGGAAAGATGAGAGCAGTATTTAAAACTGTTGACGCTTGCCTTTGACTACTGGCGCTCTGTGTGGAGTTTTGTATTGCATCAGGGATCATGCTGTTGCTCACTGGGTCTGTACTTTGATGCATGAGAGGTGGTTGGGGTCATCTTTTATAACCAGTCACCATATGCACAGGATTTGTCACCTTCCATGTATCCTCATGAGTTCTGCAATACCCTTCTGACCAAGGTGAAATATTGAACTCCTGTAGTCAAAACAAAGAATGGAGGATCAAGGAATAAGTGTGATTGGTCAAACTGAAGGGAAAATATTTTGTTTTTCAAATAAACAGAAGACTCCACTACTTCAGGTCAATGACATTATTTCTGGTAGTAACATAATGTTACTGCACACCTTCCTACATATTCTACAATGTCGTAGACAAAACAGATTTATCACTGGCCATGGGCTGAGAAACCTGCTTGCAGCCACAGCAGTGGGTTTCTGGAGCTGTGACTTTCATCATCGTGGAATAACTTACAAATTTCACATCAAAGCCCTGCTCTCACGACCCTTCTGGAAGAGGAGCCTTTGAATACTCTGACACTTGTGTGCTGTGTGAATACTGCTTTGCTTTTCTGTGCCAGACCATGTAAAGCAACAAGATGATAGGTCAGATGATCCCCTCTTCTAACAACTGGAAATTGCATCTAGTTTGCGTAAGTGTTGCATGCATGTACACATGTGTGGTAAAATCAGTTTGGACACAGAAGTGAAAATGTAGAGTTTTTTGTAATGAATAGTGTGTTTTAAATTTCAGGTTGGCTGCCAAGAATTCCGTGTCTCCTCTCAATGCACACTTTGCCATTGCTGTAGATCATAACTGTACTATGCTTGAAGAATAAAACTGCCAATCTGGAACAGTATTCTTAGGTACCTTCTCAGTAGCCAAGCATGGAGATACATGAATTATGTTGAGATACTTTAATTGATACCTTACATTAGATATAGAAATCTGCATTTTGTCAACTATACTGAGCTAAGATAGGTTTACTGATGTTTGTAACAGAACACAGCAAATCAGGTTCAGCGAATGGTTAGCAATGTCTGGGAAAAATTTTTACGTTCCACTTGGCTTTGAATAAAAGTCATATTGAAGTTTATTAAAGGTTCTTTAGATGAGGCAAAACCATAATTCCATAGGACTGTTGAAAATTATTCTTATGTTCTTAATCTGTAATGAATGAAGTAAACAATAATTACTTGCATCACAGTAAAGCTGAACATCTTGAAGGTTCCTGAACTATGAATTTAATGAGTTACACTGTAACTAGGTTCTAGCAGCAGATCACTTAATTTCTTCTGGAGTTTTTGTACCTCCTGTTAATTAAGAATAAATATTCACAGGAAAAATAAAAAGCAATTTAAAATAAATGTCTGTTACTTCAGAGCTGCAGATTGAGAAACTAGTGTTTCTCTCTCTGGGGATTTGTAAGGTCTTATGTAATTAAGATTAATTTATCTGGTAGGTGGTAATAGGAGACTTTCTGAAAGATCACTTACTTGCACTGTTTTTCAGTTGTTTCTAGGAGTCAAATCCTGTTCCTTTGAGTGCAGTTATGAGGCATAACAAATTGCAACAGCAGCAAAGAGTTTCCTTCCTTGCTTTCTCTTTTTTTTTATGTCCATGTTATTGGCACTCTATAACCAAGGAATGATATATTCACCCAAGTAAATGGTCTTTCACCCTTCGCTTAGTTCTCTACAGTGATGGACTATTAGTTCAACTTAAATAAACTGCATATATAGTCTTCCCAACTAAAATAATCTGGAATGAGAATAAAAAATTTTGCTTTATGTTTTGTTTCCATAAGAGTTACATTGTCATCTAGTGCTGTGACAGGGCACCATCAAGGCCAGGCTTTCTTCTCCAGTCAATTGGGATAGGTGCACATGACCTCCTTGCCTTTGCTGAGAGCTGGCAGGTGCAAGCTAAAGCCAAAGCAGAAGCCATGCAGTGGTGCTGCCTAGGGCCTAGATCTGTATAAATGCACTCTGTCTTTTCACAAGTCTCCTGGATTACAGGGAGCAACTGTTTTCATTTATTTTTTTTTCAAACTTGAAGCTTTTTTTTCGTTACAGTTCCAACAATTACTTTTTCTTCTTAGTTTGTTTAAAAAACAATCAAGTCTGTCTAGAATAACTTTTTCAAAGTGCTTTGAAGACTGCCTGAAAAAATTACATCCTCTCACTTCTTATTTTTGGTCTTGGTTGAGATAGAAGAAAGTCTGAAAACAAGGAGAAAACCTCTAAAATGAAAACCGTTTCCTCTTTCAGCATGTCAAATAATTACTTTGTGGTCATTGTCCAGTTAAACCTCAGAAGCTTTAGCCTCTGTGCCCCTGATAACATAATCCTACAGACTCTAGTAGAATCGCTGTGGTATAATACCTATGTGGAGGTATAAAAAGTAAGCTCCTTAGGGCATGCACCAGCTTTTGTTCTGTGTTGGTGTAGTCTCTAGTGCACTGGACTGTGACAGAAGCTCCTATGGACTTCAGAATAACAATTACTATAGCTTTGTAGGCTTCAAGAATGTGTGTTTGGATTTGGTTTTGGTTGGTTTGATTGTTTGAACAAAACAAAAGCATACCCGACCCACCCTACAGCCAAAACCAAACCCCAAAGCATCCAAACCTTTTTAAAAAACCCTGCAGATTTGACACTGATTATTTCCATTTGGATTTTACTCATTTTAGAAACTACTTTATTTCATTTCTTCCTTCATTTCAGATTTTCTATGTACCTGAAATACCTTCTTGGCCTTCCATTCCGCTTCTCATAGTCAAAGGAGCGTTGTCTGAACTCAGTATATGTACTCTTAAAAAAGTCTGAATAGGCTTTTGAGGTAGGCAGTTAGGTTTGCTTCAGGAAAATAGAACACAACCCAAACAGAACAAACCACCAAGTGAAATCAAGGATTTAGTAGAACTGTTTCAAGACATAAGATTTCTTTAAAAAGCCGATGGAGATAAGAATAAATTCTAAATGATAAAAGATTGGAACAGTGTTTTTTTTTAATATATTCACTTGATGCTTATATAATAATCCTGTGCAGATTTAGTATTTGGTAGAGTTCTATGGAGGAAAAAAGAAGTCCCAAATCATTTCCCACCAAATACAAGAGCTCAAAAGAAATAAAATGCTATTGCTCCCTTTGACCACTAGGTGATAGCCTTGCTCAATTTATTCATTTTATCAAGGTCATTTATATAAAGATCAAAAATGTACACTGAAGCTCTTAAGGAATTTGATTCATGAAAAACAGATTTTTTTTTTTTTTCCTGAACATCAAACCAAACTTTACTGGTTTTCTGGTTTATAAGTATTTATCTGTTGTAACACCACATTTTCCATTGCTGTGTTGAATTTATTTTACTATGATTAGTCCCCAGCAAAGAGAAAAATGTACACAGTAAATGCATGTATACTTGATCTTGTTAGTTTGGCTCAATGACACCAATGCAATTAGAACTATTGGGCTTTTGGGTAGACTGAAGTGTTGAAACTTAAGCTTGATTTCTATCAGTATTAGTCTTCATAGTCAAAGAGGCTAAAATATTTTTCTCAATATTAATAACTTCATGTCTTCTTTAAAGGACTGATTTTTAGATTAAACCCCATCTTTTCATGTATTTAAACACTGGCACAAAAATGTTCTGATTTTGTGAAAAGACTATCTCAAATCAGGTTGATAAAAACTCAAAACATAATACATTTCACATGTTAAGCACTGAGTTTTCACAATATTGAAATCCCTTCTGGAGAGTTTACTAGGACTTGTCAAGACCTGACCAGTAGTAGTGTATATGGCTTTATTAAGCTAAGAAATAGCCAACATTTGTAGTACTGGAAGCAAAACTATTAATTCTGAAGCATATTTCTTAGATCAAATGATATATCAACTTTAAGTTTTGTAGTATTATTTTCTTAAGATTACATATATTTTTAGCATGATTTTTTTTCTTTTTTTTTTAGAAGAGTAGTAACTCCTTGATTTTTTTTTTTTTTTTTTTCCAGAGCAAGAAAGGGACAAATACTTGTGAGTACTTTGACTGCATTCAGTACAGCTTTCCTCTTGTTGTCTTTGCTTTGAACTGCTGACAGTCTGACATTGAAAAGTATTTCTCTACATACCTACCTTTATTTCATGACAGAAATCTCATGTGAAGGAGAGTATAGGAATAAACTAATTCTATGGAAATATTATGCGTACCATTGCAGTGTTTAGAGTGGAAGCAGGACTCCAGAGAACATACATAATCCATGTTCTATGGAAATGTGTCCTTTGAAAATTGACATTGTTTGAGTTTCATTTGTTTGTAAATCGTCTACTGACTGCTCACACTAGTGTCTCCTTAGCTCTGCCAGAATTCAATTGCCAGTTTTGTAAAATCATTTAAAGTACTTTTCTGTGAGGCTTGGTGCATGTAGAGTCCAGAAACTGGGTGGAATTTTCCAAATGAGTTGTCCTGATCTGGAGTCAATGATGTTACAGACACTTGCATTCCTGTTCCAGTGCTGGCAGCAGTTATGCTTCCTTCCATCAGTCTGCAGTGTGGAGGTGCTTTCTAAAAGGCAAGCAAATCAGCTGTTAAGGTCATTTTTATTATTGACTTCTGCTTGGAGTGCTCACTCCTGGTGTGTTGTCAGGTGATACTCAAATCTGAGAAAGTTGTCTTCTCTGTATTGATTAAAATATAAAATAAATTACCTTGCTTGCATGATTCAAGAGATCTCCTATCCTGTCTGCCTGTGGTCACTGTTAAGCTTTCCTTACTTCTGGTCTTATTTGGAACTTGAAGAGGGAAAGTTCTTTTGGTTAATGAATAAATAAACTGCAGCCTCTTAATTGTACTCTAGGATGAGGTTTTAATGTGGGATTTACAGCTTCATGAGGTCATCTTATTTAGGCATAGCCAGGTCCCAGTCTTTTGTCAAAAGACCATTCCTTGTTTTTTCCAGCATGACCATCTGAAGCAGAGCTGTATTATATGACATCCATCCCATTTGATCCTATGCTGCCATTGCTTCTGTTGCCTCATTGTCCATACTAGTTCCCTGCACTTCTAAAGACATTATTGCAGATCTATAGGACACGGATCTTCTGTGAGGAAGCAGCTAGAACTGACTGTACCCAGCCAGGGAACCAAATGGGAAGAAAAAGCCAATGAGAATTTTTAATTAACTGATAGAGAAGGTCAGAGAAGATAGCTTTGAGAGAACAGAGCATTTTCTTAGCTTGAAGAATCTCAGTCTAATGCCAAAGCAATCCTACCCTTCAATGCGTGCAAGCTTCCGCTGAGATAGGATAGGAAGGCAAAAGCAGCAAAAAGTAAGGAAGCAGGTAAAATATTGCTGTGCCACTTTGCAGAGTCAGGGAAAATGAACATGTGCTGCCCTGAATGGTTAGACACTCTAGTGAGGAGCTGGGAAGAAATTTAAGTGACATTTGCAGTTAGCTGTACATTCCCATATACTACCTTCCTTCCTTTCAGTATAGTAGGATTCAGCTCATTCAGATACGAGCCCTTTGTGTGGTATGTGCCTGCCCCCTGCGATGTGAAATCAAAACATCACATACCCACCTCAAACCCAGCAGGCACTGGAGAACAACAGATATAGCTGTGTCAGTGTTGTACTGAACCTTGAGCCAGTGCTGTGATTGCTCACGCTTAGATGGTTGAAATTCCACTTTCTAACATAAGTGGATGGTTTCTTCATTATGTCTTGTATTTTGGTCTGTAATAGGCATTTATTTTTTTACGAGAAAAAGTGTGCTGGTACTTGCAGAGAAAAGTTAAACTCATACTGGTGTATAAAAGGAGTCTTGCTGGCATCCTCCATAATTCCTTTTCATATTGCAGTCCTCTCTGTTTTAAGTGAGAATGAATGAGCTTTTTACTGCTGCCTGTAGGGGTCATATTTCTTCATGACTTTCAGGGTTCCATGCTTCTGTTACCTGTTGTTTTCTTATTCTACTAGGTGTTGGAAAGATAAGACTAATAAGTGACATCCTGGTAAAGAAATAGGGCTCAATTCCAAGGAATCTTGACTTTGGCAGAAAGCATTCTGCAGCCAAGCAATAGTAAGCAGATAAAGACACCAGGTAGCAAGGATGGCATGGCTGAACTTTGCATTATAAATGATATCAAAATATAATTGTTAGACGGCTGGAGCACAATATGTGGGAAGAAACTGGAAGATCTGAGAAGACCAAGAGGAGGGTCTCATTGCCATCTTCAGTTATTTAAAGGGACTTTATAGAGAAGATGAATACTCTTGGAGATGTACAGAAAAAGGGCAAAAGAGATCAGGCATAAGCTGTGACAAGAGAAATTCCAGTTGAGAGTGAGGGGAAAGGGGGGTGATTTCAAAGTTATGGTAGTCAGGCGTTGGAGAAGGTTTGGTGATCTCCACCCATGGAAATGTTTAGAACTCTGCTGGCTATACAGGAACTTGGTCTGGCTTTGGGTCTAACCTTGAGATTGTCCTTGACCAGGTGATCTCCAGAGATCCTTTCAAATCTAAAGCAATCTAATTCTACCATCCTACTTGCATGGCTGCGTAAAGTATGTGATTATCTTGCCCCTTGCCATACCACCTGAAATTGGCTGTGTGAGAGTCTGTATTAATCTCCAATGACTTTCTGTACGACAGTAAAATTGCTTCCTGTTGTCAGCCTGGGGGACAAGTGTCTGGTCTGAAGAGCTCAACAGTGGTATAGCACACATATTGTTAGGAAAAGCTCCCTCAAGTAGTATGACACTGCCTGAAGACCTCTCCCAACATATCCAGAAAGAGTGTGTTGCTTTTCTGAAATGAAGTCCCCTGAGCATGAACACACAGAACTGGGCTTTTCACTCCATGCAAGTAGAACAAACAGCAGGGCAGGCTCTGTTTAACCAAGATCCAGACAGCAGGGTATACACAAACCCACTCTGGAGGTGCTTGGCAGTTTGTACTCCTTTTGAAGGGAGTGGTGAATTTTTGAATTCAGCACAAGCTACTTGAGCTCCGGTATGCAGCTGATGCAGAATTGTAGCACAATCTGGCTGCAATCAGCGATTTCTGCTCTAATGGAGTGCAGTGGGTGAGCAGCTGGCTCCAGCCACGCATGGCTGCATGTCTGCTTCTTTGTCCTTACGTCTATCTGGTGAAAATGATCTTAGAGTTTATCACTCCCATTGCTCTGGCAGGCTTCCAAAGGCAAATGGAAAGTTGTCATCTTTCTGTTGTGTTTGTCTGGGAAGTAGCCAGTTTTGTATGGATTCTGTGAATAGTGGCTTATATTTTGAAATTACTTATATAAGCAAGCTAGCTGCATGTTCTGAAGAGGTGGTCTGGTTTTTGGGAACAATTTGTTAGAAAACTTATTAATGACTATAAAGTACATTTTAGACTTCATTTTTGGTGCATGTTGTGTTGTATTTTCCTTTGTATATCACTTTTAGTTTAGATTTTAATTGCAGTATACATGCAGCTATTAGAAATCTGATGCTACTGACTATTTCAGTTTCTTAATTCTTCTAGTGCATTTCACCCCACTGAAGCTGCACAAAATCCAGCTTTCCTGTAATTTTTAACTCTAACACAAACAATAGTAATTTCTCTGCTTCAACAGACTTTTTTCAAGTACAGTATAATTACTTTTTTCATCTGTTAACAAAAAGGCTCTACTAAGCAGCGTGTCAAAAGAAACACTAATCTTTTGTGTTTTCCACACCTACCCAAATGTGTGAGGTGTCCTAAAGAGCTTGAGAGAGAAAAAGCCTATGTTTAGAGACTGGATTTCTTTTCCAAAGTTAGGGTATTCTTCTAGGGAAAGAAATACCACACTTACTTAATGTTGTTTAACTCATTAATGATGGAAATTTAGGGAAGCTAATGATTGAAGCATATATGTATTGGATCCCTGCTGATTTGGTATCTACTCCCTGAATAATTCAAATAAATTTTTTGCCTTTTGTTGGACCATGAAAAACACTTCTGGGTTTACTTGTGACGAGAGTGCAGACCACCTGATCTAATCTTTTTTAGAGAGGTTTTATCTGAAAACGAAGTGAGTGATGCATTATATAACAGCTATTTTGTAATTCTTTTACTCTCTGTGTACAGAGTTTGTATTTTGAATATGGATTTTACTAGGGCTTTATATTCCTTATTTTGTAAAGTGAAGATTTATTCAGGCTACAAAAGCTTTGTATGAAAAATATTTGCTAATAAATGTAGTATCACAAAGCTGTCATGGATTTGCCTTTTTCCCAGAAGCAGGTACATGTTCTGGTACCAGATGAATAAAATGTGGGCTGCCTCTGAATACTGCAGAATACTACATATGACATGTAAAGCTAGAGGTTCTTAGGTTTAATTTGCATTTAGGAGTATGTGTGTGTCAAAAACTTGAAGTTAAAAAGTACCTTCTTTGAAATCTCTTTCATGGGCTTGGAAACATTGTTTCAATGTCAGGAGCCTTTTTCACTTTGAATTTCACTAAATGTTTTGTGCTGTAAGTTCCTATAACACAGTGTCTTGTTTTCTGCAGTGGTAACAAAAGTAAACTGCCATTGGGTATATTTAAAGGATACTCTGTTGTCTTCAAAATTTACACCTTGCCTATTGCCATACTATTTAATGTATAATGTAGCTTGTTCCTTAATAGTCATATATGCAAGTAATATGACTGTGAAATGAGAAATCTGACACTGTTTCTGTTCAGTGAAATGTAATGTAGGAGGACTCCACAAGAGTAGCAATGTCAACAGTTATAGTAAACCTCATGTATCTTGATCTGAAACTTCATCTTTATGTATATAGGAGAGATGCAATTATGAGAGACCAGTTACTCCATTTCTCTTCTGTTTAATCAGTAATGATGACTTAAGTCAGGAAAGAGAATTAGTGGAAATATGAAGTGAAAGCTTAACAGGTGGTTGGGGTGAGAGTCTGTTAATCCTGGAACATGTCCAAATGACTTGCACAAAGGTGTAAAAAATGTATTAGTGCATGGGGGTAAGATAAATCATTGAAGATGGGCTTTAGTAATCTCCAGTTACTGAGTGAAAAAAGTAACTGACATCTGTTACTCCTTTCTCAAAAAAAAACAAACCCAAAAGCTCAGCATAAAATTTGTTTTGGCTTCAGTGTGTGGAAGGAAGGTTGTACTTGCCGTAAAGCAGAGGCTTTCATGTGTGGCTTCTCACAGAACTGTCTGACAGGAGGCATGTGTCATGATCCAGTTAGTGCAGTCAATCAAAGAGGAAAAGGCTTTGGCATGAGAAGAATTAGGTGCTACCGCAGAAGGAAAACACAGACACAAAGGGCTTGTTTCTGATTTACCTTACAGAGCAACAGAACAACCTCAGTGTTAGTGATTGCAGCTTTTGAACCCTAATACAATGCTCCATTAATACAAGTGACTGCTTCATTACATATGTTGGCATGACAGAATAAATGTACCATCCTATAATAAAAGCTGCTACCTAGTGATGGACACAATGACAAAAGGTCAATTTCTGATGAGTATGAAGCAGACTTGTGCTTGAGCTGCCTTTCAAAGAAATTGTTGGGTGAAAGATGCGAAAATTCTGGTAGATTAATCTATGAGAGTGTGCTCAAATCCATCACTGTGTTTTGCCAATCTCTTGACCATTCCATAAGATTTTCTAATTGCCAGATGACAGAAAAAGATGTTAAGTGATTCTTTTATTGCACAGTTGCACAGCATACTTTAACTTACAACATATGGACTCTTACCCACAATAATGCTGAATTAAGTGCTATAAACTAGCTTTTTGGATTTAGAATAAGAATATAAATTGTCAGATTAATTCAGGTCAAGGGGTTTCCAAGCCCATCCCCCTTAGTTCTCTGAACCTAAACTGTCTAACGTAAGGAACATGTATTTTATTTTTTAACAAACATTTTATACCTTCTTATGTCTGTATGGTATTAGCACAAAGCACTTCATGCCTGCAGCTGGAATCCTAAACTCTCAATAGTACAAATAATAAATAAGCAGGCATTATACCTGCTTTGCACTTGTGGAAGTGTCTGCCTTAATATGAACTTGGTGAAAAAATATTGTTCCAGGGTAAGATGGTTATTAAAAAGAATATTATATTTCATTGTTATAACTAAAAATGCTTATTCCTGAATGAATCCATACTAGTGCTATGTAAACAATCTAAATAATTTCTGTTTTGACAGGAAATTTTTGAGCTGCTTTTTCCTGACATGCATCTTATTTTATATTCTTTCAGGAGAAAACATAGCTGGTTCTCATCAGGGTACCTCAAACATAACACTCCTCCGGTTAAGAAGGTCAGATTATGTAACTTGTATTATAAAATGTGACACATTCAGCTGTTTTTTATTTTCAGTAACAGCATTTAATAGTTTCATCTTCTTTTCAGCAGCACTTTAATTCTTCCTATTCCTTTGTTCCCATCTCCTTTGCTTTCTGAATTTATTCTGCAACTTCCTGATCAATGTTGTAAATCTTTCTGCAGTCAGCATTTCAGACAGTCACAAGCAGCGTGTGGTGTGTGAGATCCAGGAATTTCAAGTTCTACCTTTATTTACCCTCTTGTGATTCTATTCATTCTGTGAAGGTTTTGGCATCATTAGTGGTGTCAAATTCGAGCATGTTGCCCTAGCAAGCCAAATATAAGAATGAATTTGCAGTGCAAAAGGAAAATATTCAGGAGACCCTTTAGTAACTCCACTAACGTTTTCCATTTAAAGAACATACTACAGGGATTTGTCAGCAGGGTCCTGTCCTTTCTCTTTTGAGGAGCATGCTATGTTCCTAGTTCACTGATCATTGCATCCAAATTTATTTTTTTAATTAAAATTGTTATTTATATTTAGAATGAGTATGAAAGCACTCTCTATCTAATTATGTCTTATTTTGCCTTCTGTTGTGGATAATAAACTTAATGTCCTGGTGTAGAATACTGTTAGTGCATTTAGTCCTGATTCAGCAAGAAATACTACTTATGGATTATGTGAGCGTAGAAATAGTGCTGGTACATCAGGATCTACCATTTTACTAGTTTTTGTGCTCTGTAGCTCCAGAATCTGACTGACAAAGTAATTTTGTGTCTAACTTTGAGGAGAAAATCAGCAATGGATTCCTATTCATCTGGCTGAGCAATTTTGGCTATCTTTCATATCTAAGGATTGTGTTTGTCATTCTGATACTTGCATTCCCTTCTCTTTCTTATTTAGTTTTAATGCTAAAAAAAACCCCACCATATTACAAATATTAGCGATCTGAGGATTTGAGTCATTAGACATAAGAGATTAATGTATTCTAGTAGGAGAAACAACTTCTATACACACAGGACGCATCCACAAAACTGCCTTTGAGTATGTAGCCTTCTTATTTGAATTCCTCTTCTGTAAGCCAAATAACTGGCAGGCTCTTACACAGCACAGAACTACCCAGCAGATGTGCTTTGGTTGGTTTGACCTATTCTGGTAATTTCCTGTGCTCCACTCTCTGTTTTGAGTTTGGAGAAAACTTCTTGCATCTTCTGACTCTTAAAATGACTTGGATGTACAGGGTATGTAGTTATAACAAGTTTTCTGGTTTTTATGTATTCTAGATCAGATTTGAAATAGTATTCATCTCTTCCTTGGGACTATTCTAGATTTATAAATGGAGAGCAGATCTTCAGTATTAGTTGGCCACTGGGGAACACAGATTCCAAGGCATAATACCTATAAAACATATGTGCAATTCTCTGGGGAGGGAGCAATTCTTAAATAAGTAACTTAAAAGGGAGCTATGTCTGCAGAGGTGAATTATCTCCTCCTAAATGCATGTCCTTATGTTGCAATGTAAAACATTTAAGTGCATATCGTGGAAACTCATTTGAGGATTAAAAAAAACAAACCAAACCCACGAAAAAAAATGAAACCATCCCCCCCAAAAAAAAACCAAAACCCAAATGCAAACCCAAAAAACAAAACCAAACCAAGACAGTCCCCTGAAAATTATGTACCAGCATTCCAATACATTAGCAAATTGACTCTTAAATTACAGAAATGTTCAGAAGAGGGTAATGGTTCTTTTATAATGCAAATATTTGGAAAAACTAGCATGTTAGTATTAAATTGAAAGTGGAGAGGATTATTAGACACAATGCTTGGAGTCAAAATGCATTTTTGGATTTTCTGGATATATAGATGTTTTTCATTTGTTCAGAAATAGAAAAATTGAATGCTGACCCTAATGAGACCAAGGCATTTTAGCTCATTTTAGCTGTGGAAGTTGGAAGCTCCAGATTTTTCATCTGTTGTTTGCTGGTAAAAACAAAATTTCTATTTCTTTTTAATTTGGCAGTCTAGGAGAATGGATTTCTTCTTTTTTTTTTTTTTTTTATGAATGTGTGTGATGACTGAAGTTGCTGAACTCTTTTCATGCCCCCTTCCTATTGCAATCAGACAATTCAAAAAACACAGACCAATTCTTGTGAGGTAACTGGTACTGTGACTTGTGGTAAGAGCTGCATTCTATTGTATATGGGCTTAACCTGCTTAAATTGTTCTAATCTGAATTAGTCCATGATTGTATGATTCATGTCAAAGTACAATTCTATGGGCCTGACTTTTAATGAAGAGTTTGCCGTCAATCATGATGTTCTGAATTATGCTCTATGTAGTCCATAATGGACTCAATCTGATGAGGGGATTCACTGCAAATGAAAAACGTGTGTATCAACTTCCTCACTGAAGTTTAGTAACACTGTCAATAGAATAGCCTGTTTAAAGTTAGGCTCTGTACCCAACTTGAAGTTTTGTGCAATTATCCTCCATTCCTGGCAGTGTTCAAGGCCAGGTTGGACAGAGCCTTGGGTGACATGGTCTAGTGTGAGGTGTCCCTACTCATGGCAGGGGGGTTGGAACTGGATGATCTTAAGGTCCTTTCCAACCCTAACTATTCTATGATTCTATGATTCTTTATTTAAGCACTTTGAAAAACACAAAAACTTAAAATATTTTCTCTGTTTTCTGAAGAACAGTGAGGAACTGAGTTGGCTTTATACTTAACTAATAAACATAACTGCCTTTCTTTCTTTTTTCGGATCTCTGTTCTATCCAGAGTATCACCTTTCCTCATATCAGGAGAAGTGGGGAAAACACTTGTATTTTCTTATTCAAAACAGCCTGTAGAGAAACTCTTCATTCATCTAGAATTACTGAATTTGAATGAAAGTTCAAACTGATTACCTTAACTTAAACTAATCTTTTTGCTCTTCCAAATGAGCTTTCCTTGTAACAAAAAGAAGTCTTTGCTACCTTTGTTCTCATACAAAATAAGTAGTCAAGGAAAGCATGTGTTGTCTTTTGCCTTGAGTACGTTTATGACAGAGTTTGTATTTTCATTCAATTAAGTGTTTAATCCAGCTGTTGGTATTCATCCTTTTTGTGAGTACACACTCCTACACCATCATTCATCCAATGACTTCCTATTCCAAGCACTAATTGACTAAGCTTCAAGACATACCACTTCAGTGAAATACATAAGAAATATGCAGGGGTCACTTCATAGCACTGATGCACACTCAGAATAAAACATGGCCACTGCTTAGCTCTGTGCCCTCAGATATTCAGTATATCCAGCTGAAGCTTCATTCAGAATCTGGGGAGCTGAGAATGTGATTATTGTAACTGGCGTTTGGCCACTCTCCTAACAAAACTAATGGGAAATTTTTGTCAGACCCAAGAATTGGGATCCTATTTTCTGTCTTAAAAAAATGAAAGCCCAAACTAACCTGCATGAAACTTGGTGACTAGGCTTTGTGTCTGAAATGACAAAGTATCCCCTGCTGAATGGCTGATACATTCTGCGTTACTCAGGTATTGATTTGAAGTCTCTCCAACACTGACTAAAGTTAGCTCACAATATTTGACAAAACTTTTGCTCAAGACGCAGGACAAATTCAAATGCCTGGGATATGTCAGATGCATAAGTTGATATCAGCAGGTGACACTTTATTCCACTGTGATTTAAATCCCTCACAAATCATTTGGCATCAACAGAAAAGAGAAGTGGAATTATTAATAGGATATTGAATGAAGAAGCACCTGTTTGTGCAGATGTTTGTTTAGATAGATATGTTTACCCTTCTACTACATAAAAAAACTAATGATTTTGTGTTTACAGCTTTAAACTGGGTATTTTTCAAACTTGAAATAAATCAGCTTTAAATTACAAAGAAGCAAAGGTCAGGATTAAAAAAAAAAGTTAATTTGATCATTAGTAAATCATTTTGTATTTAAAAAAATAAGGTCTTAAAACATTAAGATTGGTAAAACTCTTCAACTGGAATCAGTTAATTAAATACCATTTCCAGCAAAGTCCATTTTCTAAAAGTCCCTGTTTTTGTAGGAATAAGCTATTAATTTTACTGTTAACTTCAAAGGATGTTTAACTGGACCAGAGTTAAGATCTAAAAACTCTGTCCTGAAATTACTGCAATTTTTTTGTCACTGGTCACTGAGCTAGCACAGAAGTACCTTGGCAAGGGGCAAATGCATTATAGAAGTGGGATAAGTGGCTTTTTTCTGCCCTGTCTGTATCTATTGGAGGTTGTAATACTGTGTCCTGGATCAGGATGTTTAACAGGAGATGTCCTTGGTTACAGCTCCTGTAATGGAATTCTCTACTGCAACTACTTGTGGCGTCATCAGGAGAGTCTGGGAAACTTTCTAGTTAGAAGCCAGGTTCATATTCCTCTTCTGGTGAGCATTTCTTTATCTGTACAGAAACAGCTTCTTTCAGCAGGCTCTATCAAGGCAGACCTACTGGCTACTACAGACCCGCAGATGTTAGACATCTGGCTACTTCATATAGCCAGATGCCTAACATGCTCGTGTAGGTTGCAGCAACGTTCAAGCAAGGTCTCACACCAGTTCTCCTGTGCCATGCCCTCACCCGTGTTGCTCCCTGGTCTGATTCTGAAGTGCTTCCCTCTCATTATTCGGGAACAATTTTCTGGTTTTGTAATGGGAAGAACACCTTTCTTGAGGGGAATTTCATGTGTTTATAGGAAAGTGAATTGTAAGTATGAGTGGCGTATGAGTCTTTCTCAAACTTCAGCATGTGAAGCTCGAGTGTTGTTTAGTACTTTCTCACTTTCTTTAATCACACAGAGAAAAAGACAATGCTCCTTTCTTCTCAGAAAAGCTGGTGGCAGCCCAGTTTCGCTAGGTTAAGGCCAGATTAAAACACAGCTGCAATGCTTGTCTGATACTTTTCATATGAGCCAAACATTTCCAGGTACCTTAAATTTTGGGTCTTCTGCTTTTACCAGAGAGAACAAGAGTTGCAGGCCATAGTTATGAAAATAATTTTGAGTTTAGAATATTCAATCAGGACAAGGCAGTCTCAGCCTTTTTAAGAAGAATCTGTGTGCCAAATTGGTGGGCAGCTTTATGACCCATTAAGAGTGAATGCATTTCAGTAGGACTTGTATTTCTATAATCAAACTTTTTGAAAACCTCACTTTAAAAAGACTGACATAATTTCATGATTCTTTATGTAAAATGAAAGACATTATTTCCTATGACTAACCTCCAGAGAAATGCTTCCTAATAAAAGAAATATTGTTAATTTTAAAGGAATAATTAGAAGGGAAGAAGAGACATTGAGGGAGAAGCATTTGCTTTAATCCTTGAGAAATAATAAG